>NC_135088.1:15916875-16578437 GCF_051107435.1 Chaetodon auriga
ACAGAGAGTGGCAATGTGATCCCATTCAGGGAACTGTGCCAAACCAAACAGCTGTAAGTCATGTTGTGGTGACATTCAGAATCATGCAAGACCAAAATCATATGTCTGCTCATTCAAAATGAAATAAACAGTCAAGACATGCAGCAATCTTGGCCCTATAACTCTATAAACTTAGAAAGCATACATATTTGTGACTGCATTACTGCAATAATTGCATCCAGCCTATAACAGATATTGCTTTATTGTCACATTAAGAACAAAACTATGTTTCACAATCGTATTCTGGTGAGAACAGAGCTGCAACCATGATGCAGTTCAATATATCATTTACACAGATAGAACAGTTCAATCGTTCACAAAAATAAACGATGGAATAATACAAACATAATAACAACAATCAAATCTGTGCTGAATGTCCAGGGTCACTACAAGCAATAATAATATTTCATTACACTGGAAACATTACAGATAGCAATCTCACTCATAATTAAAGACTGAATGCAGCTCTGGTGTCAGATTGTAATTGGTGGGTGATGAGTATGAATCCCAGTGGAGGATAAATACACTGTCACCACGCTAGATGTATAAAAATGAAATATGAGTTTAAAGGGATCATCTGTGTTTAGAATGAAAATAAGATTACTTCCCCCTGTGTTTCTGCTTCCCACCGTCACTCACATAGTGTGCACTAAATGGCCGCCTGTCCTGTAATCCACATCAGTGGCAGCCCATAATCCCAACCGATCAAAGGTTGAGATTACCAAAGATGTGGGAGGGGCACAGGAGGACGGTGAGGGAGGGTGAGCTCAGACATGACAGTGGCGATGCATGCTAGGCAGGGATTGGTGTACACAAATAGCCAGCCAATCACAGCGGAGGCAAGGGAAAATAACAAGGCAAGGGGAGAGCTGGTGAAAGAGGGAAGAGCGATGAAAAAGCGAGGGAGAAGGTGAAATCACAGCAGCGCAGAGGAGAGACCAAACAAGGAGGAGAGGAAAGATGAGTGGAGCAGTGAGCGCTGATCAGTGAGGTCTCCAGAGAGGAAGAGGAGAGGAAGGAGATGAGCAGGGAGAGGAGGGTGAGCAGCCAGCACTGAGAACATCCATCAGCTCAGGCAGCCATGCTCTGAGCCCTGGAGCAGCAGGGCTACGCAGACACTGCACAGGCCCACCATCAGGCCCGTCTCAGCCCAGCCACAAACACCGGGGCAGGGATAAAAGAAGATTCCCATCACATCAGCTGTGCACAAGAGCCATGAGGACAGCCAGGAAGGGCAGCGTGGAGATGCCTGCGTTTATGCGGCAGCTGGTGAAAGAGACGGAGAAGAGGGTCAGCTCTTTCTTCAAAGGGGGCCGTGGAGGAGCAGCAGAACGAGAGCAGCCAGGGGAGGGGGAGAAGGAGGAGGTCATCCCCAGCCCCTACCTGGACCGACCGGTCCTGGACAAGCTAGCAGAGGAGGGCTGCGCCCGCTGGGGCCTCACCTATGCCCTGGGAAGCATGCAGGGCTGGAGGGCCAACATGGAAGACTTCCACAACTGCGTGCCACAGTTGGGTGGAGAGCTGGCTGACTGGAGCTTCTTTGCTGTGTTCGATGGTCATGCGGGCAGCACGGTGGCACAGCACTGCTCCCAGCACCTTCTTGGTCACATCCTGGCCACAGGTGAAAGATATGGAACTGCAAATGCATGAATGAAATGAATATAAAAGATCAAAGATGTGGGCTGTTGATTTCTTTTCAAAGGGAAATACAATTTATTGATTTATTAATGCACAGCTAGGTTTAAGATGTTCTGGTCTTGAAATTGTATTCTTCCCGGAGAAGAAAGAGAGAGATGATCCTTTTCCCTGTTATCAGACATCAATATCATGACTGATCATTTCTCATTGTATTCTGCAAATATCTATCCTGTTCTATGTAATGATTTGTTTTTGTTGGTGTTGCCGGATTCAGAAAGCATGAAGGATTCCAGCGTTGTATGTGTTTGTGCACACAGGTGGAATGGGACCAGAGGACGACCCTGAAAAGGTGAAAGGAGCCATCATCGAGGGCTTCCTGCAGACAGACAAGCACCTGCACTCTGTAGCACGTCGAGAAGGCTGGGAGAGGGGCGGTACCACAGTGGTGGCCACTTTCATCTCACCGTATTACATCTACTTTGCCAACTGTGGTGACTCAAGAGCCATGCTGTGCCGGTCTGGCCAGGTTTGCTTCTCCACTGAGGACCACAAACCTTACAGCCCTCTGGAGAAAGAGCGCATTGAGAGCGCAGGTGGCTCTGTGACCATCCAAAGGATCAACGGCTCCCTGGCAGTGTCCCGCGCTCTGGGAGACTTCAGCTACAAGGGTGCTGAGAACCGGACGCCCAGCCAGCAGATGGTGTCACCAGAGCCAGAGGTGTGCGTGGTGGAGCGCTCACCTGCGGATGAGTTCCTGGTGCTCGCCTGCGATGGGGTTTGGGACACCATCAGCAACGAGGAGCTTTGCGCCTTCATCCACAATCGGCTGCGTGTCTGCACTGACCTGAGGGACGTCTGCACTCAAGTCATTGACCTCTGTCTCTATAAGGTCAGAACCTGCTGCTTGCCAGTGCACAGGCTATCTTAATCCTGTTCAATTACTCAGTGATTCAGCGTTTCTACACATTCAGTAGTTTAAATTTCAAATCCTTTTAACTGATTATAAACAGAAAACCCAATTTCAGAGTAAAACTGCGTTACATCATTTTTAATGGGCTGTGGATTTTATGTAATAACATAATCCCTTAAACTGTGGCTGTGTTGAGTTGGTTTGGTTTAATCTGAAGGATGCCAGGGTCGTTCCACTTTTTTTTATGCCAAAACAGCTCAGCTTTATGAGGGTAACTCAGGGACAGTTTCTGTTTAATTAATAGTACACAAACCTAATCAATTGCAATCAGTCTAGATGACTTTCAAAAAAATAGTTACATACATACATACATACAATAGTTTTCTTATATCTAACTTTTCTATCCAACAGCTTTGCTCAGACAGACGGTACATAACAAAAATAATGTCAGTCAGAAAAGAAACTGTTTGATACAACAAACAAATTCAAAATCAATTGTATCTTGCTGAGTGTGGAGTTCCACTAGGGACTGTACTGGATCCTCTTGTTTTTCTTGTATATATAAAATGGTCAAAGGACTTGTTGGTATAGTTATTACTTTCTATATGCAGGTGACTTGATCATAAAATCATCTTTTAAGTCGATACAGCAAGCTTGTTAGCAAACAGACAAAAGTATTTATTCCAAGTCATGTTTCTAGCGATCCAAAGAAAGGAAGTCCTACAGTATTTATTCGCCTTTAGCTCTGATTTGGTCTCCACAGACTCCTGACGAAAATGTCTGGCACTGTAGCATGATGTTCAATTTTCATCACTTGCTTGTCACTAACTTTGTCCAATGCTGGACAGGTAAGCTCTGAAAATTACACTAACGAGAGCGATGAGAATGAACCAAAGCAGCTGAAGTTGAACCAATGACACAAGAATGCTAAGAGATGCAGCTCTGACTTCTGCTATGAGCTTGGTTCAGTCTCATTTAGCCTGTGGCTGCTGTTCATGGTAATAGTGTGACAGACCACCTTAAAATAGAACATCAGGGGTGTCAGAACAGGTTATATGGGATTCTTCCAGGTTCCTATGAGGACTCATTTCAGCCACTCTCACTCTGAGAGTGTCAGACGGTTGAAGGAGGATATTCGAGAACACAGAATTATTCATCACACCACCCTTATACATAAAGAATAATTTCAGACAAGTGGGGGAGAATAATTAGTCCACTACAGCCATCTCCACTCAAATCTTTTCACTAAGCAGTAACTAATCTGTAGAATAAGGGAATATCTTGTCAAGAATTAATAGAATATATTGGGTTTATTGTACATTGTGTATTTTTTTAGAGTCAAAGAGACACATCCAGATAAACATGTCTATCCAGATAAACATAAATATAGGCCACATGTGCACATGCTAACCTCTGTGCTGCACTCTATTTGGCCGTTATGTCCATCATATCACTCTGTTATGTAACAGGGCTTCAGCCTGACCTCAAAATGTCACAGCTTCTTCTGCACTCCATGTATACTTTCCAGCTCCGCTGCATCTGTGTGGCACTGGCGCATACACCTTGAAGTGAAAATGATCTGTTTCTAAAACAGTTGACCCAGGATGAAATAATTTTTGATATGTTGACCTTCGTGAGGTCAGCCATTACCACTCAACTCTGCTGATGCCACTTCTCTCCACAGGGCAGCCTGGACAACATCAGCATCATCCTGCTGTGCTTCCCTGGAGCCCCCCAGCTGTCAGCAGAGGCATTACACCAGGAGGCCGAGCTGGAGGACCTGCTGGAGTCCAAAGTAGCAGGTGTGTGGATATAGATGATACATAAGGGACGCTGTTGGCTGTGTACTGTCATATTAGGCATTCAGAGACCTTGTTTTTGTCCTGGTTTCATGTTGAAATCTTGTTTTCTTGAGGTTACTGGTTTGCAGTCAAAGCACACTGAGATGAAAGTCTTGCACTCGTCCAGCTTCATGATGGCAGACAGACATGTTTACTCACTAGAGCACCAAATGTGTATTAATACGCAGCCAAAAATAGTGCCCAATGTATTTGACCCATTCAATGGCTTGGAGCTGAACTCACTGAGAGATGAACTAACACACTGTAAAAATATGCCTCCAGGCTTATTCTTTAAGATGTGTATAAAACTTGAGAGAATTGCCATAAACCTTCCAAATGTGCTTTTATGTTTGTTTCTATGTTTTTGCTTTAATGTCTGGCAGAGATCTACGATGAGCTGTGTGCCCACGGGGAGGATCCTGACCTGCTGTCTGTCCTCACAGTCCTGGCATCCACTGTCATCCCTGGATTACCACCAGGTGGAGGCATACAGAGCAAGTAAGAGACACAACATGACTGTTTATGTATGTGTGTGTGCATCTGTACCCTGTATCAGGAAGTGACACCATGTTACTTGTGTGTGTTACAGAAGGAACTGCATTATTTCAGCTTACTATCAACAAAAAGAGACGCACAAGCCCACACTGCCAAACGTGAGAACAAATTACACATTTGTCCCTTTCTAACCATTAGATGACATGATATTCCTTCACTATACACAGTATATTCACCTTTATCTTCATTACCTGCAGGGCCTTGGAGGCTCCTGAGAAGTCCAGCTGGGTTTTGTCTCCTAGGATCCATGGAGGGGCTGTAATTAATGTCAATATTAAAACTGTTTTCTTCATGTGTGCAATTTGACAAAAAGGGAGATGATTAACAGACAGGGATGTTTGTTTACATCATGCCAGCAAGCAGCATCTTGTCATAACAAATACAATGTAAAAATAGATCTAATAAAGCCTGATACACTTTATATTTCTACAAGAAGGAAATTTTGTAAACCTAACTCAGAGACACTGATCCAGCAACAAACCTCTGCCTCATATTCAGTGAACAGATGACACAGACAATAATTTCAAATGATATAATGAACAACAGCCAACTGTGAAATTGTACATATTCATTGAATAAAATAAGGAACTGAGTAGATGTAGGGTTATATTTTGAAGATGATGTTTTAAGAGTAGATATAATAAATAATATAAATAATAATGAAAGCTTTTGCCTTTCCTCTGTAGGAAGGAAAGATGAAACATTGTCAGGGCGACAGCCAAAAGCTCCATATGTTTCAACAGGGAGTGCTAACAGCGCCAACAGCTGGCCAGCTGATGGGAATGCACAAATATATCTTTTCCCCTGGTGGTCGAAAGTGACAGGCAAATAAACACAGATGAAACATTTAATTCTGCTAATTAAATCTCAACACATACATGTACACTTAGTCAAGAAAAAGTACATTTCACACACAACGTACGTTCTTTTTGAAGAGGTGTTTACTTTTTGTTTTATTTTAAACATGTAGAAGTCCGTTTAGTAGAAGTGACATTTAGGAAACGAGTTGTTTGTTAAAATTATTGTGAACAAAAAAGATTAAAATATTGGCCAAGCATGCTAAAATCTATATTGACTGAACAATCAAAATATATGTTACATGAATAATTTCTACATTATTCATCTTTTTTTTTTTCAATTCTCTCTATATGTCAACCTTATTTTTAAACACGATCTTCAATACAGTGTATGTGAAATGTATTTTTCCATAAGTTGGATAACATGATGATATGTACTGTGCTGCCTTATTCATCTTTTTATATAGCTGATAAAACAAACAGCATCAGAACGGGTCACTTTCAGGATGGATCATTTTACCTGCATCATACTGCATTGTTACTTTCTTTCAGTGAGTAATTATCTGTGTATAGACGTGACATGATTGTTCATGATTGTTTTCAACCTAAATAAAGAATATTTGACTGACAGCATGCAGTATTTTTACTCACAATAATTCATTAAAGACAGTGAAGACAATTCATCAAGAGTGACCACTGGAGGAAAATAGATTGTAAGAGCTCTAAGAAGGAAGCTTTTCTCATCATCCCAAGCACCTGCCGCCTAGATGATACAGAATGGATCAAAATGGCTTTTCTTGCATAGGAAAGGGTCTCCTTCAGCCAGCCGAGGAGAGCCTGCTTCTTGCTCTCTGCTCTGCTGATGTGATTCTGCGACTATCTGTACAGCACTTACTGACATAAGGACGTCCTCTACGGGCCACGTTTGATTAGATGTGCTCTATTGAATACCCTGGATCTCAGTGCTCTTTCGTGATTACTATGAATTTCAATGACATGCATTGATGAAACGAAATGGACAACTCGTGAGCAATCAGCAAATTAAAATGTCTCTTTCTCAGTGCTCGTGAGCTCCTGTTGTGGGTTTAAGAAGCTCTGTTGAAATACAAATCACGATTCAAATGTTTCACAAATGCAGCTAGATATCTAAGAGGAGACTGTTGATATTGTGTTTATGTCTGTATATTCACTATTCCTGACTACCACCTCACATACAACTGCATTAATTGAGGAACTCAGGGGACATGTGCAGCACTCTCAAATCAGCAGACCCCTTTAAGTGGTCCTTCACTGCTTCTTTCATCTGATTGCTTTTGTATGAGCCAATCACTTCAGGACATCAGACCCCTCTTCACAGCCACGTTGAATTCTGTAAAATGATTCGTCTTGTTGCTCTTTCTCTACACAGAACAAAATGTAATCAATTATTTGATGTCCAGAATCCATGCTGGAGCTCTGCTATTATCTGCATAGACTTCCACTGAAGTTGCTCAGAGAGGTGCTGAATGGACGCTAATTAGAGGGAAATTATTCTACTCTCAGAATGATGACAAATGATGACAGATGACAAATTGTCGACTTTCTCTGAATCAGTCAATGAGAACATAAGATGGATTACGGCTCCAATATAGGGAACCTAAAACAATGTACACAAGCTCTTAATGGTGCTACCTGTCCACACTGGTTTCCTGTAGGCGATTATTCATGATGGCCAAAGCACCCACACCACCAGAGAATCCATTCTGATGGCCGTAGCTCTGCCGTGGGCCCTGGTGAGCTGTTTCACTCAGCTGCTTCTGCAGCAGTGCCAGAGACACCTTATTGGACACCATGAACTCATTGACAGAGATCATCTCTCCTGACAGACGACGACCGACACACACCCCATCAGCCACCGCACCTGCATCCGTCTCGCTGTCGCACACCGTCTCCACCGAGCCCTCCGTGTAGCGGTGTCTTCCTGCAGGGCAGTGGGATGGGATGGGCTGCACGGTGTTGCGCTTTAAACGTTTTTGCCTGAGGTGTGCAGGCAGGCGCCTCTGGTTGGGATTTTTCTTCTGGAGGCAGGGGCAGCAGAGCCGCCAGCAGCCGGGTGTAGAGCAGGAGCACGGCTGATGGCGCCCCGAGCAAACCAGCTTACCCACAATCCAGTTGAGAGTTTGCTTGATGATAATAGAAATGACATTGAAAAGTGAGTAGATACAACACACGCCCATTAAAATGAAAAGGCAGTTCCCGAGGCGGTAAGCCTCCTGAGACTCATACTGCTGTCTCTGACTGCTCACCAGGTCCCCGAAGCCAATGGTGCTGAAGGCCACAAAGCAGAAGTAGAGGGAGTCCACGTAGCTCCAGTTCTCCATAGAGCTGTACAGAGTGGAGGCACTGCATGCAATCACAATGGATGCCACACCCAGGATCAGCATCACGTAGTAGACTGATGGCTTCCAACCCTCCAGGCTGTCCTCCTCACCGGACGACTCCTCCCTGCTCGACACCACCCCAACTCCAGCACACCTCAGTCGACGCTCATGACACCAGCGCATGATGTAAGCCAACATCGTGATTATCCTCTCCAGGAAGAGGTTAAAGAACAGGATGGTGGCAGCACAGCCAATGAGACCATAGAAGATTAAGAATATTTTTCCAGCTATGGTTGCTGGTGTGGTCATGCCAAAGCCTGGAGAGGAGAACCACAGAATAAAAGGTTAAAAGGTCATGGCCATCATTATGGGGTTGATACCTGAAAAGGATCATGGATCATCTAAGAACTTTTCGAATTAGCATCTTAAAAAAAACAAACGGTATCAAGACTTACCAATAGTGGAAACCACTGTGCCTACAAAGTAGAAAGCTCCAGAAAAGTCCCAGCGAGGCCTCAAAGTGTCCACTCTGATCCCGGCTCCGTTTGCCTCCTCGTACTGACGCAGCAGAGTGTGCAGGGCACCCAGGTTGACCCTATACCTCTGGGTGAAGTTGTCCAGTTGCTGCTTCCAGAGGCGACGCGCGCGCAGCTCAAAGGGGTGTTCCAGGGCGGAGAAGATGGCTGCCCCACATAGTAAGTAGAGTAGGATGAGGCCAGCCAGCAGGCAGAAACGGGCATTGTCCTCATTCATGGGTGCCCTGGGGCAGCAGCAGCCACCAGCAGTCCTCCTCTGAGCCATGAGCACAGCAGCAGCGCAGATACACCACAGCAACAACATGCACCGCCTCCACCAGTGCCGCCGAGTCACACGCTCACAGTATGCGCTGCATGCATCACCCACCACACAACATGTATGCACTGGCTATATAAAGCACTTTTGGTTTCTGTGCACAGCAATACATTTGGCTCTACTGCAAATGTGGAGGAGGTTACTGAGGGCTGCTTTGATCATTTAGGAGAAAAATGATGCATCTGAAGAGAATGCAGCTGTAAGAAAACAAAAAAAAAAGACGTATTTTACCTGCAAGTTAACTTCAGTGTAAGTATTTCATTATTATTCCATTTTGCATAACTGTATATGTTTTATTTTTTCCCCTTAATATGCAAAATGATTAAAACCAAAATCCAGACCAAAATCTGACTGAAAACATGCTAAGCTTTGGTTAAATTGGCACATCATAATTCATAAAAACATTTTAGTAAGTAGCAGTTTCTGAAATGCAATCAACTCACACGCGCACGCACACATCAAATAGTCAAAGTTTACAGTAAAAATAAATGAAATAAAACACAGTAAACACAGTACCTGGTCTCATTGTCAGCAGCATCCGTCCCCCGAGCTCTGCCGGTCTGCTGTGCTCTTTCCATGGATCTGCTGAACAATGACCAGCGAGAGGAAGCCTCTTGAGTTTTTTGTGCAAACTGAAAGGCTGTCTGATGTCTCATCTGTCACACACTGACATCACCATCCCTTAGCTCCCCCCCTCCATCTCTAAGCACACCCTGGCTGGCGCAGTCATCTCCTCATTTCGAAAGCAGTATTCTTCCTTTTCAAGCCCTCATTTCACTTTATTTTAACTTCACCTTAAAGAGCTACAAGTGACAAAAGGTTGGCTTTGGATAATTGGTCCGTCAGTCACTCAGTTACATCTACCAAGCGTGGACCAAAGGGTTTCAAGTCCTGACTAGAGCACAGCATCAACCCTGATTGTCCACTGATACTGAAACCAACCACTTTAGCAGAGGTCTGAACATTAGAGAAGGGTCTGTTCAAATGCCAGCTCAGCAGGATTAATTTAAATGGCAGAAATATAAGAGCAGAGTTTGCCCCTCTGTCTTTACCACCACTGAGGTGTCCTTGAGCAAGACACTCAACTCCAAAGTGCTCCAGCGGGGTTTGAGCTCAGACTGTGGTTGCACTGTGCAGCTTCCAGCCCCTCTCAGAGGGCTTTTTGTTGTTGCTGCAGACTGTGTGGGAGGATTTGTTGAGCACGACCCTGTTTGTCTGTTCATCCCTTTAATCTCGTCTGGTACTGCAGGTAAGGGCAGGGGTTCCCTCTGCCTGCCGTCTGATGGCTGAATGACAGGAGTGGACAGGTGTGGAAGCTAGAGAGCACATCTGCCTTCATCTCACCTTCACCCTGTGTCAGGTGTTGAACTGTCAAGTTTGATTAATATTCTCATCTGACATTGGCGCAAAATTAACAGTGTAATATGCAGGCTACTAAAACATATATCTTTATTACTGTGCTGTAAATTTAGTCAAAAGGCTAATTGTCATCTCAAGTTAATCTGCAGTTTGTCAACCTGATTGCTGTCTACTTGCCTTCACTGTTGGTAGTGGACAGCAGTGCCATCTTTCAAATATCTGGAAAGCATTCTCTGTGAGGACAGTGGCATCTACAACCACATCCAGGGCAGCATTAAACATGCACCGTCTTTCAGAATACAACTTTCAATCCTCCACAAAGGTTGCCGTACAGCAAGTGGTCTGTGTTGCCATCCTCCGCTGTGAAGCTTGGGTAACCTACAGTGGTCATATTAACTCCTCAGAGCGCTTCCACAGGCGCCTCCCCAAGCACATCCCCGGAATTACCTGGTGTGAGCATTTGCCTCATACTGAAACACTTGCAGACCAACTGCAGAAGTATTGAGGCCTTGATCACCCAGAGCCAGCTGCAGCAGCTGGAGCACGCGATAAATATGCTCCCATGTTGGCTGCCCCGCAGACTGTTAAAAGGCCAGCTACATCATGGTCGATGCTCAGCTGGAGGGCCAAACAAGGCTTTTATTATATTGTGGGCGATGTGTATGGTGACATACCACAGATGTGGTATGTTTATATACAGTGAGTGTATGGAAGTGCTGTCCAAGACAATAGATACTTATCTCACAGTTTTTTGTCCTTCAGGGTTTTCTTTGGGTGACTACAAGACCCCCAAAGATGAGGGAAAACACAGATTTGACAAAACAGGACCAGGGGGAGAAAAGAGATGAGGGAGGACCCCAAGGAAATGATAAAAACACTCCAAAGAAAACCAAGGATGAGAACAAAGATATTCACCAACCCAAAGATGAAAACAAGATGAGGGAAGCAATGGGTCCACAGAAAAACACGGAAGAGCACAGTGAGGCATAAAAGCATGTTGAACCCATTATGTTTCATTATATTTTCTGCAACATCTGCAGTAACAAAGAATAACTACAAGGCTAAAAAGAGTCTTTTTAGATACTGAATGCTTACATGAGATTATCATGCTGTTGTAAATGCAAAATAAATGCAGAGTATTTCCCTCAGAATCAGTGGAAGGTGAATTATAACTTTGCATTTTCATTGAAAGTTACTCTCTGCTGCTGTAATCTTATTGTCCTTTCTCTTCTCTTTGTTCAAATGGTCCAGCCTAATGGTGCAATCTTATGTAAAGAGAAAACCACATGGTCTCTCTGTCTCCCCCACGGCCTCAGCAACAGCAGCAATGAAACAAAGAGTACATAATAAATAAATAAAATAAGGTGAGATGTGGCTGTAAGCAGTTTAGCTGATAAACAATGCACTGAATAATAATGTACATCCACCATTGCTGCCTTTGGGTTGGGAGTTTAAAGCCAAGCTGGCACCTCTGTGATTTGAGCTAAATGCTAAAGCAAAGAAACTCTGGCTAACGATGCTAACATGCTGCTCAGTGAATTTTGATATTTTGCAGGTATAATGTTTACCATTTCCACCATCTTAACTTTGCATGCTAGCATAGCTTAAAAACAACAACCCTGTTGTTTGCCCCTCATAACCCAAGGCAAACTAAATCATTTCAACCTTGTGCATTAATGATGCTAATAGTGAGGCACACAAATCCATTAAAGAAATGCAGGAAATAAGGCCACTTTACAGCATCACAGCTTCAGCACCATTTTAATGAGACAGTGTAACATTTAAACTGCTGATCATCTCAACTCAGAGGGGGTAGCCACATCTTTGGCTTATAATTGCTCATGCGACAGAGGACAGAAGCACCACCAATCTGAAATAATGAGTGGGTCACCTCAAGACAGTTGGGTCTGAAGTCTCCTGCTGAGGCTAGAAAATGAGATTGTGCTTGTAGGTCTATGCAGTGGTCAAACTTTACAAGGCTCATGTTGCTCAGAGATCCCATAAATCATCAGTGGCCTCTGGACCCACGTGGCGGGTCTGATTTACTGAAAGAAAACCTGTTCTGGAAGAGAATTTACTCGATGACACACTTTGCAGAATGTGCCGTTACTGTAATCAATCACATCCTCCCGTTTTTACACCCTCATGCTGTATTTTCCAATAGAGTTCATTCCCACAAATGAACACAACCATTTCGGGAGCCTTCACTCATGACTGGTGAGTAAATTTCCACACATGTTTAGAGTGGCTTTCAAGTCACATGGTAGCATGTTGGTCAGTATATCAATGAGGTTGTCCAGACCCCACAGGTAGCCATCTTCTCGATTGCCCTCTACCCACGGAGTGCGGTGGTCCAAGGTGAGGTCCGCCGGCGTGGTCACAGTCTTTCCAAAGTCAATCATCCAGACTCCTGTTCTGCCTGTCCAGTCATGTACAAACAGTAAAGAGCTGCCCACAACCTGCAGGGATACAGCTGTTAGACAAAGGTTCCACCACAGGACAAATGTTCTCAGCTTGTTCTCAGCTTATACAGCTCTTTTGGAAACAGCTCAGTGGTTATTTACCTCTCACTTTACATTTCCAAAATGCTGTTCACATCAACAACATCAACCACACTGTTCAACAAAACCGTCTCACATCTGACCTCATGCGCTCTGAAGAAGTCTGACACCTCCAAAACTTGTCGCAACTGTTTCAACCGTGTCAGGTAGCCCCACTGAACAGAAAGACACAAGATTTACAAGAGAGGAAAGAAAAAAAATCTATGAGTACATGAAAGTCAGCGGGGGTCAAACTCACCACAATGTGTGTATTGGAGTCAACAAAGTTGTCGAGTGCTTCCTGCACTTGCGCTCTGCTTTTGGTCCTTTTGAAGTTTGTGTAACATTCTTCATTTGCCTTCTGCACAGGAAATGTACAGGTTAGAGCATTATAACGCAAAATCTGGAGCTTTTAGACAATGACAACAGACATTTAGTGGCACCTTTTTCAAGGATTTACTCCCTGTACATTAAGATAATCTATGACCTGACAACCATCTCTGATGAGAACTTACCCTGAATCCTTCGATACGGAAACCCAGAGTCGCTGTGGAGCTGAGAGTCTCCCTCCACTGCATGTACCTGGTTTTCAGCACCGCCTGCTGGGCTCGTTCCTGGACTGTTGGGGCCTCTGGGTCCACAGCCACCATCTTCTCATACATGTCGTGACGAGGCTGAGGCCGCTCTCGGGCCATCAGCAGCTCCTCCTCAAGGTATGTGCTGTGAGGGACAGTGTGTCAATGTCAGTGGAAAAACATGTCCTGCTTTAACATAAGACCCAATAATGTGATTTGAGTGTAAAAGAGAAAAAAGATTCTCCATAAAATTCTTTGTAACTAAATTAAGTCACTATTAAATTTCTGTTGTTTTATAATGTTGAATTTCAGCCTCTAAAACTGTTTGAGCCCGAATTAAGCATTTGTAACTAAGTTTGTGGACTATTTAAACCACTGTCAATTCTCCTAAGAAAACTTTTTCTGCTGATTTTATTATTAAATTATGTCTCATTGGTGTAGTTTTTGTTATTCGGGATATATCAAAAACTATAAGGACTTTTTTGATCATTTTTGCTGCACTACATACAAAAAAATCTAATTCAACTGCTCTCAGTCATAAATATTGTCCTGTTTAAACTAACCGACTGCCCATCTTGCAGTCCATGATGGCTGGTGTGTTGAAATGGGTGAGCAAGTTATCCATCATGTTGTAATCCTGCTCGTCCCGCTGCACCACACCGTGGTAGGCTGGAACAAAGGGCCTCAAAGCGTCCTCCATCAGCCTGAGGTAGCATTGTTGCTCCCCCTCACAGAACCTCTTCAGCAGTGTACCATAATCCCCAACACGAAAGCTCCCTGAGAAGCAAGCAAGGAAGAGAAAACTATTTTTTTAACCAGAATTAGACCAAAGTGAAAGACAAATGAGACTAGACAAAACAAACCTGCATGCCCGACCACTTGCAGCCACTGCTCAGGTTTCTTGGGAGTCATAGGAAAGAGAGATGAAGACCTGCAACTTTTGTGTTTCTTCCATGTGGAGTTCTGCATCAGAAAAAAAAAACACAAAGGCTTCAGTCAGTCATTCTTTAGCACGCACACACAGTAGGTCACACTCCTCTGCTGCCTGTGTTGTTCTGCGTCTTTACCAACACGAAGCAAGGACCTCAGACTTCAGACTTCACCTAATGGGTGATCATCTCTGTGGAAACGGCCTAAGACAGGGTTGGCTCTGATCTGATGCAACAGGTTCATCAAACATTTACAGGAAGTGCTTATTTTCTGCTGAAAACCACTATTAACCATTGAACCAAACAGTGGAAGGCTGAACACACAGATGTGGCAATGTCAACGCAGAATCTGGCTCCCAGTGTTGAAACTGTGTTGAAAATGCAATGCTCACACTATTGTGTAAATTAATTTGTTGATCAGGGCAAAATGAGTATATTACGATACCGATTAAATAATTAACTGGTAACAGCTTCAGAAATATGAAGCGATGCTGTCTGTTCATCAGATCATCATAAATAAGGTACTAATGTAGCAGTACTCTTTTCAATTCATTGCAGGTTTTATCTTTCTCATAGACTGCAGATCATACAGCAAAGACATAGTCAAGGTGAGGGAGGATATCATATCGTAACATATCATGGGACATGTGCATCTCATGCAAAAGATGCCTAATGTTATATTTTGCAGTTGCGGAAAGCAACTACTACTACCACACAACAATTTTAAAGGTATTTGTGCTTTATTTAGATGCTATTTTATACTTCTCCTTTTTACTACTTTTTACTCCACCAGATTTATTTGACAACTCCAGCTGCTATAATCACTTTATGTACACATCACATGATCAGTTCATAAAATATGATGCAGTGTTTCAGATAAAACAAACCAACAACTGTAAAATGCTGCTTCCACATTAATGCAAGAGTAACAATGACAATAATATAAACACATTGCATTTTTCTGCAAAATAGGTACTTCTACTTGTCATACTTAACAAATTTTGTGTTTTTATACATTTGCTTGCCTGTGGGGGGCAGCGGTAGGCCCGAGAGGCGTCGAGCCTCCGTCAAGTGTCCACAGAAGAAGAGGAGCAGCTGCAGCTCAAAGTAAAGAAGAAGAATTTAACGGTTCCCGGTTGTTGAACCGCCCCAGTCTGCACGGTGCCGGTGGCTTACTAATTGTTTTGGACTGTGAGGTACCGCTGGTCAAGCGACTAACGTTAGCTGTTTGGCTTCACTAAGCTAACGCACCGCAATGTCTTTCCAACGAGAAGCTATGTGTTGACATCTTACCCAACTGAGGATCATTACTGCAACCAAAGGTAACGTTAACGTATTTGTGTTTAGCGTTTTTTCGCACACTCAGTTGCGTTGCATGGTTCTCGCACAGCTTTGTTAGCTAGCTACGAGTCAAACTAACTAACGATAATGTCCGTGCTAAGCTAGCTAACCTTAGCTAACGTTGGCCAGTTGGCGTTACCGAGCGAAGATGTCAACTCTCACTAGCTGATCTATCAACAGAGAGGTAAAACATAGCGTAGTGCTGGTTTAACTTCAGAAGTCCGCAGGTGCAGTTTAACAGAGTCGACTGTCAAACTTGGCGTGAACTAGCTAAGCAGACAACACCCCAGCGTCCGTAATGTTTTCTGTGCATACACAGTGAAGGATGATTAACACAGGTTTCGTGTCCTAGTCTCTTTCACTCTGCACGGAGAAAGTGAAGTCAAGTGCGAAGTATTACAGTAATGTAGCTCAGCAAAAAAAGAAAATAACAACTTACCTCGTAAAACACGCTTTCAAACACTTCCTGAGTCCCCGACATATGATATGACCTACCGACCAGAACTTTTTTCCAATAAAAATGATGACACCTTTTGAAATGGAGTCGGTCGGCTCGCTACCGCCCCTCGCGGTTTGTTTTGATGAAGCCAGACAGTCTGAGGTGAGCCAGGTGAGAGGGGAGGGAAAGCCAGGGTAACCATATCAGGGTTGGATTTGTCAAGCTGTTTGATGTGATCTGGATGGATCCATTTGGTCTGAGGCTCTGAATCCTCGACCCTCACCGCACTATGAGACATGTGCAACACTGAGCTCTCCTTTTTTTGGCAGTCTTTGCAAGAAAATTTGATTTCTTAGTCAGATCTTGGTCACAATCGCGCTTAAGACCTTGTCGTTTGTTCCTGGTGTCAGTATTCATGGGAATAATGGATTTCTCTTACACCACCAGACCCAGAGTGATGGAGGAGGGCTCTGAGGTGATGGAGGATATTGTATTTCGAGGAGTGGAGTTTTCTGTGAAGATAGAGGTGGACAAGGGTCTCCTGATAGTGGAAATCTCTGACTCACTGACAGCAGATCAGTGGAGAGGGGACTTTGATCCAGCATGTAAGTAGCATACATTTATTCTAGATCAAACATCAGGTGCAAATAGTCTCACTCACACCGTGTGAATTCTTTTTTCAGACATCGAGGATCTCACCCGCAAAACTGGCAACTTCAAGCAGTTCCCCATTTTCTGTAGCATGTTGGAATCAGCTGTTAGAAAGGTATGTTTGAAGGTGCACTCGGAGAGAATGGGGGAAAGAAACGAGGAGGTGGCATAAATGCAAACAGAGTCGCTGGAAAAATGTGAACAGACACAGATTTGCTCGAGGCTGTGTGAGCTAAGGCGAGACTCGGTCATTCAAGTTCAGTGTTTCCACTCGAGCGAAAAATGCACAGTTATTCCGAGCTGTCTTATCCCTGCTCTCCCTTCCATTAATACACAGGAACAGTGGCCAAAAGGAGAGGGACTGTCGTATACATACAGTACAAGCACAGCACACACACACACACACAGACTTGTGTGTGCTGTTCAGTCCTGTCTGTCAGGCCATTTTAGGCTAAAACAGAAGTAATACACAGACCATAAAAATAGTCAAATTTGTGAAAAGACAACTTTATATCACCTTAGATTCACAATTCTCAAAACAGAAAAATACAAAATTGTTCTTATTTTTGTGTATTTAAATCTAAATTAAATGATATAAACATTTTTTTGCTGTCCATGTGGGCCAGGCAGACATGAAACCTCTCGATTTTAGTTCAGTTTTGTCTCTGACTGGATGGTCATGAAGTCTGTTTTGTTTCTGCAGACGAGTGATTCCGTTACGCTCGACCTCTTGACCTATGCTGACCTGGAGCTGCTGCGGAACAGAAAGGCGGGAGTGGTTAGTCGTCCTCGCGGCCATCAACAGCCATCCGCTCTGACTGCCAAAAGATATTTAATCCTCATATACACCGTGGAGTTTGACAGGTGTGTGTGTATCAAAGTGTATTTATTCACTTATGAAACATAAGCTTGTTTTCTGATGGATGTCATTTCTCAGTGTTTTGTCAGTGGTAAGAACTCTGTAACTGTTTTGTGTTCATAGGATACACTACCCGTTACCCCTGCCCTACGTGGGCAAGCCTGACCCGGCTGCACTACAGAAGGAAGTCCGAGCTCTGAGGGCTGAGCTCAGCACTGTCACATCTCATGGAGCTAACAAATCTGCAGAACTGGAAATACAGCGGCTACGAGCAGAGTAAGCTGCACTTAATCTCCATCAGCAGTATGCAGGGATGTGGGACTTTTCATTTCTTTATGTTTCATATTGTTTTCCAGGCTGGCTCTGGTGAAAGAAGAAAAGGAGGCCATGGCTAAGGCTCTGGAGCGACTGCAGCTCAGTGAAAGTGGTTCCACAGCCGGACGAGAGGACTGGAGGGTTAGAGACGTGGTGAGGACGCTGGAGGAGCAGCTTGTCAAGGAGAGGGCCAAAAGCCAACGCTCGGCGAGCAAGAGATGCCAGGAGCAGCGACTCCTGCTGGAGCAGGTGGACCTCTTCTGCTTCTCAGTAGTCAGATGAAAAGATTAATATTTTGTCCTTTGTCGCTCAGCTGGTTTTAACATTTTCTGCCCCGTCCCATTTAGTTGGAGGAGCTGAGGGCTTCGGAGTGTGCTCTACGCCTTCGTGTCAAGAGTCTCACCAATGAACTGGCGTTACTCCGGAGAGGGTTAGACATTCTAAGCGTGTACTCTATCTTTACTTTCTCTCTCTTTCATTCATTCACTTACGATGTGGAGCTAACATTTGAAGTCTGCATGTCGTTTGCCTACTTAGCGCACACCCTCTTTGTGTGTCTGCAGCAGAGTGACTCCCGTGTCTGCTCACATCAGCTCCCGAGTTGACGGGGAAATCTATCGCTCTCTCTCGCGCGACAGGAGGTCAGGGTACGGGGCGGTCAGGGCTCGCTCAGGATCCAGAGAACGGATGGAGAGCAGAGGGCAAAGGTCAGAGGAGAGAGGACGAAGAGCGGACTCCTCGGGACCACGTGCTCGCATACCCAGGCCGTCCCCCTCTCCCACTGGTACTGGCTCTGCTCATGATGCCGCAGTAGCTCGGCCTATTAGCTCTACAGTCTAAATCGAATTCTTTGCTTAGATCTCAGTATTGCCATTTACTGTCTTACAGGGTCACAGATACCACGCTTTGACCCAACTGCTTACATCCAGGACAGACAGCGCAGGCAGAAAGAGGCAGAACTCAAAAAGTTGGTTTCCATTATTTTCCCTGCGACACCTTTGCTGGTACGCCGGCGTTTGGAGCTGCTCAGAACAATCGTCTGAACCCTGTTTTGTGTGTCAGACAGAGGAAGGTGCGGAGAGACATGCTGACATCACCCATTGTCCCTGAGAGAGGGCGATCACGTTCCAGAGAGGCTTATCCTCAGATGGCCCGGTCCGGCAGCAGGGGCAGGAGTTTATCAGTGGAGCGGAGAGGGAGCAGGAACTCCTCTGAGAGCTCGTTAGTGGATATGGAGGAGATGGCCAAAAGTCTGTTGAGGTGATGGATTACCTTGGACAGGTTTTGTGAAGTCTCTGTTGTTTAAACTGGTTATTTTAATGTCGGTTGTTCTGTGTTCACAGAGGAAGAAAACAGACTTACAATGGACCCAGGGTGGTGAGTGACATGGTAATTATTGGTACTCTGTTTATGCTGGTCTCTCATTTGTGTATTTCAAGGATAAGGTGGGGCTAGTCTACATTTTTCTTACTGTCAAATCCCACGCATTTTTTCTCAATCATTTCATTTCAGCATTTCCCAAAACATCTGAGCAGTGTCATCTTTAAGAAGAAATTGCTTAATACACATTGGTACAAGTGACTATTTAAGGCAGCAGGATGGTATAAATGTGAATTTTCTTTTTCTAGTCTCGAGGAGGCCTTTTGACCAGAAAGCCGTTATGCAGTACTCCATCGCACAGAATGAAAGACAAAGGTAATTCATCACAAGTCTTACGCATTTTGCTGCAGTTAAATTATTTTAATTGGGGCAACAGAAAAAAAAAAAAAAAATCATCTTTCACATCTCCAACCCCAGACAGCTCTGCAGATACAGGCACTGAGCTGTCGGAGATCGATGCCAGGCTGCAGGCACTGCAGGAATACATGAGGGACCTGGACACGGGACACTGACAACCACAGCACAACCCGCTGTTCAAGCCGTTTGTGGATATGTTGCACAGCTCGGAGCTCAGGCCATCTTTTTGTTTTACTGTGCACAGACTGGGAAACACATGAAGCCTCAAACATGAGCGGTGGGTTTACCAGTAAATCCATGTTGATGTAAGAGACTGAAACTCCTTCTGGAGGGTCAGATGTCCCAGACTTCAGGAACCTACAGCAATCACTGTGAAAGACTAGCTTTTGTGGACTGAATTTATATATTTTTTTAAAATTGACTAAGTTTTTCTTAATTAACTTAAAATTTGACTGTGTCTGTGTTATCTTTTCTTTTTTTACAACATTACATGGACGTCACATTTGGCAGTACCTCAGTCCATAAACCCTCTACGTGCTTTTTGATGTTTCCTTTCCTTTTTAAAAACGAGATAAGATATAAAATCAGCATTGTCAGTGTGTATGTTTTAATGTACTCTTTCCCGCACGAGCCTGAATTCAACATATCCAATGCATTTGAAGCATTACAGTCGATACCGTGATGTGAAACTGTGGCGTTTTCTACGGTTGGGACTTCAGTGGACCTACTCTCCCTTTCATCTTACGTCCCAAACTCAATCATAAGACATTCATTTTGTTAAGGGAGCGATACTCATCGTCAAAGATACATTGTTTTGGACTGTGGGTGTTTGTATTTATGTGTACACAAATCCATACCTCTTTCATGGTGACCGTGCATGCAAGCATCTGAACACTGACACCTTTCTTATGATAGTGAAACTGCCAAATTTTGTATGAAACTGCTGTATGTATACATGCACAAAGACTCGTTCTAATTTTTCCCCAATGCCTTTTATACCATCTAAAAATCTAATTTATAAGAAACATACTCTGTGTAAAGACTTCTTTATGATCTTTCCAGGCCTTTACAGGTTTAAACACACTGCTTTCCTTTGTACTCATGTCAGTCGAAGTGGAGCCTGAGGGAAACCTTGAAGGGCCTCCATCACCGCAGCTGGCTGGTTTTCATTAATTAACAAATAACCTTCTAGCCAGGGAGCCTCTCTCTCAGGGGAGCACCGCAGTGTCTGAACAGCTGCTCTGTTTCTCCTGGGATACTCAGGAGGGACACATAAACGCCTTATGTTGGCTTATGTTGTAATGAAAGCTAATGCAGCACACACTGACTGACACTAATGTCCGTGTTTCTGAGGACAATCAAATAATGTGGAAATTATTTCCCCTCGCAAAGTTACAAATTGATTGTCCTGCATAATTCCTACAGAGCTCCCTCTCAACATTTCCATCAATAGCGCGTCGATCTCTTCCACCAGATTACAGAAATCTTTGCTCTACAGTGAGAAACTGCTCTAAACATTTCTCTCACGGCCTTAATCTTGTTGATGGTTCACAAACATGGACAAAAGTAATTTCTAAGTAAATTCTGTTATTTAGTTAATTTATTACAGCGTTATAACAACTGGTAACAGACATATAAAATGATAAACACATTCAATAGCAAAACACATGAAGGATAAGTAGTAAGGCAAGCACGGTAAACATCCACTGTGGAAACCATCAAATTGCCGTTTGGACCCACAAACTGCTGCGTGTGACACGTCACATGATGACACATGAAGCGGCTGAACATCCCAGTTTTTGTCAATGGTTTGTAAAGGATATTTGTACAATCGCGCTACATATCCTGTTAAAGTGCTGCAAGAGTTACAAATCAAAACTGTCAGGACACCAGATAAACTGCTGCTGTTATCTCGATGCTACAGGAGCTTAGTGCACACTTCTCTCTCCTCGCTGCTAAAACATACATTCATGGTTAGATGAAATAAGGTCCCTGTGGTGTGATGAAACCAAACATCGCTCTCCTCTCCCACTGAAACGTCGCTCTCCCGTTCAAGTCTGCGCAGGCTGGTTCACAGTGGTCACGGTCGTCTGCATCACTTGATTTCTTCGACTGTTCAGTATGGCCTGAATGCTGAGCGTGAGCTGTGAAGAAACAGGAAACAGAAACAGAGTGTTTGTACACGCATGTGCAGACACACACAAACGCACACTTGTGTAAAAATGACTTACCGATTGCTGCTGCGTGAGAACCTCTCGATAAAAGGCCTGTCTGCGCTCCTGCTCCTTCTCGTCATATGTTTTCCAAATCTGAGCTTTGGTCTTGACCTCGGACTCGGGCAGCTGAGGGTACTGCTGCCGCTGTAACATGAATAAATAAATGTTTACACACATAAGGTGCTCTCAACAGCTCATCTTAACTGTAAATAAATAAATATATAATAATAATAATAAATACATTCTATTTCTATATAGAATTACACATATTCCATTTAATCACCATAGACCTTCAGGTCACTCACCAGTAGTGACATGTAGTCCTCGATGGTGTGGGACCTAATCCTCTGCAGCGACAGGAAGGCCACCGATACGTTTACTCTGGTCTTGTTCAGCAGTTCCTGCACGGACATGTTTCATGTCATATGTTGTATGAGACACAAACATCACCAGCAGCGGCTCTTAGGAAAGCATTTAGGAAATATGTGTTCATACCAAGAGCTGTTCGTTGGTCTTCGTAACCAAAGTGTCCTGGCTGGAGCTGACTGGCATGCTGGCTGTGTTTGACTGAGGAAACAACACAATACACAAACAGTAAACACATAGAATTAACACTCAAAACACCACGTATCTAAGTCCAGGACATGCAGTTTGAGCAGATGGAGCCCTGCTCTCGATCATTTCTGCTTTGCGGTGTACAGATCTTTACCTCGGCCTCATACTCGTCCCAGGCGGCTTTGCGTTCTGCCTCACTGAGCTCCTCCTCTTGTTTATGGTCCAGCAGAGATTCGTGCTCATGGAGAGAAACTATCTGGTCTTTGCAGGTTTGCAATAGCTGTAAGAGGACTCCATCCTGAGAAACAGACACGGATAGTCACTGCAAATGTTCCATGTAAGCTTGCGTGTCAGATGTTTTCGTGGTGTCAAAGCAGAAACCTGAAAATAACGACAGCGACGTCACCTTTGGCGGAACAGAGGCGGGTCTCCTGCTTTTCTTTGAGTTTGGGTCGTCCAGCAGGTCTGGCTCAAATGTGTAAAGTTCAGTCAGTTCAGACAGGGTGAAGTGCCTCTCAATCTGCTGCTGATCCACCACTCGATAGGACAGAGACTGCTTGGTCACCTGACGATCGTAGATCTTCTCCTCCATGGTGCCCTGTGCATGGAAAGGACCACCACAATGAACTGGACTGAAAGGTTTCAATTTCAGGAAAAAAAGGTAAACTGATGAGCTCACCTGACCCAAGAAGCGGTACACAAACACTTGTTTGAGCTGGCCGAAGCGGTACACTCTGTATATGCTCTGCACGTCATACGAGGGGTTCCACGAGGCATCAAATATGATGACCCTGTTGGCAGCAACGAGGTTGATGCCAAGTGAGCCGGCTCTCGTTGAGATGAGAAACAATCGGCCGCTGAAATAAAGATAAATAATTAAAATCAGATTATTCTGTCAACATTCGGGCCAAATCGTTTTCCAGGATAATCTATATAGAAAGATAATCGGATCATCTGTACCGGACATTGGTTGTGCTATTGAACTGATCTGCCCACTTCTTCCTTAGCGGAGCGGTGGTGGAACCGTCGAGACGATAGTAATCGACGTTTTTAATCCAGCTGCCCACTGTGGGAACAACGAAGCATCAGCATCAAAACTACAGCACCGTCAAGGAAAACAGTTCCTACATGCATTCGTATCAACTTTGCCATGAACAGAATACCTTTGAATGACGAAGCGTCTCTGCCATGGTGAGCAGCCTCAAGGAAATCCTCAATTAAGTTTAATGAGATCAAGGACTGACTGAACACAAGCCTAAAAAATGCAAAAAGGGACGTGTGATGACCAGTCAGCTCTTCATAGACCACTTGCAGTGTTCCTGTGTTGAAATGTGCTTCAGGTTAAAGGAGATACATACACTTTATCCTCCAGTGCTTCTGCCATTCTGAGGATCTCAAACAGCAGCACCATCTTCCCTGAGTGCTCCCGGATCTTGGCGTCCCTTTCAGACAGCAGGTTCTTGAACCAGTCCTCATCTAGACTCTGACACCTCCAGCTGGTGGCTGCTGTTTCTCCTAAACAGAACAAACTACATTAGCGTGCAAGCTGCAGGGTGTGAGGATCGGTGACACATGGAGCTTTCATACCTTCCACTGCTGCTGGCGCGGCAGTTGCGCCTTCGGACACATCATCTACAGCCGCTGCACCGCCGCCATCTGTGTTCTCGTCTTTTCCTTCATTCTCTCTCAGTGCACTATCAAACAAGTGTAGAAAGAAATATGTATAAATGGCCTCAGAGAGCATTCCTCTTTAATTCTCTCACATTTCGTTGATGATATGATGCATTGATGCAATGTCCACATATTTTCAGAAATCACTAGACGTGCGGTCAGTGATTTGTTGAGGCGGGGTGTGATGCTGAACATGACAGGTCTTACCTCTCAGCCACAGCGGGTTCTTCATTTCTCAGCAGAGCTGCAGTTTCAAATTGATTCTTCTTTTCAAAATATTCCTATAGGTCAGTTGAAAACACGTCACATGATGTCAGTCTAACACAGAAATCAACATGCACTCGCTGGGACTTTTTTGTACCTTCTTTCTGCTGTTGTAGCTGAGCTGAAGGCACCAGGGATGGGTCCAGATTCGGCTGAGCACCTGAAAGTCCTTGAAGAGGTTTGCTGCAGTCCTCGCCTTTGCTCTGTTAGTCAGAGAGCCCACCCCTGGAAAAACAGGCAACACTGTCATGAAAACAGTCTCACTTTCATTTTCTTTAACATACAGTATGTTGTTCTGTAGTTGTATTTCTAACTACTGCGTGTATTCTTACCAGTGATGTGATCAAGGTAGCGGCGGTACAGCTGATACTGAAGTGAGGAGAGCCTCACTGCGAGCACGTACTCGCGTTTGGGAGGCAGAAACTGAGTCAACTCTGTGTAATCTCTTCTCTTAAAAAAAAAGACAAAACAGAGTTGTGAGAGCTTGAATATAAAACCAAACTGTATCCTGCAACTAGCAGCATTTTTTTTTTTTTCACCTGCACGCATCCAGCCAACATAGCATGAAGCACATGTGCTCGCTTCTTCATGATGCGGACGTCTTTAGCCGTGGAGTCGGCGCACTGGCCGTTCTGTATGGGGTTGATAAAGCGGTTCCTGAATTCACCCAGTGAGCCCAGAAGATTCTTCTTGATGAAGTTGACCATGCAGTGATCTGGGGGAACAAAATGTGCTGCGTCAATACGAAGAGTTGAATTTTGAAATGACATACCTGTGGGGAATATAATCAACCCTTGGATCATATTCTGCATCACTTCCAGCAAACTGTGACCTCGTGTTCGATATGACGGCGTGGCGCACACTTACACTCGATCAGGTTGTTCTGCAGTGGTGTGCCTGTCAGCACGACTCTTCTTCGCGTCTTGATGGCACTCATAGCTTTGGAGATGTTGGACGCTTCATTGCGCAAGATGTGCCCCTCGTCACAAACCACGAAGTCCGGACCTGAACAAAGAAAAGCACGGGAGGATCAGGAACAGCTACTGATCAGTGACACGGAAAACATTTTAATACCATCATTACAACGTGGTTGTACCTGGATCCACCAGTATGCTCTTCAGCTCTGTCTTCCACTCCTCGTGCTTGATTTTCTTAGCGAGTGACAGGATGCGGTACATATCGTACCCCATTATCAAAACGCCTCCGTCTCTCTGCCACCCCTGCAGAGCTCTGAGTCGATCTGGAAGCTGCTTTACTGTAGCCAGTTCTGTAACCTATCCATAGTATTTTTGTGTTTGAACAATAATCACACGTGTTTGTACATGTGAAAGAGTGAGACATAATGCATGTTCTCAAACACAGAATTTGCGTACCTTTACTTTGTCCTGTCCCATGCTGCCTTGCCATTTCTTGAACTCGCTGACCCAGTTGAGGATAGTATTCAGTGGACACACGACCAGTGCCGTTCTGAATTTCAGGTTCTCTGACAGCAGCACCGTGTGGAGGAACGTTACCACCTGTGAAATAACACAGCTATGAATATGAAAGCATGGAAAAACCACCACACATAAATCATGTTAATGTCAGGGTGCACTCTGTGCCACCAGCAATATGTAAAGTGACTTGAAAAAGCTTGGTGTATTTGTTTGTTTAGGATCAATCAAGAATGTCGGGGGTGGATATGCGTATGTCTTCACCTGCAGAGTCTTTCCCAGGCCCATGCAATGTGCCAGTATACAGCCTGACCCAGGAGAAGAGTTGGCCTTCTTCACAGACTCACAACAACTGTCCCAAATGAACTGGACACCTGTGGGACAAGAAACAGATCACGCTAACTAAGTTTTGCCTGAACACAAAAATGGAGCTCAACTGCGAAAATGTGCAGTGAAGATATATAAACTCTACACCAGTAAAATCCAAATGTATCACTGAGGTAAACTAGAACTGTGTTAACTGATGCTCTCAGTGTTGCCTGTATCGGGCGTAACAATAAAGCAATGTCCTCCTCAGCGTGAGCGAGAAGAGAGCACGAGCTCACCGTCCACCTGGTGAGGCTTCAGTCTCGTCACCAGGTTCCTGTGCACCTGAACCAGAGGCTTCTTGGTCTCCTCTTCCTGATCCAGGACCAGCTTGGTGGTAATGGGACACGTGACTTGGGAATTCTCGTCCTCTATAACAATTATCTGGAAAACGATGCCGGACGGTCAAACAGCAGATCTTTAAAAAGTGCCACTGTCAGCAGCAAACCTTTCACGTGTGCAGTACCTCTCTCCTGTCCTCCATCTGTTGTTCCCGATCAGCCAGTCGTTTGCATCTCTCCTCCTCCTCTCTGAGGGCTTCCTGGGTCTCCGCACGGAGATTCACGTCTTCGATGATTTTGCGGATCTTTTTGCGCCCTTTGGGGGTGCTTTTACTGTCGCTCATCTCCTCATCCGCATCCTCGTTATCACTCTGCTCGAACACAGAAAGAGCAACGTGACCGTTAGACACTGGAGCCAAGAGCCTTTTCCTCGCCTGGGGGGGGTAAAAGTAGTTGGTATGACATCAGCTGCTACCTTTTCACTGCAGGAGTCAGACAACCAAATGCAGGGCACCTGCTTCTTCTGTTCATAACTACGAGGTGTCTCATTCACTTCAGAGGATGATCTGGAGCTAAAAAGAGGAGACAGGTTAACATTCAGTGTGAAAAAATGTGATCCAACAAACATCTGTTTAATAAATTCAGCCTTGTTCTGCTTCATGTGTGCTGCCTGTTTCCTCCTCTGGCTGACTGGTAATGCTCTTGGCCTCTTTTACAGGAAAACTCACTGAACTTGCTCAGTCAGTGCGCAGCAGCAGGGGTGGACACAATAGCATGAACACCTGCACAGTTGATGACAATCTAGCAAACGGTGGATAGATGTTGCCGTATAACCCCACTCTACTTGTGCTACCATTACACATTTTAGCATTTTTAGTTTTCACAGCAGACATTTTCATTTGTAATAGCAGGTAAAGCACATCATTTAGCTGGGTCCAGGGCTCGGCTTCATGAAAGGAGTTCCAACTGTGCTTTTCCTGCTATGACAAGCAAATATTTGCGGCCTGGAAAGACGTGTGTTATCCCTTTGTGGTATTGATTCTAATAGCAAACTAAAGCACTTCAGTATATTTCTGAGTGTATCCAGTAAAGTCAAGGTGTGTTAAGAACAGCTGAATTCATTATATAGTTGGACCACGAACTGAAATTTAAAATCAAAGACAGCGACATTTCTTTCTACTTTTTTTTGTTTTTGATATTGTCGATGGCAGCTGAAGTGAATGCACCTTCTGGCTCCGTCTTCATTGTCCTCGTCTTCTGACTGACTCAGCTCCTCGCTCATCCCAAGATCTTCTGGCTCGGACTTGTTACTGTCACCATCGCTTTCACCGTCAGCTTGAAAGGAATCAAAATCAGATTTTAGAGAAGAGCAGGTGCTGCCTGCTCAGACTGATCATGTCACAGGTGTCCTTACAGCTCAGGTGCTGGCGGCCGGCCCTTTGCCTGCTCTCCTGCTTTCCTGCTTCACTCTCTGCCGTGGCCTTGTCACTCGACGTCCCCTCATCTAAGGATAGTTTGTGACGGAGAAGATGGTGCCTGGCGCTGGCCCCACCAGACAAGGTGTCAGATGGTTCTGAAGGCAAGTCTTCCTCTGTGGCAGAGATATATTTTATCATTATTCCCCCATTTATAACCCACAAAAGGCACTGAGAACTAAGAAGCTTTCCAATCACAACTCTGGTTGTAAAGTATGAATGTTAAACGTAGCTATGACTAAAACTGGAAAACACTTGTGCTTATAAAAAAGACGCACAAGAGGAAAGCTACAAATGTGCTTAAAAAAAAACAAAAAACAAAAAAAAAACTTACCATTTTCTTCTGTTCCAATATCCTCACAGCCTTGTTTGACCTCCTTGTCGCCGTCCGACTCAGATTCATCCTCCTGCGTCTCCTCATCCGAAGAGATATCATCGGCCGATGAGAAGTTGGCTTTGATTTGGGCCAAAAGCATTTTCTTAGCGATTCTTTCAAAAGTAGAAAAGAGGGAAAAGGTACCTGAAGTTCAGTTCATGATCAGTAACATTGTCTGCAGCTGGATATTGTTATAGTTTAGGGGAAGATCAGAGTGTAATAGCAGTTGGACTTGAAAATTTAAGAAAAATCGTTCCTTAAGTGCTGTTTAGGTGCCAACAGTCCAAACGCTGTTGGCCTTAAAAATCAGATCAGACAGCTTTAGTGACTCACTTCTGATTAATCCACATTATGTGCCAATATAAAGCTCTGCTCGTGAAGTCACAGGCCGATTAAAGTGAACTACCACAACACTGGACGAAGCACTTTTGAAATAACTGCCAAAGAAAACCAAGATAAAAACGAGACCGAGACGTTTTAAGAGTAAGAATTTATTACAACAAACAAAAATTGTTCACAGAAAAAAACAGAAAGACATGTTCTCAGTTTATTCTCCTTTGGGGAGCGGCAGGCACACTTTGATCTTCTCTCCTACAATGTGTTGTGCTTGCTTGAGTCTGACAGACACTGATCTCTCCTTCATCCAGTCATGACTGCTTAAGTTACAGGCATTTTGAACACGGCCTGCGAGCTGACTGGATGGCAACACACTCCTCTGCTACTACCAGCTAATTAATATTGTGTGAAAATGGGGGCAAAACCATGTGGGACACAAAAACAGCAAATTACCAACAACATCTGGACATAAATATTTACTCAGGATGAAATGAATCTCATCTGTTTTTAATCCCCTTTATACTCCAGTGGAGCATAAAGATTCAAAAATAAGGAAATTATGAGCATAATCTGATGCGGTTCATGATAAACATGATGTTTTAGAAAGGTAAAAAGTTTATGGTTTTTAATACCATATCCTGTTTTCAACACTCAGACATTAGTCTGCAAAATTACTTTCCCTTCAACTCTTCCAGTGTTCAACTTGCATTTCACAACCCGGGGCTGTAATCACTCATGAGAGCTTACTCCGTCAACTGTCCGTCCCTTATAAACCCTTTCTCAACAAGCAACCTGTATTGGACGCAGGTCTCACAGCGATGTCACAGTGAGTTGTCAGTGCAGGTCACTGGACATCGGAAAAACGCCATTTTCACTGACATTTAATCAAGCGTCCGATGAGAGTTTATTGTAATTTCATAGTACAGCAATGCCAGACAACAGCAGCAGTAACAGACCGGAGCCTTGGATCTCATTTGACATGTTTCAACTGGGAAAAAGGATGAAACACCAAACAGAATAACACTGAAAGAAATGAACATGCCGCCTCACATGAATCTGGCATTATTGTCGCATGCTGTGTGGACCTCAAAGGAATATAACAGTACTTTTCATGTTTTATCCCACTAACTACAAACAATGTAAACTTTACATTTTTGCTGACCATTTTTCTGAAGATAGGGTTGTGCTATGACTTCACCTAAAAACAGACTTTAGGGGGGGAAAAAAAAAATGACTTGATGCCAAAAGCAGGCTACAATATCCCAGATTTAAGTGATTGTTGCCTAACAGCACTGCATTCACTGCTGTGCTGTCAGAAAATCCGACCTGGAAAAAAACATGAGAAACAAACATGGATGTCATTAAAAAGGCACAGTGTGAATTTGGTCGCTTCTTGCATTATGACGGTTGTTGTTTCACAGCCCACTCTCAATTCTCAGATATACAACCTTCTCGTTAACATTTTACAGCACTGACCCGGAAGGCTTTTTAACACAAATTGAATTTATCTGCACTACTTCAGGAAGAAAAAAAAAAAAAAAAAAAAAACCCAGCTGGGTGACGTTTCAAGCAGGGTTTAAGTCTCTGCGAGTCTAAATATGGTTAAAATAAAGCGTGTTAAAAGCTACAGTATGCTTTAGAAAATGGTCAGCACCAATGTATACTCTGCGTATAGAAAGTGGGGTAAAACATACAGAACAAAAACACAAGTATGTTTCCGATGAACACTGCTGACAGTGTGATGTGTATCAGTTTGATTAACCAGGTTTTTCTACTGTCTCTCCTCACTGGTTTGAGCAGGGTACCATTATACTGTAAGAACTGGATACAGTGTTCCACGATGGGGCTCATTCTTTCCAACTGAAGCTTCTCGGGCACATGACGCACATATACAACTGAGGCTTTTCCTGGCTGAGCTGGCTAAACAGTCCACACACATGAATGGCAGGAAAACAATACGTCAATGCGGCTTTTCATGACTCTTCTGCACGAACGACCAAACTTCAACTATACAAAGAGTTATTTCTGGAGGCACGTGACAGGAGACCATGACATGACAAACAACATTAACATGAAGGAGTCTTTATGAATGTCATGACTGTGGTCATGAAGGGTTATTCGGTCAATTATGTCATTTCTAGTGGGGTTTACTGACCAAATGATGCTTAACGACAACAGTCAGGAGCACTGACAAAGATTCCCTCGTGTCTCGATAGTGTCAGTCTTATGCAAACCACTTCAAACTACTTGCTAACCTAAATCTTTATTTGTAGGGATACAAACCCTGAAAAAAGACATGTCAGCCCTCTAATCATGACTATAGCATACTGAATACATGCAAAAGTGCACATTCATACGAAGTGCAGTAGTAGCACTTTGACCAGGTACATGTGTAGGAACGGTACAGAATAGTAGCAGCAATGATAACTAATAAAGCATTGATTGACAGGATGGCTGAACGACAGCTCCGCTCATCAAAACCCAAACACTTACAATGTGTCATTTTGTCATTGAGATCACTTGGAGAAACGGCACCTGAACGTCATGTTTCTAACTTGAGGCTCTTGGGACAGTCAATGAGGCCAGTACTATCCTGAATGCGCCACATGCTCTGATGTAATTCACTACAAATGAGCACTCAAGGCATCCAGTGAACGCCAGTCTGCGGTACAGCCTGCTCTGAACTACATTCGGTGACTGTGGGAGTGTCAGTGGCCCAGTGGGACGGCTGTTTGTGGTAAAGGCAGTATTTCCGGACCCCAGAACTAGCAGCTTGCATACAAACTTGTTTCAAAAGAAGACACACTACATACCAGATTCTAGAGCATTATGTCCCAATACAATGTATTTATTATTCATCATGGCAGCGAAGTGCAGATACCAGAGCCTTGATGCTGACACCACTGCAAAGCACCATCACTCTCGAATAAGGAATGTCAATTGGTATGCACCCCAAACTGCATCTACTGCAGTCTGCTGTTAAGGGAAGTGCCAACCATGATTTGCATATTGTAAAAATCTACACCAATAAAACACGTTACAATTGTTTATGGTGTTTTGGGGTGAGGGCTATGGGGGGCTTTGGGCATTTATGACCAGAAAATGTTTTGAAAATATTCCAATTTCCTGTCAGCTAGACAGTGAGTAGCCCTATAGCATATCCTGAGATACAGATGATCACGACACCATCATTATAGTTGATAAGTAATAAATCACACTCTGAACTGGCATCAAATATAAGCCCATTCACGAAAACACAGCCCTAAATGAAGCTCAAATAACATGTGGCAGAAGAATTACTAAATATACTGAGTGCTCAGAAAGGAAATGTAACTTTTGTGCCTGAAAGAACTCAAAGGCTGAATAACATAAAGCATTTACAGAGCCAGGTACACATATTTTACAGATATTTTAACAAACAGTCCTTGTCCCGTTTTGTCTTGATTAGGCCAAGTGAATCATTTAGAGATTGGGTGGAAAAAAACCTTTACAATTTTATTTTCCAAATTGTGTGCAGATAATCTGGCAAGCACGTTTCAAACTTTCTACTTCACCTGTAAATAACAAAATTTCATTTCCTTAAGTTAATAAAGCGACTCAGTGGAGGACAACAGTTCTTTGGGCAAGAGTACACTGATGTTCAAAACTTTCAAAAAAGTTGTAATACTGTCACTGAAAACAAACCTGTCATACATGAACAGGCTGAGCTGTAAGGCCAAATATGCTTCATTCATTGTCCAAATGTATGCTCACACCTCTCCATGTGGGTCAACTGCAGGGTTTTCCCTTTTTCATAAGCTTAGCCAAGGAGAGAATACAAATATGGTAGAAGAAATAATAATAATAAACTCTTCACTCAAATGTTTCTCTGCATTTACATATATACTGAACTGAACACTAAATAAAACAGAAACAAGCAGAAAGTGTTGCTCATCATTCACAGGCTCAGTCTCACTGCATCATAACGTGGACTTCACAGTGTACCTCTAGAATGTGTATTTGATTGCAGGGGCCCTACTGCAGCTACGTTTTGGTCTCGTTTGAATAGATTGCAACTGAGTGTGAATGACACGCGTGTTGCTAGATTTGGCACAGAAGTTGGGGTTCGAAGTTGCAGCCTTTCTTCCACACCTATGGTGTTTTACATACTCTACATCCGGGCTTTTGGAACCATACCTATTTTCTGGATCGTCATCTTCTTCTGCTGCCCACGAGGGCCCAGATTGCTCCTCATCTCCTACAAAAGCAAACAATTTGAGACACAAATTGTTTAATTAAGAAAGTGATGTTGATTCAGTGAACTGTAAGTTGCATTAAACTGACATGCCAAGAGATGCCTCCATGCAACTCATTAAACCCTCTAGCAGTAGCATTGAGTCATTAAAAAGAGCATGACATCACAGTTAGTAAACCCAGTGGTGAGTGGGAGCTAGCATTAGCTGTTAAGCTTTCCACCAGTAATTTGGCAAACTAGTCATCTGGTTATCATGACCATTGACAAGATATCCTGTAGATCTTGATACATAATCATAAATGAGACTTACCTGATGATTGGTGGAATGTTGCTGCCCCCAGTAAGGCCATATCTTCAGTGATTGGCTTCATCTTCTGATCACTTCCATCACTCCCGGAGTCATCGTCATGTACATCTTCACTTGATGAGGATGTCGACTCCGTTGCTTGCTGACGAGATTTAGCCTTGGACTTCCCGGCCTGCATTTTGACCTTCCTATCCACACCTTTGTCCTCCCTTGTGACAAGGTGAGGCTTCCCTATTGACCTCAGCGTACTCAAGTGTCGTATTTTCTTCTGTAATTCCTGATCATCACTAGAGGAATCCGTCCCACTGTCCCTCCGAGACTTTACCCTCCTGTCACATGAGCCGGACTCGGGGGAGCGGTCCAGCATCTTGCGTTTGCGGCGCATCTGCTCTGATGAGATCGGGGCGTTCTTAGTGAGCCAAAATAGGCATTTCTTGGCCACCTTAGTTGATGCTTTTCCACCATCCTCATCACTCTGGGGCTCGTCAGAGCTTTGTGATATAGCTGCTCGCTCAAGCAGGGCTGCAGGGACTTCATCTGAGTCAGAGTCGTCTCTTGCTCTGCTCAAACTTTGCTCTTCTGTGTTTTTGGCTGGTACTGTGCTGGAGGTTTCCTCAGGGTCACTGTCACTGTCACTGTCCGCTGCTGAAAGAGACGTTTTGGCTTTGACATCACTTGGTCTACGCAAAGGTGTTGTCTTTACACGAGGGGACCGTCGATTGCCTTGCTCCTCTTCTTGGTGTACAGACGCACTAGAGTTGTCATTGCCCATCTTGCTGTCAGCTTTAGCACTTACAACACCTGTCTGTTCATCTTCTGATGCATCCTTCCTCTCTGACTTCTTGTCCTTCATGTGGGCGTCCACCTCCATCTTCGCGATATCAGAGGACGGCTCCTGCCCCATAAGTACAGGTGTCAGTTTTACGACTAGTTTTTTTGTCATATTGAACCCACTTTCAAAAGGCTTCAGGCCAATTTTTTGGGCCCTTTGTCTGACTTCATGTGAATGTGAATCCATGTCCTCCCCAGGGCAGTCAAGTGCAATTCTCCCGTCTGTGAAGCCCTTGGAGTCAGAATCATCATCTACCAAATGTTCAGCTGCCAATTTCTGCAAGTCACTCAAGCATCTTTCATCTGCGATCTCCAGCTCTGTGTCTGCTTCTGTCACAGGCTGCGTATCAAAGTCATCACTAAGGACCTTCTCCCAACAGCTCAAGACATCCAAGTCACTGAATTCTTCCTTAAGGCTATCCTCAAGTGCTGCAAGTGATTTCCGCAAGCCTTTAACTACAGACAGAAAAGAGTTCAGGTACAGATTGCGGACAACAGGTGTTTGTTTGTTCGTTGTCACAGAATGAATGAAACTGACAAATGTTCGATTTAAGATGTTGGCAGAGTCCACTAAATGTTTGGCCTTTTTGGTAACATCCTTGGAAACCTGCAGCGTGTTATAGTTGAACACCACATTACCATCCATACCGGTGTGATCCCATTTATCCAGAGAGACATTTTGTGGTAAGTGAGGCAACATGTCGTAAAGTTCAGATTTCTCCGGCTCGACTCGATTCCTCCTGCGCTGCTGATGCCACAGATTCTCCATGTTCTCAAGGACACTGTCACAGGACATCACCAGGTCAAACAGGGGCTCGGGGCTACACACATAGCAGTACCATTTGCTCTCCAAAATGCCAGACAGTTCTTTCCTTCCCAAATTTCGTAGAATACACTTCTTGCAGAAAGCGTTACTGCAGAAGTCACAGCAGATCAAGTTGCCTCCTTCAGCACACCACCTGCACGAGAAACAAATATGATAAATACAGTGGAGAAAAGATTTGTTCACAGTAAGCTAAGGACAATGATTACATTTCGGTTACAATATCAAATAGAACAAATCTCACCTGCATTGCTCGTCCATTCCATCTCCATCCTTACTGATGTCATCACTCAAGTAATACTTGTAGCAAGACTGAGGAAACAAAAAATTTAATGGAAGAGTTACAAACAGCTTGGACAAAAGCTAAATTAGAAACAGTGAGGGAACTTTTATAAACTCTACCCTAATGTACTCTAAATTCCATTCAAAATTTCAACTAGAATTACCGCCTCACGGTGGTGCCACCTTAAAAAACAATTACGTACAGTTTTACATCTTGATAAAAGCATACAGTTAAGTATGATTTCCAGGGTTTCTGACTTGTGAAGAGATGTACATATTGATATATCTTTACTTAAAGGTCACATCAAATTTTAAATTCATACTCTTCTGAGTGATTGTTTCTGATAAATAAGATGACTCACCTTGCAAATAAGTACTTTCAGAACTGGATGTCGATAGAGGGAGTCTCTCTGGAAGTGGTTAACTTGTCGGCCACATGCGGTGCAACTGACAATTTCCATGTGTTCAACTCCTATGAAAGCACACCACTGTCATTAGCAACAAAAAGGGTTATTAATTATGGTTTGATGGACAGCTTAAAAAGGTGTGGGACTACTCCGTTCAATCTCTACTTAAATCCATTCTCCAGGTAAGACGTCCATCAGCAAGACCACTGATTAGGATACAAAAACTTGCCGTAAGCACTGCAGACTGGGAGAGAAGCACTTCAGGCAGCTCTTTTTCAAAGTCACGTATCAGTCATGTCTCTTAAAACAAGATAACGGCCGAGCTGCAGTGCAAGTGAAGTGAATTTTCAGCTCTCTTTGACCACAGGAGTGGGTTTTCAGTCTGTCTTTTGTCCGCAAGCAATCAATGGATCTGTACCTCCAACAAGTGCCTTCTTTTGTTTCATTTGTTGCTGAATTGATCTGTGTGACCACTACTATATATATTAGGTTGTACAAACTCATTTACAGGAAAGTTGAGAAGCTGTGTAAAGGATAAAGAGAACAGAATGTGATACTTGCTAATCCTTTTTGACATATATTCAATTGAAAACAGTACAAAGACAATATAATGTGAATGTTTTTCCCTCATCAGCTTCATTGATTTTTATAAATACATGTTTTGTTGGATATAAGTTGGATAGAGCCAACAAAAGCCTGGGAAAGTTAAGATAAACAGGAAAGACTCAGTCATTCACAAGCAAGGATTGAGCGGGGTTCACCACTTTGTGAACACATGACTGTATGAAGGAGATTGTTTTTATTTCTGCTTTACACAGCATCCCAACTTTTTTTAAATCAGGGTTACTGAAAAAAAAAATATATATTTATTTTTTTTTAATCACTGCCTGATTCATCTTCAAGTGATATGCAATGTTATGGCAAAAATCCCCCAGTAGTGACTGACCTCCACGTCTTCTTGAAAACTCTTTGCGCAGTACGCCTGATTTCCGGTTGCGAAACTCTGGACCCCTGAAGTCATCTCTTCCATTATCAACAGGTTCAGGCCTCACGAGTACAGTGCCTGTATAAACAAAATATGTCAATAACTCAAATATGTGCCATCATTATTAAATATGTTAATCAGAACGTAGAAATATTAGAGGAAAAGGTTAAGACCTACCTTTCGGCAATCTAGTGATATCAAGGTGACCATTTGTGTTTACTGGTGCATCCAAGTCCTCACTTGCATTTGAGTCCCCAGATTCATCCAGTCCAGAGTGCTTTATGACAACAGAAGGTTTTCTGTAGTAACAGTAAAAGAGAAAAAATTGAATTGCAGAGCTTAGCAACATATCATGGTGCTTCATCTATGCTTGCATAATACAAATGAAATGCCAACTCACCTCCTTGAGTATCTGGTATCTAGTCCGGCCTAGAAAGCAAGACAGTTTATTAGTTTATTTGTCACTGGTACTATGAGTCACTTTGGTGTTAAAACCATTGCAGTAATATCCTAAAGGGGATGCTCACTCAGAGGCTAGCACTTAAACAATACAGTTACGTATTACGAGCTGCACCTTCTAAAGACCATCATAGATTACACTCCTACCAGCTAAAAACATAAACGTGGGAACATAATCAGAGGTAATGGCAGTGTACTTTTGACATTTTTGTGGCAAGAGGCACACACGCCACATGGGAATGAGTAAGGATGCAAATCTATCCAGCGGACATGAGTCTGTTCTGTCACATCATGTCATTCATCACAGCATCAGGCCAACTTCTAACTCATGATGTCTCAAGGTCACAAGGACTGCTTTGCACAATGCCGTGATATAACCAACCTGTATGAGGTGTGCAAGACACACAGATATTTGAGTGGTTATTGTTCAACAACCTGGTACTGGTTTTACAAGATTTAATCAATATACATCGTGGTGGAAATTACTGCATGCATAATTGCCCTTTGACAATTCACATCGTACAAATTCCATGGAAAACACAACTGTCTTAAGATGTCAGTAAAGAGCACTAATCAGATGAAATGGAAGGCCCTCATATACACAGTTGCTGTGGGGCTGATGCTGGTAACAATTACATATTGATCTTAGCTCATCCTTCCTGCATCCCCTCTGCATTATTGCCATACCTCATGCAGGCTACATTTGATTTAAAGGTCATGACATTTAATAACAAGCACAGAAATAGAAACGCCATCGAATGACCATCAGTCTGTACAGTACAGTGAAATGTATAGCATTGATATATGGATTCTGAATGTGACCAAATTTTGTGCTGGATCCAGTCGAAAAGGTTATTGGCACCTTTAGTTTCACCTATGTGCAAAACTTGATAATGGATATGACAAAAAACCAAGAATGTTACCTCTGTTGCAGCAGGACCTGTTGAGTTTCCCACAGAGCAGCCCCTATTTGTCAGACCTGTGAACAGAAGTCAAATATGTTTCTAAAGCATTTAAACATGACAAGAATTTTGCTATCACCCGCAATTAATCAAAAGCTGTACCATCAGCATCCTCTGAGGGTGGAGTACCATTGCTGTCCTCAACAGTTGAATGAGCCAAGTACTCATGCAGTTTGTTGACCAATACATTGAGCTTGCTGGTAGTGGTGCTATAGTCAAGAAGAAAGAGTGTGGTTATGGTTCACATCACAGTTACAAATGGCTCGCTCATTAATCAACTCACTTATTAGAAGCCAGATTAATACACTTTGTTAGTATTAGTAATACGGAGTGAATTTTGACATGAACTGTGCCATACAGCAGTAGACACCCACTTACCTGGGATATGGAAAGAAAATATCATGTTTCACAAAGTATTACATTTCAGCTTTCCAGAAAGAGTGATGAATAAAACCTGACAAGACTGTCGCATTTCAAAGGCTCCTTAAAAGGAGCCAGGCAATTCAACGTTCAGCCTGATTCATAGGAGGACACAGCCTAAACTCTAAAGCTATCAACAGCTGAGTTTATTGTGCATCGATCAGCGGACTAATGGAGTATTCAGGCCATCATCATCAGCACAGAAAGCATATCTCCATTTTCTTTCTTATTAGCAGCCTGGACATGTTAATCATAGGCTGTTAGAGGAAAAACAGAAGCTGGATATACGTAACTGTAATATGTGTATGTTTAATATGTTTAATATGTGACAGCCTTTATGATGCAAAATATTGGGGGTACATGATTTATATACATACTTTAAATGTCCCCTGTATATACCGTGATTTTACCTGTACCTTTTGTAATAGTAATAATAATAATAAGCTTTATTTGTATAGCACCTTTCATACTGGAATTGGAGCTCAAAGGGCATTACAAGAAAGAAATCACATGCACCAAGTGAGTGCTTTACATAGTAACTGTAATCTGTGTAAATGCTTAATATTGATATATTCTTGCTACTTCCTGACTGGCAATTTGTAACATGTGTGATATGCCACATGTGCTTGTAAATAGCATTTAGTATAGTGTATCTATTTAGTCTGATGCTGTTATAGAGTATTTACATATTGGTATATCACAGTATACATACAAATCATATACCCCATATGACTTGTATGTATACTGTGAATTTCTTTATGTAACTTTTGTATACATGGAGCCTAGATATTAATTTGTGTATGCTCAATTAGAAAAGTACTTTTTTTCTTTACTACTTTTTGACTGATGACAACTTGTAATGGGTGCTTGTAAGATGCATTATGAGCATTTAAGATGGTAACTCTGTACAGAATTCATCAGAACTCTGAGGAAGAGCGGCTTGTGCTCGATACTGGGATACTGTGTGTGAACAGGGGCTTGTTAGTGTGTGGATCTGCTCATTTCAACAACACAAATATGTTTACCATTAACCTGGAGCAATTTTCACCAGCAATCCATCCTGCCTTGAACTGACACATCCCAACTCATGCTGTAAATTGGGTATTATGAGTTGGGGTACATCTTTGACTTTTGAGGACAACTTACTTGTGACTCTTTTTTTTTTATATTTGACTTAGAAACTGATAAAAACCACCAGAATGCTCTGTGGATTTGGTGTCTGCAAATCTGCAACTCATCATTGTGGAAAAGGGACCAGCTCAATCTAGTCTTCGGACCTCAAAACACCTCGAGAAGGTCCAGCCTGAGCTGGAAACAGCCACTGAATAAGTTAAAGTGAGTAAAGGATTTTTACATTGCTAATGAAGTTAGTGATGCATGATCTCTTCTATGTCACAAGTGTAATGACGCCTGATAAATTTTCTGCAAAAAGCAGAGAAAATGTAGTTTCGAGTGCATCAGCTTACATAGACTGCCCTCCTAGTTAGCTGAGCACGGAGAGAAGCATGTCTTGGGTAAGTTTCGTTTCACCCAAATCCCACAGCTCTTACTGCAGCATGGTGGGATGGTTCGGTCCCTCTTTTGTAAATGAAGAAGCTAATGTAGTTGTATCAAAGTGCAACAAACCCTCCGTCCACGAAGACTGAAATGATCGGTTTTTGTTTAAACTGTCTCGGGGAGGTGCTGATGTATGTTTATGGTCTTTTCGGAGGTTGGTTGTGAAGCTGTTGAACTGCACTGCCTTATACTTGTGTTTGTGTTTTTGGTGTACCCTGACTCATACAAAGAGTAGAGTGGGTAGAGTATAAGACTACATTCGTGTTGGCTACCTGGTTGTTCTTTACGTGTCTTCACCTATCTATGTAAAGGCTTAGCAAGTGTGTATATAGTTTGTGTTATGTTATGTTACGTTTAATGTAGCAGTAACGTTGGCTAAGAAAAACTAGCTAACATTACATCTGAGACGTCAAGAAAACACCTTTTCTCGAATTCTTGTGACCCTGTGTTAGCCCTGTTACGGATACTTCATTTAAGTCAATAGCTAGCTAAACTAGAAATGTCGTTATTTAACAGTTATGGTGTCACTGTTGTTAGCTGAGGCAGCTAGCTGGTTGCTAATCTAACTCGCCATTATACTCTGTTGGACAACCGCATTTCGCAGTTTTACCTCAACATTGCTGCAGACATATCGCGAAGCAGGTGAACAACGAAGTCGTTCAAGTCCTTATATTCTCATGATGTCAGTATATTCTGTCGTACACACTCAGCTCAATCTGCTCTGAAAATCCCCTCACCAGCCATGGCCAAAGCTGTTAGGAGGGAAGAACTGACAACCAGTGAATGGGCCGTTTCTCTTCTTTCAGTAATTTTTAACGCACTTGGTCGACAATGTTAACTTATCGCGCTTTACCGCCACCTGCTGCACCGGAGTGCGGATCAGATACTAGCGTTGTCTTTTTTGTTCTCGTTTTGAGTAAGACGCCCTCTAACGGGCTTCGCTCTTAGTTAACCCTGTTGGAGGCTTAGGATCAGCAACTGTATGTAGCAATTTAATATAAAAGCCACTCATCGCCCTTTTTTAGTCAGCCATCTTGAGTACAGACAGCACTCAGCAAGACATTTGTCAGACTATGATGTCGCTGGAATGTCAAGTTTAATGTTGTGTAGCAGGCCCTCTCTCACGGCTGATGATGCCACTGCTTCACAGGATCAGCATGCAGCAGTTTTGTCTCATAGTGGTAGTCCAGAACACCCAAGCACTTGGTTGGTCCAAGACCTAGTCCAGGTGACATGGCCATTCCCAGACCTGCCTGCATATTAGTACAGGCAGGAGAGAGCATCTTTTCTCCTCCCATCCTGGAACAGCACCTCTTGGTTTGGCAGTTGAGAGGGAGAAGCTGAGTGATTTAGGGATCCTGACTGATGTGGACTCTTGACTTGACCATTAGAACTCTTATGCCCAGTCAGCAGTTGGGTCCAGGTAGGTACATCACATCCCTAACAGCCTTTGCCTCCGGTGGTAACCAATAGTGAAGCCTGTTAGAGGGTGTTGTGCGTACAAAATAGAAGTAGTAGTTATTGGATGCAACTTCAGTTCCATGAGTACATGCATAGCCCTCTAACTACTGGCCCAGGTGGCGTTTGTTCTATCCCAGTTGCTGAGCTCAAAGGGAAATCAGCAGCAGATGCAGTATGGTTTTGTATTACGTGACTGCTACCCACTGATTGGGTGGTCAGTGCAAAGATCTGTGTCAGGTGCTGAGGCAGAGTCTTGAAGGAGATTAATCAATAGCGATGCCAAGTTGAGTGCTACCTACATATTCCTAGAACTGGAGTTGCATTCAGTAACTGCTACTAGCTGTCTCACATCGGATCCATTGTACTCATGCTTACAGTTTTGACTAGTGCTAATTACCTTGCACTAAGATGTATCCTAAAACTGTCAATGTTTCTCTACCCTCTGTCAAAATCTTTAACAACACCTGGTACATTTTGTTAGTTAAGGTCATGCTCAATAGGCTATTATTTAGTGTAAATACTTCCATATGCCTCATCCTCAATTTAGCTTTCACCACTTCACTGTATGTCTCATATTTATGTCTCATATTTCAAGCAACATATTTCACTAACTGCTCTTTCATTATCCAACCTCTTGTCATTATGACTTCTTCAAACGTTGTTCAGTCATGCAGTTGTTGTGTTTTTACACTCTTCAACATTTTGTAGTCTACAAATGACTTCCCTGCAGTAGTCTATTACAGCAATTCTCTATGCGCTTTTCTCATAATGCATTTGGCTTCTGATTAACAAAAACTGCTGCTGTTCCCGTATCACAGATTGCTTTGCCAAGCTGCCAGTCTGTTTCCCCTTTAACACAGCACAAGCGAAAGCCCACATACACTTGGCATTAACACCGATGGAATTTGTTTTGACTGTTTCCCCCATTGTAGTATCATCAACACTGTCACCATCTCCATACCACCATGTTTTGCATTTTCTGATGTCTCCTTTCCTGCCTTGAACTGACACTGTAAATCACGTAAGTCATTAACTATTGATTCATTTACCACACTGGTCAACAGATCCTCAGGACGGTTATTTATTTTTTAAGTGCTTGCACTATTTTGCTGATATGTTTTGAGGAATCAAAAATGTATAAACCCTTCAGGTAAACTTCTTTTCACATTGCACCATAAAGTTATTTTCCTGAGGGCAGTTTGTGTTTCTTAGAGCATCTAAAACCACAGTCTTGTTCCCTTTGGCCCACCTCATCAATGACTTCTTGTAGACCCAGCATGATTTATATTTCTTCCACTTCTTGACAGGCCTTTATCGGCACTAAAGGCTGACCCTCTTGTATGTTACACTGCAAAAAAGAAGCATTGATGAATGGGTGGATATTAATAATTCATAAGCACACTATCCTTGAGCCGCTACCCTCCTAATTTCGACTGCAAATCGATTTCAGTCTGTTCATATTCTGACTTTGTTGCTTCCAGGGCTAGCTTTTAGCCTTTTTTTGTGCCACATCTTTACCTTGTAAAATGTTATCACCTCATCTAGATCCAAGGGGAGGCAACATCTCTTATATAAACAATAAAACCTACACATACGTACCTCCACCCACATATATATTGTGATTTCTTTTTTATTGTTAATTTTAAACCATCGGTTATGTTAAGAGCAGGTTCAGCCAGATTGCACAATAAAATGCAGCTGTAATCTCTCCCATATAGCACATACAAATGTTGTCTACATAAAACAAAGACAGTACATTAGAAGAGAAATGAACTAGGTCAATGGAAGAACGTGGAACACAGACAAATACTAAGTTTGATTTCTTAATCATATTATATATTATTCTGCTGTGTGTTGTTATAATAGATGGTATCGTGTTACTCTCACATATACTTTGCTGTCTAATGTCCCTTCACTTGAGACAATACTACCCTATTACTTTCAATACAACACGGGTGGTGGGTACTGTATGTACACTGCCTTGTAGTTTTGAGTATAACTGCTCCTGTCTGGTTTCTATTTTCATTTCTACTCTTATTTTTTATTGAATATTCTTCTTATGATTTCTTTCTTTCTTTTCACTTTTTTTTTTTTTTTTAACTTCTCTCTGTTAATCTGCGCTTTCTGTCCCTCACACTGCATTTGTCATGTTTTCAGCACTGACCAGGCTCGACAGACCGGATCCCAACGTCTGGCGGTGACGTCACCGACGGGGCGGGGCAAACATTCCAACCGCCGTCTACTTTTGTCTCTACGTGGAGGAGGCAGGACCGCAAGCTGGACGCTGTCTGGAGTTTCAGGCGCAACGACAGTGAGTACCAATGTCCTGGCAACTTCTAGACCAACGACCGTTTACTGCTAGAATTTGTCTCAGTAGCTTTTTGTAAAATAACATTCTTGTCCTAGCTTGTCCTCTCTGTGATAGCCGTTGTCCTGTGCTTGAAGGGGTGGCTTTGCGAGAGTAAACAGGGATAGTTTCCTGCCCATAAAACTTGCACGTCTGTCGTTAGCCGGCTAGCTTTAGCTACACCTTCAATGCAGCGTACTCGTTCTTACGGCGCTGAACAGGTCTGAACTAAATTAGTACTCTCAGCTAAATTAGTCTCACTTATTTAATTTGCGAGCAGGTAACTTTTAGTAGAAGTAACTCTTTCTCAAAGACACAGCTTTTTAAGTAGTAACTCCGCGTAGATGCTAATTTGAGTAATTTCAGTGTTAGTGTGCACAGGCTCCATGTTTTTTGCTGTCGCCTCATATTTGTGAATATGGAAAAATGTCCCAGTAAGAAGCACGTAAGTCTCAACCCTTTCGCACACCGCCGTTCGCCGGGGGATGCTGCGAGGGTGGAGCCTGCGCTAATTGTTAAAATGTTCCCGGTTTGTCCTTCTGATGACAGTTCACATGTTTTTCTGTTGACACTTGATGTGATGCCAGCACAGTTCTTTTGAACTAGTATGAGACGTTTGGACAGTGGATTTCCACTCGCATGAGTGGGTCTAGCTGATCCTATAAAAAAAAGACATTGCTCGTATAATCTGTATTAAAGTGGGTGTTACAGTACACTGTGAAAGTTAATTGTTTTAGCACTGAAAGGAGGCAGCCTGATTAGTTACTCTGTGCTTTTGAGCTCATGTAAAACAGTGGTTTATGTAAACTAGTTTATTGCTCTGAGTGATTTACCAGATTTTTCCTGTCCAGCCATCTGGAGCTGCAGAGCACTTACATCTGGGATCCCAGTTGTGGATCACTGTTGGGACAGGGTCGAGCGAAAATGCCTAATAGTATCAGACAGACCCACATTTGAACTTGAGAAATATTGTGACTTGGAACAAGAAGTGTGTTGTGAATACAGTCACTCATCAGCGGTCCTATTGCTTGCATTGCTGCTGTTTGCTGATGATTTTTGACTTTTTTCAGTATTTCTCGTTGTCTATCCAGGGTTAAAGACGCTGTGTGTTTGGGAAAATGTGTTAATTTGTTTAAGACAATCAGGCCTCAGGAGAGCAAATATTGTTAATTGTGTCAGCAGTGGAAAAAGTGCTGTTTGCATTTCATTTTGTGGGAAAGACAAGAGCTGTAATTCATTTTAACTCTGTGCCTGTCATTAGCCTGATTGATGTGGTCAAATTGCCCATGAGCTTGCATGTGTGGTATGAGTATGCTTCACAACAGCTGAAGTAAAATGCCACTTTCCCTTGTGCATGCTGCAGAACCACGTGAGAGCGCCTGCTGTAGGTGTTTTAAATACAGACATTACATGTCTGATGTTATCTCTGTGAAGACAAATCAGATAGGCAGGAAGGGTGAGGGAGTGTGCTTACATTTTATGCGCATGAACAGATTGTCCACTTTCTGTGCTGTCAGGATTTTAAACAGGTCCCTTGACGTGTTCCCTCACAGTGAAAGTGATCAAGTTATTAGATGCACTTGTCTTTGACTACTGTGTTTTTGTGCTCCTCTTTACGTGTTGTATTTTTTATTATTATTCCAATCAGAAAGCACTCTCTCTACAACCCCCTGAATTTATTTGTGAATAGAAAATGTTTCAAGTTCAAGTAGCAAGTTCTTAATGAGTCATTTATCCCCAAAGAAACTCTCTATGTCTGTGTCCCTTGTTTGTGTCTGGGGTCAGACACATAAAATGGCCTTGGACTAGAGAGGGATCCAGTGTCTTGCTCAAGAGCATGTGTCATGCTTGTCCGAGGAGGAGCACTTCGCAGTGACTGTAATTGCAAACCTGTGCAGGTGTGGTTGCTTACCTCTAGCATAAACAGCATACACACTGTTAATCATGGCACCTCCATAACCTGTCTAATGACATTCTTAAATGGTGGTTAGTAGGGATTCCTGTGGTAACGTCTTTTAAGCACAAACGTCCTTGATGTGCTGCATCCTTTGCTACAGCTATATACTTTCATTTGGTAAGAAGTTGCATTTTAGAGAGAGCAAGTTTTAGAGAGTAACTGCTCACATTTAGGGATACTGTCAAGGGACTATTTCATTTGAATATTTCCATGGTGATTCACGGTATATGCTAGCTTGGTGAGCGTTTATGATACTCCTAAACCCAGCCCATGGTGTTGAGTTTGCAGCTGGACATGATGTCAGAGTTGTGTAAACTCCACATACAGCATTTGTTGTCGTCACCTCCTCCTTACCTGTCAGGATGGCCGTGCTTATCTTTTCCACACAGCCTGAAGAGGAAGTAAAGGGCTGGTGTTACAGACAGCTTGGTGTTTACGAGTCAGTTTGCATCACATCTGCAGGCGATTGTGACTGAGTAAAAATGTTCGAATTCTTGCAGAGCATGTTGGGTGTGTGCGTATGAGCTTGACCACACTTGGGAAGAGTGCCCAAATCTATTTGTGTGCCTCATATTTCCCATGTAACTGTGTGGATGAAACACTGGCAGGACGGGGTGTGTCAGCTCTACACATTTAACTCAGCCATCTGGGATCAGCCCTCTGCTTTAAATTGACTGAAAGATCCATCAAAGGCGATTGTAAACAGCGTCAACGTGCTGTTTTTGGCTCCGCAATTAAAGCTGGTGCTTGGACAGAAATACTTGTGTATGGGTGATATCTAGTTGCAAAACAAGAGCAAGAGAACTGAGAGGACATCTTGAAGGAATGGTGAATTAAAGACTACAAGACAAGTCCAGTGGGTCTTGTTTTGCTACTGCTAGATATCACGTGACCTGGATACTGACAACTTACACAGATGTAGAACTTGAGTCTTTAGTTTTTATTTTATGTTACTGCATCCCACTGGAGCTTTTTGAATCCCTCCTTATTTTTAGTCTAAAGTTAAAAATTTCAATTTTGGAAATATATTCCAAATATTTTTTGTTATTGTATTTATTAGTCAAAAGAATGGCAGCAACATTTTGATATTAAAACTCTTGCTCTGTAGCCGAGCCCCAACTGATTTGGACTCTGTCAGTAGTATTGATGTCCTTTCAGGCGTACATGAGCCGAGTTTGCTGTTGCACTTAGTTGAGGAGTGCAGGAATTTTCTCTTCTCTCGAAGTCCACCGTTCAGCTGTCAAAGCCAGCAACTGTCTTTGGAGCCTGACACTCTGAACTCATTTTCTAGCATTACACAGGACTTATTGCCGTGGTTTGTGACAGTGACTACAAACCCTCTATTCTTCTATTGCAGCAGTGATACGTCTCACATTTGTCTGTTGCCATCTGTGCCCTTGCTCCATGTACTTAACCCCTCTTCTGTTTCCAGTCTCCCTCTGTCGAGGGTGTGACAAGGGCTGGCAAAGACGTAATGTTTGTCGGCCCTTATTGTAGCTGGGCTGACTTCAGCAGCCACATTTCACATCCTTCTGGAGAGAAGTTAAATATAGCAACGCTGGCATCGTCATTTTCCTAATCGTTTACTCAGGAGTTTGTGCTTGCCACGATTTAGTGTTACTTTGTAGAAGAAAAACACCCTGTTCTCTGGGCTTCATAGAGTGGCATTTAAAAGCATCTCTGTTAGTGTTTTTGCTGATTAAAGTGACAAATGTGCCCGTATTACTGTTGTTCCCAGTTTTCTACTGTTTTACATCTCATTTGACAACAAGCTTATTTTTGATTTTGTCAGTCAAAGTTTTGTCATTTCATCAGTTTGTTTTGTTTGGGAGAGTAGCATTACAGGAACTGAGTCACATCTTGACCACATGGCTACTGTTGAATCATCTTTCATGAATACTATTAATAGTTTCATTCATGAAAGAGGATGCACGGTTACTGGACTTTTGTTCATTGTTTCTCTGCTTGACTGTGTGCCTGTGAGGCTGCTGTGGCCACAGAAAGACTGGCTGAAAGCACTCAAAGAAAGTCACCCATTCAAGCATAGATTACTTTTAAGAATTATTTCTTATAATCAGGTAGATTATGATCCATTTGACTAACTAGACAGTCAGCTATTTCCTAATATGGTTTTAAACATGCGGTACTGTGGAAACCAGAAATGGCCTTGCCCAGGATTTCTGACTAATACACGGTGAAAAGCAACAATCTGTACTTTAAATCAGGGAATGGGAACACTTTTCTGTCTGGAAAAATCTGTGATCTCCAGTTGACCGCAGTATAAGCCTCATCTTTGTTTTCTGAACACTTGTGTTCGAAAGGAATGCCAACACACCAGTTTAGTCATCGAGAGCCAGGCAGTACACCCTGCCTACCTCTCTGTAAGTGAAGCTCGATCTGCCTAGGCCTCATGCATTCCTCTGCCACTACTGAACGGGAAGGAGGTACTCAGAGGAATTCCTCATTCTCTGTGATTTTCAAATGGTTGCGTTGCCCTCGGAGGAGTTCAGAAACACAGAGTTCTTAGTCAAGCAAAGGAACTTTCAGAATAACTGTACTCTCCTAGCTGTAGTCTTGTTATGTGAATTTAGTCTTCACACATTTAAATGATTGTTTTCAGCTGGGTGGGGACACTTACCTCAGCTAAAATTTTTAAGTATAACCCATACAAATACCTGATAGAAGAGCCTCAAGGTCCTTTACGTTTCAGAGGGGCAGCCCTCACAGAAGGCTCACAAATATTCCAGATGTTGCATTGTGACATAAAACTGGATGCGCTCTCCATCGCTTTTCATTACAGCTGAGCTAGCTCAGTTTGCTTGAAAGAATATTTAAAGCCTAAAATAAAATGACTGAATTTCATTTGTAGGACAGATAAAAGGGCAAAAGGAGATACAGTCAAAGTGGTCAGTTTGAGAGGATTTGGACGTTCTGTTTGTGTCTGGAGTTACTCTGGCTGTTTTTTGTTTGTTTTTTTTTACAACATGGGTTCATTGCTATACAATGGAGCTAACAGGAAATTACTTTGATTATGGGAGAGAGACGTACTTGGAAAAGGAAAAAGAGCTCAAGCAAGAAACTGCAGAGAACAGTAGATATGATCAGCAGGGGTGGGGATGAGCGGGCGGGGTCGGGTACATGAGGTACAGCTTTAAGATTTTTAGACGGGACAGAAGATACTGAAGGTATTTTGTTCTGCCGAGAGTGGAAAGGTCACTTCTCCATTGCAAAGGAGGCAGATAAGTTGAGGCTGGTCTGTGATCTGAGGAGCAGGACAGCGAGCAGTGAGAGGGTTGACTCAAGTTAAGGGGGCTGAAGGCACAGAAGGTTACGGCAGTCTGGATGCAATTCAGGGGCAGAAATGTGGTTTGTGGGAGGCTGATCGAGATTGGGTTCCACTCAAGTCTTTTATTCGCTCATTTTCTTCTCCACAGTCTCACCTCTCTCTGACTGACCACCTCAGGTCAATCACAGTAAAATGTCTGCAAAGATAACACAGGAGGAAAAGGAGGAGATGAGGGAGATCTTTTCAAAAATTGGTGAGTAGATTTTATCATGTCTGTCATTAATGAGGACATTTAATAATCGTGTAATCAAAATATGTACTGGTTACAGCTTGTTAAGACTGTTATTTCTTTCTGTTTTATATCACTGTACACTGTTTTATATCTTTGTTACAGGAGTTTTCAGCCCATGTCCTGATGTCTGATGGTATCTAATGGTTCGTTTTGTCTTCCTGTAGATCTGGACAGCGATGGGCATATCTGTGATTTTGAACTCAATGAACTCCTTAAAAATGCCGGCCATGCTCTACCAGGATACGTGGTTCGAGAGATCATCCAGAAACTCGACCGTAACAAGGATAATAAGATCAGCTTTGACGAGTTTCTGGCGGTAGGTCAAGTGGAACTCACCTTCTGTTGGTCTTTGTTTTCTCTTCTGCCAATAAGCACCTCGCCCTCCTGAATGGAGCCGGTATGCAAAGCAACTTTTAGCAGCTATATGCATGGCAGAGTTGAAAAGCCTCTACAAACCACACACACACACACACACACACACACACACACACATACTCAAGGAATGTGGAAGTGAGGTCAGCAAAGTGGGTGCGTGAGTTCCAGTATTTTCAGCAGTGATGAGGGAGCAGTCATTTAGGGAGAGCAGCCATTCACGGAGCAACTGTGTTCAGATGTGCCATTTAAGGGTGCATTGCTGTTCAGTTGAAAAACTTGGATTTGGCTGTTAAACTGTGTTCATGTGCTGGCGGGAAGGGAGGACCACAGTGGACTTCCAGTTAGCTACTGAAAGGCACTGCTCCATTGTGTTAGTTGGGCGTGTGTTAAACTGTAAAACATGTTCTTAGGTAACGATAACAACCCAAGTTTAATGCATGGGGAGTGAATGTGGATGTCCTCTTTACTGCCCATGGATGTGAGTGTTAAGATAAAGAAAAAAAAAAAGCTTTTTGCTAATTTGCAGAAATTAATGGAATTGTCTGTGAAAGGTCATGATTTTCTCGTTGTGGTTACCTCTTTAACCTAGAGTGCCCAAAAATGTGTATGACTCTTGTGTATGTTTGTGATGAATTGTGCTGTGCTTTTTAAACAAGTCTCACTGTGCCAGGCTAAATAGCTCATTGTGGTCACACTCAGCGTCTGTGGGGCTGAGATCACCGATGAAGCAGAGATAACTTCGGCTTCAGGAAATATCACGCCTATTAGCATAGAATATGTTTTGTCAAAGCAGCTTTGTCTGAAGCAGCTCACATGCTGTGCGTTACTGATAAGCTGCATACAGTATGAGCTCACATCGCAGAGCTCTCTATGGCCCCTTTAGTTGTTGTTGAGACTCATTTAGTGTTTACAGATAATTATTTAATATTGGGATGTAGGGACAAGCCTGAGGGTGGTGTTTGTGTCAAGGATGATAACAGCCATAGCTCTAGCGGTTTAGTGTTACTGTTGATGACACTAATGACATACTGGCACTCACACAGTCAACACTGTAGTACTTAGATGTGTAGTGAGTGCACAGTCGCACTTTACATCACTACACTGTACTTAAATGCACAACACAACATCAGCAGCTTTTATGAACCCATCAACACGACATCTTCCTGGACCTCAGTCACTAGCCTAGATGTTCGCCGTGTCTTCTCAGCCCTTCAGCTTCCAGGTTGACTTTATGCTTTCACGCCAGCGAGGAGAAACCTGAGCAGTGCTGTTGTCTGCCGAGTGACCTTGGCTGTCATGATGGGTAGCAGGAGCTGGACAAGACAGCAAGGGACGCAAACAACAGTAAAACAAGCGAAGATGTTTGAGGCTTTTGCACAGACTTACTGCAGCTTAAGTTTCTGTCTTTTTGATTGTGAGGTCTTAATAGATTTGCAGATATACAGAGAGATATACAAATCAATGGGCACTTTATTAGATACACATGTACATGAAGTAATTTACATAAAGTCTAGTTTTTGTTTTGTTTTTTAGTTTTTTGATACTGTCATAAAGGTATTATTTACATTTTATGTTTTTGCATTGAGGTATTGTGTCTGTGTCTAGTTAGTGGTGGATTGCGATTGAGTTGTGCTGGACTGCTTTGTATTCAGGTGCCACCCTCATGTGGTCACCTCACCTTCATGTCACACAATATATTTCAGCATAAATAACAGTGTAGGATGGTAGTGGCACGGTGGTGCTTTGTCTCTGAGCGTTCTCCGGTCTCTTTTTAGATCGTGCAGGAGCTGAGGAGCAGTGAAATCGCGAAAACTTTCCGCAAAGCCATCAACAGAAAAGAAGGCATCCTGGCTATCGGAGGGATGTGTGAAGGCACACAACACTCGTTCTCTGGTAATGTTTCCTTCCTCTCTCCAGCCGCTGTTAAAGCTTGTCATAAACTGTTGACTTTGTACCCTCTGCGCTCCAGCTACAGAAGCGCCATTTACCATCGAAGAAACCCATAATGGACAATGTGACCCGCTGAAATGGGTCATTATGAGCGATACTGTTACATTATGTTGTTTAAATTGAGCGTTTAACTGATGCCTGTTTATGATCATCGTTACAGAGGAGGAGCGATATGCCTTTGTGAACTGGATCAACACTGCTCTGGCCAAGGACTCGGACTGCAACCATGTCCTGCCCATGGACCCCAACACAGACTCTCTCTTCACGTCTGTCGGAGACGGTATAGTCCTCTGGTAAGAGTTTTCACTTCAAGCTAGCAACACAACTCCTCCCTCCCTCACCTGTGAAGTAAATGTCAAATACCTGCGTCTCACTGCACCTAATGTTGTGATCACATTCTGGCTGAGGAAAAGACAAATACCAGCCTGTGTTGGGGAATGTCAGTCAACCACCACAACATTCTGCCTCGCATTACAGATGAGATGTTGATACTATTACAGAACTATTACATTCATTAGAAAAATATCCATAAATGATTCTTCCATGTATAAATCGCTTTTTGTCAAATCACCAGTTTAAGGGTCACAAATATCAGCAGAAAATGACTTAAACATATCATCATATTGGGTTGAATGGCAGTTAACATTGAACAGGTAAAAAAGGTTTTAAGTCTTACAAGTAATCAACAATTTGTCATGTTGGTTGTTAGATGAGCACAAAGCAGATTGTAGAGCTGAAAAGTGATGTTTCTTATAGTATTGGCATTTTGCCAATTGTTACATGTGCATGCATTGTCTTTATATTGCCTTGATCTCCACAACGAGAGGCAAAATTTGTAAAAAGTTTAAATGAGGCACTTTTGCTCTTTGTTAGTATTCAGTATATACAAGGAATGAGGGGAGAGAGAGATGTGCGATGACATGCGACATAGTTCCCCAGCTGGACTCTGGGGACATTGCAATTACTTGGTCGGAATGTTAAACAGCTTGGCCACAAGGAAAATTGTATTTTGTTCCTGAGTTCCTGAAAGAGTTTGCACACATTCATTCATCTTTTGTCAACAATGAGTATTTGGGCTGCTGTCTTTGCCTTATTTAACATTGTCATCTATGTGTTTTTGTTCATTTGCACAGCAAAATGATCAACCTGTCCGTGCCAGACACTATCGATGAGAGGACTATAAATAAGAAGAAGCTGACACCGTTTACAATACAGGTCAGCTCAATTTGCTCTTTCCAGGGCTGAAGTTTCTCTTAACTTTGTACTTGAATTTTCCAACAGCTGACTCTTTGAAACTTTCAGGAGAATCTGAACCTGGCCCTGAACTCGGCTTCTGCTATTGGCTGCCATGTGGTGAACATTGGCGCTTTAGACCTGAAGGAGGGGAAGCCTCACCTGGTGCTGGGCCTCCTGTGGCAGATCATCAAGATCGGTCTGTTTGCCGACATCGAGCTCAGCAGAAATGAAGGTACAGGCCGTAGTTGATAGAGACATCACATAGCTCATATTTGAGTCTGTGTTCCTATCACCAGCGTCTCCTCATCTGTTGTCAAGTAGCTTAACTGATCATTAACACTCCTCGACAGCACTGGCAGCATTGCTGAGAGACGGGGAGACCCTGGAGGACCTGATGAAGCTGTCTCCAGAAGAGCTGCTGTTGCGCTGGGCAAACTTTCACCTGGAAAATGCTGGCTGGCAGAAGATCAACAACTTCAGCTGTGACATCAAGGTGAGCCTGAATCCAGTATTTAAACACTAGATGCAGGTTGTAGGTAGTATACTTAGAAAATAAAAAGTTTTGGTTTTACATTCTTTTGGAGGTGTTTGTTTTTTTTTTCACTGGTTTATTTCCAACACAATTATCTGTCTGCACACTGGGCCAGGCAGTGCATGATTATGTTTGCACAAACTCACTTTAATATTTGCCTACACTGGTCCAAAAATGGTATTGAAAGGGCAGCGTCTTTTAGCTGTCAGCAGATCGAGACGTGTTTGTTAGCATAGTTTATGTACACATTTTGTGGTTAAAAAGTGCTTTTGTTTCTTTGCCTACTAAGGAAATTCAGATGAATAATAACAATTATTGTGTCAGATGTACAGTATTTGTTGGGAGGATATTGCATGACACTCTGAGGCCACTCCATAAATCCACCAGGCAGGTACACAAGCTACTGCACCTGTCTTTTGCACCTGTCTGGTTGTCTGTGTATTTTCTTCTCATGCCATGTCTTGCTTGACCATTGTTTGCTTTAATTCTATGAAATGCAATGAGTAATGTCATAGCTTATACTTAATAAATGCCTAACCCAAAGCATCTGCATTTAAGCAGGTGGCAGACAACATACAAAACTTGTTTGACGCAGTAAGAGTTGCTCACAGGCAGTTTCAAGTTTATCAGTACCTCACTAAGAGTACAGCTTTCTTAATGAAACAAAACTTACAAGTATGTTACACGATGGATTTTCTCGCTCGTTCATTTGTACATTTTTTTTTTTTTGTTTATATTGTTTTGCAGGACTCAAAGGCCTATTTCCACCTCCTGAATCAAATCTCTCCAAAAGGCACTGAGGAAGACCAGCCACGCATAGACATTGACATGAGCGGCTTCAGTGTAAGCGCTGTGACAGGCGGCACTCACCGTTGAGTATCTCCAGCACATGGTAACAGCTGTACGGTGTGTCTGATGTGAGGCTGTGCTCTGTGTGTTGTTCAGGAGAGAGACGACATAAGGAGGGCAGAGGCCATGCTGCAGCAGGCCGACAAGCTCGGCTGTCGACAGTTTGTCACCCCAGCTGACGTCGTCAGCGGAAACCCCAAACTCAACCTTGCCTTTGTGGCCAATCTGTTCAACAAATATCCAGCGCTGACCAAACCTGAGAATGAGGACATCGACTGGGGACTGTTGGAAGGTGGGTATGGAGAGCAGAAGAAGTCAGTTTTCGATTGGATCGTTAACGTTCAGTATTCCAGCCGTGTAGTTGTTCCACGTATCTCCCAGTATCCATATCTATAACCATCATGGAGGTCCACTGGTGTGTTGTTGTGCCTTCTAAGTTGTTTTCAGCTGTGGACTGAATTAGTCTTCAGTTCTTGTCCCTCTGAACTTGGTCTTAAACCTCCAGAAAACTTGTGTAAATCTATATAAAATTAAATATTCATGACTAGGTGAGCAACAAAGTTAAAGTTCAGACCTCTGAGAATTATTTAGAAAGAGCTGATGAGACGGACAAGCTGCATATTTAGAAATATACTCACTATTACTGAGGCCTCCAGTATGGTCACCAGCTGTGTCACCTGACATCCCCCTAAATCCCATGATCCTCTGCTGTCTAGGTGAGACACGAGAAGAGAGGACATTCCGAAACTGGATGAACTCTCTGGGAGTGAACCCACATGTCAATCATCTGTATGGGTACGTGCCACAATCGAAATCCTGAACACAGTTAATCTCTGTTTGTACACACCTGGTGGGGTCTTCTATTCTTCTCTTTTATCTTCTTTAATTTGAATGTTTATCAAACAGAGACCTACAGGATGCCATGGTAATCCTTCAACTCTATGAGAAGATTAAAGTGCCCGTTGATTGGAACAGCAAGGTCAACAAGCCGCCTTACCCCAAGATCGGAACCAACATGAAGAAGGTAAATCAGATTCATTTTCAATCAGTCCGAGTGGAGGGAAAAAAAGAAAGGTTTTGGCTGTTTAAACAGCTATTTTCATTTTGTGCCCTCAGTTGGAGAATTGTAACTATGCAGTGGAACTGGGCAAAACAGCCAAGTTCTCCCTCGTTGGCATCGGCGGGCAGGACTTGAACGATGGCAACGCTACCCTGACTCTGGCAATGGTGTGGCAGCTGATGAGAAGGTAAAACACAACTGCATCAGGATCACTTCAGAAAAGAGGAAAATAGAAATGGAAATACTGCATCGCATTATTTAATACTTAAAGTAATGAGAACAAGTATTTTCTTTATGCATCATGATATATTTAGAACAAAAAAATGACAAATGAGGGCCTCCAGATGTATTTTTTTGGAACCAGGAGACTCAGAAGTCGGTTACTCTCAAGGGATTACTGAGCTTTTCTGAAGAGGAAAAAACAAATCAAACCGTTCGGTTGATTGGATACACGACCACGACGCTAAATGAATACTGCTGCATCCAGCCGCCGTTTTGTTTTTCAGTCAGTGTGTCTCTGTGTGGTATTTTCAAACACTACAATCACCATTGTCTTCATTGTCAGATTCACAGTGAAAACTGTATATTTACTGTAAACCGTTTCAAAGGAGCTGCTAGTTGGTAACTTCTATTCCATGCCAGTGGTGTTGTTAATGTGTGTGTTCCTCCACGTTGAGACCACATTTCCATAAACTCTGTTGCCTCCCTGTCACAAAGGATGTGTGTTGACATGTTTAGTAGTTTCCCGCAATTCATGTGCTTTGTGTCAGAGTTAGCAGTGTCTGAGTGACCCAAAAATCACAGCGAAGCAGAAGTCTGGGCTGCAATTAAAGTTTGGTGTCTGTTCTTAAAATGCAAGATTAGAATTCAAGTTTCTTCTGTGGTCTTTTGTTTTTTAAGAGGAATTAAACTGGAGCGTTCGGTTCGTATGCGTAACAAACGCGCTGCCTCTCCACTCTCTCAGATATACGTTGAATGTACTGGAGGAACTGGGTGACGGACAGAAAGTGAATGATGACATCATTTTAAAGTGGGTGAACAAAACGTTGGCAGATGCTGGAAAATCAACCAAGATCTCAAGCTTTAAGGTGAATTTAAGTTTCCTCCATACATTTTCCCATGAGTCAGGCATGCCTGTGTATTCCATCCTTAATCTGAGTGCCGTGTGGTGATCAGGACAAGGAGATCAGCAGCAGTTTGGCGGTACTGGAACTGATAGACGCCATCCAGCCCGGCAGCATCAGCTACGACCTGATAAAAACCGGCAACCTCTCCGAAGACGACAAGCTGGAGAACGCCAAGTACGATTTTTCTGTGCCAAAAAGAGAGAGAGAAGCAGCAGTTAATCTGGAAACTGAACAATTTTAAACAAGTCAACCTTTTTGTTGTTCACAGATACGCCGTCTCTATGGCGAGGAAGATCGGAGCCCGTGTCTACGCTCTCCCAGAAGATCTCGTGGAGGTCAAGCCGAAAATGGTGATGACAGTCTTTGCCTGCTTGATGGGTCGGGGGATGAAGCGAGTCTAAGGCACTGGCTGGGATCATTGTGACACTTACCAAACTCATACCCACAAGCCATTATTGTTATGAAAGAGCTCCACCAACTGAAGGAATGAAGAATGTTTATTTTTGTTGTTGTTGTTGTTGTTGAATGAGAATAACACAACGGTATGAAGTCAAAATTTGCATGTATCCCTGCCTCTTTTGAGGTGTCTACCGAAGAATAATGTGCAGTCCTCTTATTTAAAGTGAGTCAACAACACTAAAATTTTTAAAGAGATGGGTCTCCTGTTACAGAGGACAACTTGTTACTTTCAATATGCAGAAGTTTTGATGTATAAGAATGCTGTCTTTTTTTTTTTTTTATAAAGCCAGTATGCATATTTCCAGCTGCAAGGTTGTTTACATATTTTTACTCAGACTGATAAGTAAAGTATATCCTTGACTAAGCAACACACATTCCGGAATATCGCACTTAACCAATACATGCTCGACAAGGTGAGAAAAGACCAAAAAAAAAAAACAACAGGTGGGATGTTTAGGTGCAGCACATGTCAGAAAACACCCAAACATTCCCCGGCACTTAGAGCTCAAGCATGTATTAATAACTGGCACCATAAAGTTCTACATACAGGAACCATACGGTCAGATGAGAGTAATGGCCGGCCTGATGTGCTGTCTGTATTCTTGTGCGCGTCTTTTGTTTGTGTCTTGGGATTATGACTTAAGGTAAATGCTGTTTTTAGGTGTCCAGTCTCTGTCGTTCTGGGCTTCTGTTTTTTTTTTTTGTTTTTTTTGTGTGTGTGTGTGTGTGTGTGTGTATGTGTGTGTCTGTTACGTCGGATGAGGAGCAGGCTGACTGGACTCTCCTGGCTTCTGCTGTGCCTTCCTCTTGTCTCAAAGACGACTTGTACTCACGCTTTAAGGTTTTCCCTTTTTTCTATTGTATTCAACATTACCAAATATAAACAGTAACTTCATTCCAGGTAGTTTCCCAATATTCTACGACAGTGGCCAAATTGTATTTGGTCTGTTTGTCTACTCTTAAGTGCTTTACATGTAACAATAAATATGAATTGAAAACTGCTCCTGTGTTTCGTCTCTATAGTTTATAATGTCAAAATTGTTCAAAATATCAACGGTATGGTCATTTTGAGGCTGCAGCTTGTGGTGCTGTTTCTCACATTCAGTCTAAATGGGGTGGACAAAATAATAGAAACACCTGACAATGCAATACATTTCACTAACATTTAAAGGAACTGTTCAACACTGGTGTTTGTCACTTAAATACTCACAGCAGCTGCTCTGCGTAGCTTAGCATAAAGCCTGAAAATGGGGAAACAGCTAGCCTGGCTCTGTGCAACATAAGTATTAACCACTTACCAGCGCCTTTTATCATCAGCCTATAAATCAGAACCGAAGCATAAATACGTCAATTAGTAGTTTTACGGGGGGTATAAACCAGATGCAGTGACTTTCTGGAGTCTACATAGCTGGTTCCCCCTGCTTCCAGTCTTTGTGCTAAACTAAGCTAACAGGCTGCTGGTAGCTGGTTGATAAGATATAACTTTATTAATCCCACGCTGGGGGGATTAGGGTGTCTTCTCCATTAGGACCACCTGCAGCAGACATGAACTCCTTTAACATTTCTGTCACGAGCCAAGCTTTTACCTCCTTTCCTTTTAATGCTGCCTGCTTCTCCTTTCTCTTGTTTCAGTTTCTGTTTGTGTTACTGCTCTTTTTCATTTGTAGTGCCTATCTTAAGTAGTACCTCTTTTATGAGGTATATATGTATATATACGCTGTATATACTGGATATGTGTATGTGTTTTTCCTCCCCCTGCTGCTAAGATTTCACTTAAATCGACTGTAAACATGACAACAGCCATAGAGAAATAATAGGCCTACTTTAAATGATGATTAATCAGAGACGTATAGCTGTAATCTTTATGTTTCCATAATAATAAGCGATTTCTTTGGACACACTTGATCTGTTAACTCTCTTCTCTCTTGCTAACAGACAGGATTTCCTTTACATTCCATCAACAATCTTGTAGTACAACAGGGGATAGTGGTGGCAGATTGTAGTTTACTGTTCACTGGCCTGAATCTCAGTCATATGTAAAGTCCTCTGGGCTCCACTCCCTGAAGGCTTTCTCAGTAACTCTCCAGTCCTCCCATTTCCCAAGGATCTGATTAAAGCTGAGACTGTCAGAGAGCTGGATGATGAGGAGACTGTCTCCTGTGGCCTTCATCATCTGGATTTTCAAGCTCCATTTGCATCATGGATCGTGTCTGTGTGGGGTTGAGAACAGGGTTTGGTGCTATAAATATAGCATCAAATCACAGGCACCAGAGTCCATTAAAACATCAGAAATTGATTTAAAGGATAAAAGTACTTGAAGTATCAAAAGAAAAAAGTACTTGTTCTGCAGAAACGGCCCCTGTGACCTGTGATACATATTATTATGTGTGAAATGAGTGGTCTGATATTAGTTCTTTCAGTGGTCAGAAGACTAGAAAAACGATCAATAAATGCAGTCCATTTAACATCTACCATTATGGATCATTAGTAATGATGCAATGTTTGCTTTTTTGGTGAAATATTGGATAATTTGACCTCTTTGGGCTAACAGTTGAACGATTACTGAAAATATCGTGAATAACCATCTCACCATATTACTGCTAACATCCTACAGGCATCTGAAATACGAAGAGGAGACACTGTTTTTACTGGAAGGGGTCACAAGGCAAAAAAGTGAAAAACTGTAGTGGAGTTAAAAGTAGAAAGTAGCATAAATTGGAAATAAGTCAAAATTGTACTTAAGTTCAGAAATTGCCTAAATGTATTTAGTAACTTTGTAAGCTAACATTTCTAGTAAATAGTCCAACATTATGCACCATATATCAATGCACGATGAATGAGAAAGCCTGTTGAACTGTCTGCTGTTTCCCCTGAAGACTCCTCCGTCTAAAACTGACATCTGGACTCTTGAGCACTCAGAGATTTCCCCGCCCTGCACCTCTCATCCTGCCAGCCTCCTGCTTGTGCTCCATCCATCTGAGGATCAGGTGGACCACGTGCTCCTGCTCCTCAGGGGAAGAGGGGAACGCACTTCAAGAGGAGGCTCACAGAAAATGTTGCGTGAGCAGGACTTGTGATTGTCTTTTTCTTTTCTTTCTTTCTTTTTTTTTTTTTTTTAATAAGTGTTGGGCGCAGTTTGATTTTTCCTCTCATAACATCCACTGTGGGCACTGAGGATGGATTGGCCGGGAAAGAGCTGCTCTGGGTGTGTCTGTGTGAAGTCACCATAAGGATTTTATTGGAGAAACTGAAGGAAACTAAAGGTAAGACTAAAGACGAGTGTGAACTGATCTATTTTCCATCATTTTCTTCTCTCTCTCTCTCTTTTTTTAGTTAATTACGATGCTGTTAATCCACATTGCTAATGAGTTAGGAATACAACTTAATGACAAACAATGACCTTTAATGTTGATTAATATTGTTCCAGTAAAAAAATGTTTACAGCACTGTGTAATGCTAGTAAAGTTAGTAGCTCTATCTTAGGACGTATTAAATAATAAAACATAGAATGCATGCAATTACAGGAGAAAAAATCTTGTTGCCACGTTTCATAAGTTTGATTTTAAAAAAGTAAGCTTTATTTAAAGGGCTGTAATTTTCTAGTCATTTCCTAGAAATAAATATTTAATTTAGCACTAACTATAGGGGAAATAGGAATCTGAGAAAGCTCCATTTAAACCAAAGTGAATATATATTAATTCTCATTAATTATTAGCAACTTTCTCCATATACAGCACTGTAGGTTAAATAGTTTGTTAACTGGAATTAATCCCACAATTAATACAAAATGACATTTTTCTTTTGTGGAAACTTTCTACAAAACATTTGGAAAATTATTCAGAAATGATGGACCCATAAAATAAATATAATATACAACATTTCCAAAACAATAATAAGCTGAGCTGCTTTTTTGGGCCACACTAACAGTAAGACATGGAGCTCGTCTCTTTGCAGTTGAATTGGCAGTTTTTGCTGCTGGTTTAGTGAACCCTCTTGGCTTTCAGTCAGCACCCTGGTTTCCTAAGCGATGCGGCTCCTGAGGGAGAGCAGCTGATTGGCTCACTGAGCTTCAGGCCGACTGTGTGTGTGTGTGTGTTTTCGTTAATGATCCACCAATTAGTTATACAATGGTAACAGTCACCTAAACACCTCGTTGTCTGTCTGAGCTGCGGGGGGGGTGGGAGTGTGTCCCTGCCCTCGTGTTTTCAGGGGTGGTGCTGGTGATGCTACGTTTAGTGGTCTGAAATGGGTTTTAGGGGAACTTCTGTCATGACAAAACTGTACTTTATGCAGCATCAGTATCATGTCGCTGAGTTTCTCTTGTAGTTCAGTCACTACAGCAACCAGCTGCTGTGTGACGGGACAGGTGAGGGACTGTGGCAGACACTCCCAGTCGTCCCCCCAGATGTCCCCTGACTATAATCTGTCATACGCACCATAAACACTTTGCTCTGCTGCCACAGTGTCACCGAAGGAAAGACCACATGAGAACATGCTCAACACAATCGCATACACGATACATGTGATGTGAGTGTTTGCCCACGTCTGCAGATCTGAAGATGACGGGCCAGGTGGCGGAGAGAGACCGGTCGCCTCACAATCTGTCAGTGAAGACCACCTTAGAGGAGGAGATCGAGAGAGCCGAGAGTATTCTCAGCAGGTGACAGCAACTATTAAATCCTGTGTTAGGATGTGTGTGTTTTAGAGGGTTGTTTGAGAGAAGCAAAGCGTTCATGTTCTTATCTCCCAGGGTGCCGTCTGTCTGCGATGATACATCCTCAGAGCTCCAAAGGGTCGCTGCTCTCGACCCTCATGGAGGCAACTCCAGAAACTCTTTTCAGAGGAGCGGAGCTATCTCAAGGTAAAGCTGGAGCAACCCACAGCACACAGCACAGCACAGCACAGCACAGCACAGCACAGCACAGCACAGCACAGCACAGCACAGCACAGCACAGCACAGCACAGCAGCCTCCTTCACAGCACCTTCAGAAAGTGATTTATTAGACTATTTAGAAACAGCCCAGGACTGTTTCCGCTCACCAAGTGCAATAGGTGCAGAAAGTATTTTGTTCAAGTCCTTTTAAGGCCACAGGTTGGATAAAAGTACACATTCAAGACCCCGATTTCACAGTTAAGTCAGTAAGGTAGCCGGAGCCAAAAACCTTGAACTGGATGCTGAGATAAAAGATTTCTTCTTTGAGGATGTTTTTCCCCAAACAACTTCAATCTTGTTTATGTTGTTTTAAACATGTCAAATTAAATGGGAAACCTTGAGAGAATCATCTAACCAAACGAGGCTCTAGTCCAGTTAAACGGATTGGTTTCTCAGTATTTCCCATAATGCTTGATTGTTTGTGGTCTTTAAAGGATGTTGTCCATCTATCTAAATGCCTCTGTTTGACCTCTCTGAGGGGAAAGATGTGGCGGACTTGCTGGACTCGTGTTTGTGCTGGAGGAATAGCATCTGGTGGGACCGCCAGTCTTCTCTCTGATGGCGTCATACATTAATAACCATTTAGTGTTTTTAATAAAGGTCCTGAATTATTACACTGTCCTGGTTTTGTTCTCATGTGTGCTGAGTAAGTTCTTTTAGCTCCAGCTGTGACTCACACATGTTTTAAAAGAGCTTGAATGTTTGGTGTGTGTGTGTGTGTGTGTGTGTGTGTGTGTGTGTGTGTGTGTATGTGTGTGTGTGTGTGTGTGTGTGTGTGTGTGTGTGTGTGTGTGCGTCAGACTGGTGAGCCTGGTGGTGAGACTGAGGGAATGGGCACACAGGAGTCTGTTGGAGGAGGAGGAGCGGCCAGACTCCTTCATGGAGCGCTTTCGTGGCCCTGAGCTGAAAATGGCCCCCAGCCGCATCAGCAACACGCAGCCGGATGCCAATGGCAACAATGCCAAAGGGATCTTCAGGTATGCCTGCCTGCCTGCCTGGACCATTACTATGTGCTTTCATATGCATTACATGCACTTGGTGCAATGTAATCCAACACAACAGTTTGTAATAATGTACTTTAGTCAAGACGTAAATCACTTTTAAAATACTGTTGATAGCAGGCGACACTTTAAGGGTCATGGGGCTCCTCATGTGCACAGTGTTAATGTTTAGGGTTCATTTTGCCTAGAAGTCATAACAGAGCGACTTTTGATCAAATCAGAGGGAAACTTCAGGGTAAAAATCAAGCCTCAAAGTGTCCATTATGTCATAGACAAGGCCTGTTTAAATAAAGGTTTTGGGGAAAAAAAGGGCACGTCAACACTTAAGGAATTCACTCTGGTGGTTTTAATGCTGTAGTTTAGTTGCTATGTCTGCTTTTGCTTCACTAAATAAGGAAAAGAAGTTGGAAAATACTGGAAACACCTCTCAGTATAATACAGTGCACCACCACAGCACAAAGCCTTACAAATGACCACATAGACAAGTCATCACACCAACAAACTAACATTCTCAGTTGTTAGAGATAATTGTTAAGTATTTGTTGCAGGGCTGTTGTATTGCATTGCTTTATAACTTGCAGCTGCTTCTATCTTGCAGTAATATGAGCTACTTTACAGAAACATAAGCCACAGCTTACACAAGCCACAACTCTCTCCGTGCTTTCAGGAAAAAGTGGAATCTGTTTGTGGTGTCTCCATCCGACAACGCCTACTACCGCTGGTTATTTGTTATCGCCATGGCGGTGCTCTACAACTGGTTCCTTGTTGTAGCGAGGTAATAACACCACAGCCAGGTGATGGGTGTAGTGAATGGGTGTACTGTCCACTTCTTTGACTGGAGCAGTGAATCATGTTTCTTTTTATATTCACAGGGCATGCTTTGACAAGTTACAGGTGGGCAATTACATCTGCTGGCTGGTGTTGGACTACCTCTCTGACCTTGTGTACCTAATGGACACTTGCGTCCGGCTTCGCACAGGTAACCTATTTTAAAATACATCTTCTGGCCTCAATACACAATGTAGCTGTATTACACAACAGAAGTGCTAAGCCTTAAAGGGCCCATGTGTATGCTTTTGATGTGATTATTCAAAGATAATTATCTTTCAAATGATTCTAATGGCAAATGCTTTTGCTCGTGGAAACATGTGACAGTCCTGGTGGAAATAGTTTATGCCACTTTTTAGCCCATTAACCAATGATTCACCACCATTCACACGAAACATCGGAATTTGATCCATTCTTACTTTAAATCTTGATCAGTGCAGTGGAAGTTGCAGTTTAGCTTCATCCCACAATATGAATTGTTTTTCAGAGATCAGACACAACAGTGACTCATTGTTCATCTGAATGTGTGCTCCATGTTTCTTGTCTCAGGGTTTCTGGAACAGGGTTTACTGGTGAAGGACCATGCCAAGCTCAGAGACAACTACGTCCGAACGTTACAGTTCAAGCTGGACGTAGTGTCCATCCTGCCCACCGACCTGGCATACATCTCCACCGGCATCCACACACCACAGCTCAGGTTTAACCGCCTGCTGCGCTTCCCACGCATGTTTGAATTCTTTGACCGCACTGAGACACGCACCAACTACCCCAACATCTTCCGTATTGGCAACTTGGTGCTTTACATCCTGGTCATCATTCACTGGAACGCCTGCATTTATTACGCTATATCTAAGTCTTTAGGATTTGGCTCAGACACTTGGGTGTTCCCAAACATCTCCAAACCTGAGTACTCCTCCTTGACTCGGAGTTACGTCTACTGCCTGTACTGGTCCACTCTTACTCTGACCACTATTGGAGAGATGCCTGCACCTGTGCGAGATGAAGAGTACCTATTTGTGGTCTTTGACTTCCTTGTTGGGGTGCTGATCTTTGCTACAATTGTGGGAAACGTCGGTTCTATGATTGCCAACATGAATGCCACACGTGCCGGGTTTCAAGCTCGGATCGATGCCATCAAACACTACATGCACTTCCGTAAAGTCAGCAAAGAACTGGAGACGCGTGTCATTAAGTGGTTTGACTACCTCTGGACCAACAAGAAAGCAATCGATGAGCAGGAGGTGCTAAAGAACTTGCCAAACAAGCTACGCGCTGAGATTGCTATCAACGTACACCTGGAGACCCTGAAGAAAGTCCGCATTTTTCAAGACTGTGAGGCAGGACTACTGGTGGAGCTCGTGCTCAAGCTACGGCCGCAGGTTTTCAGTCCAGGGGACTACATCTGCAGGAAAGGGGACATAGGAAAGGAGATGTACATCATTAAAGAGGGGAAGCTGGCAGTGGTGGCTGATGATGGGGTCACACAGTACGCTCTTCTCACCGCTGGCAGCTGCTTTGGGGAAATCAGCATTCTGAACATAAAAGGTAGTAAAATGGGAAATCGTCGAACAGCCAACATTCGCAGCTTGGGGTACTCTGATCTGTTCTGCCTGTCTAAGGATGACTTGATGGAGGCAGTGACCGAGTATCCAGATGCTAAGACTGTGCTGGAGGAGAGGGGCCGGGAGATCCTGATGAAGGAGGGTCTGCTGGATGAGAATGCAGAGAGCGGCGGGCTGCAGAAAGAGGACACAGAGGAGAAGGTGGAGAGGCTGGAGTCCTCCCTGGACACTCTTCAGACTCGCTTTGCCCGTCTGCTCAGTGAATACACACACACTCAGCAACGGCTGAAGCAGCGCATCACTCTGCTGGAGCGGCAGCTGAATCAAACAGACTGCGGCGCAGATGCAAGTGATGACATGGACGCAGATGCAGAGACAGTCAAGAATGCAGACCCTGGGCCTGTTGCCCATACAGATGCGTCCCCACAAAGAAATAGTGTGCAAACAGAGGACAAAAAGAGCCCAACATCAAAACATTAACTGTGCCGCTGATATGTTTGATCCATATCTCCTGAAATACTTTCATACAAGCTCTTTAAGGTATAGAAAAATCCCACAACGCCCTCTTTAACTGCCATTATGAGAATGCTTTCATCTGTTTAGCTGAGCGTAGGAATATCTGCATGTCAATAAACATGAAAAGAAAGTGGACAACACTGCAATGCCCATGCAGTCTTTGAGTTCTTGTCTAGCAAACCGGTGAATGTGAATATGTTTGAATGGCTTGCTCAGTTGCCTCAGCTGAGGGACTGAGTTGTGTTGACATATATTATGCTCAGGGCCTGTACACCTCATCCCTCGCTGCTCCTCCTGGGGAAAAGGTCCGAGGAGAGACGGTAGAAGGTGATTTGCTGAGTTCACATACACAAACACAGTTATTTTCCAGTGTCCTCGTGTTTCAGGTTAGATCTGAACCAGACATACCATAATGACTATCATAACAATCTTTTGACATGTCTTTCCTACTCTGAATTTTTGTGGCACATCTAAGGAGAGTCAATTTGTCGTCTGTTCATTCAGTTGTGCCACAAATGGGCTTCAATTTTGTGAGATTTTTATTTGCTATAACATTTACTTTGCCAGTCTTATATCAAACACCACTTTGTCTCTGTTCGTATTTAGTTACTCCCATTTCTTTGGTGCAGACGCACTCCCTGAAGCAAGGGACTGGGGATTTTCCAGTTATTCAGTCCCTGCATTCCAGGATACAAATGAACCACATGAGCAGTGTCGATAAGCGCAGCTGAAACAATGCCCCTGCAGCAGAGCTGGCTAGTACAATAAAGAAGTAGGAGGTAATGCGGGCGTGTCCCCTGCAGCTCCTGAAGGAGTGGGTCGGCTCGAGTACGATGGACAAAGCTCCAGTGTCTGTACCTGCCATAGGCTGGTGTAAAGACAGGTACAACTCAAATATCAAACCTGCATGAAGATCTCAATCTGACCTCAAGATGACCTTCACATGAGATATGAAAACAAAATTCCCTGTAAGCATTACTGATTTGTAAATCTAGATTGAAATCAGGGTCTGGACAGAGCTGCACTCAGAGCACAGTAACATGACAAGCTGTAACTTTAAAGGCCCGGAAAAATGTATTTCCAAATCAGCTTCTTACTGTGAGTAATGGGGTCCCACATGAATGTACCATTTCCATATTCATTTTTTTTCCTCTGTGCTCTTCTCACTAGATTAATATGGGAGGGGCCCAGATAGAAAGAAGTGATGTCACATGCTTCTGTGCACCAATCAGGGTTTAGCAATATTCATACCAGAAATCTGATGACAGGTGCTGAGCAAACCACACCCACACAGTCCTGGTGAAGCAGATTTGCTGAGTTTGAGAATAAAAAATACCCAAAGATGTTCAGGATTATCTGTCACATACTTATGAATGTTTTCCTGTTATAGAGAAAAACTTTAGTTTTCAAGCAAAGTTTTCAGGGGCTTTGAGTGCTAATTCAGATATTTCTGACGAGGTTAACTCGGCTGTTTGTCACATTGTTAAACTCACTGAAATGAACTCATTGCATTGTGCACTTAACATGCAGCTCCATCTGCACCCACACTACTGCTGACTCCATACGACTTGCTGAACAGGTGCACTGATCTGTCCTGTGCCCTTCCCCAGTCTCTCTCTCACACACACGCATGCATGCACACACACATCTAACCCCCTACCACATCAAACATGTGCCACCATACTGTCACGCGCACAGAACAACTGGTGCAGTGTCAAAAAGGTCTTGTGGCTGCAGTGAAGAAGAGGAACATGTACCATCTCTAAGCAGGCTAGTTTTCACAGGAAGTAACCATGTACTGACACGTGTGCCATAGATGTGAGAAAAAACACATTACAAATGATATTTTTCTGAATATAACTATATTGTTCGTACTTTCAAAGTGTAACAGCTTACAAACTGCATTTGAAAATCAAACAGTATCTGCTGCTCATCATTTGGAGATAACATCCCCCAAACACTGGGACTCACTGCATGGAGTAAATGAATGAATCAACTGTAGAAGACAAAGCGTGACAGCAAATGTAGCCCCCTTCATAGTACACACAACTATTCATTTTACTTTAATGTGTCATGTTCGGGCAAATACAGAACAGAACGTGTCTCTGTTCGAGATACTTGTGATCACTGTAGAGGAAAAGAAAATATGATTTCTCCTGTAATAACTGTGATTGAATGTGAAGATATAGAGGACACAGTGCAGGGCTGCTCATGTGTATTGGAGCTGGATGACAACAACATGTCGTCTGCGGTCTGTGGACTGATTGGCTGAGAGTATCCACTGGGACAAATGCACAGGCTAGCGCATTCGCATGTGCAGGCTGTGCTTGGGTCCATCCACCCGCTCCAACTTCTCAAAGTGTTTCCTAGCATTACGGATATTGATGAGAGTGGCTGCAGATGCTGGAACAATGGAAACATGGGTTTTCATTATGCTGATCTGGTCTCTTAAATGCACATTCACTGCAGAGAAATGTCAGCTTTGCTACTTACGAATGGAGGGGTCCGACATGATGACCATGACATATGTGTTGGAGGTGAAGACGTCAATGAAGGCCGCGAAGTTGGAGTTCCTCACTTCCATGCTTTGGAATGAGGCCGCAAGTTTACTGGAATGAAAAAATTATAATAATCAGAAACATCGTAGAAATTCAGCAGGTGACGTGAGGAGTGAAGGAGGTGTTTTTTGCAGAGTGAACTTACCTACAGCTGAGTTTGAACTGTTTGATGATGTTACTGATCTTCTCAAAGCGGTGAGCGTCACGCTGCTCTTTGCACTGGTAGTGAGAGATCACCTGAATTCAAGAAATAAAAAACAAAAGACTTTCATTATTCGAGCCACATTTCTACTCGGGACACTGTCGTGCCAGAGGAAGTGGTCACTCACCAGGAAGGTGGCTCTCTCAAACAGAAGAACCTCATCTGCCTCTATGATCTGCGCAAAGTTTCTCAGGTTTGTCTCCAGCTGCTGGACGTTTGGGATGAGCTGGTACACTATGCTCGACCAGGCCTGCGAAGACATTTAAAAAGGTTTCTTACAGCGTCATCCTTGCGACCTGACATCTGAACCTACAACCAGCCAAATGTCTCAACCTTATACAGGGTTTCATCCCAGATTGATGTCCTGAAGCACGTGCAAGCCAGAGGTCTGGACAGTCTCTTCAGGTCCTCTTCACGCTCCTTAAAGATCTGCAAAAATCAGTACAGACAGTCAGTCACTTCAAGTCAGTTCAACATCTCGAACAAATGAGTCACACAAATAGAGAAATTTTAAATAATATCACTTATTCTGCCTTTGTTCTCCATCCTCCTTGAAAAAAAGGAAGCATGCTTTTGCTGACTCTTCAGTTTTGCACATTTAAATCATCATCATCTAATGCAGATGTGTAAATGTATTCAACATAATGGTAGTTAAAATAATATAATACTGCACAATCTTTGCCAACATGGCTGTCATTGTTGAGCTTACCAGATCTCTCTGGTCTTCCTGCACCAGATCCATTTTGTGAACAAGGCAGAACACTTTAGCATCTGGGGAGTTCTGCAGGATGGCCTCCAGACACGACTGGTAGTAGTGCATGTCTTTCTCCAGCTCACGGCTTTCAACATCAAATACATAAATAAGCACCTCTACATTTCTGAAAATGTTGTCCCTTTGGCTGGTGAAGTAGTTCTCCATGAACGTGTCCTGTCTGATGTGTAAAGCAAGCACAGGATAACATTTAACTGAGGCTTTCAGATTAGGAGAAAGGCTTGGATTGAATTATCAAAGCTGGCCCAAAGATAGCAAATGAACAAATGTACTTTACCCTCCACAGTCCCACAGGTTTAGAACCAGATTGCCCAGAAACCGTACATGGGAGTGCTCCACATCAACTACATTTAACAAGCAAGGATAAAAAGGATTTAATGGATGAAATTCAAGACAAACCCAGCATGAAAAATGCATCTTCAAGCAGCAGCTTTCTTTAAAGCACTCTTACTTGTAGCGCCGAGGCGGCGTGTGTCTCGAGCTATGTAATTAGCAAAGATGATTGATCTCATACTGGTCTTTCCAGACCCACTTTTTCCCATCAGTAACACCTGAAAGCACAAATCCAACAGAGACCATCACTGAAGTTAAAATCCTGTCTATCCTCTCTTCTACTCTCAAGGAGAGCCACTGACATAAAAACAGCTACAGCGCAATATCATAAAAATCGGTCACATTTACAGGTCCTGAGTTTTAAAATAAAATTATGGTACTGGAAAACAGCTAAAGCTCCGAATTTAAAAGTCTGGTAGAGGCATAACATGACAGTACTCGAGTAAAGTACAAGCATCTCAATATGAAGTACAGAACTTCAGTAAATGTACTTTTCCACTGCCAAGAGTCAGTGATTAGCCTCTGCTTTACCTTTTTCTTCATGGCTGTGCTTGACATCCCAATCAGCAGAGACGTATTTCTCTGAGCTGCAAGTCAGATGACTTTAGTCTGTGTCCCCAGCAGCTCTCCTCTTCCTCCCCTTCAGCTGCAGAGCAAACACAAATATGTTCACCTAGCTGTTACTCAGCTCTGCTGAAGCAGAACAAACTACACACGACACGTTTAAACGCTTATATGACGGAAAAGTGTGCGCGTTTAACCAGCTATGATCTTATTAAACACACAAGAATATACACACAGTTAACTTAGCAAAAACTCTTTTCTCTGTTCCGGATAAACACCTGAGCTAATGCTAAGTTAGCTAGCACGATAGGCAGTCCAGACAAATATCAGGTAGCTTAGCCGAGCTAAACGGCTAGCTAGCTAAGTTAAAATTCAGTCGTGTGTCGTCTACTCACCCCGACAGGGTAGAAAGCTTAAATTCAACTTAAATTCAGAGTCAGAGTACAGGTTTTATTCGTTTTAAGAATACCAGTTGTATACATTACTTGGTAGAAGCAGGCAGTGAAGTCAAGATCAGCTGCTTCCTGTTTACGCCAAAGTCACATGATGAGAAAAGTATGGTTTCTGCCCCGAGCTTGGTCTCGCAGACTGCTCGTGCTCTGTTTCCAGGTGTTTATAAGTAAGTACATTTACTCAAGTGCAGTACTTAAGTCCTAATTTGAGGTACTTGTACTTTACTTGAGTCTTTTCTTTTCTTTCTATTTTCTACTTTCTACATCTCAGAGGGAAATGTTGTACTTCTTTCACTACATTTATTTGACTGTTTCAGTTACAAGTTTCTTTACAAATTAAGATTTTTGTACACAAAACACAAAAGCTTATAAACTCCAATGTTTGTCTCTAAACTATTCGACAGTTTATATAAGTACAGCTGAAACGATTGGATGATTAATTGACAGAAAAATAATTGGCAACTACTTTAATAATCAAGTAATTTTTCAGTTCATGGCTTTATTTTAATAACTTCAATGTATTTGTAATCATTTTGTCATTTGGACTGTTTTAAGACATCACTTTGGGCTCTGGGTAACTGTGACAACAGTTTTCACTATTTTCAGAATTTTTACAAACCAAACAATCAGTCGAGTAATGGAAAAAAATAATAATAATAATCAGAAGATTAATCTATAATGAAAATAATCATTGGTTGTCGGCTCAAACAGCTATAGCAGTACATTTTCCAGATTATACTTATATACCTTTACTTACTCCAATGCAGTTTTGTAACACAGTACAAATGAATAAATTAATAGCAATCCAAAATAAATAGTTTCATTAAAAACAACTCATAGCATCAGCACACTTTCCAACTTGTGCCTCTAAAGTAATTACTGCAAGTCCTAAGATGTCAAATGATTGATTTGATTTATTTTTTAAAGGCAATACAGGAAGTTTTACTATGCTATTACGCCTGCCTTGACGCTGGCATGAACATCTTCATCAGGACATCCCGACCAGAAAACTATATTAAAAACAACGAACAGTTCATTTCTGACAGTTTTTGCCAATACCGTTATTATTTCTAAAACCACACTAATCCTGTTTACATATCGATATGATGTTTTTAGAGATATTTACAAATAAAAAGTGGTCTTGCAGTTCTTCACTATGGGCATAGATGGCACTGAACAGTCATGAGCATGAGGCGTTCAAGGCATCGCCACCACGGATGTATTACAGGAGCTGAATAACAAAAATGGCGCCCACATAATTTTATTCTTTCTTTCGCTTATTATTGCTTTATTCTGAAAGTTTTCACCGGATGTCAATAACTCTTTTGTCGCAAACTTAATAGGTATGTCAGGGGCTAAATAAGACAAAGGAAAATGAAAAAAGGTTCAGCGGTTCAGTTATACTATTTATATATGTGCTGCTAATATTTTGCTAAGATGATAAAAAAAAATTATAACACTGTTTGTTTGTTTGTTTGTATGTATGTTTGTTTGTTTGCTCTGAACTGCAGATATCATCAAAACCAAACAGCATGTTTTTGTAATTAAAAATTAAAATTAATGAGCAGAATTACTAGAATGAATGTATTCTATATTATAGAAGTATCCAAATTAATCATATTCAGAAATTAATCATAACTGGTGACAATGTATTTCTGAAAGAGGGACCTGCTCCTTGTGTTCTGGGTTGGGTTGTGTTTTTCCGACTGTGGTTTCATTCAAAGACAAAAGTAAAGGAAAAAGAGGTCTATGGGGTAAATGCTTTTTGGGTTGCAGGGTTTTTTGTTTTTTTTTTTAACATTGCAATACAGCCAATGGCCATTATGATAAAACAGCATTAAGGCTGTGGTGGCACTGCATGTTTTCATGTTTTCACTCCCTTATCTGTGCTGTTTCCTAGAGCTGCCCTGAACTGAAGAAATTCTTCATATTCATGCACGTGCACTGAATACCACGACCGTGGCACGCTTAAATGACTGGATATGATGACATAGTTCAGCTGAAGAGAAGGAAGATGTGATTTTCTCACACAGCAGTGGATGTTTTAAGGCTCACGGTGATGGATTAGTTGTGGTTTTATCTGCATGCAGTGGAGCAGAAAATTCAAAAAATGGTTTGAAGTAAACTGTTCCCCGAGAAGGGAACTACGATTGGCAAGAGGAACAGAGAGAGAGCAGTTCATATGGGTTTGGGTTGATGGGTGAATGGGAGAAGTCACTGGCAATGACGTGGTCAGAAACTATACACGCTGGAAATACTTGATGTCATCTTTGAAATGATTATATCAAATATTTCTATTATAGTCATATATATTGTTTATGTGCACCAAATTTCTGATTATTTCATATGAAGGCTTAAACTGTATGTACTTGTATTCGAAGCCGTTATTCTTTTGGTTCTCTGAGGATATTCATCAGTCAGCCGGCATTTGTTTTCTCCAAATATTGGTACCTACATAATGTTGATAAATGAGACCCTTCGCCTCCTGTTCACCCCCTGACAGTAGTAAGTACCAATACTTCTACATAAAAGCACACTGCAGAATCTGAGATGTCTTCAAGATAAAGAGCCTCAACTTCAAAATAGACGTTTCACTACAGATGGAGTAGAGATTTATACATAATGACTGAAAATGATCATTAGTTGAGAAGACAAAATGATAAAAGTATTAGAAATTTTTATTATTTTGCTTATCGTATGTAATCTCCAAACAGTAACCCCTTCCCAAATGATCAGCGAAAATACTGTAGATGACCAAACATGTTATCATCCAGTATCTCCTCAAAATATTCATCAGAAGTAAAATACAGCAAATCAAAGCAAGAAGTCAACTCAACAACATGAAGGAAGGTCTTTCACACTCTGATGCCAACAAGAGAAAATGCAGACATGTTTCCTGCAATCATGCATGTATGAACCAAAAACTGAAATCTTTCAGTCCAAAACCTGACGCTTATTCCCAAAGAGTATAAGAAATCAACCTATAAACACAGGGTAATAACTGTCATACTTCATAGTTTTTAAAAATGCATGGAGGTCTTAAGTATACATATTAAACAATTGCGTTACATTAGAGCTTCCCCACTGGTAAATATGTATATTTGAGAAATGCATACATTTTTCACAACCAGGGTTCCTGTTAGTTTACATAAAGGTATCCAAAGATGGTTATAAACACAGAATCGACGAGGGCAATTATCTGTGATGAAAGCAATGATACAGCAGCTCCTCGACAGAGACACGTGAGATGGAAAGAGGAGAAAAGACTTGATGTAAATAAAAGGTGTTTGTATGGGAGTGATATTCAGGTAGTGTACGTGTGTTCAAGAGCTCTGCATCTCGGTGCCAGTTCACTGCAGTCATCCTCTACATTTGATCTCTGAGTTTGGCGAGCCTTTGAGACAGTTCATCCTTTGGACAAGAGAGCAAATACATCCATCAGTGAGGAGGAAGGATCTCTTTTTTATGTGACAAACCCTTACATTACATTGCTACAAGCAACCTGGTCTATGTTCAATTTTTGTATATACACTTAGTTGATCTTAAGTTTATCTGTGCCAGATGTGAAAAGATTATAACACCAAGTGTGCATGTGTACCTGTTCTGCAGAGGCCACGCTGGTACCCACTGATCCTGTCTGGCCCTGTGGGAGCTCCATGTTCAGGTCCAATCTAAACAGACACATCCACATTCAAACCTTACTTTCAGAGTAACAACACATTTTTGCCTACATGACACTGAATAATACTGTCTAAGACAACATTTACACTTCAGTCTATGTCTCTACTATAACAATGCATGTAACGCACACCTGCATATGTGATGTAACATTAGAAATGAAAAGCTTACCCTGCTTCATCAGCCATTTCATGCATTAATGACTCCACTTGATTCTGAAACACACAATAGACTCAGAGTGAACGCGTCTGTCTTCCAAACACTGTCAGAAAATGAGAGAGAACATAAGAGCGGAACAGAGAAATGGACCTGTGGTGTCGTGAGTGTTGTCGTGCTGCTCATGGTGTCCTCCATGTGGGCTGTCTGAACATCCAGAGTTTCAAACTGGTGTTCAAATTTGTCCATGAGAGCTGAAATCTGAAAAAAAAGGGGGGATTGAGAGGTTGTTTTCTAAAATTGTTACCAAACGTTATGACATTTACATTGCTTTTGCTAAAAAGAAATGTGGAGACAATATTATTTCATGTGTAAATGACATTATCTACCTTTTCCAGATTCATAGACTTGAGAGTCATGTCCATGCCTTTCACCACTCCAGCCATCGATTTTGTGACCTGCAAAATAAAACACCATCACTGACACGGAAGCCAAAATGACAAGCAACAAGCTGTGACTGATGCAGCGACCCAGCATTCGATGTACCTGGTTCATCGTTAGTGCAGTTTGGACCCTTGCTGCCACTGCGTCTACCCGAGCGCTCATCCTCAGGAAGTTCACAGACTGGTTCTTCTGTCTAATGGCGTTCTCTGCGTGGATCCTCGCCACGTCCATATTCCCCTTCTGGATAGCCTGGAGACGACACAGAAGTAAAGCAGCTTACTAAAAATCACCTGTGGTCAACACCTGCCAGTGAGCTTTCACCATCTTCAGAAGTGTGACTTACTTTCTTGACTTTAGCCTTCTCCGCTTTTTCTTCTTTGTCACATTTCTTGGAATTTCTTTGGAGTTCTTTAGCAGCGAACTTTAAATTGAAGAGATGTTCTGGATTATGAGGTTAAAGAAGAAGAACAAAGTCCGAACAAAAACAACAAACAACCTCGGATGACCATTTTTATTGTTGGGGATAACTCTAGAAAATGCGTTTTATGTCTTTTCTAAATGGTGCGTTGCTTTAAAAGTTGTTGCTGCGAGGAATTGTGGGACGGCATTATATCCTTTCCTTTCTTAAGGATGGTCCATGCTAAAGGAGATACGAAAGGAAGCACTGAAGCACCTCTCCTTTGCATTCAGAACATTCAAGCAGCTCTTATCATGGTGGTTACTTAGACACTTCTGGGTTGCAAGAGTTGCAACAGGAAATAGCAGTGTGAGGTCTCAACATATGTGTGTCATGCCTCTAAATCCCTGTTGTAATTTGTTCAATCAGATAAGTCCTCTTGTTAATCATCTCAACTCAGATCCTGTTAATAATTGTCAGAAATGCATTTGATCAAGACCATAATGTTTTTCCCCCTTTGTGGAGGCAAAAATTAAAAGTGGACCTCTGTTAAAAGGCACATTCTTGCAAATTTGAGATTAGACAAATAACTACAAAATAATGTACTGAAGGTACTGTTGAAGGTCCAGTACTGAACCTGGAGTCTTCTGGGGTCCTGGACGTCCAGGGCTCTGGGGAAGTTGTCTATTCTGCTTGATCAGTGATCCAAACTTGGCTGCATGTTCCTACGTTCTTTGCTTAATGGGTTTAAAATTAAAATGTGGTCTGTCATTTAAAATGAACACAATTACCACAACTGTACCCTTGACTGAGTTCACACGCAGCGACACATACAGGTTATGTAACGTGTTTCTGGAGTTTCCTACCTCTGTTTATTACAGGTCCTGTGAAGGTGCCTTCATGGCGCTGTGTACATTTAATTAAAAGAGTCATTTCAAGATTACCTGGTCAAAAACTAGTCAAATGTAAAGACGCAGGCGCGTACCGAGCACACGACGGTTAGCTATTTTATGTATTATTTTAGATTTTAACACCCGACAACACCGTTAGATTGAAACCACCAAGTGAAAATTGTTGTGTTTTTCCAGTCATTAGCAGCGAAGCTTCCGAGGCCTTCAGCCTACTTCTCTCCCATTTTATGACGCCTGGAATCGATTAGGAAACGTTCAGGTTGCTCAGCAGAGCAGGACTTGTGCCTTTGTTAAATATCTGACCTACTTACCAACGTTTCAGATGTCTGTCAGACATAAATCTCACCGGTTTCCTTGTGTTGTTATTTTCGGTCTTTAAGCCCTCATATTGACGTTAACGTCACGCCACAGTCTTACGTCCCTTTGGCACAGGAGTTTTTTAAAGGATACTTTCCATGTTCGGCATCTTTGCTCTACTCTTCGAGGTTCCAACTACTTCAAATTTTCACGGCCAGTCCGCCAAAAAGGAGCTAGTTGAAGCAAAACTCGTCGGTACAACTTCAGCCTTTCGGGTTTCGGTCTTCGCCTTCTTCTGTACTTCCTGATGTCTTACCAAAATACGAACGACGTCAGCGTCACGTGGTGGCGGTATTCCACTCGACGTCACGAGCGAGCTGCCCCCTCTTCGCTCCCCCCTCCTCCTCCTCCTCCTCCCCCTCGCAAAATGTGAATGAAACGAAAAAACTAACCGTTAACAGTAAAACAGCACACTTTAAACATCTCAGCTCGAGTTAGCGCCTTGTTATTGATTAGCGGCCGGACACGTTCATATAAAAGTGGCTGCGGCGCTGAAGCGGGGGAACAGTGGGCGGTGAAGGCGGTTGATTGATGATTAGATTTACGGTGTGGATCACGGCGGGGAGAGAGGATGACTCACTCCGTCTGATGTGATGTTCACCCCGCAACAGCTCGGCAGTGCGGTGGCACGCCGGCAGCTCAGCCTGACACATCGCTTTGCCGCACCAGTGAAAGTCAAACTTTATCAAACTGTTAAGATGCGTTTGGACGGCGCTCAGACACCTCGTTTGTTGGAAACTTGAGCGGTCGTCGCTCGGTAGTTACAGAGACCGAGCGTCGTGATTTACCGTAAATTTCGTGACGCCTGATTGCCATGGAAACAGTGCTCCCGTGCTGAGAGGAAACTGTCCGTGTGAACTTCAGCATCAACCTCTCCGCCGGGGTCGGATAAACCTGTTGGATCTCTCAGTGGTTTGTCTTGTCTTGTCCTGCTGCTCTGGCTATACTTTCCATTTTAATTTGGCCACAGACAAGGTGAGGTTTTTTTTTTTATTATCATTATTTTATTTTATGTTTTTAAATAGTGCAGCTGTTGTGTTTTTGTGTGGCATTCTGGAAAAACGCAGTTAATAACGTTACTGTCTCAGCATCAGCCTGTTCATTGACTGTCAACTTGTAACCTGCAGCGCTGTGACGAGTATAAATGTAGCCTCCAGTAAAATACAGAGGCTGGGCTCGTTTTGAACTAAGTGGTGACTCAGTTAGTTGATGCATGGGCAACATTTTGAGTTCAGAGGACAACATGTAATGGCTGTGGAGAAACAGCTCAGAACAAAAGTGGCCTGTGCAAAAATTGGTTAAATATGTCCACCACTATGTATGCCTCAAGATCACGACATCTATGGGCTGAATCATATAGTCTGCGATGTGCTTCAGTCCATCTCCAGTTCAATCGCGCTTACTGATTCAATATTTGATGAATTTCACAACCCCAAACGCCACCACAAGTGCTGCATTTTGTGTCGTTTGTGCGCACAGGGGAAGAATCCAGGAGAGGCAGCGAGCGATGCTTCATTCAGGGGCTGTATGACTCATATAGTCTTATCTATAAAGAAGCCAAGTGGCAGGAGAGCAGTCCTGCTGCAGGACCGAGCTGATGTAACCCCTGAGATTCACTAGAGGCTGCTGCGGGCCGTGTTTCCCTCTGCCCCGAATTATTGACTGCATGCACGGCGATGACCGCCGAGCACCGACCGCAGGCTGAGGTTGGAGTGCGGCTGTTCACGCGCTGTGCACTCAGCAGATGAGCTGTTTCCAGCACATCACATGACCAGGCCACTTCCAAAACAATGCACAAAGCAGATGCATTGTGCTTTAGTCACTCCGGCTACACTTAATTATTGAAATGCAACATTTGTAACACTTGCATTATCTTTTATCTTCATCCAAAATAAAGAAAGAGGCTAAAATAAAATAACAGAAAAATAACTTCAAGAACAACATTAGAACAATGTAGGATAAAGATTATGCTGATCATGTCTAATCATAGTTTGATGCACGTGACATATTTGGTATCATAAATATGTGGCATAAATAGTATCGCCTTTGAATAAGAAAGTAACATAATAATAATAATAATAATAATAATAATAATAATAATAATAATTAATAAGGAGAAGAAGAAGAAGAAGAAATGTTGTTGATACTTAGAGCACTATAGATCTGATGGCGTGACAGTTGATGCATTTTCTATCAGGTAATTGTCACATACCTTTAACTCAAACATTGAAAGTCACACAAATTCATGATTTGGATTAAATTTGGGGGGGAAATGCTAGCCTTAGTATGGTGGAGCAGCAGGAAATTAAACGCCAGCGTCACCAGCGGCAAAAAAATGTAGTAAGCTAAACTTCCCTGTTTATATCCTGTAGCTTCATACACACTTAAATGTGCACACTCGAGCTTCTCTGTTATGTTTTGTGGTTGCTTTCTGTCAGATTTGTCTCACAGAGAAATTACGGCTTATTATTATTACAGCTTTTTAACAAGTTTCGTATGTTTTGTTATTGAATACAGTATGATTGAGAAAATGACAGGAGCATTCAAAACACCTCGAGGATCCTTAGCTGATCCCTGAACCCTGTTGTTGTCATGAAGGTATCTGAGCGTGTGCAGGTCCTTTAAAGAGTGCCAGCAGTGGGCTAAAAATCTGACATTCGCCTCAGTCGTGAGTCAGTGTTCATTAATGGTGATGCACATATTTCCCTTTTACAAATACAATGTTTTCACACTATAACAGCAGGAATAAGTACATCGTCAATCAGCAGCATCTTGTTTATTAACAACATCATGCAGTCTAGTGTATAACCACAGCATGATATGCTCTACTGGGTATGGCAAGCTTAGATTCAGCACTCCTGCTTGTGGAGCAGAGAGCTTATACATACAGCTTCAATAGAAACAGACAAGTCGAGCCTGTTCCTTATAGATCTATCAACCAGATTGCTCCTGCAGCTGACAACCCGTGAATGGCGGACAGGTGAGTCACCTGTAACCAACAGACGGGCACATTGCCATGGAGGAATTTCAACGTGACGGCTACTGGATGTTTATCTCGTGCGACCAACAAGTAAAATTGTGTGAGAAGCAGCTGCTGACGTTCATAATGCTGCTGAAATGTATTGACTCACTGTCAGGAAGGGGTGGGTTTGTAAACTAGACACAAGCATCTTATTTTGATGATAAGAGATTTGACCAGGCAAATCTGACCAGCTTATTGTCTGCATTAGATTGGTTGAAGCACATTTCTAATAATAAAATAGATAATAATTTCAGAAAGGCACCTTACATCAGTAAAAATGATCATGAAAATAACACAAATGTAACACACAACAGTAATCACACATTAAAAGCAGCTCTGAGGAGGTGAGCTGCGGTCAGTGATGGACAGATCGGTGCAGTCTCAGATGTGTTTGGGGAGAGAGTTCCAGAGGAGGCCTGTTTATGGAGGGCTTTGTGAGTGAGGAGAAGGACTTTGAATTGGATCCGTTGTGGCACAGGGAGCCAGTGGAGGTGGAAAGGGGTGATGTGGTCATGGGAGCCACAGTGGGTGAGCAGACGAGCCACAGACTCCTGGATGTATTGAAGTTTAGTTAGGACTTTGACTGATGTGCCATGAAGAGTGCTGTTGCAGTGTGTCTGAGATGGAGGCATGGATTAAAGTTTCAGCAGCACAGACGGAGAGCGATCAGTGAAGACAAGCTATGTTTTTTAGTTGGAAAAAGGCACTTTGTGTGATTTAATTGACGTGGTATTTGAAGGAGAGGTTGTGTCAAAAATAACTCCAAGGTTGCGGATGTGTGGGGAGGGAGACAGAGTGGAGTTATCAGCGGCGAGGCAGAAGTTGTTGGCGGTTTTGATGAGTGGTTTAGGAGCGGTGGTAATGGTTTGGCCTGCATCCATGATTTAATATCAGTAAGGCAGCCAGTCAGTTATTGAGCAGTGGAGTGAGTTGCAGGGGTGATGGATTTAGTGGAAATGTGCAACTGGACGTTGCAGTGGAAGTGAAAACCATGACATTGTATGATGTTACCAGGGGGGAGCATGTAGAGAGGACCAAGCACCAAACCCTGGGGGACACCTTGAGACAGAGGAGCGCTAGAGGAGGCGCAGTTTTTGATGCTGATGAACTCTTGTTCGTTTGTGAAATATGACATTAGCCTGGGGAGGACGACACCGGTGATGTTTAGGGAGGATTCAAGGTGGGAGACAAGAAAAGTCTTGTTGATCAGGTTGAGGAGGATGGGAGTGCTGAGATGACCAGAGTCTGAGGAGAGGAGGAGGTCACTGGTGACTTTGAGGAAGGCTGTTTCTGTGCTGTGGGTGGAGTACTGCACTGAAAAAGTTTGAACAGTTATAGATGAGGTGAGCCTTGAGTTGTTCCAGTAATATCTGTTATCATGACAACCACACTGGAGAATGTCATCATCTGTTTTAGAAATAAATAATAGCACAGCTTTATTCACATGTTGTAGATAAACTTGATGAATTAGCCTGTTCAAGTGCACAACAAAGTTCAACATGGGAAAATGTATTTTCACTTATGTACAAGCACTTTCCATGACATTCAGTTGCCTCATGTTCTGATGCTGTTGCCACCTAGTGGTAGCCCACCAGACGAGTTATTCATTGACGCCTCCTCAGTCCTCTGAGCTCACTTGTTTCGTGTTGAAATTGGAGCAGTGACTGTATTTCAAGACTAGCTGATAAACAGCGTCATATAGCTTAGCACCTACTGCAATCAGAGAGGGATGTGGGTGAAAACATCTCTCTTTGGCACATCGTGTTTGTTTTACCGCACTTGTGCATTTAAGACTTTTGGGAGCAGAGGAAAACAAAAGAACAAAGGTTAAGTCTTTGAAATATAGTGAGAAATACAGTATTCTCAATGATAAGGAGGCAGGCGAGGTGCTGGGACAATACAAAGTGTAATCTAAAAAAAAGGTTTCTCTGTGTTTTTGAAAAGGGCGTATTGCACAGAAGACAAAAGGGCAAAGGCTGGCAGATTATGTCATTCTTAGAAAAATCCTTTTTTTATATGACAATATATTTTCTCCTCTGCTGTACTGCATCAGTCTTTCACTGGCCATTACACAGCACTTTGTTTCAGCTGTGGCTGTTTTTAAAGTGCTATATAAATAAAGTTGAGTTGAGTTGAGTATTTCCTGCATGAGAAATTCTACATAAATGTTAATTCATGTTGTGATACATATGTCGGACCTCTGCTTCACAGGTAAGGATGACGGAGCTTCAAACGGAGAAAAGGTTCCACAACTTAACCCTTGAGCAAATCCAAGCTCTGGACAAGGTCTTGACTGAGGTCATCCCCATCCATGGACGAGGGAATTTTCCGACGCTGCAGGTGAGAGCAAAAGACATCATTCGCGTGGTGAAGGATCGGCTGGTCGAAAGAGACATCCAGGTGAAAGATATACGGCTTAATGGAGCCACTGCCAGCCACGTGCTGGTGAGGGATAACGGCCTGGGCTACAGAGACTTAGACATCATTTTTGGAGTGGAGCTGCCCAGGCAGGAGGACCTCCAGGTGATCAAAGAGGTGGTGCTGGGCAGCCTACGAGACCTCCTCCCTTGTGGAGTTAACAGACGGAAGATCACCTGCCTGACAATGAAGGAAGCCTACGTGCAAAAGATGGTGAAAGTATTCAATGAGCACGACAGATGGAGCCTTATCTCGCTGTCTAACAACAGAGCTAAAACTGTGGGGCTCAGATTTGTTAGCTCCCTTCGAAGGCAGTTTGAGTTCAGCGTGGATTCCTTCCAGATAATATTAGATCGTATGCTGGAGTCCTACTGGGAGACTGAAAGGAAACAAGCAGGAAAGTTGGCTTTGAATGCTGGGAATTTGTCTAAAAGAGACAATGAAGATGAAAACAAAGAGCAAGAGCAATCGAGCGTTCCTCGGGAGGCAGATATTGAAAAAGACTCAGCGATGGCAGCCAGTGGAGGAAGTGGGTGCCAGGATCAAGCAGTTTCTGTGCTTGAGAAAGAGCTTCCGCAAGCAGAGGTGGAGCATGTAGATGGAAAGCGGGAGGCACAGGAGGTGGTAGAAATTGAGAGCATTAACTTACAGCAGGAGGAAGAGGAAGTGGATGGCATAGAGGATGTTCATTCAGAGGAGGACATTGTGTTTGACCTATGTGAAGAAAATAGCGGCGAGAAAGGACAGTTTCACGCTGATTATCCTTTAGTTTCTTCCCCTCAAACCTTATTTACAGATGTCAGGGATAAGCTGATGGCACACACATGTTTAAAGCTACAGAATACCGAAGAGCTATCCGGGTCACATGCTTCCCAGCCAGCGTCTGTAATGCACACAGAAACATCAGCCCCACAGGAAAAAGAACATTGCGATGAAATGACTCAGTTCAAAGTCGACTCTGTAATCTGTAGGACTGACAATAAGTCGAACCTACAAGATTCACATCTTGAACTTTCCTTTCCTCCTCCAGCTAAGAAAACTTGCAGCGCCTCACAAGACATTGTACCAGATTATTGCCCCTCACCAAAATTACAAAGAAAAATGTCACGGAAGATTATCAGTAAGCCTGAGAAATGGTCTTTACTGACTGATCTTTCAGATCTCACAACACAGCTGTTTCCACCCATAGAAATCCCTAAACCACTGCAGCCAAAGTCTCCTTTACAGGACAGCGCTCAAGTTCATTGCTCAAATGTTTCAGCCTCCGAGCCAGAGACCTTAGACACCCTTAAAGTTCCCACATTCAGTCCGGCCAGTACACTTCAGGACGGGACCGGCTCGAATGAAACTGTAGAACAAAGTGTAAAACCAAAACACTCGAAGAAGCCTCCTGATTCAGACACTCAAGGCCACACGTGTGCAGCAAAAGTAGCCTCAGAGCCTCAAGTCAGGGAGCAAACACCCGAGCTGGCAGATGCCGTCCCGAAAAGCTGCGGGGAAAGCTCACACGCCGGGCCGGCAGAGGAGCCCACCATCACTGTCGAAGCAGAGTGCATGTACGGAGACTTTGAGCAGGCGATGGACCACCTCCGCCACCGCCTCATAGCCACCCACAACCCGGAGGAGATCCGAGGAGGGGGCCTGCTAAAATACAGCGACCTGCTGGTGAGGAACTTCAGACCAGCCAGCGAGACAGAGATCAAGTCCTTGGAGCGATACATGTGCTCCCGCTTCTTCATCGACTTTCCTGACGTAAGCGAGCAGCAGCGGAAGATTGAGGCCTACTTGCAGTGCCATTTCATCGGCAACGAGGAGGCGAGCAAGTACGACTACCTGATGACCCTGCGGCGCGTCATAGATGAAAGCACGGTGTGTTTGATGGGACACGAGAGGAGACAGACCCTCAACATGATCACAGTCCTGGCTCTGAGGGTGCTGGGCGAGCAGAACGCCATCCCCAACACGGCCAACGTCACCTGTTTCTATCAACCAGCCCCGTACATGACGGAACCAATTTACAGCAGCTACTTCATCACCCAGGCCCAGCCCCCACTCGTCTACCACCCCTACCCTCTACACGTCCACATGCAGACTGGCCTGGTGTAGCTACAGTGACGTGCCCACAGAGAGGCATGTAGGCTGCTTTCAGCTTCTGCAAGCAGAGGCACAAATGGAAGTTTTAACAACAACAGGCGACCACGGGCGCAGTGTTGTTTAACGCTTTGAAATCCCTCCTGCTTATGACATGAAAGACGATGAAAGGTCAGAGCTGAAAGGGGTCTGGAGGCAAAGCATGTCACCCTTTCGAGACGAACACTTTTCAGAAGGAAAGAAAACACTGAGAGCCCACTTTTGAGAGAGCATGTGGAGAGGATTTCACTGAAGTGGAGGGACTTTGTTTACGGCGGTTGCGGCTTGGTTTTGGCGGGGCTTTTACGCTGGTCACCCTCCGCTGCTGAGGAGAATGCTGTGATGTGTTAAATCTCTGTGGCTAGAAGATAAACTTCTCTAACATATACAAACATCCTGATTTGGTTTAAGTTTGAATAAAGATAAATTCTCACTGTTTCTGAGGGGCTCAAACCCCAATATAACTGTTTTGTGGACCATCAGTCTCTGTGGAGTAAATTTCAGCACGTGGTTATGTATTCACTGTATAGAAATAGGACGCCTTTCACTGAGGGCGTACATTAGACAAACGCTGCTGTGGCGCTTCCATGAGATCGTAAGTTCTGTATTTGTGAGTGTAAACACGTAATTTTTCAAAGGTAGAAACGAGATCGTAGCGTCAGTTCCATTAGGGATTGTAATGACATCCAGTGAGAGAAACGATGACGAAAACAGAAATACAGAAATCTCTGATGGGGACACTGACAACGCTTGGCCTCCATCATGTAGGACTCCATCACTCTTAATAAAAAGCTGATGGAGACAAAGTTGTTTGGGACTTTTAATGTTTTCTTGTAATGTTAACGTGTATTTATGTGATTGTAAAAAGCTGAAAACATCAAATTAGAATGAGAAAAAAAGACCTTCCCAGTGCCATACCCCACCCTTTCCTGACCCCCCTCCCTCCTAATAATTTTCCTGAAATCCTCCAGAATATTAAGCCAAACTCAGAGTTGCTCTGATCCCACTCAGTGACAGATGTTATGATCTTAAGGACTGTTAGCAGTGCTTTTGCATTGTAATCGTTTTTAGCGTAAGTGCTCACAGTGAAAAACCAGGAATTGTGGCCATATCTCCCTGAACTCACCAAGCAAATCATTTATCTCAGTCAATTCCCCTGTTCCACGCCGGAGAAACCACACAAGGATGCCTCTTTTTGGCTTCATGACGAAACCCTCGACCGTCTTGTTTTGAATTCAGAAGAAAACGAGGACGTATCTAGAGCGACCATCTTCATCTCCATCTTCAACGGGCTGTGTGTGTGTTACATAGTGACAGGTGTTAGTGGTAGTGGACGTAGTGAATGTCAGTTCTGTCGGGGTTTTGCCTGCCGTTGTGAGCAAAAATGTTCCTGCACTTGTAAATTATTCAAGCAGTCTACGATGCAGCCAGCAGTTATTGCACTCTGTCCCTGTGTGTTTGTTCACTGTGTATGCATAGCTACAATACATGTACTCAGTATTTCAAAAAATAGACAACGTAAGCACAGGTTAGGACACGTGGGCCCGTCACACTAACTCTGAGACTGAAGCACAATGTAAATGCACATAGCTGTTGTTGAGTAATAAAGGTGTTTCTGACATATGTGTGAACCGACTAAATAGAAGACATCTAAAACACTGTGTGCAGTAGTGCCCTATGTAGCTTCAAAGTGATGTATCTATCTAGAGACTTTGGGTATGTTGTGTGTCGTTAAGGAACTCTTTCACCAGTGCAGAAATTAGAATATTCCTGTTATGATATGTAGTTGCTGAGATTGTTGTGTTATTGTGGTAATAAATACAACACAACTGCTCTTTGTCCGGAGTCTTTCATTGGCGGTTACCCTGCTGTTGCACTGTTGCATGCATTTCCAATTAAATTATGGAGTATAATCACACCTCCAGGGTTACCTTAAGCAACCTCCAGTTGGAATAGATTATATCCTCTGGTCAAATGGAAGTTTGTTGGTGCCACAGCAAAATTATGGGCATTTGCAAAATGCACCAACCTTTTTACAGGCATCTCTGCAGTGGTCAGGGATGAATACTGGAGAAGTAGGGAACTGATATGTAGTATCTCTTTGTACACATACTTGATCTATGGCATTGTTTACATTATTATCCAATTTTATACTAAATCCTCTAAATGTATCACAAGTTTTCAATCAGGCCAGTCTGGTTTTAAAGAGCTGCTGTTTCCAGCCAATCCTTTGTCGGTAAGAATGATCATTAACACACATCATGTCTTAATTATACTTGAAAGTTAATTATGTTGATTTCTAAAAAAGCAATACTGTAATAGCCTGTTTAGAGTTTTAGTTGAAAGCAAAACAGATATTTGCACTTTCCCATCTTCATTCAATGCAAAGCCCGCTTGCTTTGTCGGTCTGTGCGCACACGCTCCTGCTGTTCCTCCTCAGTGGCCACATACTATAAGAATATCCTGTTTTTATACACCAAGGACACCTGAAACATTGATTCAACTGAAAAGAATACGTCCTGATGGCTCTTACCACAGTCCAACACATCCTCAGCTTCACCTCTTTGTTTGGTATGTTTGTATGAAAATGTTATGTTATGCAGACAGCTATCTAGTTGGAGTTTTGTGAAAGTTTAGGATTCCTGAATGCTTTCATGTGACTGTTCCATATTGAACACTAGACTGCTAATTGTTGGGCTAACACATTCTTTAACTGGCTGGATTTCCTGCCGTTACCCAGAAACCGAACATATGCATCCTGCTGTTCCCTCTAACATGAATGCTAAACCTTTTAAATGTTAGACATGTTTTAAAATTATCAGCACTGGAGATTTCAAATAAGTCTGATTTTCATAACCAGCTTGTTTTTAACCCTCGTCGCCTCAATTTGCTCTCAACACCAGCACATACACACGACCCACTTTGCTTTGCCCCCTTTGCATCCTTTAAAGTGACCTTTACATCTGTATGCATTGATCCCTTTTGATTCCCATGATCCTCCAGCATCTCTGCAGTTTCTAGGTGTGGCAGAGGATGGTGCGTCACAGCTCAACCTTGTTTGTTCCTCGTCTGACTCACTCCCGCTTTCAGTGCATTTACGCAGTTAGGTAGTTGCAAATAGCACGACTATCACAGCCCATGGACAGTCCCAGTGTTCTGTAACTGGTGAATCTTTGCCTTCGGTGCATGCTTACGACCCCACGATCAGGACGACTGCAGATGACTCAGTCGCAGCGCTGGTGAACAGCTCAACACTGGCAGAAGTCATGAAATGATGGAAGAACAAAGACCACAGCCAACGGATTCTTTTTGAGAAATCCAATTTTTTATTAAAAAAAAAAAAGAAAGCACATACAATCAAAACATTGTGTATAAAAGACAGTCACATATTCCACCTACAATATTTTATCATCGACTAATCTGATGCTTTGAGGCGAGAGCCGTCTACTATATGAAAATAAGATTCCAAAATATGAATCTTAGTTGTCTCAAACTCAACAAGAATCATTTCTAGATGCCAGTTAATGCTGTCACTCGGAGCACCCTAGACGCTGATTTGTGTGTTTTATCTCTGAGAACCCGACACTAACCAAACTCTTCATCCCAAAGTTGAAAAAAAAAGAGGAAAAATAAAAAAAAATAATAATAAAAATAGAGACCTCTCTCTTATGTTGGTGACCACACAGAGGCAGAGCGATGAGGAGGTGGGTTTGGATTAGAGCGCTCAGTGTTGAAATGAGAATTTGAGCGTCAGCTTTCCTGGTTTCTCCTGACTGACTCAAATGACTTATCAACCAACGACTGCACCAGCTTTAAAGCAAACGTCATGGATGACACAACACAGGATGCATAATTCTGCTACATAATTTTAGAATCACGGTCATGTAGTATATTACGGGAAAAGCAATGGTGTTGATTTACCCCAAAATGAGTCCATAGATTAGAAACCAGGGCAAAGAATGGTACAACAAACAAAGGAAAGATGCATGGTTGCTACCTTTGCTTTAAGCCTTTAGAAAGCATATTCAAGATTGCAAATCCTTCAGCTTCATCGCACACAGGCTGCGTTTGTTACTTGTTCAAACTTGAAACAAAACAAAAAAAGACTGAATTGTGTGCTGGCACAGTCAATCGTTAATACAGAAATCATGAGCGATTTCCCCTTATTTCTCATTCTCCAAAATCTTTATTACTCAGCTGCCATGTGGAGTAGATAATGTGCAAATATTTTCCTTTTCCTCATCACTATTAACGCACGAAATAGATACAGCAACCCAAGTATAATACAATGGAAAAATAAATATTTCTGTGGAAGAGAGTAGGCCAGGGACCCCTTGCTTTTGCACATGCTGGGTGGAGAAGGTGTGATGGAAGCAACCATGAATGGATTCGGGTCTGATCCGTCAGGGAGTACAGCAGTACAAATACAAACAGGATGCAGTGGCTCTTTTACCCAAGGGAAAAAACAATGAAATAAAATAAAACAAGCACTCTATTCTAACCAAATACCAGAAACAAAGAGCCCCAAAACAGTCAACACCACCAAAGGGGAAGCAGGGAAAACATTTAACATTCACAGGCCAAGGACGTCAAGTTGTCCGACAAGGGTTGTTGGAGCCGGGAGTTTACAACGGTACTGTCTACTGACTTCAGCCACTCTGATTCCTCAGTATTGCTAGTGCCCAAACTACACTCGTCTTGACTTCAGCTGCTGATCACACTCAAAATCTGACTGATGTGAGTTCTGAAAACTAAGGCTTGTGGTTGTGAGGAAAGACCAAGTACCAAAAAAGTTGACATCAGTAACCTTTAGTGATACTGCATGCGTTTCACGGTGGCCGAGACTGAACTTAGTGACCACTAGCACAAGGAGTTCTGTTAAATTACTCGTCAACAAAGCGGAGAAATAAAACATGAGCACCATTTTTTGGCATCTCCGCATCCTTCTTTGGTGACAAGGAGGAAGAAAAGTTGTGGGAGGATGAGAGGAGTAGAGAGGAGGAGGATATAGTGTTTGCTACCGGACGTGAAACACACAGGACGAGGAGGTGAGGAAGAGCAGTGCCGTGTCTTGAAGGCTCCTCCAGCGAGCGGTAAGGCCGAGGTGAGTTAGTCCAGTTGGAGAGGGTCCGCGTTGAACAGTAGCTGTTGACCAGGGAAGGAAACTCCTTGGCAACACATCATGAGGACCAGCTATCAGTTAGAGTCATAAGCAGTCTCAGATAAAAAGAAACTCATATATATATATTTATATATTATATATACACTTGTACAAAAAGAAAGAAAAAAAAAATCCCTGAAGTATTACTCTTGTTGAACAGTTTTTTTCTTGAGGTTTGAGAGGGGGCGGCGTGTCAGTGACCCCAGCCCATGAGGTGGCTGACGCGGGCTTTCTCGGTCATGCGGCGTACCCGTCCTGAGCGGGACATGCCCAGGTTGAGGGGGTCTTCTTTCGACCCATGGCCGTCATCCTCTGAGTCGTCCCTGTACAGAACTGTCCTGCGGCCCTGGTTGCGTGTGTTGACCCGCCGAGACTTGCACTGGCTGCCTCTCACACTGCTTGCTGCTGCCGCTGCAGCACCTCCCTGCACTTCATCAGAGTTGTCCTCATCCTCCTCCTCCTCCTCCTCGGGTTCTTCCTCCTCCTCCGGCTCCTCCTCTTCCTCTTCATCCTCCTCCTCCTCCTCCTCCTCATCTTCATGTGTTACATGCACCTGTTGCTGTTGTTGCTGCTGCTGCTGTTGTTGCTGCTCCCCCTCCTCCTCCTCCTCTTCTTCCTCCTCCTCTTCTTCTTCTTCCTCCTCCTCCTCTTCTTCTTCTTCATCCTCCTCATCTTCCTCCTCCTCTACCGGCAGCTGCACCCGTGCTCTTTTAGGTCTCTGCGCCGCGTCCTCTCCTCCTTTGTGTCTCCTTTTCCCTGAGGCCGCCCCCTTACCCTTAGTCGAGAGGCGTACTGACAGGCAGGGGGCTTTGCTGTAGTCGTGGTCTCCCCCTTCCACGTACTTCTCCATCTCAGAATCAGAGCTGTCCTCGCTGTCCGATGATGATGACGAAGAGGAGGATGATGAGGTGGAGGAGGACTCTGACGAGGAGCTGTTGGATCCGGACGCCTCCTCATCATCGTCGGACTGCTGCACGTCTGGCCCGTGCTGCCGTCTGGAGCCGTTACTTAGATGCAAGTTCTGCTGGTGCCCTGAAAGCAACACAAGAGGACCGAGGCTGATTTCTGCACTGTGACGTTTAAGGCACATCAAAATGAAAGGTGCTGGTACATTTCGGTGCTTGTGATACCTGACTTCTTCACAGGAGTTGCTTGGCTGCGAGTCACCCGGTGCAGTCTTTCATTTCTGCTCTCGCTGCTCGTCCCTGAACTCGGGGAAGAAGGCTGGGTGTCTTCCTCCGCTGCTACACTGCTGCTTTTATGAGCTACAGCAACAACGCATGGCTAATTACTCATCAGGGCTGTAATCATATTACTAGTGTACTAGTGTACTAGTGTAATGCATTAGTGTTTACTACAACATGCTGAATTTAAATGCATGTCCAAACTGTCTCTACAATGAGAAAATCTATTTTCAAAAATAAAATAACTAGGCTCAACTCTTCTCATTGGGTAAAAACTAAATTAATGTTTTAGCAATTTTTTTTAAAATTCCCCAACACTGATACCAACAACAATTTACAGTCTGATCCTACACAACACAGCGACCCACAAACACATTAAGCCACAACAGTGCAGTCATACCCTGATATGGTCTCTGAGAACGACTCTTGGTTGAGGTCTGGGATTTTTTTGGCTTGGACACCTTCCCTGACTTGTGCTTCCCTTTAGGGCTGGACATACAGAAACAGAGAAAAAGACACATTTCAGAATAATTCACTCCTTTACACAACAGCAGCGTGCCTGTTTAATGTTTAATGCAGCTCATGTGAGATATTTTCAGGAGCTGCAGACACCCCTGTTGACTGGAATGACAAATACCATTTGATAATGTGCCGTGTTGAGTGACAGGTTTGTCTCAGTACCTGGGGGATGGACTGATGGGCGGGGAGCTGCCTCCGTTGTGCAATCTGTTCCTGTAACTGAGTCTCTGACGGGCCCGCCGCTCATTCTGAATGGCAGACTTGTGGTCGGAGATGATGGAGATGATGCTTTTTTCAAAGAAGGCCGACAAGCTGAGGGTCATGGTGTAGATCTAGAGAGACAAAACACAACAACAAAGTTTAACAAAACTACCAGACCACTACTTTGTCAGCTACAGTTAATCTCAAGGATGTTACATCACCTGGGATTTCTTGTTCGGTGTGTATGCTTTGGAGTTGCTGAAAATGAGGCGGATGTCTTTGGCGAACTCCATCGGGTTTTCATAATTCCCTTCAACCAGTGTCTCCGACACTGTGCCCAGGTCCATGGGAGTGTCGATGATGTCTCTATAGTCCTGAGCACAACAAGGTAGAGAGCAGAAATGTTCACATTCATTTTACTTTCACGCCTGCGGCATGAATTTCTAATGTTGCATCTATGAATGTTCTCTGGTGACAGGCTGTTTTACCGGATACTCAAAGAGATCCACAGGCTGTCTAAACGGTTCTGAGTCCGGTGAGGCGATCATTCGACGTAGTAGCTCTCGGCATTGACCTCGCCATGCTTTCACATCCAAAGCCACGCCACGCTTCTTAGAATTAGGGTTGGTTCCCTGGCAGAGAGGAAATAACATGAACTAAGACTGGAGCTGCTGCATGTGATTAACAGTTTGAAGTCCACCGGACTGTGGTCCCTCTTACCCGATGTCCTGTAGATGTTCCTGGAGTGTCAGAGTCCACATCCAACTGCAGAGGAACACATACAAACTCAAATGACTATTTACAGCAAAAAAAATCTAAAGACAGAGCAGAATGTTAAAAAAACGTCTCACCTCAGCCTCTCCTCCGCTACTGATTTCAAACTTCAGTTTGTGATACAGATCCAAGATGTCTGTGCAGCTCTGGTCCCTGAGGGAGACAGAGGGCCCAGGAATCAGACACATGTGAAGAACTGCTGATTGTTGTTACACCACTGATGAAGTATCAGTGAGATGGAGCTCTGTGGAGTCTTACCCGATGTAGTGCAGGAGAACGTCAGTCACCACCTTGGCAGTTGCTACAATGGGGCTCTGGGGTTCGTTGAAAGTGCGGGCATTGTGTTCAATGTAGCGCACCTCCCACATTAATGCAGAGATCCGCCTGCAGCAGAGAAGAACACCCATACATGAAGCTCATGTCAACACATTGGCATCAAGGCTTTGAATTTGTGTAGGAGGTCAATTGTTGGATTGTGGTTACGAGTGCTGCTCCACCTGTAGAAACGGTTCTCCAGTCGTTTGCGGATGGTGCTCAGGTCAGTGGGGTAAGCCACCGCGGTGCAGTACAGAGGGTAGTCCCGCAGATCTACTGGTGATGCGAATGCCTTGGCTACCTCTGTGGACAAACAGAAATGAGGTCAATGGTGGCAGACATGACCGAGGTCACACTTATCCCGTAACATAAAAACCGGTTTGGGGGCTTACCCAGTGTAAGCAGCTGATCGATGCCGTGGATGACTCTCTCACAGTCTTCATCTCGTGTGTGAGCCCCCCACTCTCCTTCCTGAGGTGTGTACAGAAGAGCCTTTAGCTCCTCCTCTGCCACCTCCACGCCATCACCGACCTGTTCTGGCAAAGCAGCTGATGGAGCCATAGAAAGTGTCAGAAAATAAACGCGTGTTTAGTTAATTGCTCAACACATAGAGCAAAGCCTACAATGAATTACAGACAATGTAAACGGAGAGGGTGTATTATACAGATTGTGCATTCACCTGCCGTTTTAAATGTGCACAATTGTGTTTTTAACTACGAGAAATCTTTTGTCTGCAACCTAACAAACCACCACATTAAAGGAACCATTGCTCAGGTTTATAACCAGGTGGAATTATTACATTAATAATGCTGACCTTCTTCAGGAATAGGCTCCATGTCCCAGGGACTCATTTTCTCCCGCTCACCATTGTCCCACCTGATGAAACAAGGAATAAAACAGACAAAATAACATTATTTAGTTATTAAATTAGACAGTGCGCGAGATTCCAATCCAAATTCAAATCAAATCCTTATTTCATTTAACTTTGATGAAAAATAAAAGTATTGGGGCAAAGTACTCCTCGACTGCAGAGACACAGACGTACTTCACTGCATAGCACTGAAACAGGCTATCTGGATACTCTGGCTGCAGAGGCTCCTGGTCCTCCACGGAGCCAAACCACCAGGCGTCATCAATGATGCTGCGGAACCTCATACCTGAGAAGAGCAAAGTGAAGACAGGTTCAAACAAGGGTGGACGACGGCCCACAACGAGGAACATGGAGTGGTTAACACATCTCTTCCCAGGACTAACCTGGCTGCCAGTTGTGCTCTTTAGCCTCATTGTAAAATTGCTGCAGCACCAGAAAATCTATGACATCGGGCATGTCGTGGTACCTTTAGAGGGTGGGAATGAAAAAGTAGTGAGACTCGTGTGCTTAAATGTACATTCATTATGTTGTACTGTATATAAATGCTCACTTTAAGGAGAACGAGTCATTGGTCATCTTCCCTGAGACTGCATCCAAGAAAGCCAGTTTTAGGCAGCAGAGGGTGGGCGGTCCTACTTCATATTTAATTCCAACCACCTTCACGGATTCCTGGTCCTGAAGGGGGGAAGAGAATCCACAAAAGGTAAGACTGAGGATGAATGAACAGGATGAAAAAAAAAAAAAAAAAAGCAACTCAGTGTGCACTTTGCCAGTCTTTACCAATACAGAGGTGAGCTATGCCGTTCGGCTGTGAATACTGGTGCAAGTAGGACTGTGAGGATTGTGGAAGAAAGAATTTGCAGAGGGCTTAGAGCTAGAAGTGGGTATGACCACTGGATTACCACTTTCAGAGAGTTACAAAACCTGGCTGCTGTTTTCAGACTCTCCAAACAGCTCGTCGGTACACAGCACTGGCTTGAAAATAACACTGCACCTTACCCTGAGGTCAAGTCTGTTCCACGGCTGTTTCTGAGGGTTGATGCTGTAGGCCTTGGCCCTGCGGACGGCCCGGACGTAGGCCTGATGGCCCTGTTTGAAGTAGATGAGCTGGAGGAGAACAGGAGAACCACAGTCAAAAATGTATGTAATAGAATATATTTTTTTGTTTGATATTCGAGCGGCTCTCCTTACCTCATCTCCCATTTGTGGAACAAAAGGCGAGCGGCGTGGGATGGTATCCATTATCCATGATGGTGGCAGCCACTCCTCCGCATCAAGTCCAGCCAAAGAGGACGTGGGTTTCTAAGTACATACAATTTGTTAGTCAGGCTACAGTGAGCACAAAGCTGCAGAACAGCATTTAAAACAATAAAGACATAAAGACATGTTGCCACAATGAGTACAGGAGCTGCAGGTCATGCTAGCTCACCTGTTTGGTCTCCTTGGGCTTCTTCCTCTTCTCATTTTCCTTCTTCTTGGCCTCCTTTCCCTTGTCAACGCCGTCTTCCTCCTCAGAGCTGCTGTAGCCCTGGGGCTGCACGGGCCTCCTGGTTGATCGCTTCGGCGGCTGGAGGTTGATCCCAGCATCGGCTGTCCAATCCGAATATTCACTGGAGGCGTCACTGAGAATGAAAGAGGGCTGTTGTTAGCTGGGTGATTATAACCCCATCCTGAAAACACTGCTCAGTCCAAGATATTTACCTGGAGCTGCTTTCACTCTGCCACCGAGTTTCACCATCAGAGGAGGCATCGCTTTGCTCTACCTGTTCTGCTGCCTGTCGACAAAAAAGACAAATAGCACCATTACTATTATGAGTGGTAGTTAACCAACGGTGCTCGTTTCCACAGCAATTTTATTTTCAGCCAGTTAAAATGGCAATTTTTCTGACATAATAATGTACCTTTTCTAACATTTCATTTTTAAAAGCTCTCTAAAACATACAATGAAAAAATCATATCTGAGTTGCAGTAACTTTGGATTCAAGCTACTGACAAAATTTGCTGGGGACTTGTTTTGAAAAATGTTCCAGATGCTACACATGCTCTGCAGGTCATGTATACAAAGAGTCAACATACCTCTCCATCACTGTCAGAGTCTATCTGGCTGTCAGAATTGCGGCGGTTATTGGGATTTCGACTCCTGGTCCCAGGACGGCGGACTTGAGCTGAGCGGGTCTGATAGGCGTGGCGCTGCTGCTTTTTCTTAGTGGGCCGCAGGGAGCGCAGGCGTGAAGTCAGCAGATCGCTCTACAAAAGCGCAGGAGGAGGGTGTAAAATGAGGAGAGTGGGAGTAAATGGACAGAGCTGGTATTCTGACTTGGGAAAACAGCTGTGAATTGAAGAGCAGCGCACCTTGGGTGTGCAGGTTACTGGTTTCCTCCTCTTCTCTGCATTGTACAGAGAACATTCCATGTCTCCTTTGGCTTGTCTGCACTCCTCCAAAACTCTGATAAAAAAAAGAGTAATTACCATCATGAAGTTGTGCACAATTGCTAAAAACAAACACTGATTTGTTCAAATATGGAATCCGTTCACTGCAGCGTCCTCACACACAGTGAGATCTCCTCCATCTGCCTCACCTGAACATCCCTTGCGGCACCTCATTGACGATCACTCTGCGGCTCCAGGCCAGCAGGTCCCTCTCAGTGGCCACTTGACTACGCAGGGCATTATGCTGCATCTGCCACACCCCGTCCACCTGCCCACTTCTGCGTGGTCCAGCAGCCTCAGAGGAGGCCACTACTTCAGCTCCATCAGCAGCTGAAAATGTTTTAAAAGTTTGCTATGACATGAAGTTGCATGGGAATTATGGCATCTATGGCAGCGTGTAGCTATTAAAAAGCTAGTGTCCACACCATTTTCATACTCACTGCTTCACAATAAATGTTTTTACAGGCATAATTCAAGGCACAAATGTGTTTGTACTATATATGAAAGAAAAATCCCTGCAAAAATATCTACTGACATGATGTAAAGAGAAACAGACCTTCAGCCTGTTCAGCCCGCTCTTCGCCGTTCTGACGCTCATCCTGCTCATTCTGCAACTGTCTGATGAGGTTGTCCAGTAAGCTTTCTCTGTTTTCTGCCGTTTGCTGGCCAAGTACCTGCTCAACCAACTCTCCATCACCTAAGCAACAAAAAGGCAGATCTTCGGTCAAACTCTGTCAATCATATTTCAAACGGTGCAAGCATTTTGAACGGTACGAGTAACAAGGGAGCAGGTTTTACTGTTAGCCATGTATCCTAGCTGGGGTACTAGCTGCTCCTCTTTGCAGTTCTCTCTTCCCGGTACCAGGCGCTGGTAGTGAGGAGGGTGAGGATTCCCATCGACATCCACCAGGAAGGGTGGAGGCATGAGGTGTGGGGCTTGCTGCGTTTGCTCGTCCAGCACATAGTTATTAGAGTCACGGATAAGAGGTCGGTAGTCCGTGTGGAAGAACATCTGGTCAGGAATCTGGAGGGAGTAAAGAGCGCATTTGTGTCCATAATGAGGTAAGGCAAGTCCAAATTTACTGCTCGCTTGCTCCCCTGCACAGGGCAGACCAGGACACGAAGTAAGTTATGATTAAATTCAGGTCTTCTGAGTAAAGACCAGTGTGCATAACTGCAAATCCATCATGTTGTCTGAACTACGTCAATTCTAAATGCTGCTCCTTTAAGAAAATCGCCAAGGATAGAGTGATTATCATGGGTAAATATGTTTTAAGCAACAGCCATGCGCTGTTACCTTCTCATATGGTCTGCTGCAGCCGAAGCCAAAGATGAGCAAATGGCCATGTGAGTCAGTGCAGGCGAAATGCTGCCCGTCAGTCGAGAACTTGCAGTCAAAAATAGCACCGTGGCCTTGTCCTTCAATCTGGAAACAAATATTTGAATATGAACTCAGTGACAGTGTAAAAAAAAAAAAAAAAACAAAAAAAAACATTATAGATGATTTCAGTGATTGAATGATTCATTCGTGCTCCATTACCATGTTGAAGAAGTTGCGGATCTTGGCTCCTTTGGTCAGGTCCCACATGTATATGTTGCCATCGTGGCCAGCAGACAGCATGATGCGGGAGTCAAATGGGTGAGCCTCCATCACAAACACCTCGTCATCATGACCCTTGAGCACAAACATTCAGTCGGTCAGTATGTTTATAGCTGTTTTAGTCTTTTTTTTTTTTTTTTTTTTAATCCTTTAATAAGCAGCTGTACAGTAGAAGTGCCACTCACAGACAACACATGCAGCAGCTGTCCAGTGGTTGTGCTCCACACTTTGAGCAGGTAGTTTGACACCGCTGTGATGACGGTGCTATCTGCACGGTCCCAGGCCACCATGGTCACCACCAGCTTGGTTTTATCATCCCCATTAGGAACAGCACTCCTGTAGGAAAACATGTCAGAAATTAGACACTAAAGCAGTGTACAGAGACAGAAAAGGCACCAGGTAGCTACGGGTGGGCACTGTACTGGTTTCAGTACCAATTAAGACAGTTGTACTTGGAGCCAATTAATTCATCAATTTCCTTAAATCATTTATTTATTTTAGTAATGCTGTGATATAATACCATCACTGTTAAAAACTGAAACTGATGAAACTCTGTAATGCTGTTTTCTCTCTTACCCCGGCAGCCTGGCAGTCATGTCTAAAGTGATGTTCTTCCACTCTTGTTGCTGGTAATGCCAGATCCTGGCTGTGCCGTCACGACTGCCACTCACAAACCTTAGGCTGGACACATACACATATAACTGTCAGAGGCTTGAAAACCACATAAAAAACTGTCTGCAGTCTAAATCCAAGTAAATACACCCACCTGTCACTGTTATTGCTAAACTGGACGACGACAACTTTATCCTAAAACCAGAAAAAGAAGACATGCGTTTCAGTTATAGACACCTTGTTTAAATAAAGTTTAAAGTGTGAAATAGAGATTAACAATAATGATGCAGCTTGTGCATTTTGTTTCTTACCGTGTGAGCGTCCATCTCAGAAACCTTCATAGGAGTTTCAGCACCAAGGTAGTAGACTCTGATCATATGATCAGTGCCACCGGTGGCCATGAACATACCACCTATTAACAGTAAACAGAATGAAATGTAAGAACAAGAACATATTCACTCTACAACAATATCCATTTCCTCTCATTCTGTCCCTATTTATAAATGTTTATTACATCCGCCCAGTGAATCTTAAAACAAACTATCAAAACATTTCACATTCACTCAGCAGCCACTTTATTCCATACGTCTGTACAGTCTAACGCAATACCACTGTTCTGCCATTAAGTCCACTGTTATGGAGCCTATAATGTTCAGGCTTTTTTACAGACAGAGAGGAGTTAATCCAATTATGGGTTTGAGCATTGAGGTCATAGTAAGTGATGTTGTTGTTGTTGTTGTTGTGCTGAACTGCATTATAGTCTGTTGTTTCTACTAGTCTGTCACCCTAAAATAGGATTAAAAAAAAAATAGAAACACCTCTCAATATAACTTAGTCCAGCACAACACCACAGCAATAAAAACAGAATTTGATTTCCACATTTCTGACAATATCAGCAAAAACTGAACATTTTACACTTCTTACAGTAGAATACAGGTGTACGTGCTGAAGTGGCCCACAGTGTTTACCACTGTTTCCCTGTGCATTTGCTGAGGTGAGCAAATGCTGATGCATAAAACTGTTACTACATCAAGATAATGAAATGTTGCCAGACAGGGAAGTACACTTACCACTGCTGAAGGAGGAAGTGGAAACCTGTACTCCTGGACGTGACCGCTCAACAAACTTCACTGGTTGATCGCTGAGGAACCATAAAAGCTGATGTTACTTCCATGTGAAACAGCAACTTTAGTAGAGCTCAAAAACGCTTCAACAGATGTTTCAAACGCTTACCTGAATTTCATGCTGATCGAGTGCCACTTCCAGAAACACACCATGCCGTCTGCACCAGTGGAGCCCAGGTACCGCGTTGTCCCTTTGACAGCAGGACAAAACTAAGGGAATTGAAAGTCAGCGCTGGTTAGTTCCAGGCAAAGAGTGACCAATATTTAACACAATACTACAGCAGCAAACAGTTTGGTGTTGTGAAAGTGGACATGGTGCAGCAAAGGGCAGATACTCTGGATGATGATGTTTATATAAGTGACAACTTGTCACTGGCTGCTTCAATTAATTTGAGAAAGCCTGAAACAAAGCTTCCCATTTCAATATTTTTTGAGTAATTCCTTCATAATGCACCAGTCTCACCTGTATGGATGTGATGGAGGCACCATGGGCCTGCAGAACAGTGATGGGTGCACAGGTGCGTAGGCACCACACTCTGATGGCTTTGTCACAGCTCGCTGAGGCAAGGAGAGTGTTCTCATGGTTGACGGCCATGTCACAGATCTCTGCTGAGTGGCCGCGGAGTGTTGCCAAGAGCCGGCCATCGTCTGTGGCCCAGATTTTCACCAGGCAGTCATCAGAACCCTGAAACACATATGATAATACATTTCCCCACATCCCCTGCTTTCTGTGTTCATTTATCTGAATTCTGTCTTTTTTATATTTTATATTTAAACACATGCTGTCAACAGAAAGAGTGTCTAATCATGCGGTGGATGAATAAAATCTCAACAATAAGAAAATATTCAAAATTTAATGAAGAAAACAGGTAAAGATGGAAGATGGTAGAGAAAGACCTGATTTTTGTAAATTGCATCCATATTTTGGCATCAGTCGTGATGCTCTGTGTGTCACAGTTGACTCTGTTTTTATTATAATTCTGTGATTTCTTTTGTGTTTTCTGAATTGTGGAAATTACAGGGCCTCGAAACTGTCAACAAACAGGCCTGTGAGCTATTACAAGCATCATTTGAAAAAGATATGAACGACTGTTTTGAATGGAAGAATGATTTATTTTTGTCCCAATCAAAAGCAAACCTAGTTTATAACTGATATACACTGCATATTATTCCAACAGTATTTCTGATTTTTTTCCCATATATATCTCATATAAAAGCAACTCTATCATACATCTGATTTAGCTGCAATTCAGCTGAACCTGCACTCATTTTGACAGAGCAGTCAGGTCCAATTTAGCACACAGCTGTGTTTGAAACCCCATCAGGTTCTGTTTTGGCTGAGCCTCTTCTAAACTGAACTGAAGCAAAGCAGCAAGAGCCCCTACATGTCTTGGTCTCATTAACAGGTACTTTATGCTGGGTATTAATCACTAAAAAATTAAATGACCACAAAATATTTTATGGTGGTGAACATCTACTTGTTTGCTTATTGTCTCTTTTCTAGCTACATAAAAATTTGCAGGTCCCTGAAATGACAGCGAACATTCGACAATTATCCGGAGTATTTATACTTCAACCCTGTCAATGCAGAGATGCCTGACTTGCATTATAGAAACATATGCAGTGAAACACTACAGATAAAGTTTTGCTACAGTAATCGTCTGGCCCAGAAATCGTCACTCACCGTAAATATCCGACGGCCGGTGCGGTCAAAGGCTACACAGTAGACTGAAGAAAGGTGGCCAAGGATACGTTTGTGTATCTTCATGTATTGGTAGGAGGAAGACGGCAGGGCCTGGCTGAAACGAGCTGTGCCTGTGGCCTGGCGAGCACCCATGATGGACACTTTATGTAAAGACACACGAGAAAGATTAGTGGAGGAAACAGCCTGCTAAAGCAGACTTAATTGGTGTAGGGGCTTAGGGTACTTTTAATGGGCATAAATTAAAATAAAAAGCTTTACTCACCAACATTGGGAGGATCTCCACTGCTGACCGGAGGTTCTGGTGGACGTCCTCGATGGAGCGCAACCACGGCTGAGCCATTGCATACTTTGCGGCTACAACCTAAATTACACAGATAGTGAATTCAAAAATAGCTTGTGAAAAATTAATGATTATGCAACATACAGTGCCAACAAACCATGTGGATTGTTAAGAAATACAGAAAACAGGAACTATGGCGGATGTGAGGGAAATGCTCACTTTTGGTGGTACGCAGCAAGGACTGTCTTCCAAGTCCCACAAGAGTTTGGACTCCAGGAACACTCGGTGGGATCTCCTTCTCTATAAGCGGGCCTATCCGCTGGCAAACACGCAGCAGATAGTCTGCAGGAATGTGCTGGTTCAAAATCACCTGCAGGAGTCACAAGCAATGTTGTTAACAGATTGAACAGCCAGTACTTGTTACAGATAGACTGGCTGATACCAGCACATATTTTAGATTTCAAAAATCTGACACTTGACATATCAGCTGATAGTCATTTCATTTTATTTCATTTTTAGAACTGTGAGCATGTGTTGATTGGGACATTTTACACTTAAAAAAGGTAATGTAGACACACTCTAAATTACCACACACACAAATCTTAGACACTGATACCATCAGCAATAAGCTGATATTGTTCCATATGTTTGTCCAACCGATTAATTCATTTTGTTCCATTTATAAGTCACATTTACTTTCCATCTAAGATTTAAAAAAAAAAATGTCCATGACAGCAAACCATAATTTAACTGTAAATATATTTTCATCTAAACCAGTTTCTATTCACTCATTAATTGTCTCTCCGGATTCGTTCAAGATATGAGACACTGAACACAACATTCAACATATTCACAACAAACAAATTATAAGATAAAATTCAAACAGTTTTATAGTATAAGCCAAACGTAAAACTATCAACTTCGTCAAAAGTGACAAAACAAATTTGTTTCCTTTCTCTCTTCCTGTTTATACGCGAAAATTGTAGCATGGTTTTGCAATGCAGCCAGTTGAAAAACAATAAAGAGAGAAGGATGGAAGAGGGAAAGAAAGAGGCGGGACAGAGAAGCCCTGAGCCAACCAAAAGACTCTATCGCTATTCTTCCGGCTCTCTCGCAAACAAAATTGTGATATTATTGGCTTCAACAGATGACTGACAGGTCCCGGATCTGGTTCAGCCTATCACAATTCGCACTTGTCTCTATTCTCCTCCTATTTGCCCACACAATAGCAAAGCCTGCTCATAGTTATTTACCAATAACAGGCCTATACTAATATAAATGTTTAAATACGTCCCGATAAATCTAAACACATTACCACCGCGTCCCTTCTGGATGGTTGACTGAATAAAAATTATAGACATCCGCTAAAACGCCACTGTAGACTAAACTAGAAGTTCCGCGCTTCATTTGATTAAAAGTTAATAATGTCAATTCACACTCACCCAGTCTTGGAAGGTCCGTTTGTATTTATTCCCGTCCCAACTCCATCGTTCAGGGATCAACTAAAGTTAAAACACAAGCTATTAGAGACGGCACAAAATAGCCACTTTCGTCCCGGCTCGGCAACACGCTACTATGACTAACACCAGCCAAAATTACTGAAAACTTGCCGAAAAGCGGACAGATAGGCAATATTGCGGAAACCACAGACGAGAATAAACACAGAAAGGAACAGCTGAACCTACCTCATACTCCTCCAGCTCCTCAATCAGAATCTAACAACAGACACACACAGTTAGCGTTAGCGGCTAGCGCCAGCTACTTATTTAGACGATTTATAACCGGTATAAGTAAGTATCTGGCTTGTTGTAGGGTGTTACCTGTGCTGCTTTTTTACAAGGTCCTGACTGCAGAAATCTGGCAATGAGGTAATACAGTTCTGAAAGAAAGAGCGGTGTATTAGCTTGGTACCAACTAATGTTACTATTGAGCCGAGCTAACGTTAGCTAGCTTTAGGTTACACTCGGTTACTTAATGTTAGCTCGCTGCAAACTGTGTAAATGCCAAATGTCTTGTAGCGAATCAAATGGACGCTCAACACTCACCAGCCTCGGTCTGCGAACACTGCTCTCTCGCCATGACTCGATAAGACAGGCGACATTAAGACAAACTGATGTTTTAGCTTGCTCGTTAGCCGCCGGCTAGCTAACAGTAGCTAGGTGTGTGTAGCTAAAACAGGCTCGTGAATGGCCTCCTCCTTTCTCAAGTTGTTCCTAGACCACCTGGTGCTTTGTGTTAGCGCCCTCCAGTGAAACAATGGAAAACAGGACGTTTTGTTTTCTCTATCGAAAATGAATAAATATGATAAATATTTGAATATTCAAATATTAAAAACTTTCAGTCCAACAATCGAAATTGAAGACAAGTTTCATTTTCAGTAGTAGTTAAACTGTCGTGTATATACACTTCACGGCTTTTGTTTTATGAAAATTCAATGGATGTAAAATAAGTTTCCATATTTATAAGAAAGATTTTGAAAAAAATATGTTTTTTTTTAAGTGGCCAGAGGAATCTTTTGGATGCAAAACATCCTTTGCTTATCCTCAGGTTTACAACATGTTGACAAGATGTTGCTGTCACATACACACATACAGCACATACACAGCACATAGCCCATATCAAGATGAAATTGTTTGGGAAATCTTACTCATGTATTGACTCTTTTTCTCTGCAAAAACTGCATTCCTGTTTGATACCAGGCCAGTATTTGAAGCCTATCACCCTGAGGACAGCATCTGGGTTTAATTTTGGAAGAGGCCTCCTTGACCTTAATGGTAACAAAGAAAAGCTGCAGGTTATGTTGCAGAGTGGTAAATCATACATTTTCAAGCATAAAAGCAAGAACCAAGTCACCCCAGAGTTTTTATGTAAAAGAGTGAGCCTTTCTAATGATGTAACATCATGGACTGTTATTTTAGATTACTTGTATCTTGCCATATGATTTTAATAAAATGTTACCGTACTAAGAGCAACATTTTTACAGCCTTTGTCATGGTTGCTATATCTACAAACGGAAGTCAGAACATCCATATGCATTTTTGACATCTTTATTCATTTTCAAAACAGCACAGGCTCATAACCAAAACAAGCTTCTTATTGGCTCGAATTGAAGCATACTGCAAAACCCACCAATGCCTTGAAAACTGCAACCTTTTATCCAAGTGGATAAGTTACAAAGCTGTTTTTTTTCACAGGCATTCATTTGCTTAAAAAAAAAAAAAAAAAAAAAAAAAGTCATGGAAATCTTGAGAACATGTCTGAGTCTCAACTAACAACCAAGGTGATGTCAGTGCTTATTTGGAAAGCTGAAAGTAAATGTCCTATGATTCATGCGTTTTTTTACTCATCTGATACTGATACAAAAAAAGAGCTAAGAAAGGCTTCATTCAGCATTGGCAGTACATTTGTGTTCACTTTGACACTGTATGAACTGGCTGTGTGTGTGTGTGTGTGTGTGTGTGTGTGTGTGTGTGTGTGTGTGTGTGTGTGTGTGTGTGTGTGCGCTGTCGCATGACGTGACTCCATGATAAAGCTTGGCAAATGAAATTTGAGCAGTGATGCTCTGCCTGAATAGAATAAATTCTGCAACACTGAGCATAAAGGATTTGACGTCGTAGTTTGGATTTTTATCTGTGATTTTTTTTTCAATACGTATGACCTTTGAGCCTTAGCTATTGCAGCAATAGTGTCTCTGCAGATACTTACATTTGCTTGCAGTTCACAGAGAGGCAGTGGAGTCACCTCGCTAAATGGTAAGTTGGCCCCATGTGTCACAGATGTTGATTGAAGGCCACAGACGAGTCAGTAGACTCAACAGAAATATCTTCTTTTTTAGAGTAGCCCTCCCTCTCCTGTTCTGACGGCTCATTGGAGTTACACTCACCCACATAACGCAGGATTCACACAGTGTAACGCACGGTAGTATTTTAACCTCAAATGAGTGCATTTTGTTGTGAGTCTTCCCGCTCTGACACTTCAGTACAGCCATCAAACCTCCTGGAAGACCTCCTGATCCACAATAAGCACAGGTTTAAAATGGTGTTCCTCTGCTTGCCTGCCAAGCAATGAGACTTATGTGAGTTGCTCATATGACAAAACATTGAACATCTGAGCAATGCAGAAATGGCCATGCCATAAATAATCCAGGCAGCTGCCAGAGATGTGAACATGCCACTGCTAACAGGTTCATTTTAGCTCGTGCAACATCACCTGGTCTTCACCCTGCACTTGAACAGGTTTTAGTAAGAGAAAATGAAGATTGTTATTTTCTGTTTTGTGAAGGAAAATTACGTGCAACAGACGTAATCTTACCTAGAACCATTTGGGCCCGAAAAATCTTTTTGTGATTGAAAAGGTCCCTCATGTATTTTCCGTTTAATAACTATCAACAACCTTTAAATTAAGAAATAACTAAATGCTTCTTTGAATGCACAAAGATAGATAGATAGCATGTTTTTTCGTTTTTATCTTAAAGGGGCACTTCACCAATTGTACATGTCAAAGTCAGTATAGAAGTGATGGGAAGGACCACGCAGCCTGTGGAAACAGTTGTGAAATGTCTTCCATGGCTCTGGAGGTGCTTTGTTAAATTTGTAAGTGGAGGAGTGAGGACATGGGCATTTAAGAGAGGGAGGGGCTAACTAAAAACACTATGAAGTTGCAGTATGGGAAATGCAGGATCCAGTGTTTTTGGAGACTGATGGGCAGCAGTAAAGACTATCTTGGCCTCTGCTGTGTCAATTTTGACAATTACAAACAAAAAAATATCTGTGTAACAAGTTCACAACTGAACATAACTGTGATAGAAAATCATTCTGAAATCTGTTCAGTGGAGTTTTCAAATAATCTATTCCTCTGTAATCTAAAATCAATAAACCTTTCTAAGAGACACTTAGATATTGCAGTGCAGGCTTTTTGTTATCTCTTAATGTGTAATCATAAGTGCTTTCATGGAGAACAGTGTAGTTCACTTACATTAATCTAAAGTCTGCCGCGCAGCGACACAGTGTTTGTTTAGGCTGTTGTAACTTAAACAAGGGCAAAGAGCAGACGAACCTGAGCTCGGAGCTTTGATGCACAATTTGACTGGACATACCAAAGAAGAGCACTCATCACACAAAAGCGATCAGAAGCCCAACCTACAGCTCCTTTGAAGCTTCGACTCAGAACAAAACAGTTTAGAGCACCAGTGGTTCACCACTAAAATCACAGCCTGTTTGCTAAATGACAGCATGTCTCAGTTACTGTTTAGTCAGCACATTTCATCTTTCATTAAGTATGTGTGGTATGTCAACAATCAGGGCCAAAAGCATGTCACCTCCGACTGTTGTAAAAGACCAAAATGTGATTTTGCCGATAGCCATGGAGAAGTCAACGACTCTTCCAGCTTGAAGCCACGTTAAAAAGTAGTTTGGAACAATTTATTTGAAGTGGTAATTGGCTGATTTTACCTTTCTAAATGATTTACAGGAAGTGTTCATTCTGAGAGATGTTGGATTTTTCAGTCGACTCTGCTCTTTTGGTTTTGGTTTGAGATATGAAACGGTGGCACAAAAAGGTATCGAGGCAGCTTTTTATAACGACTCCAGAGATGGAAAGTAGCTAAGTACATATACTCAAGTATGGTATTGAAGTACAGTTTTGACGTGCTTTGCTTGCTTTATTTCAAAGCTACAGATGAGTTACTTTGCGGATTGAAAACTGTATCTACAAAACATATGATGAATTTATAAAATATGAGTCAATATTGTAGGTTAAACTACCAACACACTGAGTATTTAAGGATTTATTTCAACTTAATGCATTAATGTTAATTATTCTGAATGAAACAACACTGCCAGGAGTCACTTTGAGTGCGTTTTTCTAATAATATTTTTACTTAAGCAAAGATTTCCAGGTACACCTATTAAAATCTGAACGCCTCTTCCACTGATTGACCTAAGGGTGGCGCTACGGCGCGTGTTGCTCTGTTGGATGGGGTGAAACTTGGGGGACTGGCGCACCTCAACACCGCACTTGTCTTTACATTTTATGATCATTCCCTGATCAGCGCAGGTTCACGTAGACCGACATGTGGCTATCTGCCATATAATGGCCTCTGAAAGCATGACTCAGTGAGCAAAAGGCATGACTCACTGAAATCACAGCACATCAGTGGTCTGCAGGCTGCGCGTGTGGAGCCGCGTTCACTGCTTTTATAACCTGTTGATACTTGTTGACACACGATCGGGCGCTTAGAATAAAGGCTTTTTAACTGGATTTGGGGTAAAATATTCTTCATTTAGCATCCGTTTAAAGGGTGTCTTTAAAAGCCCCATCACCGCCACTACACACACATACACGCACGCACGCACGCACACACACACTTTATTTAGTATGTAGTCCAGTGGGCGGGACTCTGCGCGTGGAGCGCTCCGGCCGTACGAAACTCTTCATCCAGCCTTCCTCGGAGTGTGCGGACAGGACACGGTTTGATCAGCGCTCAGTCAAATGTGAAATGTGAGGGGTGGGCTGACCAGGATCTCCCCCTCGACAGGCTGTAACCTCAGCACATCGGTGATCATAGTCTCCAGACCGAGTCGGCGCCGCTGTCTCATCTCTGGGTAACTTTTTGGAATATAGGACATCGGGGGGTTTGCTGTCGTTTAAAGCCCCTTCCTCACATGTGTCCGTCTGGACCCGTCTGAGCCGTCTTCCACAGAATCAGGTAAGTTTTGGGCTCCGTGGTGCCGGCTCGACCTGCTCCGTCCACACAGTCGCAAGCTTAATGTTAGCTAACAGTAACATGACCGGCTGAGAAATTAGACTTCAGCTCGTATGAAGCGAAACCAGGCGCGTAGATTTTTCCTATTTCTTTTTTTTTTCTTTCTTTCTCCGAGTCTTTACTCAGCTTCATCTGCTTCAAAGTATTGCTGAACAGACATGAACCAAACATGCTTTTATTTCATCAGTGGACTCTTTCAAACTAGCTAAAACATTGGTGCCTCTTAAAATAAGATTTAGCTGCGTGTCTGTTACCTGTATGTACGGAACATTCTCGTCAGCTGAAGTCAAAAGCGTCTCTGTGACTTGACTGTATTTCATAAGAGTGACATTTTCTCTGCTATCATTACCTTTAATTGACGCTGTACCCTCTTAGCTAGCTAATGAAGTGCTGTTGAAGTATAACTAATGAGGTTTTGTGTGTGCTGGCATGGCTACTTGGACAGCAGCTGTTGGTTTGGAGCTCACCGTGCGCACATTATTATTATTATTATTAATATTAATATTACATCTGGAAAAGTCAAACACATCGTATGAGCTGAGTGGAATGAAGTATAAGCCTAAAGGACTGTGGCATAACTGTAAAGCAGAGGTGCAAGAAGACACAAATAGGCCCCTCCTGTAGGGTTTAATGTTAACAGGTATGATAACTCCTCAGAAAATATCGTGGTACAAGGTATCACACAATCATTATTATTATTGTCAATTGCAATGATCCTTAAAGTTGAACAAACCATTTATGGCAGTTTCATCAAATATTAAATCCTGGCAGATTTGAGACTTGATAAAAACTTTTTTTTAAACACACTGATACAGTAGCATTCAATGCTGTCGATAAGCAAATCTACGTGGTATGATAGCCCTTTATTTTCATACCACAGTACACCATATGTCAGGTGTACCTGCAGCCCTTCTCTCCATATATTACTGAGAGATTATGTGATTGGGCAAGATGCCAAATTCACATGAGTTTGAGGAGGCTCCTGACCGATGCCAGTGTCATTTTGCTGAAAAGTCAGGCCTGCCCCTGTGGAAACAGGTCAGGAGTCAATTACGGTCCTTATTTTTCTGGATTGTGCTGTGCTGGCCCCGACAAACAGCTGTTCCCCTCACGGTATGGAAGCCCGTGTCCGCCACTTGTAAAAATGACACGTTTGTCACAGTTATGGGGTATCAATCAAGACTGCCGCTGCAGACGTGATCAGTATTTTAACAATCCACCATTACTCTCATTTCAGTTTTCACTAATTAATTGTCTTAATGCTGTGTAGATACACTTACGTCCAACAATCAGTCACTTGTAACCAGAAAATCAACCAATCAATCAGCCCACAGTCCAGAAGTCCACATTATGTATGTGGTCACACTGCGTAACCAGTGCCATCGTTAAATTTGTGTAAGCATGCACCAACTGTGTCAGTTGTTTCACTATCTGTGCGCCAGCTGTGTACTTGCTGTGGGTGATGGGAACTTCATGTTAACATCGAAACACAAGAGTATGATTTAAGAGTATCTGGTTGTTCACCTACATGGACTGTCATAGGGTGGGGTGTGCACAGAGGTAGGGTGAAACTCAAGGCATTGTCCTGGTGCCACTCAGCAGTCCTGGCAGTCAGCGTAGATGAAGTTGAAGAGCCTTATGTTACTGCAGTAGTCGATAGTATTATGATAATTCTGTTTCATAAGAAATGCTTTAGTATGTCTAGCATTTAGTAGTATTTGTGTGATGCTTTCTCATCATTATGATACAAGGCTCCATAAGAAATCTCCTAATCTGTTCGTGAAGCTCATAATTTTCACAAACATGATTTATCTCGTAATTTTTAGGAACTTTTTCTATTACTTATGATGTTATAATTAAGAGCAATTACGTCATTACTGTGACTTAGCATTTCACAATGCTGAAAATGCTCATAATTAGCTGGCCTCATTCTCACTGGGATCACAATCTCTTTGTCAACGTTTGTCAAAGAGACAGAGTTCCCTCGTCCTTTCTCTTTTTGTACCATTTCTTTCATGTCCTTCTTTTTATTTCTACTCTTCTCCACTGCCTCAGCTATCAGTTTACAGCATTGCATTTCACCTTAAAGAGTAAACTGAGGAAGAGCCTTATGGAGATTTCCTTTTCTGAGACATAACTGCGATCACTGGTTTTCTGTTTTTGCTTCAGCAGCACTGTGTCTGGGGTTTTGCGGCTCTTTGCTGAAACTATGGTGGCGAAGGTTAGTTAGCTGATGACACACAGCCTCGTCTCTGATGTTACAGAGCATGTTGTGGGGAAAGTAGGTTACTGGGCCATGTCCTGCAAGCTTAAACTGAACGCTAGTCTGAATATTGCTAGAGCTGCTTAGTGTGACTGGGCATGCACAAATGGTGTAGGTCTGTGCAACAGCGAAGGGATCGTTTCCACCTTCTGTCTCTTTAAGAAAACAGAGCGCCGCTCCACATAGAATGAATGTTGAATGTACAACCCATGTTGATTCATCTCAAACACACATGAAATGGAGTGAAATCTGACAACAGGTTGACTAACGTCACAGGTTGCAAGTTACTCAGCCCCACTCACCTTAAACATCAGTGCTCGTATCCCTTTATGTGTGAGCAGCCCATTTTTAGTACACACCTTGTATTAATACTTACGTTTTACCTTCTCACATTTCTATGTTTATATGTTTTTTTTTCTTTTAGAAGTAACAATTAAATGCTGACGTTGCTGAAGCTGAAGAGACGTGTGACTAAGTGTGATTTTGTCTTTGAGGAAATTCAAGAAATGAATCCTGAACTTTGTTTCTCTTGAAGTGTTTTAAACCTTTGGAATCACGGTTCAAGAGTTCAGGTAGTGTTATGTGGAAACTGTCAGGTGCCTTGACTTTATGATGCTTCCTGTGTGGTACCTATGGTCTATATTATTATTGTTTAACACTTGACTGTAGTAATAGTTTCCCTAAAGAATGACAAACACATCCTGTGTTCTGCTTTTTTTTTAATGATCAACCTTTAAAAATGAGATTCTATTCTGCAGAGACCTAAAAAAAACCAACGTGAAACCTTTCTTTATTCAGGTTAGTTCCACAGAGATCAGCCCCGTACACAAAAAATACCTGACCTAAACATCAGAGGCATGCTTGCTGAGACAGAGCACCAGTGAAAACATTTCATTGTAGGCAATGAAATAGAAAAGGCTGAAAGAGATGGGAAACAGACACTCTGACGATATTAGACAGGCATTTGAACTATTTGTAATTTCCAACAAAACAAAGCTAGAGTTCCACAGTCGTTGACAACCTGTAACAATAGTTTTTGATTTGTTTGAATGCCCTCAGTCCAACCAATAGAGACAGTTTGCTCTTTTCCAAGGAAAGCGAGTCCTGGAAAACTTTGTCCTGCATGTCCTGAACAGTATTCACTACAAAGAGGTGCTTCATTAAAATTCCCAAATCTTCTTCATTACTGTTGTGGCAAATGTCATCATGAGCTTATTTATCTCCTACGTACATGTACCTCTATCTGGAGCACGCATCCAGTTGACCAAAATATAGTTTGTTTCTGATTTAGTTTGAGTTCTCACTAATTGGCACCGTGGTCTGCGTGTTGCCCACCTTCTGCTTTTCAGCCCCAATTTGGAGACAGTATTTACTTCATGCTTATTATTACTTTAAAAAAGAGACAGGTAGCAGACATGCAGTTTGTCTGCATGTACAATCTCTGCAATTCGACAAAAAAAGACAGTGAAACAGTGATGAAAGTGTAAGCAAAGAACAACAAAAGTGTCGAGGCTACATGTTCATTCGCATTATGAGACAGAAATCCGGTGAAAAGACCCGTCCAGCATGGCCCCAAGATGTTAAAAGACAAAGCACAAGAAGAACAACATAAAACGAACAATAAAATCCTGACACCAGCACAAATGAAATAAGAAAAGCCCACATCAAAACACAGCAACACTTTGACGGCTGAAGTAAAAATGTAATTGAAAATTTCGTAATAAATCTGTGACCATACTCCATGAGAAAGTCCCGACCTGACTTCTATACGCCTCTCACATTTTTTAACAACTGGTCCAAGGTTACATCCTCATGTTACTTATTTTGTCTGACCGACAGCCATAAATCCAAGAGATATTCAGTCTGCAGTTGTATGAAAAGGAACAGAAAGGGACATAATTGGCATTTTTGTTTAAGAATTTATTCAAATGATTAATTGATTATTAAAACAGTTGGCGACAGCCTCGGTCTGATGCAGCTTGATGCAATCTTAAAGCTGTGTTAGGCAGTTTATTTTTATCATCAATGGCCAAAAAGTCCATAATAAGCTTTCAGCATATTGTAATTCAAGTGGTCTGGGGGAAAACCAGACTTCTGCACTTTGTCTTGGCCCTGTTTTCAGGCTGTCTATGACAGGAGACTTTGGTCATCCACAGGTCATTTCAGAGAGAGGCCTTTCCTGTCAGCTGCCACTGATGAAGTGAAAGTGAAAGCCTGATTCAACGGCAGAAAATCGTGCAGAAAATCCTGCAACTTGTGGTAAATTTCCAACACCTCCTTCGCCCACAATGGTGTACAGCGCAAAATGCATGCGTGAACACGTCGCGGCTCCACACGGAGCTCCAGCCTCATTAAGTTTGATGCCGTGGTGCTCGTATCAATGAGTGGTGGAGAGGCCTGATGACAAACAGTGGGGAGTAACTTTTGAGGTGTGTGTGAGTGCACATGGTGTACTAGCTGCTCATCCCGCTGTTAGACGCCATCGCAGCTGCCTCTGAAGCCTGGGGCGTGCTGCCCCGAGGCCACAACGCGCCGGAGGGACGTCTTTGAGAAGACGAGTTGTGGTGAGCGGGTCTTGGCGAAGTTCATGCCGTGGAGAGCGGGTCCCTCTGAGGCATGAGGCCTTGCAGAGACAGCCAAATCATATAGTCCTTAAAGACACATTAAAATACTCTGCCAAGAATAATCACTCATTGTAATGCCACTCAAACTCCGATTCAAGGCGAGCACAGAGAAACCGTCCCCCCTTCAGCAGGTGAAGGTCAAACTCTGCACAAACGCTCAAACATCCAATGAGAAGAACACATCTCTGGATGAAAGGCCACTTTAAGTGGTTAATAGTGCTCATGTTATTCAGTGTGAGGTTTGTGAAGTTTCCCATCTCAGTTTGTGTTTTTCAGTAAACAAACGAAATCAATGAAAACAAGGCGAAGGTCTCTAAATCCACTGACACCTCTAGACGAGATTTTAAGATACATCTTTTTAACACGGCTTTCTACTGAAGTGTGTTTTCTGTTCAATAAGCCGCTGTTTCACTTTGTCTTATCCGGTTGTTTTAATTTGACATTATATTATTTTATATTATTTTACTTCCTTTATTCATTCATTGTTATCATTATATTTTTTTCCCCTCTTACTTTGTTGTATCATACATATTATCATTAGTTGCTTTTATGTTAAGCACTTTGCGTCGCATTTTATGCATGAATTGTGCTATATAAATTCTTCCTCTTATTATTATCAATAATAATAAAAGTTGCGGATAAAGTTTGGCGATATTGAATACATTGTTATATAACACTATATTGTTCTTATGATTGTGAATTAGTAGAAGAGAGGAGCCCTGAGAGAAGCCAGTCCTTTGAAGAAACATTGTGATTATTAACGTCAAACATTCCTCCTGCTCCACGCTGCTCTGCACTGATGCCTGTCTTGGTGAACTTTTTGTACTTACTTGTTCAGTGGGACTTCAGTATGTTGCACATGACTCTTGAGACTATGACTGGTATTCATGTCACCCTCTCCGACCTTGCAACTATGACAGACAAAATGTTCAGCTCCAGTTATATAACTGCCTCTACAGACGTCATCGTCCTTGCTGCTGTCGCTGATCTCTTGCTCCAAAGCACACAGTCATTGTCCTCAGTAGCTTCAGGCTCAGATCCGCTGGGGCGTGATTAAGACATTTAGCTGCTTTTTGGAAAAAAAAAAAATAGAAAGAAAGATTGCTTTATCCAGCTTCCAGCTCTAAGACTTACCACTTTATCTGAATTTGCGTTCTCTCTGTGTATCTGTGGCATGAAATGAGATAAACATCTGAACATTATGTGTGAAGTCTCTTCAAAGACGCTGCTGTACTGCTTGGATCTCTATTAAAATTTACGCCAGTGACCTATAATCTCCTGAGTGGCTTTTAAGGTAGCTCTCTTCATTCAGAGGAGTGAAGATCTCATCCTCATAAATGAGGTCCACTAAGTATCAGGTGAAATGAATTCCAACGTTATTTGAGTGCCGCTCTGTCTGATGCGCAGTCATTTCCTTTCTTGCCTGTGAGTTAATGCTTCCTCTGGAGACTATTTTACGGCGCTGATTCACAGTTCAGGTTCGGCTTTCCAGCTTTCTTTCACGACAAAAAGTCACTTTCAAGAATCGGGTGTGGCTACACTTTGCATGTCAGATGTCGGGGGGGAAAAAAGAGTTTCACAATATGTGTGGGCCCGGCCCCTGTGTGTGACCTAGATGTGATTCAGATCTTCAGCTCAGGGTGTTGGCTGCATGTGCATTATTACAACGCAGTTTGTTTTGGTGGAGTTAAACACACAATGCGGCACAAGACCGAGAAGGAGCACTCAGGCCTGCCGCTGAAATGGAAAGAGCGCTCTCACATGGCTTTCTCATTCCTTTGATGTTCAGTAGGTCATCCGCAATCTGTGATGTCAAGAGGCCAAGCCTGATCATCAGATCAGGACAGATGTCAGAGCTCACACGCCGCAGCGATAACCGAGTTTTATTGTCAGGTTGAGTCCAGAAAACATCAGCAGAAGCCTGAATTATTAACATTTAGTTAAGACGTAGTGACAGTACAACCCGGATGGTCTGGCGTGCACAGTGGAGTGCGCAGGGTTCCATCTTCCAGGGGGATTGCTTCATTTATATTCATTCATACCATCATATTTTCCAATATCTTGTGGATATGAAAGAAAGCGTGATGCTTTTTGCAAAGCTGTAGGGAAATTCCGTTCCTCTGTCCACAGAGGGTTCAGAGAGCAGGGTTGTTCACAGAGCTGGAAGTGACGTAAGGGTTTGCTCAACGACACTCCAGCAGGGTGAGTGAATCATGAATCATTATGGCAGTGAAGCGTGATTTCTACGCTCACTGGTGCTTCCCTGTTAGTATGAGCTGCTATCCTGAATAATGCGTGCACACAAGTCCGCTCGCAGAGATTGTGATCTTTGAAAGCATCCAAATTAGCAGCATTTCACGACACTTTAATCAGGCATGAGGCATAAACCAAATGTGTCAACACTGAATGTGAAAAGCAGTCAGTGGGATTATTATTATTTTTTTTTTCCAGATGACTAATGATCCGGCCTTTTATCATTAAAAATGTAGATGTTATTAACCCACTTTCGTTGTCAGGCATCTATTGTGATTATACGTGAGCTCGTTTCTTTCCATTAACGAGCCCTCAGGTGAAAAAAATGCCATCTGCAGCTGATTTTGTGTCCTGTAGCTCAGCTAAAATGTTGATTACCTTAAAAATATATGAAAAATTCATGTTGCGCTGTCAATAATGTCTGCTGCTTCACCCTGGAAATGAAAAATATCTATAGTCCTGTGCTCTCGGTTCCTTTGGATTAAAAATTAGACAGCATTCGGCCATTTGTTTACCTGTTTCCCGAAAGAGAAGAATGCTTCTTATTACAAGCTGCTAAGAGAAACCTGAATCTAACAAGAGAGATTTGTGTGCTTACGGGGGGAAGCTTTGGAAATATGGATGGCAGTGTTTCATAACAAGGAAAATGAAGTAGCAATAGATAGGAATGGAGACATAAGGTCATTTTTTCCATGGACTGCTTACGAAAGGCTACTTCACTTCAGAGTGTGTGCATGAAAGAGTGGCTGGTCGAGATTTTATAAACATTCCCTGATGAAATCCTAACGATGATATTATTCTGGTAATCAGCTCAAAATGTTTCTCAGTTGGGCAGTGCAAAAGCACCCTTCCAGCAGCCAGGGATTTAATCAAAGATGCAACCTATGATCTGAGCTTGAGACAGTGGTACAAAGAAAGAGCTGCAGTGCCCTTTCCACCCATGCCCTAGAATTGTGACCCACATATTTGCTCACACACTGCCTTAGGTAATTGCATCTTTTCCTGAGCAGCAGCAGCAGCAGCAGCAGCAGCAGACAATAACAGGCCTAGAATAATTTTGTGATTCATTTAGAATTGTTGAAAGAATATAATTAGGAGGAAATTTGAGAGTAGATCTACCTGGTGAAAGGATGTTTATTTTATACGTCTGCTTTCTCATTGAAAGGATGCGGCCACCCACAGTGAGCCTGTGCTGTGTGGTGAATGTGTAATTACAAGGCACTTTGGGTGACGTATCACCAAAATCATTGACAAATGTTGTTGTGTAAGCATAAGAAGTAAACATAGGTAAGTGGAGGAAACCTACATAAAATGTACAGATGGGCTGAGCAGGATTGAGCTCGCTGCACACCAACAGTGATTGGACTAATTAGTCTATGCCAAAGCTATTTTTTGCTTGCTAATTTATTTAAATCACCAACTGATCATTCAAAAAGTCCTTTTTGACGAATTGGTTATTTGCCTTATAATTTGAGCACAGAAAAAGCATAACTGCTGGATATCATTCAAGCTGTTTATGTAGGTGCAGTGAAAGAAGGGCATGAAGACAGGGCATGTGTTTTTTCCTTCATGCTCAGCAGGTGAGGATGTGTTAAACTGCACTGTGACAGGATTGTCCAGCGGGTAGAGCTCCGTGAGTGCAAGGGTTCAGCTGTTGCCCAGGGGAGGATTAGAGTGAAGCTGCTGTTTGGTTGAGACGGACAACGCTCGTGGGAAAGCATTGCTGAGGAAGGGCTTGAAGATTTGTTTTCTACCCACCAGTGCCTTTTTCCACTGGGCACTCAGCGGAAGAAAATGCTGTTATTGGCGTGACTGATTTTCTTTTCCAATGTCCTTTCTCTGCTGTTGGATAAGGTCTGAAGTTGGAGTTGCTCTATAGCAGCTCAATCTATACTGAACTACATGGTGCAAAATTTCCCTGACCTGGAGATTGTGTAACTTCGAAGCAGCCGACAGTGAGATTGGACTGAAGAATGGTTATGTAAAAATCAGGCACCATTTCCTGTAATAAGGTGATTTTCTTCAGTGGCTGCAGGAAGAACACCTGCTGCTGTTGTGATGCTTTTGTCTTTCTGGGGAGCGTTCAGGAGTCTGAAACATTCAACAGCAATGTCTGTCTTCCCACTTTAGTTTATTGTGTACTATTGCCAGTTATCTAAAGAAAGATCTGTCAGATTGTAAACTCATTCTTCTTTCAACTGTTCATATTTTCAGAACCTCTCTGTTTCATGTCATGATTTCTTTTAATCGTGTCATTTGAGACGTTCTTTACACACATAATATGCTCTGTACAAGGTGTGGAGAAGGTGTAAGTTGCTATAAAGAGGAATCAGAGCACACAGTGAGGATGGTTGCCTGCCACTCTATTAATATTCATCATACAAACAAATGAGTTTCTGTGGTATGTATGTATGAAAAGTCTCCCAGACCTGAAGAAAATGGAAACCAGTGGCTTTATGGACTGCCTTGGTTGGGGGAAAGTAGACACCACACATTGTTACCATGGGAACACAGAGCGAACAGCAGTGCCACAGTCTAATTAATGACAGTCAGTGCTTCAGCAGAGGGCCATGATGACATCATCAATACCAGTATCACAGATGTAGCTGCAGGGAATATGGCATAATGTCTGAGTGATTATGAAAATAGTCCAGTTTTTCACTGATGTAAAGGCAAGCAGTCTGGACAGAGGTACAGGATGTAAAGCATCCAGCGCTGTGCATTTCTCATGGAGTGAGGCCTGCTTATGAACACTAAATGTCATCTCATCATCCAATAGCATGACCTACATAAAAGAGCGGAACTAATCTCTATGTAGGCGGATGGTGAATAATGCAGTAAAATGTGGGAGATCTTTATGAATCTTAGATGTCTCACACTTGTTGGTCGCTGGCATAGCAACAATTTAGTTCAAATTGGATTCTATATCATCACTGTCGTTGCTCACTTTGTCACCATTGTTTAAGTACCATGTTATGTGTACAGTGTGTAAGTTACTAGTTATAACTGGATGAGTAGATGACACAGATTTTTAGATGTTTTTTGAGGATGCACAAGCCAGCGCGTTCCGAATCGTCAGTCCCAAGCCTGGATGGTTGTGTCACGAAGGGCAGCTGATGTAAAAAGCCGAAGGCCAAATCAAAAACGCGGATCATGAAATCAGATTTCCTTGCCGGGTTGTGTGGGGCCTGATCTGCAAGCGAGATGGAAACGGATGATCCGTTGTTGCGACCTCTACCGGGGAGCAGCCGAAAGAAGAAGTGTTTCATGAATTAACTTAATTTGACATTAATTTTTGTGTTATGTTACATGAAAAGTGGCAGCTGTTCCTGCATTAATATTATATATATAAATTAGTCATTAAACTTTGATTTATTCAAAGACATCACTTTAGAGTATCACTTTATAGCTAAAGAATTTATGTCACAGCGTGCTAAGAGCTAAATGCTAATGCCAGCGTGCTTACATGCTCACAATGGCAATGCTAGCGTGACCATGTTTGCCATCTTAGTTTGTGCGCCATTGGAGCTTGTGGTTAAAATAATTTAAATGGATGCAAAAACTGTGAAGAGACTGTGGAAATGTGTTGCAGTTACTTTGCAAGAACTAAAATGTTGCACTCTGTTCAGACAAAAGCCACAATCACTTTAGATCTTTTACCTTTCTCATCCACTTAGGTATAAAGCAATCAGACTGGAGACAGAAGCAAATACTGTCTAATACCTGTGTCAAATGTCTTGTATGAAAAAGTGTATTGTTACAACTTAAGTAATTTAGTTTCAAGAGCTAATGGCAATTGAAGCCAAGTCAGTCTTGTTATCTGGCTTCTTACTGACTGCATCCTTAAGTTTTATGATTGCAGCTGTGTTCAAATGATGGTACAATTTGTACAAGAGACACCCGTCCGTCCGTCCGTCCCATTTCACACTAAGGTCGCACAGGAGAAAAAAAGTGAAGTGATGACATTTCATATCCAAAACATCAAAGGTCGTCATCAGTGTGACATCATAATGTTCTGGCCGCTGTTGAACATCATAACTCAGGAACAGAAGGAGAGATTGTGACCTTATTTCACATTTGGTCAGATACTGAACCAGTGACACTAATCTTGGGTGTCCACCTTCAGACTCTGGTGATTCTATGGATCTTCTGTACTGCCAGGTTGAAGATGTGAGTGAAGTGTCCATGTTTTAGAATCGGTAGCTTTTTTGCAACATCCGTATTTGAGGTATTGTGGTCCAGCACAGGCTCATTGGTTCTGCTGATATTGAGCTTCAGGTGATTGTTGTTGCACCATGTGATGAAGCTCTTTTTTGCAGTGAGCTCTTGATTGGTCTTGTTATGCCTGCTTTAGGATATGGATCCTTAGGATTTAGGATTGTACTGTAATGTACTGCAGTGTTGGAGGAATTTTGTGAGACCATTATTAATCCAAACATAATTGTAATTTCAATAAATAAATAAATGTAGATAAATCAAAAAATGTGACATCACAATAAATACAAATTTGCTTGTATGTTTTAATGTAAATAAAGAAAAGCCAGGCTGTCAGTAAGATTTTTGGACGTCCCCTTGGCACTGTGTTTCAGGCTTTACACAGTCTAGCTCCGGACAGGAGGCTTTGGCCAATCACAGGTGATTTCAGAGAGAGGTCGTTTCTATTGGCTGTCCTACTGCATATCTGCACTTTGTTTAAGAGAGGAGGTGATAATGAAAGCTGGATTCAAAGCTGGAAAATCCTGCAGACATTCTTGCAACTTGTGATAAATTCCCAAAACTTCCTTTGGCTACAACAACATATAAAACAAAAAACACTCAAGTACATCCCTGCTGCACACAGAGCTGCGTTCACTCATTATGTACGATGCCATGGCGCTTGTATCGACGAATGGCAAGGAGGCAACATGACAAACAGGAGCTTTTACGGCGGGACAGCGGTGTGTGTGTGTGTGTGTGTGTGGTGTAATAACCTCTCATCAAACTGTAAGACGGTGTGGCCACTGCCTTTGCCCTTTGGCCAAGAAGCCACGGAGAGGCATCTCTCATGAAGTCACAGCCAGAGGGACCGGGGCCTGAGCAACCAGCTCTCTCTGCTGTCGGTACAACTTGATGATTTAGTAAAAGGGGCTTAGCAGCAGGGCTAGAGCAGCGATATCATTCCAGGTGGTTGAATTAAATAGTTTTGTTTCTGGTCTTGGTGTACACTTTCAGACAGCGTTGTCTGTGTCTGGGTTGAATCACCCCTACCATAAAACTCATGTTTGATTTTGTCCAACAATGTCCTCATTTGGGAGTGCACGGTAACGACAGTTCATCAGACCTGTTGTGTTGTGTTCTGCTCAGTATTTTTACCATAGTTACTAACAGAAATATATCTGTGATTTGGCTTTTCCAGTTTTGATCATAAACTCCAACATTGGTTAGAGTTAGCGTGGTTAGAAGTCCAGCAGACACCCTATTTGATCAGCCATGACTTTCATGTATACTGAGTGCAGGGCTAAATGCACTTCAGAGGTTAGGTGTCATAGACTCTTTGTCTTAAAATACCTGTTGTGGGGCAGCCACGCCGAGGAGAGGTGAGATTCAAGATTCCATTGAGAACAAATATGCAATTATTCAGTGGATGAAGGAGATATAAGTCACTGGAGGACCAGAGAGACTGGCTCTGCTGCTGTGGCTACATGTCTCACAAGCTGGTTAGAAGGGCATCATACTGGTTTCACATCATAAGCTGGATCAGTCATCGAAATCCGGACTACAACGACAGCTGCAGTCTGAATCAGCTGTGGGAAAGTTTGACTCATTCCCTGAAGATGGCCGTTTAGACAAGCGGCCTGCAAATGTAGCATTGCTGAAACTCTGTCTCAGGCTCATGGATGTCTTTAGGGAAATTCTAATCAAATGTAATTAAATCGTGAATATGGAGGACTAGCAGAGCCAGAGGCAGCCATTTGGTTGGCTTTGACTTCGAAATCACGTACCCACAGACTGTTTTCTCTTTTCAAAGCTATGCTGGGAAAAGCTATCGAACACATCCACTGGGACCCGAAGGATAAAGAGTTCTGCGTCTCCTGTGTGGCTCGGGCTGAACTGCTCACACAATATTGAATATTTTGTTACATGACATTGTACAACTTGTTATTGAGATTTTATTGCATGTGCTTGAAGGGGATACAGAATATTTCAGTGGTTGAAATGTTCAAAGAGCCACCTCATTGTCATCGGCCAACACTTGCCCTCTCCCCATTATGGGAAGCTCCATTTCTCTAATTGGGAACATTCACTTAACATTTTCTGATGTCATAGACCGACTTGTCAAAGCAGTTGAGTCTCATGTGCTCTGTTGTCCGTACTCTTCTCTCACATGACGAATGGCCTTTATCACAAGACCGCCTTTAAGAGAAGCTCCTCCGTGCAACCTTAGCATCCAGTACTAAAAGGAAAAGACGTCGTGAGATTATATAACAGGTGGCAGCATGAAAGTCAGAGCTACTGAAGTGACACACAGCAACAAGGCTTTGTCTAAATATCAGAGACCCTGACAGAAGTACACATTTCTTATCAGAAGTCTGTCAGACATCACTAAGTCAATAAAGCCACAGGGGGAAAAAAAAAAAATCCTTTAGTGTGATTATCATGATACACAAACGGCTTAGCAGCTGGTGTCCTGGTGGATTGGCGTCATCAGAGTCGCAGCATGTACAGATATAATGGTGCTCTCAGTTTGAATCGGACTCTGGACCATTGTTGGACATTGACTCCCTCACTCAGTGCTTTTTAGACATGCTAGGCGCCGTGTGCTATGGATCTGAGCAGCTGTTTACAGATGCCGTGAGATTTTGTCCGTCATTTGTCGTTAGCAGTCCGCAGAGAATGAATCTGACTGCACAACTATCGGATGGATCGCTTTGAAGTTTCCATTTCGCTCAAGAATACACTTAATACGTTTCATTAAGAGTCTTCGCTGTATAAGTTATATGAGTCTGGACAGATATGGATGTGAACTGCAACTTGACAGGTCGGCAGAAAGGCCGTAATTCTAGTTTTTCATGAAACACTGCATTACATAACATTAACAACGTTTGAATGTGATCCAAAATGTGGTTTGTTCAGTTGTTTATGAACAATAAACAGACGTTACACAGCTTTAAAATGGCCTACCGGCGTAAACTAGTGTGTAAACGTCCATCTGTTTTGCTAAGAGGTGCACTAGACTTTGAAAACTGAGACTGTGAAAAGACAGTCACAGGTCACATATTTAGCAGCTCACTTTCCAAGATTGCAATTGCTTCTGTTCAGGTTTTGTTCTTGAGTCAGCAGAAACACTGGCTCACACTCAGGTTTGTCATAAAACCAATAAAATAACATTGAACACGAACCTGATGAAAATCAGTTATCACAGCTAAATTCTGCTTATGATCAGTCGCAGTGTTTTCCTGACTTTTGTCACACTTGTCTGGCAAACATCACACCTTTGTTCAGTTTCTCAGATGTTATTAATCAAAGTCAGGACCTGTCCACTACAACTGCAGACTCTGTGGAGACTGCACAGTTAGATTAAGCCTGGAATGATTAACATACTGATCATCATGACAGTCAAATACTGATAGGGATGTTTCACAGTCTAAAGTTTCTCCTCCCTTATTGTCTCAAAATAGCACCCTAAAGTAAACAGGCTGTCTTAAATGCTCACGTTCAGTCGTTTTTCATGTTGGAAAAGCTCTCCACACCTGGACACATGTCTGCATGTGGAGCCATCTGTGTGATCATTTGACAGAAGCCAACATTTGGAGCCGGTCCATTATGAGCCCTTGAAATTAGTCATGCAGGCCGCTGACCCACATTTGGGACTGAGGGAAAAGGCAACCAGGAAGTTGTAAAAAAAAAAAAAAAAAAAAAAAAAAAAAAAAAAACAGGAAGCGGGGAAGTACTTGAGGGGAAAAACAAAAGCCTTCAGCTTCTTGTTTTGCTTATGGGTTGGAATGTCATCTTGTTGGGTTTTTTTTCAGACTAAAATAAATAGTTTCATAAACTTCCAAACAGGGTCAGACAGGCTAATCTGCTCTGTCTTACTGCAGGGAGGAGACAGCGTTCACCCTCACCTCCGCTGCCTGCCAGCTGTCCTCACGCTGCTTCATGTGTGCATCATTTAATGCACATTTGTCTTTGTCTCTCTGGAGAAATGCGGGGCCAGCCCGATAGATTAAAGGCTACTTGTCATGCTTCCATGGCTGAGTGGTATTAGGCTGCACTTCAGACCGTACCATTCACAGCTCCACACCCCGAGCAAACTGCGCTGCAAACGCACATCACACATATTACGCATCATCCCCCCTTAGTGGCACTCAAAAATGACATTTAGTAGGCTGCTATTATGCGTTGAGCACGTGTTAAAGATTACATCGAGCCCCCTCCTCACGGTCACTCCAGGTTTCTTTGCCTTGTGTTGCTTATGCCGCTGCCGTCGTTAGCCGAGTATTGAGCTACCAGCTGACCTACTTTCTCAGCCCTCGGTCCTGTTTACAAGCCGCTGCCAGCGGAGGATGTGGAGTACAGTGCCTGGAAAATAGACGGACACAGCCCGCGACTAGCAAATGCCACGAACGGGGAATTTGATCGTTATTAATTAGGACTGCCAAAGCCCACCGACGGCTCACCGGCGATTCATAACTTCGCCGTTATTATGCAATTTAACGCTGTCGGTGCGCTCGCCTGCGCGGTCAGACGCTGGTAGTTGCGCTCGGCTGCTATGCTGTAGTTTTTCAGAAGAAAATGAGCGGATTGATGAAAGTTCAGTGTGGATCTTTATTTCTGCTGGGGACCCGCTGTCGAGGTACGTGGGATTTCATTTAAGCTCGCAGTTGTTTTTTTTTTTTGCGTCACTCTTGACAGACGAGCGCAAAATGTTGTCACCTCGCCGCCACCCGTTTCCACTGTTTCTAACATCAGAGTTCACGAGTGGCCCCCGGTGCAAATGAACTTAGAGGTGGTCGGCCGCGTAATTGGCCCCTTTTCAGGACCCGGTTAATCATTTTCTACTAGAGGCAGACTGTGTAGGCTGAACGTATATTGTGTCAAATGCAGGAGTAGCAGCGTTACCCACACGCAGCGCTCTTGAATGCTGCTTACATGTTTTCAGCTCTCAGTCATCAAGTGTCCTGGTTACAAGGTTGAAATAACCTATTTTTTTTTTTCCGCTGTTCCGCCGCCGATGACATTAACGGCAGAAACACCGACGGGATTTTCGTCAATGTGTCCTCTAAGACGTCACATAGCACAATGTTAAAGGTCACAGCCAAAGAAAACATGAAATAATTTGTCAGCGGGCTTAGGTCAGGCTGATGTTACCCAACCTGGCAGCTTGGAGTCTGCTGGAGTTCACATTTCTCTCTGTTTTCCTGTTCTCAAGCCTCTGTGGGCTGCTCATGTGCAGTTGACACGGTTTACTTACGGACAGAGTGATTTCCTCTGTTTGAGCCCGCAATGAAGTGTGGCAGACTTACTTATTTACCATGTACATACTGGGAAGTGAAAGGGTCATTGAGTGCACTTATTGGACTTCCCACTGTTTTTCATTTGTAGGTGTGTAACCAAGAGAGGTGCTTCCTGTTTTCGTGTCCCTTAAAGGGAGTCTTAAAGCAGAAATTACAGCATGAAACTGGGACTTACATGCTGATAAAAGCAAAGGTCCAGCAGACACGGATGCTGCAGACCGGTGAGGCCATCAGCTTTATACCATAACATGTAGTCATAATAACTGTCTCATGGGCAAACGGAGCAAATTAGTTTAGGGTAATTCTGTACAAATATTATTTCAGATTAAATGCAGTCTAAGCTAAAGCAACCAGACCTAGATACTGAGAAACTAAGCTCGTCCAGGCCCAGTTAATGTTTACCGGACAGCTTGAGCTGTCGGCTCAAAACCAGATGCAGGTGGAGGTGGTCAGGCAATGTAAACTTTAACACAAGCAGACAGCAGCAGTCACTACCCCAGACTCTGTGGCTGCCTTAGTAAGTGCCTTGAATGTATCAGCACTGGGAAATCAGCAAAAAAAAAAACCCTCTGAGGGTCTCTCTGGCTGGAATACCAAAGTATGTCATCAGCATGGGTATGATCCTCTCTTGAAAATGATCAGCAGCACACAGTAGTGGATTTGTTGTGGTGTTTCAGGGAAAAGACCTTTGGTAGCACTGGGAAGTGAAGCAAACTTCACAAGCTAATTGCTGTGTAAATTGTTACTCTTTGCTTCATCATGGAAGGACATGGTAACAACACAGCCAACTACAATAAAGTGTTATGGCGGTGATAAACGTTTATTTCATCATGAGCTTTCACTGTGGGGACTTTATTGTCCGGATCTTTGGTCCAGCGCTTGTTGTTTTTTTCTTTTTTTTTTTTTACAGGATGTGTTTGTTTTGTACGCGAGTGCCATGATAGCTGAATGTTGTTTTGCTGAATGATTTGTTGACCAGTTTAAAGTGCGCCTTTTTGGAAAGCACTATAGATTTTTCTTACAGTTTTGCTTGTGCTTTAAAGTGTTTTTTTTTTGTGTGTGTGTGTGTGTGTGTGTGTGTGTGTGTGGTTTTGATAGTCAGACATGGCCTTGAAGCTCACAATAAAAGTTTTTGAAATGTCAACCTGTGCTGGTGATATTGGCTGAGTGTCAACCTTTTTAAATAATGATGCATGCATGAATAGCGTGAGTCACTGGCCTTTTCTGCTTCGATCATTGAAAGCTAAGAGTGGGTGAAGTTGATATGGAGTTTATTTATGTGTCGGTACACTGTATATTGTGATAAAGATCTGAGAAACGGTTCATGGGCTGGCGTGTTTTTGGCCGACGCAGCAGATTAAACATCAGACAAATCTAGTTGCCTCATTGATGCACAAATCCAGCAGTCCTGCCCCTTGATGTGAAATGTTGCCAGTAATGGCGTGAAATGCCCAGAGATCTTGTCGGGACTGCTACCGCAATATGACTGGTCTGGTAAAATCTCTGATGGTTGACAATTGTATTTAGTCTCAGAATGATAAAAACTCTCCAGTTGAATTATTTATAAACTGGGTCTTTGTGGATTCAAGGTAATTCTGGAAGTCTTAGCTCTAACGTGTGCGTGTGAGACCAAATTAAAGGCACGGTAATTAATCAGTTTCTGTCCTGCATCATACCAAACAACAGAACAGGTTTTCTGTGGTGCTGGGGCTTAGACTAGATTAAAGATAAACTGCACTGTCGTATGACTTACCCAGCAAACGCCATCTATGCTGAGGCAGTTCTAAGCATCATGATGGAGGGATAGTAAAGTCTTAAGAAGCCTGTGTGGGGATACTGCGTGTTAGATCGTAATATAATGCCCAGTATGGACATCAGATGAAATACACATTCACAGAATGTGCGTGCCATCTATGTGTGTTGGAAAATCATTGCAGCTGAAACCCTCACAGGCTGAGGCGGACGGGCTTGCCGGCCACACCTCAATCACTGACGTCAAAAACAGGTATTTTGCCTTTAACAGCTACAGGGAAATATCTGATGTCAACAACTCTCAACTGGGCTCAGGCCTTTTGTAAGCCGTGGTTATCCTGAGCTGCTGTCATATAAGTTACTGATGGTATCAAATATAACCTGTTTGAGCTATGATCCATCATTAAAGGGACAGTTCACCCTCAAATCAAAACTGCATTCCTCTTCTCTGCAGTGCTGTTTATCCATCTAGGTTGAGTTGTTCTGGAGGTTTTGTCTGCAGAGTCGTCTGCCTTCTCTTGAAGGTGGAGGAACTACACGGCACTCGGCTCGTGGTGCTCAAAGCACCAAATAAAACTACATTTAAAATGCTCAACAGCAATGTGTCTTTCCAGAAATCAGGAGCCGGTTACTTGAGACCTTTTTGTGAGCAGTTTCATGCCCGATCTTTTTATTTTTTATTTTTTTTCACTGAACCACACCTGCCAACCGTATCAATGCGTAGAAGAAAATGTGGATCTCCTCGTGGTTGAGGGGCTCGTGCTCATGACAGCGCGGGGTGTTAACATAGTGGCGCCCTCCTCGGCTGAGCTGTGAGGTTAGTTAGCCGTATCGGTTAGCTAGAAACTAATCTCTAAGACAGCAGTGTCAGACCAGTGATACTGCTGATGAGTGTACTTCACAGACATTGCTGTTGAGTTTTTGGTGCTTTGTGCAACACAAATCGAGTGCCATGTAGTTCCTTTAGATTCAAGAGAAGGCAGACGTCTCTACAGCGGATATCTCCTGAACTCTGCACACTGAAAAAACCTAGATGGACCATTGGCACAACAGGTAACACCGGCTCACGTTTTCTGTAAAAATGCTGATAGTAACTTTAAAAATGTGCTGGATGCTCATGAATGCGACACCAGATGCAAACCTTTAACATGCTGACGCTGCTCGCCTCAGGAAACCGAGTGAGTACGATGAAATTAAATATAGAAAGGAACAACGTATAACAAGCTATAGGGTGAGGTGTGAGGTGTGAGGTTCAGGTGTGAGGTGTGAGGTGTGAGGTTCAGGTGTGAGGTTCAGGTGTGGCAGCAGGTGTTTTTCCTCCATTAAACTTTAAAATGAAACCTATACCTCTTTCACAAAAACAAACACACAGCCTGTTTGCATACAGGCTGGTCATGAACTTGAACTTGAGTGTCAGAGCTCGTCAAAGGCTTTAAATACCCAAGGGCACAAATATAACTAGACTCTGCTGCTTTTTCACTGTTAACCTTGGAGGGTGTTGTTTAACCTCAATACATTGAAAGAATGCAGGCTGATATGTGAGGTGTCATTTTACACAGCTTTGCAGAGCGAGCGACTTAAAGCTGCGTAAAGCAGCTCTGGATGCTCCTGAAATTGGATATTTTTTAGTTCACTTTCCAAATAGGCTTTTTCACAGAAGCTTAAGTTATCAATATTAATTAATTAGCTTTATCTTGCTGATACAGGAACATTTCACATTTTTTTATCGTCAACTTTCAGGAACCTTTCTTTTCTTTCTGTCTCATGCTCTTAAACTGTAATCTGTCTTCGTCCTGTCTATGTTTTTCTTGCTGAACATGAAAACAACCTGAAGATCAATTTTAGAAACATTAAAATTGTAATGGCCCAGTTGAATAAGAGCTTGAATTTTCTGTAACAATTCCGAATTTCATCAGCCGTTCCTCACAGAGGGCGTGTGTGTGGGTGTAGAGGACGTGGACGAGCTCAGTCTTAATGTTTTATCTAACAAATAACAAGAAAACTTGTCAAAATGTTAACTTTTTTTCTGCAACGATATGTTTAGGCAACTGAAGTAAAGATGAGGGAAAGACTGCTGTCAGTCAAAAGTAAATGACTTCTTCAAACAAGACGTATATAAACAGAATTCATTGCGGAAAGGGTGGAGCAATGCATTATCGCTCTGTCGTGAGTTTTGTGCATAACAGAGAAATTGTGAATCTATATACAGAATTTGATTCACAGAGTAATGAAGTAAACAGAAGAAATTGTGGCTTAATAATTGAATGTGTCAGCTGAACAGGATTTTTGGGTTTTGGAGGTATTTTACTGTGAAGCAGTTACACCAAGCGTGGAGAGGAGAGAGTTTGCAATAAAGCACAGAAGAGATGAGCTAATCAGAAAACAGTGATGTGAGATCTGTTGAATCAGAAGTAAAAACAGGAACATACGAGCGTGACAGAACTGAACAGCAGTGCATAAAGCACAGTGCTGCTTTTGTACGTGGGTTAGCGACGAATTAAAGCACAAATTTGACATGCTTTTAGGTCAACATTGGTCTGTTTTGGCACATCAACTGATATAGATGGTATCATATGTTTTTAAATCAGATTATTTCAGTGATGATACGCTAAGGCTGACTAAAGATGAAGTCTGAGGTAAACTGCAATATTAAACATGTTATCCTTTCAAATAAAATATGCATTGACTGAGATTGATTCATGGCTGTGATCAGCGCTTACATGGGAAAAATATGACAGGTTTTTTCAGCAAGACATGGCTGTTTAGTCATCCATACATCCATCAGGTATACCCACTTATCATTGAGGGTGGCGCGGGGGGGGCGCAGGGTTCAGCCTGGACAGGTCGCCGCTCAGTAACATTCACATATACACCTTCATACAAGTCGCACAATGTGGCTGGAGTCATTTAGCTGATGATTAACTGAAGTGGTGCTGAAGGCCAGCTCCATACAGTTAGACTGAAAGCTAATATAAAAAATCATTCCTATAATGGAATATCTCCATTTCACAATTAGAACTGACACCTTTTCCATTACAAAAGGGCACGAAACAACTCAGACTAGTGGGGTCGCGCCACACCGCTCCTCCTCTGACATCGGGTCTTAATTGAAAGCAATGGAAAATGCAATCACTGGTAGTTTCCCTGGTGGCTTCTTATGTACTTCACTGTGTGTACATGTGGAATAAAGACAAGCCCACCAAACAAAAACACTGATGGCTGCCTGAATTCACATCACCCAACAACTGCAAAATCAAGTTGGATATGTAATTGATACATAATGCAAAATATTTCCGGACCACAAAAACACAGACTTATTTAATCAAGGTTAGAGGAAAGCAGTGTGTGTAGTTTCCCCTCTGGAAAAGAATTACTCTGTGTTATTGTGACTATTTCAGACTTAGAAGATGTATGAAAAAATATGTTTACATATATAAAAAGACATATGGAAATGATTTATTCATAACTCCAGCTGAATGCAGCTGTATGTTGTGTCATTGCAGCCGTCCAAAGCTCCAGTCTCTTCTTAGTTTGGCTTATAATAGAGGTGTCTGCTGTTGTTCAGGCCTGCCTTATGTAGAGGATGTGAAGGAGGTGGCTGTTCCACTCTCTCTTTTTTTATGCTGGGTTATCAAAAGAGGTTTCTGCTTCAGACATTTTTCTAGGTCAGGGGAGCTCCTCCTGTGCAAAAACACTTTTTTTTTTTTTTTAGCGATGAAGTAACTGAAGACTGTTATTGTTTTGATGGGTAACTATTAATAATACAATGTAAAGTGTGTATTGTATTATTCATGTCATCCAAAGAGCAGATGAATGGAGGATCCTCCTGTATTTACGTGTTTACATGGATTTATGCAGCTCAGGTTTCATCCCCTGCACACTCAGAATGTTCGAATCCATTTGCTCCGTCTTCACAGGTTTTGGCGTTTCTTTGGTGGACTTGAGGAGACGGCGGGCAGCTGGCCCGCGGTAGGTTTTTCCAAAAGAGTGTTCAGACGAGGTCAGCGCCGATGGGACTTATAAGACTTCAGAAAGGGCCTGGTTGGAAAAGGGAGTGAGTATGGACAACCTTTCGGACTTCGGTGGCCCCTGTCCATCCACCCGCAGGGAATGGGAGTGAGTATCAAAACAACCTCTGCGTACTTTGTGATCCTTTTTTGTATTCATATCCAGTCTAAGAAGATGTTGCATTAAAGGGTGAAGGAATCCTGAGCTGGAATATGTTGCGTGTATGTAAATGTGGATGCACTGGAGTCCAGTTCTGACATTGGTATTGAAACTTTAAACATTTCCTTTATGGGTTGTGAGCAGTGATGGCTCCATCAGACTTCTGTCATGGGGAATAGTGCCACTGGCTTCTTTTTGCTAGATGATAATGTAGATAAGATGTTGAAAAAAAAAAAAAAATACTGAATTAATATAGCTTTTGTCATTTTCTCCTTAAAAGACCTCGGTTATTCCTCCTCCTGTCCTCCTCTACCACTATTTACAATTTCAATGGTCGGCTTGTATTTCAATTCATCAGAGTGCCGTCAGAACTCCATCTAGAAAATGTCCACACATAATATTCTTTTCATAGCTGCTGAACAGCAGCTCAATGTGTAGCACAGCTCTGTTATTATTCCCGTGAAATGAATGGTGGTGATAAAAACGGTGCTGAGCCACTAGTCTGAAAGTCTGAAAAGATGTTTTTCAGTCAGATGACGGCAAAGTTAGTTAGAAATGGCCGAAAACGTGGGTTGACTAATTAAGGAATGAGATGATAGACGGGGTGAGAGCGGTTTCTAAGAAGGATTCGGCTGGCTCAGATTTTTACAAGAATTTGGCGTTCATCAAACTTTTCCATCATCTTTAACTGTCAGTGTATGATATTACAAGGCACAAGGGATAATATTAAAATAGGCCTGAGTGTAAAAACACATTGTAAGAACTCATTTAGTAAATCGGGCCTCTGAGCAGCTATACGCTTTTCCTCCGCTTGTTCTGTCTTTTTGTTCTTTCCCTGTAGTTTTATGATACTCTGCATCTCATACCCACTGAATCACCTCTTCCATTTATAATGCATTTCCTGCCTGTTTTATGCTCTGGCCACACCAACAGCCCACATCACTGCGGTAATGGAAAAGCTCGTGCCGGTACCCAGTTGTCATTATTATCATATGATCATACCTCATTACTCATCCATATTTTTATTATAAGGAAAATAAAACCTTAAACGGGGAAAATAATTGAAGACAACTCAGTCACATAGTAACTGTACATGTCTGCCAATGCTAACATGTATGTACTGCCTTCAGCGCAGGCCTAAAACTCAAACCTGAGCCAGAAGCAATGCTTTGGCTTTCTACTTCATCCATCACTGACCGTTAGCTCACCAGCCTGATGCTACACTGTTTCTCTTTCACTCTTTCATTTCTCTACTTGCAGCACATGATGTGCATGGATGCGAGGAATTTGCACAGTTAGAGAACTGTCACAGTAAATTACAATAGAAATAACTAAACCTGACCGGAGTCTGAAGCTTTACATAACAAAACACTCTGAAGCGGCAGCAAAAGTCTGCTGGCACTCCTTGAAATGTATTATCTGTCTCTCTAGTAACATCCTACTTCCTGTTTCTCTGTAGCCATTATTGGACCTGTTACAGTATATGAAAGTCCTCTGATACCAGTGACAGAAAATGGGATTCCACATGCTAAACTTGCTGCCATATTTCTTGTTATTATGAACGTGCGTTAGCCTGAATGTGCAGCATAAACCAAAAAAAAAAAACATTTATGGTTGAAGACGTTGAGATGCCACAGTGACCAGTTAAAGATGGGAGAAAAACAAGGCACTTCAACTGGGTCACTGGGTTATTTGAACAGAATCACAGCGCTAACGGTGGGATGTAGCCACACTTTGTCTCTATTACACTGCATTTACCTCGTGCCCCTCTGTTTTCCAGCACCAACAGCTGCGTGGAAGATTTATTGGACGAGGATGAGAAAGACAGGGCTAAAAGGTACAGAGACCTGTGTGTATGTTTGTGTTTGTATGTCTGTCACTTATATTACATGTACATGTACATTATATGAGCTGGATTTAAGTCATTCAGTCACACCTTCACCAAATGAATTTTTATGTCCTTGCTCCTTCAGTCATGGGAATGTAAAACACGCAACTTTGCCAGTTAATCATTTAAAAGAAACCTGAAGCTATAATGTCACGTTATGATTGGGACTGAAGTCTGGGGAAATTAAAAGCCATCTGAGTGAATTTTTAGATTAAAAATAGACGAGATTCAGGTAAGAAAAGCATCCACAAGTGATCATGACTGTGATCAACTCCTGCTTCTAATAGCAGGGCTGTACTGAATGTCACTTTTGTACATATCAAGCATCTATTAAGGTTTTTGAACGAACTTTCAAGTGTCTATTTGACGATGTCACCACCCCAAAAACAGAAAGAGAATTGAATGAGATGATTCATCAGTTTAAATGAGTTAGTGCTCTGGAGTCACTGGAAATTGGATAGAATGATTTGGGACCAGTCTGACACTGCTGGCATCGAATTTTACAAATAGTATCATACTGATAATATTAGTTTTTAATCTGCAGCTGTGCAGAAATACCAGGTTTAAACAGAACGAGTAGACGTGCACAAAGCCAGAAGAAAGCTGGCCAACGTTCGAATGTCAGCATTATGAATGGAGGTTCGAACTGTTTGGCACAGGCCGAGGCGATCAATAGTTTTTTTATACTTTTAATAAGATACTTCAATTTTTCATGACTGTGACCTTAATGCTGATTTCTGCAAATTACGTTTGTGTCAGTTCCTCCAAAGTGTCTGCTCTGACCCCTTTAAGGAAACGTCTGATTTGTCGAAATAAATGTGTAATTACACAAACCTTGAATCCACCAAAATGGCTTTTGGGCACAAGTTGCAGAGGAAATCCGAATCCAGCTGACAGACACGGCCCTAATTTGTTATGGCTAACAGAATGGCCACATTAGCATTCACCTGGGGTCGTGTTTTTGGATGTAAATCACTTATTTTACCCGCAGATCAGAGCCAACTCTCCTCTGCTGGTGATGAGGACAGCGCTTGCTCTTTCCACTCTCTCATTTCTTTGTCTCTCCCTGTTCCATCATCTATTGTGAATTGTTTTTATTCTTCTGTCTGTCTGCAACTGAGTGCGTCCTTGCAGCGCTGGCTGGCTTTTGTTTGGAAAAGGGATGTACAGCCCGAACAGGATAAATGAACTTTGATAGGCTGAGCTTCCACCTGCAGTTCCACCCATTTACAATTGTCCTCGTGTGTTGACTGCTGAAGGGCATCTCGGAACAAATCTGAAAAGAAAAGAAGAGACCAATTCAATGTGCTCATCAAGGAGCTGTGCACCATGCTGCAGGGTCAAGGCCATCCACGCAAGATGGACAAGTCCACCATATTGCAGCGAACTATTGACTTCTTGCAGAAACAGAAAGGTAGGAAAATTGCACGCGTTCTTAGTCTGAAAAAGTTCTGAACTGTGTTGTAACACACTTCTTCTCGGGCAGGATTTCGAGTAGGTCATGTTATAGACTTACCCTTCGTCCTTGTCTTTTTCAGACATCACTGCACAGAATGAAACATGCGATGTGAGACAGGACTGGAAGCCGTCGTTCCTCAGTAATGAGGAGTTCACCCAGCTGATGCTGGAGGTAAAGTTCAGAGGGGGGCTTTTTGTAGAGCAGTGGAAGTCGATTAAGCTCTGGCATTGACTGATGTTGATAATAAAAAAAGGAGACACTCTCCCTAAAATGCCCGTGGAGAGCTGGGCGAGATGACGTGAGGAGAATTCAATTTTCGGCCGAATTGTGTTTTCACTGTTGTTGAAAATGTGCTCGGAGTAGAGGAAGCACTTTGAGGCAAATAAGACACCAAAATGAGTAAATAACAGCACATCAACAACACACATCAGTATCATTTATTTATGCATTTAACCAGCACAGATGATGATATGTGGCAACGTAAGAGAGCAATTTTTCATTCGCGCTGTGCTGTTCTGCACTGTAACACCTCATAACCTCCGCCTCAAAGTACCCTCTTTTCCCCTCTTCTTGCAGGCTCTAGATGGTTTCTTGGTAGCATTAACTACAGATGGCAACATCATATACGTATCTGACAGCGTGTCTTCACTTATTGGCCATTTACCGGTAAGTGACAAAGTCTAATTTGATTTTGTTGTTGTCCTTTCTATTTATTTTTCAGCCCCAGGCTCATTCTCATCCAAACATACAAACATATTTGCCTGCAGGCAGCATCGTGCCACCTAAGTATAAATGCTGCTTGATGTGAAACAGATCAATTACATTTTTATAGATATTTATTGGCCAATATTTGACTTGCACTGAAACACTGATATCTGCAACTTAACTGATCAGATCCAGGTTTATTTTTATTTTATTTGTATAGAGTTGTCAGTTCATGGCTTCTTTCACGGTAATGAATTAAAATATGTGTGTATATCCGAAACTCCTTTAAAATGAGAAATGGAGATATTTTCTCGTGTGCAGTCATTACGTCACCTGTAATTCAGTTTCTGCTGCAGCATCGCTGTGGATGACATACCCCCCCCCCCGAAAGACTGACCGTCGTATTTCTATCCTTTTGCACCAGTCAGATATGGTGGACCAAAATATCTTGAATTTCCTCCCGGAGCGGGAGCACGGGGAGGTGTATAAGCTGCTATCATCCCACATGCTGATGACTGACCCCATTGCTGCTGACTTCCTTGACAGTGAGTATCCTACTGGGCGGCCTCTCTGCACATGCCCGGGCCCTGTCTGTTTCCGTCTGCGTCTCCTATATCAGGAGGTCAGAAGTTCAGTGTGTGGGAGAAATAAAGTATACACATTAGTCAGTGCTGTAATGCTTAACATTCTGTGTAAAACGATCTTTGTCTGAAATACAAAACAGCACTTGACTCTTGATTTCAGCCTTGTCGAGCTCTTTTCCAGGCAACTTAGCGTCACGGGAAATGTCACCTGAAACTCTTTATATTTAGAGCAGGTTCCTGAATTAGGAAGGTTTATTGGATTGCTGATTAGTGTAGATCTATGATTAGCCTTTTAGCTAATAATAGAAGCTAGCTTAGTATCATAGTTAAGACTTTACTGTTAGCACAGTAATCCAAAGCAATGTAATATCTGGGGCTCAAGACACTGACCTTAATCCTGTGTTACTATTGGGCTTTTCTGAGGAAGAGAGATGGTTAGACGGCCGTGTCTCGGGCTGTCCTTAGCCTAAATAGCAAACTGTCACAGAGCCATGTCTGGAGCGATCATCACGTCTTGGACACATTTCAAAAGAGACATCCATCTTTTGTCATTCTTACATAAAAAGGAGTGGCTGGCTTTTAAGCAGAATGACTGCCTTACTGTGCACATTACGCTGAGTCATGTTACACAAGATGTGGACTTTCAAATTCGCCAGCTTTTTTTTTTTTTTTTTGCCTTTTTTTTGAGCCATTGGCTGAACTCACATAAAAGGCGTCTTTAGTCAGTGCCCAGACTTTCTTGGCCTGCTCACCCAAAGCTTTTTGATTTTTGAGTTTCTGTGTGGCTGCGGGCTTATTATGCACACTTCCACAGTATATCTGCAGGAAATTCAAAAGTCTTGTCGAGGTCAAAGTGTTCCATTAGCAAGTTTCTCCTCCAGAGAGGTCACAGTGGAAAGCGGCTGAAGCTTTGACTAATGTTGAACCGTGAATCTGCTGCTTTGACTCTCCCAGCGAATGTAAGAAATGTATTAATGACTGTATTACAATATTACATACGCATGGTGCCATCACCCTTTGTGTATGTGAACCCGTTCTTTCTCCTCTGGCTATTTGACTACTCAATAGTGACCATTATCTACTGTCCGATCTATTGAAGTATGATGAATGCAAGGTTTCATATGAATTGTTCTCTTTTCTGTTGCATAAAAATTACACCTTCTTTTCCACACTGCAGATCTGTAACTACTGTGTTGTTAGCGCCTTACAAAACCTGATCAAGAGGCGCCTCGTTAAGAATTAAGACGCAGGCGTGTATGTTGTATCGTGAATAGGCTCTCAGCCTTGAATATGTAATGTGCTGTTTTTCAGGTGAGGCACATATTGAATTTTGCTGTCATCTAGCCAGAGGTAACATTGATCCAAAGGAGCCACCTGTATACGAGTATGTCAAGTTTGTGGGAGATTTCAAGTTTCATAACAATGGTAAGGAGTTGTGTTTTCTAAAAGTCTTAAAATTCAGTAAAATGTATAAAATAAACAGTGCTGTCCTCTTAATTTAGCATAAATTTACAGGACAGAATGGAAAAAATGAAATGAATTATTTTTAATTGACTAAAATTAGACAGAAAAACAGAACCAAGTGTTCACAGTGTTTCCATGTGCCCCGCCTTCTGTCGCACAGTGCCTACGTCTTCTTGTAATGGGCTTGAGTTGACGTTACCAAGAAGCCTGCAGTCATCACTGGAGGAGCAGGTCTGCCTCATCGCTACTGTACGATTAGCCACTCCACAGTTTCTAAAGGTGAGACCTTTAAGACGGAGTTTGTCAGTTTGTGTGGCGTGTGTGTGGCTCATGACTTTCAGAGGAATAAACCATGGCATGAGGGGGATTTTGTCTGAGAGATCTCACACGGTGTCAAGTCCTCTCTGGAGATTTCTTGTGGCACACTTTGTACCTTCCAACTGATTACATCAGTAGGATGCATCTGATCCCAAAGGTGCTTTACAGGCTGAAGCCTGGACTCACGGCATGTTGTCGAAGTAAATTCAAGTCACATCAGGATGTCGTGTTGTGTTTAGGGTGTGGCCTTTTTCTGCAAAGAAGCTATGAAGTGTGTGTAAATTACACTCTTCTTGATTTTTTTCATCATATTTTTCATAACCTTTTTTTCCTGCCATAAATGTGCTGGAGCTCTGAGAGCAAAAGTGCCAGAAGAACCAGATCTATGGACAGGCTTCAGCTCTCCCCCACTACTTATTCCAAAATGTGAAAGAGACTGATTACACTGATTTGCCAGATGGAATGACTGTAACAGTAATGTCTCGATCACATGGCACGGAATATTTTTTTTCTCTCCGATACTCAGACACAAGATAAATCGAATGCTAATACTGGCTTTAATCTGCAGTATTTAAGCTCTATTTTTCACTATCTCTCCCACGGTTACAGCTCTTAGGCAATATTCTGATGGAAACTGTTGTGGCTGTGACACAAACATACATGATTACAAGATGATTGCATCATGTAAACAACATTGTCAGTCATTGCTAAGTTCTTGATGCTAACACGCGTTCTTCCTCTGTGGCTTCACTTTTGTTCAGGATTTGTGCAATCTGGAAGATCCTTGTGATGAATTTACATCCAGACACAGCCTGGAATGGAAGTTCCTGTTTTTGGATCACAGGTATAACATGTTCCTGATTCCTTCTCCCATCAATCAGCAGAGTTGTTAGCAAGAGTCTGTCTTTCTTACATGTTTGTCACCTTTGTTGTTTCAGAGCTTCGCCGATCATCGGCTACTTACCCTTTGAGGTTCTTGGAACTTCTGGCTATGATTACTATCATGTGGATGACTTGGAGCTTATAGCTCAGTGTCATAAGCAGTGTAAGTAACTCTGTGACCTCTGTTGCTTCTCAGCCGCCTTCACATCCAGGGATCCATCTCTGTAAAATACGACATAGTTATTTGCATTTTTCCTCTTGACCTGTGACACCTGAACATTCCACTGATGTTCTTCTTTTTACTCTCCTCAGTAATGCAGTTTGGAAAGGGTAAATCCTGCTACTATCGCTTTCTGACCAAAGGTCAGCAGTGGATCTGGTTGCAGACTCACTACTACATCACTTACCACCAGTGGAACTCCAAACCTGAGTTTATTGTCTGCACTCACACTGTGGTCAGGTAAGCCTGACTGTTGACACATCTGCAAAGGGAGGGAAGCGTAGACTCTGCCGGTTTGCTCAGGCATAGACTGCCTTGAGGAAAAATAGCAGTTTGTTGAAATTAAGGTTAAGTTAATTCTTTCTTTCAGTTACGCTGAAGTGCGAGCTGAAAGGAGGAGAGCATTTGGCTTTGAAGAGCTGTCTCCACCTGAGATCGCTCCATCTTCAGTGAAGGTAAGAGTTCAGTACCCTTGTACATACAGTATCTGACATTTACAGGGTCAGTTCGTCTGTCAGCTTCAGATCTGACCCTCTGTGTCGAACACGACTCTGTTCCAGGCTCAGGAGCTGTACTTGGACATCTGCTCCACGCTGGACCCTCCGCGGGACAGAAACAGCGGCGCACGTTCGGTTTCCTCCCACAGCTCCCGGAAGTCCTCCCACACAGCGCTTTCGGACTCTGCATGTGAGTCATCCTCTGTTTCCTAAAGTGCTAACTCACTCAGCGGCAGGTCAGCATGTACAGAAGGCCTGCGCCTGTATGGCTGCAGGAGTTGTTTTGTTATTTAGATTCAGAAAATTGGATTTTCTCTCTTGTTGATAAATTATAAACAGTGACACTTTCCGCTGCAGCCCAGGCTTTCATTGGATCAAAATAATGGAGACGGTAAAGCATCTTTTTGTAGGAACAAAATTGCTTGAATAGAATCAAATATGAGTAAGATCTGAGAAGGCTTGTGATCACAAGTAAAACCTCTGTAACTAAGCAGAGCAGCGGTCAATAAAACACCTACCTGGATATATGTGGGTGGCGATGCATCTATGATGAAATGTTTCCAAGGCTTACTTTAGCATGCCCTGTTTGTTTGGGCCTCCCGTCTCTCTGACTGCAGCTGCTCTTCCACCCACCGTCTAATATACTAAAAGACTTCACTTCCATCTGCATCTGTTTGGGGACAATACACAGCGGCAGATTCATTAGAGCTACTGTTCGTGAGCGTAGCTGCAGTCTTCCCTGAACCCACACACAGGCAGTGTATGCACCTTCATTATTGTCAAAGACCTTTTATTCACAAAACTGCATCTGTAGGAAAAATAGTCAGTAGATGATTTTTCTTTGCTTCTTCAATTTGCGTCGGCTACGATCCGCTGATTGCATCACAGTTTGTGGGTTTAAGTCAGAGGCAGAATGAGGTGGCAGTCAAGGGCTCGTGAATCAGCAGTATTGTTATACAACCAGAGAAGAAATGCATTTCATAAGTTGCTCTTCCTTTACCTCTGAAAGGCTAGTTACTCTGTTCGAGTATTGACAACCCCCCTCCAAGAAGGAGAAACTGTGTTTCATTGAAGGTAGTGAAATGTAAAGGGAACTCCTCCAATCTACACATCAGAGTCTGTTTACAGGTGCTGGGGAGTACGACTACCTGTAGTTGTATAAAAGCCTTTGTGTTTATACAGGGAAGAAGAATGCCTTTAAAAAAAAAGACGACATCTGTGTGCAGGGTTAGGGGACACGCTGTGAGACGTGGACATGCACGAGGACAGTTAACTGTACGAGACATTTGGAGCATTTGCCCGTGAAAGTAAAAATTTGAATAAGATAAAAAAGAAAAATGTAATTAAATATAGATAAGTATTGATTTCTTCCACTGAGCATAGAAAGCTGTAAATATCTGAATGTGTCTATTTTATTCTTATTGATTAAGCCCATAAAACATTACTGTGAAACTAGTCGATAGGCTTTCCAAAACAAAGGTAGTCATACATTAATGGCAATTGAAATAACTATTAATAATTCAGTTTTCCTTGTTTGAGACTTCGTGCTTTTTTCTAAATGTTGTATGTGCGTCTTTATGACAAAGAGCACACGGACAGTACTTTCCTTCACTGCTTTATCTTTGACTGGGAGTGAATATTGACTGTAAACAGAAATGTAGATTTAATTATTAGTTTTATTAAATTTTTTTTTCTTTAAAAAACTGATGAGGAGGGAGGTTTGAGTAATCTTTCACAGCCCTGAGTGTTGCCTGCAGTCCTCCTGTCAGGCAGCAGGGCACATTATGCCTTTGTAACAGTGTCTATGAAAAGATCGACAGTGGGAGGGTTTCTTTATTTGCCGCTGAAAAGATCTTTAACAGAGAAATATCGCTTTTACTCACAAGTTGTTCTTTCACCATCCACCGATGAGTGACGGATTAAAGGTTGTATAAGAAACTATGAAACTCTGTGAATGCATCCTGCCTTTGTTGAAGTGATCAGCTGTCATTTGACACAGAAAAACAGGGATTGTGCTCTAACTGAACACGTCCTCAGTCTAGTATTAGTGAAGTGTGCTTGGAGGTGACCCGTTGTCTCTTCTGCAGCAGCTAACTCCTACACAGAGGCCTGCACACCATCATGGCAGTCTGCTTCCGTTGGGACGGAGAAGACATCTGCCAGACTCCAACCGAGTAGTTCAAAGGTCAGTTTATACACTGTTTACATATGTCTGTCTTTGGAGACTTAGTGGTCAGTGGGAAATCACAGAATGTGCTGAATTGTAAAACTTTGTCATTTTCCCCTGTAGAATTTGGCACAAAGACAAAATTCCTTTGACCTCATCCCCCAAATGAGCCTCCCCCTTTCTCCTACCTGCAGCAAGCACTCCGCAATGGTTAGTGTTTAGACTTCTTCTCCTGCCTGTTGCCTTCCTCTTGTCTGTTTGTGCAATATCTCATTGTTATGACTGTTGCTGCTGTGTGTGTTTATGTCATCTGTTGCTTGTGCCTACAGTGCCTAGTTCTAAGATTGTGTTATAAAACCAAGTGAGAAAGGCAGCTTAAAAACAGAAAGAAGCATCAAGATTACATCTGAAACGTGCCTTTGTTATTGCTGTTGTTGTTGTAGCTTTCCTTATTTCCCATCTATGTTTCTCAGAAAGAAAGCACTCATCTGTATCATTTTCTGACCCATTTCACAGGAAAAGCGAGACGCTTGATGCACTCTCACCATCACAAGAATAAACCATTATATGACTCAAGTTCAGAACAAAAAAACAGATGATTTTTTTCTTTATCCTGCCTTTCCAGCAACAGCAAACACAGCAGCAGCAGCAGCAGCAGCAGCAACAGCAGCAGCAGCAGCAGCAGCAGCAGCGGCAGCAGTCACCCATGTATCAGCTGCAGCAGCCTCAGCTCTGTGTAATGAACCAGCTGAAGGAGCAGCTGGAGGAGAGGACGCGCATTCTGCAAGCTGACATTAAGACGCAGCAGCAGGAGCTGCACGACATTAAGGAGAAGCTTCACCTCGCTAATCTCCAGGTAACACTCCCGCAAAGATCAAAGAAAAAAAAAGGACTTGAAAGTAAATATTAAATTAGCCAGTGCTCTGGAGTATTATCCCTCACAGAGGTGTTATTTTCTGTGTTGAGAAAACACTTATTTTCATGAAAAGAATAGGTACTTACAGACTTAAATCTAGACATAATAGATTATTAGGCTTGTACATGTTAGCTGTTTGGGAACATCAACATCACACTGTAAGCTTGTGTTACCTAACCCCTCACAGTGGTGGTGGAATGGCCCCACCAAGAGGCCAGTACCAACCAGTTCAGACACAAGTGTTCTAACCTCGACATGAGACTCTGGGAGTAATACGATATCAACAGAATAATATGCAATAATATCATAAAAACAGACATTTTCGGGAAAAATATGCCTTATTTTGTAGTAAATGAAGAATAAATTAATATTTTCTGTTTGTGTGCATAAGATGTTGTTACAGCAGCCTATCCACAATGACTTTGGCCAGGCCCAGCAGCAGCAGCAGCAGCAGCAGCAGCAGCAGCAGCAGCAGCAGCAGCAGCAGCAGCAGGGCTCGGGCAGGCCGGCCCAGCAGAGCCAGGCAGGGGTGATCAGGCAGCTCTCAGGCCACCCTAAACCGCTGTCCTGCAGGGCGCACAGTTCATCCCCTCACTCGCTCTTGAGAGAGAGCAGCTCGCCCTCATCACAGGTACGGAGCTGCACAAGTGAAAAATCCAAATGTGAAAGCCAACTGAGCTGTCAGAGAGCTGTCCAAACACAGCTGTTTGGAAAGCTCTCCTTTGATGCTCAGGGGATAATAATTGAATCTAATTACCTTCAGTCATTAGCAGCTAACAACCTGTAGCCTACTACAGCGCTCACAGCACAGCAGGAGGCAGGTTATGGATTCAGGGGTTCAGTGGCATCAGTCAATTATTGAAAGAAAGAAACTTCACAGCCACAGGTGGTAGCTGAGTTTCTTGCTTTCTTGTGCTGCTTGCAGTGTGTGATTGCTTGCACTGCAGCAAAATGACCCAGAAACATGGAAAAAAGAGACCGAAATGTGCATGTATGCCTTGATTTGACTGGTGTGTTCTGTAGTTTTTCCATGCTGTGTGTATTTCCTCGTGTTCATTGCAGGCCCATCCGAGGATTGCGCGGAGCGGGCAGGCGCAGTCAGCCGTGAGCGTGCCTGTGCAGACGAACACAAGTCTGACGTTGCCCTTCTACAGCAACCCCATGATGTTCTCCCAGACCAACACGAGGTCTCTGCAGGACGCAAACCAAAGACACACAGACGGCGAGTTCAGCCAAGACGGACAACTGCGGTGAGAGCCCTGAAAGGAAGAGAGCCTTTATGACGTCATGCTGTTGTTGTTGTTGTTGTTGTTGTTTCTCGTGGTACAGATCGAGTTCTTTCTGTAACAGATTTTTTTCCCTGCAGCATGCTCCTCAACCAGCCAGTGCAGACGCTGGTTCCCACTAGCAGTGTCACCTCGCAGCCTTCCCAGTGCAACATGGGCATCTCCCAAACCCTGTGAGTACTGTTAAATTAGATCACTCACACACACACACACACACACACACACACACACACCAGTCTGTTTACGTTGTTTCATGTCATGCCTGAGCTCTTCATTGTCCCTCCCCCTACACAGATACACGCTGGAACAGCAGATCATCACCCCTCCGTTCTCCATGCAGCAGGTCAACTGCAACGCCGTCCTCGTGCCCTCCCCGGTCTTCACGTCCCCCATAATGATCCCACACAACACTTTCCTCACAAACCAGTCCCAGTCGGCCTACCACCCTCAGCCTCAGGCTTCTCAGCACTCCCTGCAGCTACAGCAGCCCCAGCAGTTCTTTCAGGTACGACGCCCGTCTGCTGTGTAGTGACGCAGCAGTGTTATGTCCACGGCGTTCCAGAAGCCTATTTATGACTTAAAGTACAAATCATTTGTGATGGCATAATGCTAAGTGCAATTACCCAAGGCTTTCTATTTAACGATATATGATCATTGTAGGCATTACACTGCAACGAATCCCTAGTTACCACAGCAACAAGCTACGGTGCAGTTCCCACAGACTGTTAACTGAGAGAGCCGTGCTATTTTCAATCCTTCTGAAAGCTCGCCTTTGTAACAACAACAACAACAACAACAACTGCGGCGTGGTCTCAAATTCATTAGGTCAGATATTAAATCGTGTCATACCAGACTTATCATCTTTGTCCAGAAGGGACACCACAAGCCATCAGGTGTTTAAAAAAAAAAAAAAAAAAGCCATCACAGATAAATAGTGTTTGTCTGGTGTAAAAACACAGTTTATAAGTAGCTTACCTAAATCCCCTGACACGCCGAAGAGAATATTGCATCAGTTTATTTAGAGAGTCAGACTGTGGAGCCACTTCAGAGATCACAGATGCTTTAGTCTCTGAAGTGATCACTGTTAGTTTTGTAAAATATGGCTGAAGTCAGCGTAACAGGCGGGACATGTTTTCTTTTCTTTTTGCTGATGGGAGGGAGGCCTAAAGTCTTTAGTTTTTGCCAGGTCTGTATTTAATTTAATGATTTTCTTGCAAGATTTAGAGTAAAAGAGGTTGAATAGTTCCATCAAAAACGTTCCTTCCATGTGCCACCGTGGATCATAACGGTGCTTTTGGCCACACGCTGAGGACAGCAGTCCTTTCTCTGTGTCAGGGCTGTATTCTCTACTAGCTAGCAGGACCAGTATGTCCGTAGACACAAATCTTTGAGGTTAGTATGGATTTAACATTGTCTCCAGAGAGCACACGTTTTTTTCACGAGCCAACAGCTGCCTTCACTTTCCATGAATTCTGTATTACAGCACAACTAAGCTAAAAGTCATACAGAGTTAACCTATAGTATGACCCCAGGTTCAGCCCCCTTCACACCCCAAAAATGTTTGTACAGTTCTGAAGGTAAACACCCTTAAATGTCTCTATACAACACAAAGACGCTGTCCTCACCTGACAAGAATGGCTTCATTTGTACTGCACACAGACTTATCTCGTGCACTCGTCTAACAAAGTATTTCACAGAATTTTGCCATTTCTCAACAGGAAGTACTGGCTGCATTCATATTCGACACGATAACTGACTAATGTGTACATGTTGAAATTGAAATTAGACCAGGCATATGTTTACGACACTCTTGTTGTGTTAATACTCAGAGATGGTACTCATCACTGTTCATTCTGCATCTCAGTCAAGGATTCGACTGGCAACAGTTCAAGAAAGATTTCACAAATATAAACTTAGAAACGCTGCTTCTGTCAGCTGGCCAGAGTGCATTCATGTTCTCTTTTTGTGTCCACAGATGACTCAAGGACTTGTACACGGTGGATCTACTCCAAACTTCTTACACACCGCTAACGTCCCGCAGCAGAGCACTGTGGGATACATCCAGCAGCAGCCGCAAGCACAGCAAGTGCCGCAAGCACAGCAGCAACAGGCGCAACAGCAGCAAAGGCAATACCAACATTCCCAAAACCAGACTGGCAGTGTTTCAGACTTCCGAAATATGCTGACTCGGTAGCGCTGTGGACTGTTAGAGCACTGTCATCTCCCACTGTGTTGTCGCCACGTAGGCGGCAGCACATCGTGGCGTTTGGAAGTCAAACTTGACGCCGCGTTCTGCAGCGGGAATGAAAACTGCTTCTAGTGACCTTACTTTTTGTGTGAGGCTGCCCATTCAGAGGAGGCCGGTGCGTATGCCACCGGCGTGAAAAGCAGAGGCCGCGCTGGCCTGGCGTCACCTGGAGACGTCACCCGAGGAGAGTCTGAGCTGCTGGACCTCCGTCAGCGCGTCACACTCGGTGACGCTGCTGGAACAAGTGGATTATCAAAGCTCTCGAGAAGAAAGCGCTTTCACATGTTCACACGTGGAAGTCTTTCATCTAGCAAAGAGAGTTTCCCTTTAAGTGTCTGCACTTTGGTACCCCCCCCCCCTTCCCCCACCCACCCAAAAGTAGAGTATTTATTTTGCCCATGTGAATTAATAGTCCTTTTCCTCGCTAATAATGGCTCAGTAGTGTCCCTGGTGACATCAGATCATCCCCCTTGGTCAGATTTTCAGCTCCACTGAAAACGGTTCATCTCACAAAGGGATTTTTGTACGTGTGAATTTTACATCAAAGTGTGTTTCAGCTGGCAGACGTCAGCTGTCGCTCCCAGCTTTTCCCCAAAACAGTGATGTACTGGCAGGTATGTTCATGGCAAGTCACAAGAGAGGGATTTATCATGAAACATGCAGCGGTGAGATGGCCATCATATCTAAAAAAATCAGAATTTCTGTGTAACACACTACACTGGGAAAGGAAGGGCGGGAGAGGGGGTATTCTCCAATTAGTAGAAAGGTCTATCTAGATTTTTAAAGCCTCAATCTGGGACTGAAGAAGCAGGGCTCTGAGAATGACGACAAAGCTCCGAAGTCCTGATTTTCGGTGCTTTGAACGAGCTCTGCAGCGCGAGTCCCCGGGTGATAGACAAGCTAGCAGAGGGGGGGAATTTTGTGCCTTTAGCCATGGCGCGTCCATGGTGCGGTTTGATGGTTTTGTCTGATTACGGCTTTAAAAATCCAGCTCAGGTCCATTTGGAATACAAAGTTCTATTTTCATAGGTCATAATTTATTATTTTCCACATCAGATTTAAAGAAAAGACATCTAGATTTGTAGTGGAGATATTACAGATATATATTGGATGCTTTTTGCAACCTTTACATCAGTACGTCCAAACTCTTATTAAACACTTTCTTTGATGATAGTGACTAAGAATCATTTAACTCTTCCCTGAAACCCTAATGAAATCATTTCATGCTTATTTATTGCATAGAAATTTGAAAATGGAAACTAGTTTTCTACACAAAACTTCTAATTGATTCTGCGTGTTCATTTAGACGTTGAAAGGTCAGCGCTGGTCTTGATGTCTTACCCTGGCTGGGTTCATGGTTTAATGCGAGCTGTTGTCACCAGAGCACTGCACCACCACTGGTTTGATGTGGCTCACAGTAGTTTTCCACACCACAGTGCAACAAACTGCTGCAGAGGTGAAAGCCTGGTGACTGGAATATCTGGCAAACAGTGAGGAATGAGGAGGGTGAGATTGTGCCTGCTACCTGGATATTCGTGAGCAGTATTACTGTGTTTATTCCACTCCGGTCATCCGCTTGTTTTCTTCATTTGACCGTCTGTACGCAGCTCTTTTACAACTGCTTCCTGCTATGAATGTGATCTCCTCAAATATTGCAAGCAGATATTGTTTAATTCACCCCCCCAAGAAATCTATATTAACCTCCAGTGCATTGTTGTGGTAAATATCATACACCGGCAGTGATAACAAAAAGTTGCTCATACACATGGAAGTTCAGTCCTGTCAGTATTTCAAGTTGTTACACTCTTACTCTTCTCACACTGAAGCTTTCTGAACGACAATCTTGGAGTCCATCATATTTGTTGAGAGACGCTGTTTTCTGTTAGTTTGGCGAAGGAAGTCTTGATGTGTGCGGCTGCTAATCAGCTCGTGTAACGACACACCGCTGTCTCAAACAGTAATGCTGCATTGCATCGAAGGGGTTTTGAGCGTGTTGGTGATTAGCAGCCGATCACTATCCAGGAACAACATATACGTACACCCCTCTTCTGTTCACGACAATCAGAGACGACTGCCTGGGCCAGAGTCTGACTTCATCATTTAACATTTTCCTGCGTTACGTAGTTGCTCCCACGAAGCTCGGCAGGCAAAATTCTCACCGTGGCCCCTCACACTCTCACGTGTGACCGTTTTGGTCCCGGCCACCTCAGCTGTACACATTCAAGTTAACCCGTGTCACAGTCCCTTTCAACACTGGTGCTGTTCATAGTGGACGACAAGACTCGACCGTCAGAACACTTTCAACACGTACGCTCAGTGCCGTTTTACACTTTCCTATGTGCAATGTCAATTTGAAAAAGAAGAATGTTAATTTATACTGTTTTAAATGTTTCAGAACAGATGTACGATGTATATAGAGGTGTATAATAAGCCATTGTACCATGTAAATTATATGGAAGTATTTTTTTAATGAAGATGTCCGAACATTCCTTCAGCCGTTGATATCAGCAGTATCTTTTTGTTAAAAAAAAGGTACAAGACGTGTCCAGTATGATTACAAGGATTAACACAGGGCTTTGTCTGCATGGGAATGTGGTGCAGAGTGTCAGTTTCTCCCCGAGCACAATAACTAAAAAAAAAACGTCTGGAGCAAAGGGTCAAATGTTCGCCGCCATCGTGAAAACGGATGAAATGAAGAATTTGACGTCCCTGTCGCGCAGACGTTCAGACGCTTTCAAGGTTCACATCAGGGTGCAGAGACAGCTGTCCAGCTGTGTGGGCTGCTGATAACAACAGCTGAGTCTTCAGAAGGTGATTCAGCCAAAACCTGAAGACCGAACCTGCAAAAGTCAGTTTCCTGTTTTTTTTTTTTGTTTTTTTTTAGCTTTTAAGAAAAAGTGCAATTGTACATCATCATCATCAAAATACATATTTTTAGTCAGATGAGGGAATTCTCTGTCTCCCTTTATGGATTTCTGTACATCCACGTTTGGTGTAGCAGACAGTAAAGAGTCAGCCCATATATACGTCCAGCTCAGCCAGCAACTCAGAGGTGCCATAGATGATTAGACCTTCACTTTGTTCTTCACTTTTAAATCTAAAGCCATTTTTTTGGACTAATTTTCCAGAGTATCAACGCTTCAGTCAGTCACAGCGAAACTTCCCCTTAGGGTGGTTTTCCGTCTGAACTCATCATTCAGAGATTTCAGTCCACGTTTGTCTACAAAACAACTTGTTGTTGTCACACTGTTATTTGCCTTGAGGGAAATTCTGCTCATTAAACTCAACTGTGAGTGAAACGCGTTGAGGTAGTTCATGCATTGTGCTCCAGATGTGGGTTAAGCCCTCATTTATTTTGCTTTGGACAAATCACCTCATTCTGCGCCAGATGTTCAGATGCGAGATGATTTTTTTTTTGTTTTGTTTTTGAGTTGCTTTAGGTGTGTATTGCTTCACAGAAGTTATTGTAAATAATCCGTTTGCTCAGTCGGTACTGTTTTTCTTTGTAGTTGCTCGCTCCCCGACAGTAGTTGCCACACCTTTCTTCTTTTCTTTCTTCATCTGTCTGAATGCTTTCCTTCCTCATGGGGGTTTTTCAGCGCGTGTTTTTGAAGGCATGTGATTTGAATCACATTTAACTTGTATTTTTCTGATTTGTAAAATAATGACTGACACCTTAAACGTGTGAGTGAGCAGTCGGATCGATGCTTTCTGTGTAAGATTCGCCAGGACATGAACAAAAGAAACCTGGTTCACAGCCATTTCTGCAGTTTCAGTGCAGAAACAAACATTGAATATACTGTATAATAGAATGTAAAAAAAAGTTTAGACTATATAGTTGTTTATTTTATATGTCTAATAGATTACATATGTATGTTCCATGATTTTAAAATTAAAGTAATTTTGTAACAGATAATGAAGTGTCTTATTAGAGGAGGTGAGGCTTTTTTTGCGTTGAAGTTGGTGTTGCACAGTCACTTGTATGGCTTGTTTTCTTTCTGTATTTACCATCAAAATAAGCTTTAAAAATATCGTTAATATTGTTTTAAAAGAAATTAACAAATTAAGTTTACATTCTAAAATATCTTGATATTAATTATGTTATATTGAATTATTTATAAATCAACCTGGATATTGTGAAATATATGAAAATAAATATTTTTAAACATATGTATTGTTATTCTGAGCAAACTGTTTACATAGAAGGTTATTTATGAACAAGACTGTTTCTCAGCTGTGTGTTCTCAGGCTAGCGCTAATCCACAAACAGACTCAGCAGGCCGCTGGACGTGGAGGAAAAAGTTTGACTTTGAATAAAATATTGTAGAACAGGTTTTTTTTAAAACACTTGTCTGACAACAAAGTCGTCTCTCACACGACGCTGAACAGCTAAATGTAAACCATGTTTGTTGACAGTGTGGCGATCACCTCTAGGATGTAACACTACCTGGGGAGGGGAGCCCATAACCTTCGCTTCTCACCGTTATTTAATAATAAGAAGAATTTTATTTGTATAGCACTTTTCATACAGAAGGAAATGTAGCACAAAATGCTTTACAATCAAAGATAAAGAAAATAAAGACCCCCCACACACACACACCTCTACCCCGCCCACACACCCCCACACACCCCCACACACACCCACACACACCCACACACAAGATCACAAACTCACACAATCAACACTCACATTACATCATGAGGAAACGGCATCTTGAAATAAAATGAAATAAAATACTTAAAATTGATTAAATTTTAAAATTTTGTTAAAAGCCAGACTAAAAAGGTGGGTCTTAAGTTTGCTTTTAAAAGTATACTCAGATCTTCAGGCAGGCTATTCCATAAACAGGGGGGCAGAGTAATAAAAAGATGCCTCACTGTATGTTTTGGTTCTAACTTTAGGTACTGTTAAAAGGCCAACTCTGCTGGGTTCATATGATAAAAGCAAGTTAGATAAATAAGAAGGAGCAAGACCATTAAGAGCTTTATAAACCAATAAAAGAATTTTAAAATCAATTCTAAAACGCACAGGAAGCCAATGCAGAGACTTTAAAATCAGTGTAATGTGAGCTCTCTTTCTGGTCTTTGTCAGCATTCGAGCAGCTGAGTTTTGAAGTAACTGTAGTTGAAAAATATTCTTTCTAGGAAGACCAGAAAGAAGAGCATTGCAGTAATCAATCCTGCAGGTAATAAAAGCATGAATAAGTGTCTCTGCATTGGCTTAAGAGAGAAACTGGCATACTTTGGCAATGTTTTTTAAATGTTTTTTTAAACTTGTTGACATGGGCTAAAACAGACAGCTTGTAGTTTGAAAGCCAGTTTCTCTCTCTAGTCTCCTGCATCAATAACTAAAACCTGAGTTTTGTCCTGGTTGAGCTGTAGAAAGTTCTCTGCCATCCAAGATTTAATGTCTGAAATACAGTTAAAAAGGACATCAAGTGGTCCTGTGTCATCAGGAGACACGGCGATGTAAAGTTTTGTGTCATCTGCACAGCTGTGGAAGTTGATGCCGTGCCTCCTGATGAAGTGGTACCATGTACAGGTTAAAAAGGGTTGGACCTAAAATTGACCCCTGGGGAACACTGCATTTCATTCGATAAAAACTAGATGCGTGTTCACCCATGCTGACATAGAATTTCCTGTCAGGGAGATATGATTTGAACCAGTTAAAAACAGTACCAGAGATGCCAATTACATTTCAGAGTCTGTTTAAAAGAATGGTATGATCTACTGTGTCAAACGCTGTACTCAAATCTAAAAGCACCAACACAGACAGCATCTTTGTGCCCATGTTTGACCTGATGTCATTGACAATTTTCACTAGTGCTGTCTCTGTGCTGTGATATTTTCTAAAACCAGAATGATATATTTCAGCAGTGTTTGTCGAGGGCATAAAATCATTTAATTGGCTAAAAACAGGTTTTTCTACAATCTTAAAAATGGCAAGTTGGAAACAGGTCGATAGTTCTCTGGTAATGATGCGTCCAAATTGTTCTTCTTCAACAGTGGCTTAACTATGGCTGTCTAAAAAGCAGTGGGGAAAACGCCAGTCTGTAGTGAATGATTAATGACAGTCAGCAGATAATTTTTTTAAAAACATCTTTAAAAAATGATGTTGGAATGGGGTCTAAAAGGCAGGTTGTGAACTTAACTGGGAGATAACTTTCTCAAGCATGTCAGCATCCACCAGGACAAATCTCTCCAGTGTTTCCTCATTTAAAAGTGCAGATTCTGAAAAATTAAAATGCGTAGACTGACGATGTAAAAGATTAGATCTAATGGTATCTATTTTGCTTCTGGAGTGGACTGCAAGATCTACACATGAAAGGTTTAGTTCAAGAGGTTGGTTAAAAACAGGGTTAATTAAATGGTCAGTAAACCTGTACTGACAGGCCATGGGTTATGAACAGGTCTAATACATGTCCTCGTCTACAGTTTCATGCTTAGAGGAGTTGAGTGTGTTCGGTGTGTAAAAACTGACGTTATTTGCAGCCTAAGAAATAGCTGTCAAAGTAAATACACAGCATAACTCTGATGGGAGGAAAATATGCAACTTTATGCAATTTAGTTTTTTAATCAATCATAAAAAAATGTCCTCTCTACAAAAGATTACAGCAATATATTTTGTGACATTTACTGTACATGTGAAACAGTTAATCAGAGAATTTACAAGTATTAAACTGAAGTTTGGTCCAAGACAAGTCGACCAAGTTTCCTCTTTCTATCAAAAATAACTGTCTAATGACATGATCACTGTAAATTGATAATAAATACAAAAGATTTTCAGATAACTGGACACTTCTTCTGCACGTCCTAGTCGAGACAAACCTCCGTCACTCTGTACACCTTGCTGATCAGGACTTCCACCGTATCTCCACCCAGATGACAAAGGTCCAAGATGCAGACGACATGTGTGTCCTCCAGCTCGCTGGCAGTCACTAAGACCTCCTCTGCAAGACAATCATTCCACATTATAGCACATCACCTGTCACACTGATCCTTAATATGATGCATGTATGTAGTTATAAAAGACCTCCAGGGTCTGCAGGAACCGCGTGTGTTAAGGTCAAACTGCGGTGACTGCTTGCTGAATGGGTGGTGTGGTGGCTACCTGGCTCAGGAGGTGTCACTTCACTGTGGTTGGCGGTATCACTGAGAGGGCAGAGGAAGCCTGATGACAGGCAGGACAGCATCGTGTTGCCATGGGGATCCTGAGGAAGACCCGCAGCCCTGGGCTCGTCTGAGCTCACAACAGGAAAATATGCAGCATCAACAGCTATCTGCTTGTTTATACCTGCCAAAAAGATATAAAAAAAAGAAGACTGACAAAAGGATTTTGATGGTCGTCATCAGTGCTCTTTGCTAAATGAAAGGTGGGCTCTAAAGGTGGACCCAGCTGACAGTGTGTTGGCTCAGAGTTGTCAGGAGTGGAGCATTCATTCAGAAGATGACAGACAAAGAAGTGCACAACATGTTGAAAATGCAACAGAGGGCATAGAATAAAAAGTTGAATACAGGAGATCCACCAGATGCACTATGCATGATGGTGTTTTCTAAATGTCACTCAGACATTGCACTTTGCAGCTTAATTTACGCTGGTCTCAACCTCAAAGTCACTCACTGATGACATAAAAGGCAATATAATCATAATAAATATTTAAAAGCCGGTGCCACTATTCAGGACTAATCAAATGAGAGTTATTTTTGTCCACTTAAGAGAGTCGTTGATAAAAAGAGAAGGCCAGGGCCCACATCCTCTGAATAACTGAATGCTCTGAACAGGCTGCAATGCTGGAACAGATCAGAATCCTTCTTAATATAAAACTTCACCTAATACTGTTACTTGGTAGTATCCCTGAGAGGCCACAGGTGGGATGGTGTCAGCGGTTTGCTCTGGTGCCCACCGCGTCGGCTGAAGGTTGCTCCACTGCAGGAGGACGTCCTTCTCGTCGAACGTGAACCTCCGAGAGACACTGTCCTGGTACAGACCACCTTGACACAAATGTTCAGACACTTCTTGTCGTTGCTTCAGCCAGCTTCTGCTTTCCCAAGACAATACATCAGAGTCTGGTGGAAATGAACCCATCAGTGCGACAGTGTATCAGAACATGTAAGGTAAACTGCAGTAAAGCTGTAGTTGCAGTAACGCACCTTGAGTTTGAAGTTGTAGGCGAGGCTCCGCGTGCTGAGCCTCCTCAGAGTCTGACTCACTCTCTTCTTCTTCCTGCTCTTGTCCTTCCTCTGTAGTTTCAGGTCCAGCTCTCCTGTAGGAGCAGAGACAAATGAGCACAGAATGGCTGGAGTGGGTCACTGATGAGCACTACCAGCTGAATCTTCACTACCTTTTTGCTGGCACGCAAGCACGATTCAAGGAAGACCGCATGGCTTCTCTGGAAAACATGTCCATGTGTTACATTTCATTTAATGAGTTCCATGTAAAACTCAAAGCCACAAAGGCACAATTAAGGATTCAAGGCCAAGCTCACAAATCTGACAGCCAGGAGACGAATTATACCTCATTTGAATTCTTCTTTTCCTTCTGTTTGCAGAGCTTTTCTCAGCAGAGGGAGATATTAAACTGGCCTGTGAAGTCTGCTCAGCTAGTGAGGGATCGTTGTGTGTGTCAGGCGCAGCTTGTTCACACACATCAGTAGAAATATCAGGCACCTGCAGGAAAGCAGCTGACTTATTTTACAGTTTTAATGATCACTTCTCTTGAAAGAAAGCTTTGAAATAATGTCTACTACCTCTTTCTCTCCCGTTCTTTGAGACTCTGTGGTCTTCGGGTTTTTGAGGTAGCGCACTGCCGTGATTTGTCCTTGAATGGCCAGTTTTTTATGCTCCCTAAACTTCAAGGTCTCTATCTCCCTCTTCAAGTCAGACACAGCAACCAGGGGAGCTTGAGCTGAAGATGGAGCATAAAGGTTTTAAAATAACAAAAGTCTCCACGGACAATTAAACCAAATCACTTATAGTGTGGGATGCAGAGTTTTAGATGCTGGGTAAAGTGTCTTCTACTTTAGAAGCCAAGCTGTTGTCTGTAAATTGTCTTCTTATGAGTGGCTTGAATGAATGGTTTTTGAAAAATCTAATAAAATGTTTAAAGATGAACTCCTTGCAACCATGCATCAGGATACAGTGAGCAGGTGTGCAGTACAAGTGATTTATCAGGGCCTGGACGCTACGCTGTGTCTTGTGGCAGAGCTGCAGGAGAATGCTGACCCACATTATATTGGATTCCTGCCACCCACAAGAGAACCCAGTGAATCTCATTATGGTTCAGTACTGAAGTGGACGTCATCATTTCATGCCCTGAAATTATAAAACATGTAAGCTGGACTTCTTTCTGAGGCTAATGGGAGCATTCTGAACGGAAACGGTTACAAACTGAGAGGCTAAAAAAACTTAAAGCATGTGAATTAGTTCTAAAAATAGATGTTTCAATGAGCCATTGTGTGTTTTTCCCCTCACCTGAGACATCTGCTGTTGACTGGGTGTATTTCTGTGGGGGCCGAGGGTAGCAATAATGACCACCAACGGCTGTCCTCTGGAGGACAACGTTGTCCTTCAGAGTTTTGGTCCACTGAATGAAGCTCTTCACTTTGGGGTCACTCACATACGGCTGACCTTTGTGGTGGCCTGTTGTGGAGACAGATAATATACAGTTCAGCTCCAACCGCAGTGACCAAAACCATCACCACGTGTATGTACAGTATATTGTAGCAGTCATGCAAACCTGTGATGAACGTTTCCGTCTCGCAGCTGCTTGTGAGGTAGGGAAACGAGCCTTCCACGTGACAAACTCTCATCTGAGTGCACACCAGGTAGGTCACTGTGGAAGACATCATGATGGAGCAAACAAACTAGGTGAAAATGCTTATGAGAAAGGCAGCAGAGCTATCAGGGAGGAGCTGATAGAGTTGTCTTACTCGGGCATATGTGACTGAAGATCTCTGGCTGAGAGGAGGAAAAAACCTCCAGGATAAAAGGGTGACCAGATGTCCCGTCCACCGCGTGGATCCAGCGATACGTCCAGTATTTTTCTGGACCTAGAAGGTGAACAGCACCAAGAGCTAATTCAAATTAAAAAGGAAATTCAGCAGCTTTAATTAAGTTTCAACAAATTATTTCCAGTTAAGAGATAAACATCAACATTTCTTACCCTTGTTCCCTTTACTCTTCACTCTTTCAACGCGCCCAACAAATGTGACCAAACCAATGACATCACATGCAGAATTGTTGGATAGTTTTTCCAATTCTGACCTGCAGGATACATTCATACTATGAAGCAGCAAAACAAATTCAAATACTACACGGATCAGCAAGGAAATGTTGTATAAACAGAATAATACTAAACAGTATGTATTTCGTATAAACCAAAACAGTGAATAAAAATCGCAGAGCTCACACACCTCAAAGATAAAGACAGACTAACGATGAACTGTAGGTGGATAAATGCGAACTCATACCTGGTGATGAACTGGTAGGAAACATCCGGCAATCCCCACTGAGGCAGGACACTCTTCGGTGAGACAACAGTGATCACTGAGGCTGGGTTGCGAGGATTCAGGCAGATTTCTTAGAAAAACACATATGAAGATACGACATTACAGAGAGTTTAAGCTGACAGTATTAAGTGGCTCACCAGCCCTTTCAGTCTACTGTCAGACAATGCCAGTGTTAAGCCACATACAGCATTTGTGCAACTTTTTCAGACAAAGAACAAAACAAAAATACAATTAATTTACTTTCAACATTTGTACTAAACTTCAAAATGCAAGACTGTGGTGAGTACATACTGTTCTGTACATACCTACAGAGTTAAAGGTCTTCATTCTGTGATGGTTCATTTGCGGGTGTGACCGGTTTGAATAACTCTGCTTCAAGGTGTAATTTTGGATGTACAACACTGTGCCCACATTCAGTCTCTGAAAAAACTCTGGACAAAGCTCGTTCCAAAGCACAAGGGACATTGTCCCACTCTGGTCAGCAACTTCAAAGTATGCCTGAAATATAACAAAGCACCAGGTGAAAAACAAGTAGACTGCAGCACTCAGTCGTAACACGACTTGTTTCTTGCGAAGCTCAAACTCACCTGGTAGGGGTAATCAATCTTTAGGCCAAACTTGCCATAATATCGTAATCTGGATTTGTGTATTATCTTCACTAGAAGAGGGAGAGGTTTCCATGTGTTTCTGAAGGATGACTCCAGACTACAAAGAAGAGTGATCTTGGACACTATTGAAAAGAAAACATCTTCAGGATTTCATCTTCAAGACAGAATACCAATGCATGTATTCTAGTCAACAACTGTTCCTCGTGTGTTTAGTTCAGACTGTAAATTATGCATATAGTCCATGTGGAAGATATAGAAATCATCTTGGTTTTATGATGTGTGAGAAGCGGGATCATCATAGTATCTCACCGTCCAGCACTGCGTCAGATGAGGGACAGCCTGAGGTCCAGATGTCTCCCTCTGGGTCGTCGTTGTTCCACAGAGACAGGTAATGTTTGCGGCTCACCTGGAGGGGAACATCACTTTGCAGCACCACACTCCTCTCCATGCCATGCTTTACCAGCATAGGCAGCGAAAGGACATCCTTCACATGGGGCAGGATAGCAGATCTCTCTCCACCACATCTGAGCTGTTCAATGCAGATGTAACCGTGTCCCAATCTCCTCTCATTGTACACAAAAGAGCACTGAGTGATGCTGATGTCAGCCCCAGTCCTCAGGGTGTTTGTGTGCACCAAATGATTTAAACTAGGGTGAACAAAGCATTTGGCTCGCCACACTCCGTCCGTCACCGTCACATCGTAGCTGTAGCTGTCGAGCTGCTGCCCTTCAGCTTCCTCAGACAGGTACCTCTGAAGTGCAATGACAGCGACGGGAGCCGCCTCCTCAGTTTGTACTTTCAGACACTGTGTGGAGGATAACCGCTCCAACGTCCTCTGGAGGAAAGATACTTGAGAAAGACCACTCACCACCGAAGAACAGGACGAGTTATCCTCCATTGTGGACGGTTAATTCAACGAGTTAGCCGCTATATAGCAGGTGTGTCAGTGCTGTATCCGAAGTATCTCATGTTAGCTTGTTGGCTAACTAACTTCCTTCTGCCAGTATTAGCAACAACAACAACGTTAAAGTTAAGTAAAGAAACGAGTGCTATCTGAAAAAATGTATGACAAGACTTATCGTATTGCAGCTAACTTCCAGTTTACCATTTATCACCTGATATTTCTTGGAGTTTTGAGAGGAGGATACTTCGGTAACGAAGTTACAGTTAGCTCAAGCTGGCTAACGTTACAAACGACGCGGGTGCTGTTTGATTGCGTCACTATTTGCCTGAAATACCAAGAAGTGCACAAAGCGAAAGAAATCCAGCCTAAGTCTATGTTGTATGTCTAATGTCATCATGCCAAATAAGTCTGGCTTAAAAACTGGACAGCTAACGTTTTCAGAAAAGTCCTATTTTTAAATTCCGCGCTGGGCAGACTCGTTTTGGACTCGCGTGACGTCATTAACGCGACGACTTAGGGGGCAGCTGTTTTTGTTTTTTTTTTAATGGCCAAATATGCTTTCTAGGAAAGATTTGTACGTTTTACTGCCAGGAGTCAGGACACACTAAAAATCCTGTCAAGAAAGCTTTTATTTTAATTAATCAAACATTTAATTAGTCAAGCAATCAAATACACAAAACTAGAGACTGTGCACATCATACTGTATTATGATTGAGTTGTTTAATCAACGGAAATAAAGGATTTTATGAATTATATAAACAGTTTTTGGGGACATTATTGGCAAGAATCAGCCTTTCATGTAGCCCAGTACAGTGCATAATTCAGAATCTGCCTTTAAGGTATTTAAAATGGTGTTTTGAAGGATAATTTAGTGGGAAGCATTCAGAAAGACAAGAAAAAGAAGCAAATAAGAAAAAACAAAGGAAACCGAGCTTGACACATTGTTTTACGTTTGGTTTAACACAGTCACATCCATTTAAGTTTGTTTATAGTGTGACTCTTCACAGCCAATCACAACTCAAGAGTCATTTTGTTTTTGCTGATTCAATTGGTCAATAAAGTCTTGGAGGGGTGGCGGTTGTGGGCTCAGTGGACTTCATGATGAGCATGCTGACAAATGAAAGGCTCTTTTGAAATGATAAGCTGGCCACTCTGTCATGTAATATACAAGCATCTCAATTCAAACAATATTCATACTGATTGTGCATTCAAGTATCTTCAAAGCTTGTGGAATCAGCACATTTTAAACCAGGCCACTTTGGCCACTTGGGGGCAGCAAAAAACAGACTAACAACAACACTCATTACTTTGCGCAGATCCAATGAAACATTGATATATAACAGGAGCTGTATGAGCAACAAGAGCAAATGGATAAAGGATGAAACGTGTTTTCTTTTAATGAAACGACACTTTCCCACTGTTTAATTCAGTTAATTTCAACGACTTTTCACAGTTTGAAATCAGTTTTCCTCTAAGTATGTTGATTACTGATTCAAATAGTAGACCTATCCAGTCCTCTGGTGAAATCTTAATGAATCAACTAAATGGATGTAACTTGGATCAAAAAGTAATATCTGATCATAGTCACAATGCTCCTGCCAGAAGTTGACATTAAGCTGTGCCGTGCGCACCGTCGGTCCTGGTTGGTAAAGGGGATTTTCAGTTATTCATAATGCTGACCTCTTCAAAAAATCATTGTTCCACCTTCCTGGCAAGTAAATCAGCCGTCGTGGCACTCTCATTTCCTTCAGTGAAGCAACAGTCATGTAACTCTGTTAGTATTGCACAGTTCAACCGTTCTCATGTTCAGCCATGTTTAGTTTTATATTTTTGTTTTTACATTTGTTAAAGTGCTCAATTGCCACTGTGAAATGTACCATAATAATGTCATATGCACGGCATAGATCCCCTGTATCTTGTACAATTTTATAGTTTATATTTGTAGGTCAGGTAACATCTTTAGAAAGTGTCCTTGCTATTTTAGTTTCCCCAGCATTACTGTGGACAATGTCACAGGCGATAAAATAGAAGCATGTTTAGCAGTCTTGAAGAGGTGGTGGCACATTCTTATCTACATGTTGTCACTCCATGTTATTCAGATCATTAACATGTCAGTGAGCAGAAATTTATTCTAGGGCTCTGTCATCAAGGCTGAATGCTGTTTATGAGGGTGCTATTAGTGTTTACATTGCACTTAAGACCCAGCGGGCACTTCACCACAAATCAGTTTCCAGAATGCCAGTGCCAAGAAAACTAATATATTTTGTCCTCTTTGTTTCTCTTTGTGTTTGTGAGACACCAAGTATAATTTTTTAAAAGTTTTTACTTTAACAATAGTATAAAAACTACATTCAGGCAATGTGTAGGAGTTTAGAAATTGAAAAGAAAAATTATAAAACCAAGAATTCAGACAAACATGTACAGCATATCCTGTCACAAAATGTTCTTTTAGCTGAAATTGAAACATTAATACCAAAATTGTAAACCAAATGGGAAAAGTCAAAATAAGAAATGCACTTTTTTGAATGTTAAAAATCCGTTTTTCAAAAAGTATGAGCGTTTTATTTTCTTCCCCTCAATTCTGCCACTGTTCTGTATGCATGTGCATGTGTTACATTTTATTTAATAATTTCTTAATATGTTTATCGTATAATGTGTACCCTTCTCTGGAATCTTTTACTTTGAGATTAATAATGTGATCACAAAAACATATTTTCATTTATGTATTTTGAATAATTAAAAAAATTGCAGCTTGGATGAAAAAAAAAGTTTTCTTATGAATTAAAGATGAGCAAATATGATTGAAATAAACGAACCAATTACTCGGCAGTGTTTTTTCCCCCCGTTTCATTCATGAAATAGCTGGTCCCTCATAATGAATCTCCGAGGACCGCCTTCTCGCCACAAACTACAATCCCAGAATGCCTTGCAACTTTGGCAGCATTTCTTGTCGACGTGGGAAGGGAGGGATTGGGACACAAACAAACGTCCACGGGTTTGATGTCGGGCCACGTTACAGATAACCGTGGCGTGTCAGGTGGATTTCGCGGATAACTCCATGACATTTGAAACATGTGGCTCAAACCTGAAGAGATTCTGCTGAAAAACGCCTTCAAATTATGGGTCACCGAGGAGGATAATGAGTATTTCGTACTGCAAAGGAGACGAGGCTACGGAGAAGGTGGAGGCGGTTTGACAGGTAACATTAGCCGTCATGTTTTCACCTCCTCGCATGTGTCGGACAGCTGCTGCGGCTTCGCCAAACCTCATTTAAATAGATACGTAATTTAGGGGTTAACTCGCTACACGGTTGTGTAGCTAACAGCTGCCTGCCGTGCACAGGGCGGGTGCTGCTCTGTAGCCTGCTCGTCCACAGGAAAATAGCCTCATAGCAACAGGTACAAGCCAAGTGTCAGCATTACATGAGCCAGGTTCGGTGCTGAGGAGCTGGTTTCTCAGTCTGCGGGTCTGTCTGAGTGTACGTGTCAGGGCACTGGCTTATTTGGTTTGTTACAGCACTGAGTTGACAGGGAGATTACGTGGGGAAAAGTGTGTGTGTTCCCTCCACGGCTCATTTCCTGCTGGTGTCACTGCCCTGTGGTTAGGTTACAGGATGTGCACGGGCCTGAAAACTTTGATCCCTTGCTCAGTCAGATTTAGACCCATTTCCAGCTGACAAAAGCAGGCTGAAAATCATGCACTTTGGAGTAGCGGTGCTTCCTGACGTCCTGCCACAGGGCAGTTCAGTGGGTTTGTGAATATTTGCACCGGTTTCTCCCCGAGGCTTCAAATATAACTGGAAACCCTTGAATTTGTAATGTCACTGCAATGTCAGGCACTGCTGCTCCCTGCACAGCGAATGTGTCAGCAGCTGTGCTGACATTGATGCTTAGTTGAGTTGTAATATAGGTTATATCAAGCTTTGCTGAAATGAGATGGGATATTTTTAGCATGGAGAGAAAACTCTGACAGCTGTTGTTTTTACAGACTGGGGTTGCAACCAATGATTGTTTTCATTATTGATTAATCTGTCAGTTATTACCAAGAGTCCAAAACCCAGAGGTATTGAATTTATGGTGATAAGAAAATGCAGAACGCTGCAGCAAATCCTCACAATTGAGAGGCCAAAAGAAGTTGTTAAATGACTTAGTCAAGTATTTCCTGTCGATCAACTAATCGATTCAACAACTAATCATTTCAGCCTTTCAACAGATCTTTTCTAGAGCTGGGATTACAGCTTTCCCTGTTTTCTCTATATGGAAATGTATATATTTGTTTGTGAGTGTTTGTATGTGAGTGACAAAAACATATGTAAGGTATGACTGGTCAGCAATATTATCAGCTGACTGCCGATTCAAAGTGTTTTGAAGTGACATTTGGCTGTTTTCATTGTCATTATTGCGTTTACTGTTTTATTATTTCCTTATTGTAAGATATAAAACCTCTGAGGGACAGTGACGGACCTTCAGCAGAGTTTGTACTTGCAGTTATAGAGACGAGCGGTGCATGTTCAGAGAGAGAAGGTGAACTGTCAGGAGCAAAGCAGCCGTGTGTGATCTCTCAGAAATAGCGACACCCCTTGTGTTTTTTGGTCTAGAAACAACCTGTTGTGTAAAACTAACTGCATGACATTCTTTGCTAACTTGGATCTGTGAAAGTATAAAAGTAGCGCTTGTCATGCCACCAGTGATTGCAAGCTGCAGGATCTAACCACATGCTACAGTGTGACAGCCGTAAGGTAATTAATCGCTAATTAATGACAACGAGCGGTGTTCCAGCTGAAGGCAGAAGGGCTGATGTCTTGTCTGGGCGGTTTAATGATAGCAGAGGTTAAATACTACCTGACTGTGCATAGCATGCTGCACTCGAGGCCCTCTCCAGCACAAGAGCCTTTTATGTGTAGCATCTCTCACGTGTTAACGTCTGTCCTTGACCGTTTGATGCCGTTCTGCACTGATGAGAACATAAATTATAAGAGCTGTGTTTGTAGCTCCACTGGTAGAACATGTGGATGGCTGATCCGTGTTCAGCGGGCACGCCGGTATAATGCTGATGCTGGGCATGAGTGTGGTTTCACTGCAACATGGTTAATTATTCATGGAGGGCATGTCAGAGAGAAATAGTAAACGTAACAGATTTTGCTAATTTTAGTTGTGCGGCAGCTCTGGCGTGGACCTGAGGGATCTTTCACATTGACGCTGTCAGGACGAGTATAAAGGCACAGTCAAAGGCGTCACGTGGCTGAAGGTCATGTGTAACAGTACTGATTTAAAAACACCAATGTATGTATGTTGCAGGCCTCCTTGTGGGAACTCTGGATACTGTGTTGGACTCCACATCCAAAGTTGCTCCGTACCGCATTCTACACCACACACCAGACTCGCAAGTGTATTGGTCAATAGCATGTGGTATGTCGCTGGATTTTCATCTTATTATGACAAGCCCAGAGTTATGTAAGAATAAAAAATGTCGTTTTTCCTGTGACCTCAGACTCTTGTTTTGCACTCTTGATGTTGTGTCAGGTGTCACCAAAGAGGAGATTGTTCAGCACTGGGATTGGCTGCAGCAGAACATCATGAGGACGCTCTCTGTCTTTGACTCCAGTGAAGACATCACCAGCTTTGTACAGGGCAAGATTAGAGTAAGAACTTATGATTTTTTTCTCTGGGGATGACTCAAATCTCTCAGCAGGGCTTGTAATGCTGTATAATACTGAATGTGATAATGGCTTCTTAATACTTATATTACTAAACTCCCTGACTGTGAATTACACAGTATTTCTTTCCATTATTTACTGAAAGATATTGATTTGAACACCTTAATGAAGATGATGCATCGTTTTCTAATCACCCTCACTCTGCTGTAACCCTTCATGTTTAATGTTTTAGGGTCTTATCGCTGAGGAAGGGAAGTCGTCCCTGGTGCTGGAGGAAGATCCTGAGAAGTTCAGAGAAGCACTTTTGAGGTTTGAGAAGTGGTTTGAGCTGCCACCGGAGGAAAAGCTGGTCACATACTACTCGTGCAGCTACTGGAAGGGCAAAGTGCCCTGCCAGGGCTGGCTCTACCTCAGCACAAACTTCCTGTGCTTCTATTCATACCTGCTGGGAGCTGAGGGTAAGCTATTTCTGTGCCATTTGTCCCGATAATGTTGATCGGTGGTAACAAAGACTGTGACAGCTCCTAACAGCCGCTGTGGTGGGCTTTCATGCATTAGAAAATAGCTCTCTAAGTAATGACACCTTCCATTATTGTTATAAAGCCATTATACTGTAGCGGACCGCGTAGCGGAGGCAAACTTGAAAAACAGCATGGATAGTGGATAACACTTACTGTCATGACATCGGTGACATTTGAAGAATTCGAAAAAGATGCTGTGAACATATACAGTTTTTCGTATCAGTAATTCTTTATAATGGCACCATAAAATGGGCTTTTACTGCGGTGCATGTCATATATTTTAATAATGCAAATTTGGACCAGCTGCTCAAGATCCTTGTCCTGGCAGCTGTGAGACTTAACCCTGGATTTGTTCTTATTTATTGTGATGACGTTGCAGTGAAGCTGGTCATCTCCTGGGATGAGATCTGGAGGCTGGAGAAAACCTCTAACGTTCTACTGACTGAGAGCATCCATGTCTTGGCTCATGGGGAGGATCACTACTTCTCCATGCTGCTGCACCTTAATGAAACATTTGTTATCATGGAACAGCTGGCCGACTACTCCATTAAGCGCCTTTTTGATAAGGAGGCCTTCCAGAGAGAGCCAGCGCTCGCTGACCCCCTGCAAATTACCAAGAGGTACTATCTGTCTGCTACACTGCACAGCTTTACATGATCCTGTTAGTGCTGGCTGCCAACTTGAAGAACCAGAGTAAACACCCAGTCTGACGGCAGTCAGAAAGTGTTTGTGTTTGTTTTAATGGTGGCCATACATGACAGTACCGGTGCCATGTATTTTTAAAATCAACTTACTGTAGCTGCTTACTTGGACCATTTTGATGACTTGATACTGTGGCAGCTTTTGATTTGAGGTCGATCTGCTGGAAACACTTAAAATGATCTACCTGTCCATACTAACAGTATATGTAATAATTTATATTTGTAATGATCTAAAGCGATCAGTCAAAGAGCAGAAAGGAGAGTTTATTGTAAGACTGTTGTGCATGTGAGTGTGGAGGCTGCTGAAAGGATGTTCTAACAAAACTTTAACGTGATGTTCCGCCCATGACTTTTCCTCCCCCGCAGAGGCCTAGAAGCTCATGCAAAGAGCGAGCAGTTCCGAGCATTTTTCAGGCTTCCCAAAGAGGAAAATCTGTTAGAGGTGCATGAGAGCTTCCTGTGGGTGCCCTTCAGCCATTTTAACACGCTTGGCAAGATCTGCCTGTCTGAGAACTACCTGTGTTTCGCCAGCCAGGATGGAAGCCAGTGCCATATCATCATTCCAATGCGAGAGGTAAAGTGGACCAAAGGCGGCATTACTTGATTGATAAAAACACTGCCAGTAATGTCTGAACGAGCAGGCTGCATACTGATGAACGTCAGCCTCCAAAGTGACTGTGTGGTGTGCCAACGTTCTTCCAGGTTGTTAATGTTGAGAAGCCAGACTCCAGCAGCAGAGCTTTAACGGTGTGTGTGCGTGGCAAGAGGGCGCTGCGTTTCTCTGAGGTTCGGGACTACCAGCGGCTTGCCAACACAATCCGTAGCAGGTGTGGGATTAGCGCCAGCCCTCAGCACTCTGCTTCATCAGAGGTAACATACTTGAGCGTCGTTTTGTTTGTGCCATTGTGCTCTGTGGTCTGTATTATTATTCTGTATTTTGCAGTGGTTTCTGACATTGAAAATGTGTTTATCACGAAGGCCATACGAGGCGAGTGCCAGTCACTCATCAACCACTTCGAGGACAACCCAGAGGACGTAACACTGATGGTGGGGCAGAAAGGCAGCAGCAAGGCTGTAAGCACAGAGGCTCTCATGACTGTTTTCCATCCCCAGGATGTTGAAAACCTTGACCCAAAAATGGTAAATATCAGAGGTGGACCTAAATAAAAATGCATGCATTGCAGAGTGTGTACAATAACACTGTGGTGTGTGTGCTAACTGTGTGTTTTGACAGCTTAAAGAAAAGATGAAGGAACAGTCTTGGAACATCCATTTCTCTGAATACGGACGTGGCACGAGCATGTTCTTCACCAAGAAGACACGAGACTTGATTGTTCGTGGTGTTCCCGAGGCCTTGAGAGGAGAGCTGTGGATGCTGCTTTCAGGTATTTAGACAGCAGACATCTGAAGTGTCAGTGATTTGTTGATGAATCCTTGCATGATTGAAAGCGTTAAGTGCTCGAGTGCTCACTCAGAATATTTAATTAAGGAAACATGGTCGGTGTGGGATCGCTGCAGCATCTGTTTCTGGACTGACCGTGGCTCTGTCTCTGTAGGAGCCGTGAACGACATGGCCACTCACCCTGGCTATTACGCCGAGCTGGTTGAACAGTCTCTTGGCACAAGCACTTTGGCTACGGACGAGATTGAGAGAGACTTGCACCGCTCTCTGCCAGAACACCCTGCCTTTCAGAGTGACACAGGAATCTCAGCTCTGCGCAGAGTCCTCACTGCCTATGCATACAGGAACCCCAAAATCGGCTACTGCCAGGTACTGATTGACACTGATAACAAACACTTAGAGGCCTTGGCTTAAATACAGAGATTGCACCCAGAAGATCATTATCAACATTGACTGTATAAATGGTGGATGGAGTCTGAAAAGTGAAACCAATGTTGCCTTAAACTGAATTCTTTCTAATGGCCAGCAGGGGGCAACCCCATTGGTCATAAAAAGAGTGTTTGTAAGCTTACGTGGAAACCGTCTACTTCTCCCTTGATTAATCACACCTGTAAGCATTTTCTAATGAGTTTATGGTCTCAGTCCATCGTTTCCAGTGTTTTTCAATACAGCATGGTGCTCATTTTCTAAATTATGGTCCCATTTAGAGTAAAAAAGATGATAAAGCAGCATCTGCTCAAGTGTCCTCAGGCTCTCAGACAGATCCAATCAGGATAGAGGCATAGCAGTGAGTATCCGCCCCAACTCCACCTTCTTGTCCATATATGGTCACTTCACTTAAGGCTTCAAAACAGTAGTCCACGAATCAATAAGTGATGTTGTGGCAGTTTTAAACTTGGCAATTGCTGAAAAACGATGCGATGAAAATGAAAAACATGCACACAAAAATACGATTAACAGGAAGTGTCAATTTGCTGTCATGATCATTCTACACCCCTTCATTTCTAGTGGTAATTTGTGCGAGATTGTCCTCTGCTGTTTTAGGTGAGCTGACGGTTATGGCACAGACGTCAGCACTCAACACTCACAGTTTTAAAACCCATGTCTCCTTTACTGTGATTGGTCATTTCATGACACTGAGGAGTGCAGTGGCTCTGAAAAGCAGAGGTGATTTTTAAAAAAAGGCCAAGTACTTTAAAGAAAAGCTCTGAAGCTCAGAAAAGGCCACAAGGATACAAGTGATCTAAAAACCATTGAAAACATTTTAAAAAGGCACTGATGCTCTGAAATTGCCTTTATACTTGCCTTCTCTCTGCAGTTCACCATACACTTCCCCCTAAAGTAGTCTGTTTTTTTAAGTGTGTCCTTTTTCCCCATTCAGGCCATGAACATCCTCACCTCAGTTCTCCTTCTCTACGCTAAAGAAGAGGAGGCTTTCTGGCTGTTAGTGGCCGTCTGTGAGAGGATGTTGCCGGATTACTTTAACCGCCGAATTATTGGTGAGAGGGGAAGCAAAGGATGCCATTCTCAAACCGCTTCTGCTGGTCATTTTAGGACATCAAAGGTGAATGATTTCAGGAGTTTGGCTGCACTCTGAAATGTTGCCGATCTTTCTTCAGGCGCTTTGGTCGATCAGGCGGTGTTTGAGGATCTGATTCGAGACAACCTGCCCCAGCTGGTGGAGCACATGACGGACCTGAGCTTCTTCTCGTCCGTGTCCTTGTCCTGGTTCCTCACTCTCTTCATCAGCGTCCTGCCCATAGAGAGTGCTGTGAACGTGGTGGACTGTTTTTTCTACGACGGCATAAAAGCCATTCTGCAGCTCGGCCTGGCAGTGCTGGACTACAACATGGAGGCTCTGATCAGTTGCCACGATGATGCCGAGGCCGTCACCATCCTCAACAAGTCCGTGTGAATCCAAACGCAAAAGCAGGGCTGATGTGTTTAAAGGTTGTTATTGTGTAAACGATTGTCTCTCCATCTGACATTTCAGATTCTTCGACAGCGTGACAAACAAAGACAGTCCGTTGCCTCCAACAGTGCAGCAAGCTCCAGTGGGCAGTAACGATAAAGCATCCCACTTCAACGTGGATATCAGCGCTCTGATCCGAGAGGCGTACGAGGTAGTGCAAGAGTTTTTCGCGTCCATTTTGTTCGGCGACATCAGCGTTGCGCTTTGTTTAACTAACTGCACTTTGTTTTAGAAATATGGACATATCCGTTCAGAGGAAGTCGAGAGTTCACGGAAAAGAAACAAACTGCATGTGATCCAGACACTGGAGGATACAACCAAACAAAATGTTGTAAGTGACCATCGAGTTCTGGAATTTCCCCTCGTGGGACAAATAAAGGAATATTGATCTTGATCTTCACGGCAGTCTGTGAAATTGCATCGTTAACGTGGTGTTAAGGATGAATTTTGAATCTCTTTTCAGATTCGGGTGGTGTCCCAAGAGGTCAGATTCAGTTCCTCACAGCTTGATGAGCTTTATAACTTGTTCAAAGTGAGTCAGAGACGTGATAGAGTATCTTCAGTGTTATTCTAAAAAATGTAAACAGTCACGATAAAGAAATGAGAAATAAAACCATCATGTTTCTCTTCTATCTTTCTTCCATTTTCAGAGGCAGCATTTCCTCTGCTGCTACTGGACGATGAAGAGTCCCGCTCTGCTCCATCATGACCCCAGCCTGGCCTATTTGGAGCAGTACCAGTTGGGTTTCCAACAGTTCAGCGGGCTCTTCTCCCTGCTGGAGCCCTGGGCTTTCTGCACCATCAAGAGCACCCTCTCTCTCTGGATCTTCCGCCTGATAGACGAGAATCAGGACGGCCTCGTCAACTTTAAAGAGTTCTGCTGTGCCCTTGGTAAATTCACTCTGCTCTCTGCTCTCCACTCATGCGGCGCTTATCCTCAGTGTCCCCGCTGCTATAATTTCAAATTGCTTCTCCCGCAGATACTTTGTACAGTGGATCCTTCACAAATAAGCTGAAATTCCTCTTCAAGCTGCACCTGCCACCAGGTGAGTGATGAACAGATGATCAAGCGAACATCAGCAAATCTAAATGACACATTTTTTGAAATGATTCGTATTTTCTCATGTGACAACTCTCAGTCTCTCACGTCTATGTCTCTTGTAAATTACAAAACCGATCTGTATTAGTGTATCTTCAGCTTCAACCTCTCACAACACATCTACAGTGATCACATACTCCTGCTGGACAGCAATAACACACGCCCGACAGACGTACAGAAGCAGCCTAAAATAATACCCAAGATCAGATTGACTTACATCAGTCTGTGGTTGAGTTGTCATTTCAATAATCCAGTCCACAACTCAGCATTTGTTGAGTGGGCACATTTCCTGGGGGAAGAAACTGGCCTTCAGTGTGTGGCTCTTGTCTGCATGATGTGGCAGTGCGTGCTTGAAGGCAGGGGTAAGAATAGTCTATGTTGGGTGAAAGACCTTTGCCATGGCAACAATGGATGTAAGGAGCTGTAAGGGCATTTTGCAGTGGGCTAGTTTGCCCATAAAGAGGATCTGTGATGAGGAAGAAGTGCTCAAATTACAACTGACAGCCTAGCAACAAAACAGTACTGAGTCACAGTTTGTGACATGCCAAGCCAGTGAACATCAAGCAGTGAAGCTTGTTTTATGTCTCATGGAGAGTGCGTATTGCTTCAGCACCAAGGACAGGTCCCATCTTGTTGCCACAGAGTAGAGGCAGAGTTCCCCACCCTAAGCCTTAAAGCTGTGGCAGGAAGTTTATTTTTAGCTTCATTGGGCAAAAAATCCATAATAACCATTCAGCTTATTGTAATTCAGGTGGTCGCAGAGAAAACTAGACTTCTGCACCTCCTCTTGGCTCTGTGTACAAAATCTAGCCCATCATGGAAGAGTTTAGCCAATGACAGGTCATTTCAGAGAGAGGGTGTTCTCATTGGCTGCACGTGTGCATTCATGCCAGAGGGTGAGAGCCTTGTCTCTCATAGCCAGACCTATCTCCAGGCTTTGTTTTAGCGTTTGTTAATGGCGAGGGAGGGATCAGGGCCTGGACGAGGCTCACGACATGGAGAGGGGGCCCTCCAACCAAATCTGCGGATTTGGTGGGAGGGGCTCAGTGGAGTGATACGAGGCAGCAGAGAGGCAGACGGCGCTTATGTGATAATGGCAGTGACGTTTCTGTGTGAGGTCGATATTTCAGGCTGACGGACATAAGACTAACAACTCCACATACTGTAATCAGTGTTTTTTTGATTTTTCTTTGTTTATTCAAGGCGAAATTCTGCTGTTACCACAGTTTTCATGTCACAATGCATTGTAGATATATCCCTCAAGGTACGATCTGATATCATGTTGACAGCATGTCGGTGTTGCTCCTACATCATCATAATTACATTGCTCCAGGACCATCATCGCAGCTGACCAGTCATGCTGTTTTGATGTAAAAGCCTTGCGACTTGGAAAAAAAAGAAAAATGTGCACGTGGAAGAAGTTAGCTTTTCTAACATGTAGTTAGCTGTGATCTTTTCCTAAACGTAACCAGGTAGTTTTGTTAAAGACTAAATGTAACCAAACTGCGACAGAAAAATAAAACAAAAAGAAACTGAAAGCAAAAAGTGAACTAAGCCTAAAAATAACAAGTCAGCAATATGACAGTAAGTTCCACACGGGACACAAACCCCCAGTCTTCTGTGTCAAAGTCCTGTGCTTGACCCATTCAGCCACCATAACCTGCTTTGTCTCTTTCTGGTCAGTTGCAACGATGGTCCCGCAGCAACATTAATAATGATCTAAGAACAGGACCAACATGGGGATATCAGATAAACCCTCCCTCAAGCAAAGTTTGCAGATTTATGGACTGAGGGACAGCGTAGAGAGAGAGAGAGAGAGCTGAAAAGTAAACTGCACTGACCTCAAACAGTTGCCGATTTCACAGTGGGACAGCCCTGAGCTCTCACAGACTGAGCAGCAGCCCACATCAAAGTCTGACATTATTACAGTGCCAAAAGCCCCATTGATTAAGGACAATATGTGCTATTTAGAGCTGAGAGTCTGCAGGTTTTTCAGTGCAAGCACACAGTTCAGCAGCTGTATGCACTTGCCAGCTGCAGTCATACAGGACGGGCTACACAGTGACATCATGCGTGTCGTAATCTTGTTGTTGTATTACCTTTAACTTATAGCTACATCTCCGCTAAAGGCTTCACTGTTCTGCATGCCACAGTATGAAAATGTTGGATGAACATGGCGTTGCACAATTGCACAAGTGTGGAGCACAAACATGATATCACATGGCAAATGGACTATTACGCTATACTGTATCTTGTGCGCTGAAATTTAGCGTAAATGTTTTCACAGCCGGTCATCATTTTCAAAGGTGATAATTTGACGTCTCATTAGCAGAAGGGAAAGGTCAGAATTTGACAGAGATCTTCTGGAGAGCATCAGAGAGCTCAGTAAATATGCCCATTAGGTTTTAAATAATATTTTACATTTTAGGTGGAAATTCGAGTCCCAGTCTTGTAACTGAGGAAAGGTCACCACAATCATTAAGGTTCGCTCTGTTTGGATCCTGAATATCAACAACAACTTTCACGGCACAGACACCCTGAACCAATAACTCACATGGAGGTCCTCTCATGCAGCACAAAGCTATCGGACAAATATAATGACACTGTTGGCTTGTGAGGGTAATTGCTTAGTCCAGCAGGGCAAGCTGACACACACACGCACACACAGTCATTGGCAGGCTTAAAGAAGAAGAGTGAGAAACTAAAACGATTCAAGTCAGAAGTGTTTGATTGGATAACTTTATTTTCAAAACAGTATTTAATTGTCTTTGCACAGACGGATGCTGAGCTTTGTTACATGTGTTTCTTTAATGCAATAATTCTGCGCATAACAATGATCTATCAGTTGATTAGCCCCATTTAAATATGATGCATTCGAGTACACCACCACTGATTGCAGTATAATCTTCAACATGACCCTGGAGTTGAGTCTTTGACACAGTTTAAACAAACATCACATTGTGAGATTCACAAACATATTGCAGGATAGTGAGATGGGATGGCATCAGACTTTATCTCATGAACTGATAAATCAGTGTATGTGGACTTCTGTGTTTTCTTTCATTAATTTCTTTAACAACTTCCATCTGCTTTGCTCGTGTGGACCCTCTGTCACCTCTGTCTCTTCATCTTTCCTCTCAGTGCGCTCACAGTCGGTATCTTCTAGCTTTCACAGGTAGTCCTTTGCACGTAAAGGAACAAAGAATCCAGCACTTTATTCCAGTGACTGAAGACTCTTCTCACTTGAGTAGACTCTCTGGTTAGCCTCTTTACTCCTTTTCCCTTTAAAAGTCAGATTTCACTTTTACCCCCTCCTCCTAAATTCTGTCATAATCGTGCCTTGATGCTTCCCTGATGTCCTTGAGTGTCATTGATTGTTCTTGAAGCACAGTTTGTTCACTTGCTGCTTCTGTATTTCAGCGTTTGACCTTCCTGAAGATGGTGTGATCAGGAAAAGCCCTGAAAGAGGTAACATTTCCCCCATGTTTATCACAAATACCCCATGGCTATAATTAAAAGCTGTAAATGTCTTAGTTGTGTGTGAACTTGACAGGTAGAGGCAAAGTGGACCTGCAGGCCTACCTGAAACAATGGCAAAATGAAATACTTAAGAAAGAGGAAACCATCAAGGATCTACCCCGAATTAACCAGGTAAGTCAATCCATGTGTTGTTTATTGGCTAAAGAGACGGTTTTCTGCCTGAAGTGGCAAAAACAGAAGATTTAGCCTCCCATTTTCACTACAAAAGGACCTATGTGACATGCTGATTTATCTGATTAAGTACAACATGTGCTTATAGATTGTTTTTCTGTCTCAGGCTCAGTTCATCCAGTTCTCCAAGACCCTGTACAACATTTTTCATGGTGATCCAGAGGAGGAGTCTCTGTACCGAGCCGTGGCCCATGTGACCAGCCTTCTCCTGAGGATGGAAGAGGTGGGGCGGAGGCTGCAGGAGCCGAACAGCCCCCCCGAGTGCACAAAGCCTGCCAGCACCGCTGCCGCCGCTGCTGCAGAGGAGCCTTCAACCAAAGAAGCTACTACCACCCCGGAGAGCTCCGACACCTCCGGCTCCCACAGCAGTCGGGATGCAGGGCCCGACCTTTCAGAGATGGAGTGGTCCTTCTCGTTCGAGCAGGTTCTGGCTTCTCTGCTCAACGAGCCGGCCATAGTCAGCTTCTTCGACAGGCCTGTCGACATTCAGACTAAGCTGGGACACGCTAAGGTTGCCCAGCTGAAGCTAAAAGCAAATAAGTGAAGGGATACATCAGTGAATTGATACTTTTGAGTCAAACCCAGAAGTCACCATGAATTTCCTTTCTCCACTCGGATAGGACAGCGGGTTTCGGCGAGGCCGTGCGGCAGAAGGAGACGTCAGATCTAACAGTCTGTGTGCATGTGTGTGTGTTGGCGTGTGGTGCTTGGATGTTCAGGCAGATGATGATCAGCAGCGATGGCTGATGAGACAAGGAAGGCACAACATTTTGAAGACACTTTAAACACTGTTGTAACACTGACCAACACATTCAGCGCGTTTTCATGTGAAGCCTCGTTGCAGACATGCCGTAGCCTGCTGTTCCTCACATCTGATTACGTGTTTTCAGCCATCGCTGATGAAATCCATTCTCTCATGTAGCTTCAGATTTTAAGATGAGTTTAAGATATTTTTGCCCCTCTATGCCATGGAGCACATCCAGTGTAGTTTTGTATTGTATAAGGGACATTCAGTACTGTCCCCTGTGTTCAGAAACACAGATGTGTCCTCCATTACAAAATGACTTAGACAAGGTGACTGAGAGTCCACAGAGAGATTGTCTTTCTAGATATCCTGATAGATCTTCTGTCAGATTACAAGTCACTGCTGTAGTTTAATATAAAATAGAAATGCTGATGCATCCTGTGACATTAGTGTTACTCTGTAAACGTGTTGTGAGGAACACCAGCTTTTCAGTGGATCCAGGCAGGGAACGAACGGTAGTGCAGTAAGGGCAAGCAGCACTGTTGTCCCTGAGGCCGTGCATTGATTTCTGAGGTGGTCGGTATCAGATACATTTTATTGAGAGCATAAAAGATTCAATATTATATTATACATTTGCAATAATATACAAGAGAGGATGCCATACTGCCACAGCACTCACATGTCTATTCCTCCAACTGCAGCACATGCTGTAACAATATTATAGCATGACTTCAAGTGTGAAACTATGGTCTGCAAAGGTGTAACAGTTTGAAATGCACAGTGCTGCTGTAGGGAAACCTCCCGCGTCCGCCTATGAAAATGTGCTGTGTGTGATCTTCACAGTGTGATTGGTTGATGTACTGTCCGCTTATGTCTGTCTTACTGTATATGTAGGATGTTATGCTCTAGTGTAAGTGCAGCACTTTGTACATAGAGGTCAGTTCAATAGTCATTTGATTATTGTATTTATGAGGCTTGTGTTGAAAATGGAAGATATGAGCTAGTGGACTGTTGTGGACACAACTTGAACCGTTTGAAAGGACGTTTTGTTTTATCAAATCTCAGGGTGCAATCTGTGTAAAATAAAAGGGAGAAAAGGGATATTTTTTCCACCTGGGACATATAAAATATATGACTGAGTTATACATAGCTTACATTAAGATATAGAGCATGAGTAGCATAGTTACAGGATTAGCCACATTATGCTAGCCTTCAATGGACTATTACTGCTCGCTACAGAAAGCCAGATTTGACTTACAGTATTTCAGTTGTATTCTGTTCATCTGTGCGTATTTTCTGCTCCTCTTCTTTGTTTTTGCTTCTGTCTCAGTAAGTCATGGATATGCCTGTATCTCTGCCTGATCTCAGAGGCTTTGCATTGCAAAAGGCCACGACCGCTTCTGCTGCAGCTTGTCGTCTCCAGGGGCCAAAATCACACATTTATAGCGCTTTATTTCTGCTTGTGTAGAAGCTCTTTCAGTGCAAGTGCAATTCTCTGTTTCCTATATTTTTATTGTTCCGCCATTCGTTTGGACTGTTTTGTTGATCTTTTTTCACTTAGGACTTTAGGACCAATCTGAAATGTGTTTCTTTGTGTAATTCTCGGGTTAGATTGTTAAAGTGAGTTGTACATACTCATTGAAAACAAGCAGTTTTGCACACATTCATGATTCATTGGAACTGAGAAGACAAATACACCACTGTTTACATGACTAATGTAAAAAAAAAAAAAGAAACAAACAAAAAAAACCCCCCACCCCATTCGCCTTTTATCTGTTGTCACTCCTGAAATCCAAAGCTTGATCAGTGACTTCAGCTCAGTACCTAAAGCCATCATGAAACAGTACTGAGTTTCAACAGCAGAGCTCAGCCGGGGGCTTCAGGGGGAGACTAGCTGATTGTTTTGCAACCAAACCAATCAAAGCAGACTCTTATGTCTATTATATGACACACTGACATCTGACCATGGTCTGACTATTTCACCACGACTGTTCCCCAGCACTTTCACGCAGCCTTTGTAACATCTCCTCCACGAAATTCATATGAAATGCAAACACCCTTTTATCAATGAACATGTTGTGCTCTGAGGGTTCCTTTGGCGTCAGTTTATGGCACGCTTTGTCTATTTCACATTATTTGTTCAAGTTCGCTTTCAAGAAGTCATTTGTGGTCCTTCATGGAAGAAACATGGTGAAGACAAGCAAACCTTTGGATGCTCAGTAATGTCCTTTTGGAAAATGGCATGTAAGATGATTTTTTTTTTTTTAGCCCAAAATAAGTTGTGGTTTTGCCTTGAGGGGAAGTACATGAAAGGCGACGACAGAGAAAATCAGAGGTTTGGAAATTGTCATCCCTCTGGCATGCTCAGTTTTTCCATTAAGCATCAGAGTGTATACAGTAGGCATGGAAAACGCTCCAGCTCCTGCTTTAGTATATGGTTAATTAAGTCCTTATATGTAGTTTACAGCTTTTATAGTCTGTACCTTTTTGCTTGAAAGCTTGTTTTGCAAAACATGTGAAGCATTGATTTCTTGGTTTACTTGCTTGATTATGGTTTCTTTTTTCTTTTTTTTTTTTTTTTAATCTCCATACAGAGGTACCAGAATAAAGAGTGATGGTTCCATGAGAAATAAGGTTCTGGTCATTCTGAGCGTCACCTGAAGCTCTTTAGATCCACACACACCAACATGAATTGAAATGTGACTCATGACATGTTAACTGCTGCTTGTTTATTTGTGTTTTAAGCTTCGTAAGCTTCTGTCTGTTCGGGTTATCTGCCAGTAAGTAAGCTTAGATTTGTCTATATGCATTTGAACACCTTATCATGAAGAGGTAATTATGTAGGATTTGATTCTATAATAAATATAGTCATGGCTGGAAAACCAGACTCTTAACATTTCTTGTTTGAGAATCAAAGATCTAAGACAAAAACACTTTTGAGAAACATCATTTTTAAGACATCACAATGAAGACAGGAGCCATTTTTTTTAGCCATCTCATAATCTGTCCATAGTCGAAGTGTTTTCTTGGCCATTTGTGGACAGTGGAAACAAATTGTGAGCTGACATGTCACCCTCTGATATGGCAAAACGTTTAGCAAACCTGTGCTGTTTTATACATCCATCTGTTAGGAAGCAACGTTGTCACTCATTGGTGTTGTGTTTGTGTCCACCTGGCTAATGTAAGTCCATTATTCACTTCTTTTAGCTCTGCTTTTGGTCTCTACCTTCACACTAAATTTATTTACTTGTTTATTTACATGTCAGCTATTTTAGAATCAGAGTTGTAAAAATATGTTTACGAGGCAGCTCTGACTCAATGAATGCTTATTGTGTCTGTTATAGCGGTTGTGAGAGAGGCTCCAGACTTCACCCACAGGTCTGGGAATTCTTTGTGGTCTCACAACAGCTGACTACCCCCCCCCAACAGCAAACAGTAAATATCTAGAGTCCCTGGCATGTTTCCAGTCCAGATCTGTGGCCACAAAAACTGTAAAAGGTCCCTCTTCATATGCTGACCCAGCCTACAGTAAGTATGACAGTTTTAATGGAAAACTCCTGGCATGAGGTTTGGATAGTGAAAACGCATTTTCAAGATGACGTCTTCATGGCCAGTAAATGAGACTTTCAAAGTTTTACGAAAGGTCAACATTAAAACTAAACTACCATGATATTACTTACTCACTGTCCGGCTTGTTTTCCCGCGTTTAAGAGGGAGTAGGATATAAGTGAATTAAAGTTCATCTTTTTGAAAACCAGAAATTAAATCCAGTCCACATGCAATTGTAGAGGACACAAAATGAACAAAACAAATTATGGTGCTGCCACATACTAAAGGCAGGGTTTATTTTAATGTCTTGGGGAAAGAGATGCACAAATCTTTTTGTTATCTGACAGGTCACTCTTCTCCATTAGTGGGTCATATTTTGGCTTATAAAGCAGGCTTTATAATGAACAATTGCAGATTTACACTCACTGGCGACACAGCAGCAACAAAAATAGCCTCTCTAGGGAATGACAAAACCATGGGACCATACAGGCCCACAATAAATCACCATTAACAGTGAAATGTTCCCTCGTTGACTCGTCCTAAAGTGTGCACTCCGTCTGTCTGATTTACGAGCGGCGGTGTGATTCGGTGATGGATGGTCTCTGCGTGTCACTCATACTATTCTGGCTCCGAGCTTTGGTTGCATATAGTGGTAAGCTGGAGTTCATAACCTTAACCCCCATCACCTGTTCAGTAGTCAGCCTTGTCCTGTCAAGAGAGACCAGGCTACGCTGGAAGTCTGAGAGTTCTTGTCTTGGCTCATATGAATGAAAGTCAATGGAGACCACTACCATTTTGCATCAGGGTTGATCTTTAACCATGCATGCCAATGGCCTTGGTTACCCATATATGATAGTAAAAATACTGTAACTTCAAAATGCTGGTGCGTTTTTACATTTAAAACTTGTCAGGAGTCTTCTAGACTTGTAAAATATATATAAAAAAAAGAGATGAAAAAGGAAACTGAAGGAGAATAGAAGCTTCATCACTTGCAGCCAACAAGAGTTTGCAGTATTTGACGAAATGAAAGACACTATTACTGTTGTTAATATAGCTGTTGCTTCAGGGCAGAGAGCAGATGATCCTCTAAAATATTGTTTCTGTGTTGTGTTGATTATTGACTGCCGTCATGATTTGATGCACAGTAAACTGCTCTGTCTTGTTGTTGTTGCTGATGCAGAAGAAGAAACTTTTGGTCCCCCTACCCCCATGTCACCCACATTGCTCCTCCAAGTGTGCATGAGAGTTATTTATAGCAGCAGTGAAAAAGTCTTTGAAGCACAGCTCTCACCAGCGTATGATGGCATGTGTTTTGGAAATGGGTCCATCCATACTGCGCTCAGTCTGAAAAAACCAGGCTCAACTGAACGGTATTTTGATTTTTTGTACTGCTGTTATTCTGTCATTAAATTTAAACATATTTTATTGAAATCATGCAGCTATTGCCAAGAGGGAAATATTCACAGTATGACCAAACCAGCATGGGCCTGAATACGAACCATCAGTCAACATGTCTTATAAGGATGATGTGATGCTTCCAAAGCAGTAGAAATACCAGGAAGACTCGCTCCATTTTCAGCGTTCAAATGGGGTTATTTGTCTGCAGCTACAGCTGAAAAGTGTCATTTTACATTTTTATATTTCATATATTAATATTTCATGTTTTGTTACATACCTAATTGAAAATTTGCACAAATGTTCAAACTAAAAGGAGAGAAGTAATCAAATTTGAGCGAATACCTTTTATTTTCAAGTGTGTCACTCCACATGTAATAAGAAATAGGCCTTTCCTTGTGATCACTTTATATAAACTATTAATTCAATGAATTTACTGAAAATATGCTCCATCAGGATATGTTGCCTATCATTATCTGGATAGAAAATGACTGATATCGGGATATGAGGGGGTCATATTGCACAGCCGTATTACAAGTCACAGCATTTCATGGTAGAAATGTAACTAAAAAGTTGCTTATCACATTAATGCTTTACTTTTTGATGGAAGTAATTGGTAAAGTGAGGGCGTTGCTTCTTAATGACCAAACTATAAGTAATTCCTATTTTTCAGTAACTAGCACAACCCTGGAAATCTGTAATATATATTTGCATGCATTTTTTGATGGTAACGTCAGTTTTTCCACTCTTGGCAGTATTGAATTTTTTTTAATAAACTCAAGGCACTTAATATTTCATATAAAGTTCAGCCTACTGAGTAAATCTCAACTTGTCTCTTATAGCTCATAATGTTGATAGAACACACTGTGTCATTAACAGTTTGCAGTCAAAGTTATCAGTGAGGAAGTAAATAGTTTGATGTCTGATATGTGTGTAACTGACTTGGAGGTGAATGTAAACCATTTTTTTTAAGTCCACATCCACTTAAATGCTAAAAAAAAAGTTCACGATGAGGTGACAGTGCAAACCAAACTATGCTGATTAGAATATATGACATCCAAATACTTGAAATCCAATCACGTTAAATTTGCATTTGGTGAATTGATGCTGTGATAAACACTGAAACATCTGTCATCTTTTAAGAGGTTTATGTGAATATTAACATAGTCTGGCTTAAACTGTGAAATTTGCTGAGCTGCGGCATGAATAATACATTTTAATGTCTGCAGTTTTTATTTACTTCCGACCATCAAACCTTCCGTAACTTGACATTTTCATGACAGATGAGGAAGGAATTTCCGTTATTTTTAGCCTCTCAATGATCACAGCAGATCAGATTTCTGACTTAAAACATGAATCTTGGCTGAACATTCCTTTGCTGCACATCAGTTTAATCAAATTACACAGTCACAAAAAAGCAAGCATGATAATTGGATATTTGTTTATGGCGATGTATCTATTTTTTGGAGAAAATCCAAATAAATGTGTTGAGATCAGTTGCCCATACTGATCAAAGCAAAGGGTTGAAGGGTTGAAACTTTCTAAGTCTCTGAAAACATTATTTGAAAAATCTCTCACGGTAAAACTACATGGCTTGTATGTATGGTTATATGTCTTACCTTTTTAGCTGTGTCCATCTAGAGCTGAGTAATGCACTGTGCATGCTCCATATTTACTGCAAACAGTAACATGCAATAAAATCTGGAGTTCGTGTCTTCCAAAAATTTCACATATCAAATTGCAGTAGGAAGTCAATTTGACTAACTGTTTTTTTTCCTGTGACTTTTAGGTAAATTGCTTGTAAACAAAATAAATCTCAAGTTATCTGCATTCCTTTCACCCACAAATATGGAAGTTCATTCATGTCAAAACTACTGAGCGAGTGGGAAAACAAATTTCGGAAAATGCTGGAGGAGATTTGTATACACCAAACATCTTTTGAGGGCAAAGAACTGTGATGGTTTGATACCACAAGAAGATCTGAGACTCGTGATTTGAGTGAGTCTCCGTCACATGCAAAGTCATAGTGATAGCAGAGCAAAAGCGTTACTTGCTCTCTCAGGTTTATTCATGAGAAAATATGAGCGTAAGAGGCATGTTTGTAATGAGTTCTTTTAAAAAATCCAGAATTTGCACTCAACATTTTTTCGACATTTCCAAATCTGACCCTGTTCCCAAATCTTGACTTGAAAATTGATTACAGCTATAATCTGTTTTGTGCTCCCTCAATACTTTAGTCCCCAATAGTCTTCCATATTTTTACAGGCTAATGCATATGTTGCTGAGTCTTGATCCCGAGTCTCTCCTTAGATCTTCAGGTCATCCAGCCTGCTCTTGTTATTGCTGTGCTTGCTTGACTGACTGTTTCGCCGTGGATTTTCGACAGGCACTTCAAAGGCTGAACTGGAGGTTTTCCTCTCCTTCACATCATCTTCTTCTGCTTTTCCTTTTCTCTCCACGGCCATATTGTCTCTATTCTGCTTGTAAACCACCTTGCTGCTGTAGGGGCTGTAAGCAGAGTTTGGTTCTGCCATGCTGTACTTGGTGTCCGCGGGGAAAGGTTCAGGCACTGCAGGATGACCAGCAAAGTAGTTATAGCTTGGGACAAAGGGCATGACCGTCTCAGTTAGGGCCTTGGAACCCTCATTTGCAGCCTGAGATCTTCTGTAACGAAGGCCCTGGTGGCACTTTGTGAAACCTAGATGGTACATTTCCACCAGGTTGAGTAGCAGGGAGATGCAGGCCACGGCCAACATGAAGAGGATGAAGACTGTCTTCTCGGTGGGTCGGGAGATGTAGCAGTTCACCATATTAGGGCAAGGCCAGCGGTCGCAAGTGTACATTGGCTTGAGCTCAAACCCATACAGGAAGTACTGAGCAACAATAAAGCCCACTTCAAACAAGGTCTTGAAAATAATGTTGAAGACGTAGGTTCGCAGCAGTGTGCCTTGCAAACGCACGTGGCCCTGGTTGTCTTTAATTGGGGCCTTCTTGGTCTTGTTGCCAAGTAACTGCTGCTTTTCAATCTGGATGGCGAGTTCCTTCTCCTTCTGTTTCTCCTTTTCCTCCATGCGAACCAGATGAAGGATGTGGCCCAGATAAATGAGAGTTGGCGTGGAGACAAAGATGATCTGCATCACCCAGAAGCGGATGTGAGAAATGGGGAAGGTCTTGTCATAACAGACGTTCTGACAACCGGGCTGCTTGGTGTCACACGTGAAGCCGGACTGCTCGTCGCCCCACACCTTCTCAGCGGCAGCTCCCAGCACCAGGATGCGGAAGATGAAAAGCACTGTCAGCCAGACTTTGCCCACAACGGTGGAGTGTTCCTGGGCGCTCTCCAGCAGCTTCCCCAACAAGTTCCAGTCCCCCATACTGGCTCACAAATACTAATTCAGTTTTATCCACAGAATCAGGAGAGACACCTATAAGGGGAGGGCGGGAATGGAAAGTGTTAATGTACAAGCTTCATCAGAGATTTTTAGACAATTTTGTTTTTACCTGGATGAAATAAAATCAGTAATGGGTTAAAACAGCTGGAACAGTATGTCAGTGTGCCACTATGGTCACTAGCTACTCCCTAACTTTGCCTGTCTGTAGTTTGGTGCTGAGCAGGTAGCGTATCATGGGTACAGTGCAGCTGTGGACTGTAAAACCAAAGCAATGGGCTGAAAGAGGCTAAAAAGCTCTGCAGAGCTGAGGGTAACTAACTCTGGTGAATTTTCTGTGAAGGCTATCACATTCCACATTGTCTTTTGATCCATTGTTGTAAAAAATTGAGATTGTGGCAGCTTTAAAAAGAAATTTAGAGGTCACAGCGGGATCCAAATAAACTTCATATGAAATAAAGACTCTTGTATTTTAATGCATTTTGTTCATGCGCAATACCTGCGCCATGCACGTAAACGTGGGAACCATGAAGATGTCAAAACAGCTTGGCTGTGCAATAATCTGATGATATGCATATTATGGTATTGCTGCCACAACCAAAGGGCTCCTGTGTTTAAGAAAATCCAGACAGACATCCCAAAAGAAACAATGATTGATAATGAATTCATTGTTCAGTTTCCATTACAGACTGATTAAAAAAATGGCCAGGACACTGCTCACTGTGTGTGAGAGAAAGCCCTGGAGCAGGCTGGGAGACTCTTCGTGTCGGCATAGATCTTGTGACACAGTACTCAACAGTGCTCCTCAACTCCAGAATTAGATGTCTAGTTCAGATTTCAGAGCCTATTGGTTACAACATAGCAAAAATGAACCTTAAAAATAGTTGTACTTGTCCTTCAGAAATGTGGATCAGTGATCAGTAGTGGACCAGCTGTGAAAACTGAGCACCTCTGTGCGACACATAAAGAGCAGGAATGACAGGATCCTGAAAACATACTGTTTACACTGTATGAACTGCTGTAAGTGTACTTCAAACAGAGCCTGGATTTCATTCAGAAATTTATACCTTGCTACGGTTACTGCAGATGGACAAATTAATGTCAGAGCTGTGGATCATTAAGTAAGACATTTAAAATAATTACCTTGGTATCTTCATTAAGAAAGACATACCTAATAACGCTCATCTCCTACAGCAGTGCAGCTCCAGAGTCAGTTGGTGACTGAGCCTCTTCAGTTCACAGAGAGGCCATTTCTCCTCAATCACTGAGGAAACTGTAGTACCAAGATAAACGTCTCTCAGATACTTTGCACTGGAGGCTCTATGATCCCGCCTGCAGCCCTCCCACTCTGACCTGATCAATGCCCAGTGTTCAACGAACCACCACAACCAAACCCCTGTCTGGTCTCAGCGCAAGCACAGATGAAGCCAATTCCCATTTGTAGAAAAGTATAAAACCTCTTACTTAAGAGGTGTGTCTGCTCGAGTGAGTAGCAGCTCAAGAGTCCAGTGAGGATGCAGGTTAGCCTTGCATGTCAGTGTGCTCTAAATATAATTCACGGTGAAGGGAGTGGCTTTGTTGACACTGTCATGGTGCTCTGACCCTTGACTTGTGTGGAGGAGCATCAGACAGTGCAGAGCCTTCCCTCAGTGCTGCACTGTTGAATGGCTGACAAGCTTTATGTATAGTGGTGATACATAAAGTATACAGAAACACGTGTAAACTTAATCCAGATCCTTTACCCTCACCTGAAAGTTCTTTGTGTCCACTCAAAATGTAGCTAAATGCTTCACTTACAGCATCAGGTTTGCTCTGTGCAGAACACACAAGTACTGTATTGTACTACAATTTGAGCTACTTTTACCCTAACCTAACTTTTACCTGATTGAGTATCTCCACCTTCTGCTACTTTACACAACTATTACATTTATTTGACAGCTGTTGTTCCTTTCCCAATTGAATTTACCAATTCAAATTTTCATCCAAAACATACAATCAGCTATAAAATATGTTGCATTGTTACAGATTACACTGTCAAAACATGAATGAACAGAATAAGGAATAATATATACTTTTATGTTTGGTACTTTTGCTTTAATGGTGCTAAATTAAGTGGATTTTTGAAAGCCTGATCTGTGGCACACATATCATCACACAAGATGATTGCTGAGGGATGAAAAAGCTGAGCAGTGTTGTTGTAGCAGTCTTTTCTAACAGAACAGCTGATCATTTGCTTAAAAACAAAACAAAACAAAACAAAACATCAAAATCAGCCTCCTGCTGACGAACATCTATGAAGAAACTCTTCAAATCTTGCAATGGAGCATGTGGGACCAAGATGCCCCCACAAATAACACAAACTACACACACACAGTCACCACTGACACTAATCACAGACCGGAATGACAAATTGGAGGAATTTGTTTTTGGTACAGTGTTGCCAATACGTCTCCTGTCAATCTGAACCTATAGATGGTGTGTGTTGATGCGTTCCATAAAAAGAGAAGTGCCCTCACGCTCTCCTACGGCAGGTCCAGCTGTCCGCGGGGTCAACCATTGTAACCCACACACAGACCCCCTTACATGGCGAGGCTATTGATAACCCAAAACTCTGCACTCTGGCCTTCAAAAGGAGAACTTAATCAGCTGAGACGTTCCATCACAGGTGGTATCACGGCTCCAAGAGGCTCTCGTCCAAAGATGGTGACGCTGCCGCTGAATGTGTGATGGAGTTTCATTCACATTTTTTGTTGTTCTCTCAGTCACACACACAGAAAATGGGACCACCAAGACCACAGCTTAATTTCCTCTTGCAGACAGCTGCTGCTCTCTGGTGATAGGTAAGGTATTATTACATGAGTAATTTCCACACAGTCAGGAAATCCTATGAAAATACACCACAAAACTACCTCATGTTGAAATACTCCCTTTGGAGTCGTATTGGACGATTTAAGAAGCCGTGGACATGCTTTCTTTTTCAATTTGTTGAGGAAAAAAAAAGTACACAGTTACACAAACTCTGGTTGATTTTATTAAAATGTGTACTGACAATATATAAACATCCAGCTTCAAAATGAATACATTTAGATAACATGTTTAGCAATCAGTCGTAACTCGTAAACTTCAGAAAAAAAGGTTTGCAATTCAAGTTTTTTTCCTGCAAGTTATTGTTTTGTTTATATCTCAAGGATCCATTTAACCACCAAAGTAAAGCATCTGTGTTAAACAAGCTCTGTATCATTTAATATTCATGAAAAGCGACATGATTTCCATGTATTAGTTGAACAACTCACTAATAACAGCTATGAAAAATCCATAGATCACCCAGTTAATTCGATTCAATTCACAGTGATTTAGGCGAAAGCGTGACATTTGTGATCATATTTGATGTAAATAATAGAATATGACAACTTAAAATGCCCCAAACATCAATTCATCATATTTCAGGCACACATTTCTGACACAATCTGATGATTTTAAATAGCATGTGGCAAGAAGTGGCATTTCATGATTTCATATTTTCATTTCAAGACCAAAAGTCTTCATCAAAATCAAAACCAGTCCGTGACAACAGAAGCATAATGTGGTCAGTTGGAAAATTCATAAAATGTTCCTTAATTGATCGTTATTTGGGCTTCAAGCTGTTAAACTGTGTCAGTACAAAGTGCTGCTGTACACAGTCTTTGGTCATAATCGTAAGTCTGGTGAGAATACTTTGTGTATTGCGCGCTGGTATGAAACGTGTTGTCTGAATGCTATGTTTTGCTTGACCCTGCCACCGAAAGATGTCACTGAGATTATAAACCACTGGATATATCGTCACCATGTCAAACTGCCATGTACAGTATATTGTATGCACCTCACTCACAAGTTAAATTAATGGCGGTAAGGTCACTCATATGTCCCTTTGTTTTGCTGTATAAAATCTGTGTTTTGTTAGAACGAGCAGAGCTTTTGTTGGATCCAAGCCCCCATAGTCGAGTCTCCAGCATTGTGCAAATGCTTACTGCAGGCCTTCCCCACCAAGAAGACCACCTCTGCAATGTTGAGCAGAATGCAAACCCCTGAGGCAGCCAGCATGAACACAGTGAAGACCGTCTTCTCCGTGGGCCTCGACACGAAGCAGTCCACTGTGTTGGGACAAGGGTACGAGTCACACTTCACCAGCCGGATCATCTTGTAACCAGGGTAGATCATGTAGAACACATACATAAAGGTGACCTCAAAGACTATACGGAACAGCAGGCTGATGACGTACGTCCACCAGAGAGCCCCTGTGATTTTCATCTTCTGGGTCTTTATCTGCTCCAGGTCTTTGGGGTTGGCCCTCCCTGATAGTTTGTAGAGCCTCTTGTCAACATGGCGGCGGTGGGCCACATGCATGGCCACCAGCAGGGCAGGAGTGGAGACCAGGATGAGCTGGAGCGCCCAGAGGCGGATGTGGGAGATGGGGAAGAAGTGGTCATAGCAGACGCTGTTGCAGCCCGGCTGCTGGGTGTTGCAGGTGAAGCCGGACTTCTCGTCGCCCCACACGCTCTCCGCTGCAACCACCAGGACCAGGATACGGAAAATGAACAGCACAGAGAGCCAGATGCGACCGATGCCTGTGGAGTGTCTGTTCACACCGCTGATGACAGCATAGAATGATGCCCAGTTCATCTTTGGTTCCGGGTCTGATGGAAGAAGTGCAAAGAACACATCAGAGGGTCAACAGCTGAGAAAATATTGGGCCAAATGTTATTTCCTAGTTCTGCAATTTAAGTTTTTCCAGTATATAAAGAACAAAATACAACACAAGGCAAAACAAACATACAGTAAATCATCAGCAACAGCTAACAGAACAAACACACAAACCAGTAATAATACAACATAAATAACAAAAATTCAACCAAATTTCATAGAAGTTTCTGTGATGATTATTAGTGCCTGGATTGAAGTTTCTAAAAAGGTAACATCTGTCATTGATTCGAACCTTTCTCTAAAACCAGGCTCTGTCTGACTTTTCTGCTGAGGCGTCAGTGAGCCTGAAAGTCCAAGAGACCTGATAAACCAATAAACCCAGCTGGGGAGGTTCTGGCCGTGGTTTCTGCAGCCGCTCTCCAAAACTTTAAATAATTTGTTTCCAAAAAGAAGAAAAAAAAGAACTTTTCCACGGTAAATGAGTAAAAGCACGTTGTTCACTTTTACAGCTCAAACAGTAGTTATCATCCTTTAGTTCCATGTTGTGGTGTTTAACTGGTGTCTGATAATACCTGTGTATAATTTTATAATCTGTAAATTTGCTGCCTGTCTCTAACTCTCTAATGTCATTACATCATAAAACATACATCTTCTCCATTTGAATTAAAATTGCTATCCTATTTAGCATATTTTAACACTTACCATATAGAGTATGTACTGAATGTGCACTCCTGAGCAAATTAAGATAATAATTAATAATACAGAATAACCTCCAAATTCTTTTTTTTTTTTTTTTTTTGCAACTAATGATTAGATACTTAAATTACAAATACAAGTATTATTTTCTATTAAATTGACCTAAATGGAATTTACTTACTATTATGGTGATGATCCTTATACAGAGAAAAAAAATGTATTTTCAAAAATTTAGTACATACTATCATCTTAATTGCAAACTTTTGGCCTACACTTGTACTTTTATTGAAGTCTGCTCAAACCCGGTCCCTTACTCACAGCAGATTTTAAATATATGACCGAAGAGCCGAAATTATAGACAATTAATTGCTGAAATTGACAGAAAATCAATCTGTGGCTTGGACAAAAAACCAAGAAATTTCACTGTGGACTTCAGGAGTTTGTGCTGCCTTTCTTCAATAATTTTGGACATTTTATTGTTTGTGCAATTAAAAGAATAATTGAGAAAGTAATTATCAGACTGATGTAAAGAAAATAATCAGTAGTTGCAGCAGTTACTTCAGGACATTGCAGAACAATAAATAAAAACACAATCACAATAAAAGGGTTGCAGGTTCAATTCCCAACCCTCTGTTGTCTATCCATCTTGTCCAGCGATGAAATTCAAGAAGATTATAAAAGAAACTAGAAATATGTTCAAATATGTGTGTGAGTGCAATCACACTAATCACACTTACAGTTTCTACTGGTTCTTTCCAGCTAATTAGTAAATCATAAAGTCTACATCTCATTTAAATCCTAAAAAGCATCCAGCATGTTTCCTCTCCTCTGTGCTAATCATTGCTGGTCGTCCTGTGTCCCCAACATGCAGAAAAGTTGTTACCCGGCTCAGCAGGAGGTGTAAGAGGCATAGGAAGCGGCGTGGAGGATGATGTTGACCCGCTGGTTTGGCATCGATGTGAATCCAGAGAAGATGGAAGCCTCTCTGTCCCCCTCTGCAGTTGGCAGGCCACTTAAGAGTGCAACACTGAAGTCTGGCACCATGCGTCATGTGACATGCTTTCACCAGTCGCCATGGTGTAGAATGCAAAGTGGGCATCTGTACCCAACGTAACGGTGGGTCTAATACTCTCTAAATCTTGGCAGGGGAATAATCTGTGGTGCAAAAGTGCCTGAACGTGTATTAGAGAAGGAATCCTGTGCTTCTGAACTCTCTGCTTAAACTCTGCACGACCAGCTGTGTAGCTTTAGATAAATCTGACTCATCCACTGCTGAGTACATACCGTTTTGCTTGATTATCACCATGAGAAAGGCAACATTTTTAGAAAGTGCTGCAGTTTTATTTGTCGCTAGATTTTGTTGAGCAGTTTTTTAAAGTCAAGTTAAGACTTAACAGCAGAGCGTCAACTACTCACAGATTTAACCAGCTGGACAGTCAAAGAACAAATGGTCCTTTTTCTCAGTTACCTGATCAGATAGCAGAGTTAGAAATGAAGCAGACTTACCTTCAGCTGTAGTTTGGAATAAAGCACATCCAATAACATTTACGTTGACATGAGCAGATTTTTTTTTTCAATCTCTGACTGTGAACAAGAGGATCAGAGCACCATGACTTTGCATTGCTAATGATTTCTCTCACACTAGCCACTGCCCTGCACTGGAGGGGTCATATGCTTCTGTGCGCTGTATTTGCATACAATAGGTCCATTTACAGAGGCCAAACAAACAGCTTCAGAATTCAGATCAAATGTTTTAATTTCTGCCCAGCTGAGGAATCTGTGTGGGCACAGCAGTCTGTCCTCTCGTCCTCATTGTGCTGTGTTCTGCAGAGGAAGTGGAGGGTGTTTTTGACGCAATGTGGAGTAAAACATAAAGGTCTAAAACAAAGAATGACCTCAAATCTAAAGATAAGAGGACAAGAGTTTATTATCGTAATAATCAATCTTTCATCTCAATTTTCTCCCCAGCTTTTACATCCACTTTGTTCCCGCCTAATGTTCAAGCACTGATTCAATCTGCTCTCTCTGTACTCACAGATTGGCGCATTTCTGTGACGTTAACTGCCGCGTTTTAAGACTGAATAACTCGCTTTAGCTCGCTGGCACTGCGGTGTCCGGGTACTTTAAATAGCTTTTATTTCAGATTGATTTGATTCGACTTTATTCTAGATTTTGTTTCATACCAGTAGCACACATTGTGAAGACTGTAACACACATTCCCAAAGGATGCCAACATGGTTTATTATGTCTCATAACCTGCTCTGTAGCATCTCTAACATTCCTGGTTTTGTAAATGAACCCCTGAGGGGAAGTTTTGGTCATGCTTTATGTTAAGGTACACACACTCACAATTAAGTCGCTTATTGTCATGCATGTTAGTAGCACATTGGCTTTTTATTAGTCACTGTTAGTGCGTGCTGTTTCCCCTCCTTTTGCCCTATCGTTCCTTTGTGTTTCCCTCTGTCTCGTGTCTGTTCCGTCATGTTTGTGTGTTTACTGCAGGGTGTGGCTGGCAGGTCTGGTCCGGCCTCCTCTTCTCCTGAGCGCACCTGTGACCAATTATTCAATCAAGACCCACCTGCTGACAGCATTGTCTGTTCACCTTCATGGTGACGCTGACACTCCTGAGAGCCACCTGGTACAGTGACTATTTTTTGGCTTGTCTACTTCTTGCCCTCCTGACTCCTGTCTGCAGGCGCTCACCCTCGTGCTCCGGCCTATGCCCTGTCGGTCCTTCGTTGTGAGTAACATGGAGCTGGACCCTCACCTGGCCTGTTCACTCTCAGTAGACTCTCCGGAGTCTTTGTGCGGATCTCCTAGACTCGTCTGTTGCACATAGTTGAATGAACCATTAAACTGTTGCCTTTTTACATATCCTCTGTCTCTGAGTCTGAGTTACGTTTGGGTCCGTTTTGTTCAGCACAAAACTGCTAACACTTATTCTGGGGACTTATGGTTATTATGGGTTAGGGTTAGGTTATTAAGCCTGTAATTCATATGCAACAATTTCCATACTTATCACGAAGCAGTAATTCGGAAGTCTTTGTTAATGTCCCAGTAGTTGTAGTATATGGTCATGCAGAGTCAGGCTTTAGTATGTGTTTTATAATGACTAATTATGCCAATATGCTGCTAATATGAATGCTAATGAGGAGCTAGTTAATGGCTGATACATGTACCTTAACATAAAGTGTTACCAAAGTTTTCTCTCCTGCGGTGGGCTGTGTTTTTGAACCTGGACATGGATGCAGCTTTTTCTGATGAACTGATCAAGTATCAATCAATGGTGCAAATATGAGGGAGCTACGATATAAATGTACATCAGTGATACTGATGTTTAGTAGCCTTGGAAATGTTCACAAATGTACTGTCATGTAATTGATGGAGTCAGATAAATCATTTAAAATTGTGTGTGTGTGTGTGTGTGTGTGTGTGTGTGTGTGTGTGTGTGTGTGTGTTGTCCTCTGCTTCAGTTCAGTCTGAAGGATGACATCTGGAGGGCATTAGCAGTCATTGCAACATTTCAATAATGACCCTCTTAACTCTGTGGAGGTGAAAGCTTGGCAGTGAAAACGACACCAGCAGCAGGTTATTCAGTGAGCCCAGTCTACATTCCTTCAGTGCAACACCTGAACAAAGGCCTCTGAAGAAAGAAACATGTCAGTAGATGTGTCAAGATTGAATGTAATTATACTGTAAACAGTCGGTGATTCGTCCATTTTTATCGCGGGCGATGGCCCAGACCTGAGGGTGTTTCCAGCAGCACAGATCCTACTGAATGATCATAGAAACATTGTAGGGATATTACAGGAATGCTACAGGCAGCAGCGTGTCTCTATGATCCTCTCACTCTCCTCTGATTACACACTGCTTCTCGTCACTTTGATCATGAAGGTGGCACTGCTCTATAGAGTACACAGGCTGCAATATAGTAGATACACTATTGAGTATTTATAGTTTACAGAATATTAGAGATTCAAGACAAAACTGACAGAACAGTGAGGCTACTGACATTTCAGAGTCATGGTTGGTGCCTTAGAGTCTAACTTCAGTCAGATGAAGGATCAATGAGTCTGTGATTACTGTGGGTGTGTGGTGTAAAGTACACTGCAGTGCTTGTGTAAAATAAATCTGCTGAAGCTGGCTGTGCAATGAGATGATATTATTGTACTTAATCTTGAATGCAGGGACACACCCAGTGACAGCAGGTGTGACATGTCTCACTGTGGAATTATCACATGATTCTCATGATACATTCAGGGACCCGTGCAGGTATGTCTGTATCACGAGCCTCTTTGAACTTAGAGTTATTTTCTTCCAAAACACAGTGCTACGGTCGCTTTGATTGAAGATCAGTGAACACATAAGCATAAGCTGAACCTCCTTCAATCTTGTGATCCTTAAATGACTCAATCCGTACTTGCAACATCTCAGCACCGGGTGCATGTGTCTACTAGTTGTTTCCAATCTTTGTTTTATCTAATTATTTATGACTCACTCAGGCCCAGAAAGAAGGATTATGCAGCAATTCACAAGAAAAAAAAACCAACAAAGATTACTAGTAAGTCTGAAAAAACACATGACATGGACCCGTGTTGAAGAATTTAAAAAGAAGATCTTTAACTTTCTTTTCCATCTTGTGATCCCTCAGAATTATCTTGCGACTGCTTGTGGCCATCCTGATGCATATCTTGGGAACTGTCCGATAATGTCTTTACTGTATCTGCTAATTACCTGCTAATTGAAACACAAATACATTTTATTATGAAGGGTATTTGACCGTGAACAGTAGAAAAGAAATACACCAATACCACCATACATTTAGGTTTGTATTTGTATGAATTAGCTGTATTATCTATCTATACATACACATATGCATGAATATACAGTACGTATACATAATTATCATTACACACACACACACACACACACACACACACACACACACACACACACACACACACATAATCACCAGGCTATTACTATTTCTTAAGCCCCATTTATCCTGACTGGCAGATTTCCGACAGCACGTGAAAGCTGCATCATCAATAAGACAATCAGCCAACTGTGCAGCAGCCCCTTTAAGAACCTCCTGGGTGTGGAAAGGGGGCAAGTTTTTAGTGAGTCTATCGCCAGTTGGTCACGTCCCATTCAGCTTTGCGGTTCGCTCTTTTGAAAATGTGGGATTTAGGATCCGCATGACATCTCTGTCAGAAAAGAAACAGATATTTACTAACGCGTATTCAGAGGTTTACTAGCGCGCTGTTAGCTTTACAAATCCAAAAACTGCTTTCAAACCAAGGCAAAGGATATGAAGAGGTGTTATGAAAGTGGGAAATATTACGGAATGGGACGCGGCCAGAGGGATTCTAGCCGCTCTTCTAACACAACACTGCCACAAGGAAAAAGTCGCAAAGAGGACCAGGATTCAATTGGATTCCCGTTTAAACAGCGCGTCAGACGAAGAACAGACGGAAGTGGATCAAACGCGCTCCTCGTCACTGCTCGGGGTCCTTCACAGGCGATCAGCGGCGGCCGCAGGCTCCCCCGGACACCATGGTTCAGACCCGTGTGGAGTCGCCTTAACTGAGCAGCAATGAGCAGTGTGCGATAGACGAGCGTAGGCTGCGTGGCTCACTCAGACAAATTCAGCGTTTCTATTGTGTGAAAGCCAAGGCTTCAGAAGATGGGGCATCCTCCTCTAGAGTTCAGCGACTGCTTTCTGGACAGTCCGGACTTCAGAGAGACTCTCAAGTGTTATGAAGTGGAGCTGGAGAGGACGAGCAAATTCCTCAAGGAGTTGATAAAAGATGGCAACAGTGTAATCACTGCAATCAGAGGTGAGCATGCTTAGATCTGATCTCTGTTGTTTTTAAATTGATAACAGCTGTTTTTGCACATTGCATGTCAATATAGTGGTGTGATGAGGCTCGACGGAGGATCAGCATCAGTGGGGCCTCGGTGAGGCCCTGCAGGATCATTGTGGGTGGCGGGGAGAGGCACATTCAGGGAGGTGCTAGAGGTCCCCTGGGAGCGCGCCATGCAGCAGCGCTGGGAAGGCCACGGATCTGATGCAGATGTGCAGGATGAACGGCTCTGTTTGTCTGCAAGCAGCAAGAGTTTCACCTATCCATGTGTTGCTTTTCCACCTCCCCCCTCCGAGCGATGTGTCATCCTGCTTGTTGCAGTGTGGGACCAGTCCCACTCATAGTATGGACCAGGGCCAGTGACAGCTCACAGCAGATGTGTATATTTGGGTCAGTGTGGCATCCAGGAGGGGCGACGCTGGACTCACTGCTAACGCGCTGCAGATTGCTTCACTCCAAACACTGATCTCCAGCTGTAAATATGTGAGCTCTGCCCGCACTTTGTGTGCAATAAAAGGCTTATAAAAAGGGACAATTAAAGCAAGAATCATGAAAACATTTGAAATGCTTGAAAGACAAAGGAGGCATTTAGAATATGAGACCAGATATGTAAGTTCCTCTTGCCCCACAGTATTGATCAGACAGACTGTGCTGTGTTTTGATAATGAAACCCAGACATAGCAGGGGTGATATATTGCATAGACCACATACTGGCTGCTGTTGTGCTGCTGTGCCCTGCCAAGAATATCTTTCATACTTTAGACTTTCCTACCAGAGGAAAAAAGAAATGCACTTCCAGTAATCCTGAAGGTTCATGCTTCAGTTCATGAGCTGATCAGGATGTAAAGAGTGATGAAGAATTGCATGTTACAGTTGATGGTGAGGCAGTTGGAGCTCCTCTCAGATGTCTCAAACGGACTCATTTGTGTGTTTTCTAGGCTATTCTCTGGCCGTGCAGAAGTTTTCTCAGACCCTCAGCATGTTCCAGTTCGACGTCATCGGTGACTCCCTGACTGATGATGAGATTAACATTGGTGAGATGATGCTCCCCAGCACACACTTTATATTCACTGACTATGAAAATCATGACGCTGAAGTGGCTTTTAGAGAGCTTGCAGGACATTTCGCTGCAGCCTGTTTACTAATACCTTATGGAGCATTAGCACAGTTTACAGCAGAGTGAGCTGATGCAAAAACACTTCCCCTGCTTGACCTCAGCGGAGAGGAACACTTTGGCAGCCTTTAGATAATTCATCACAATTTGAATATGAGGAACCCTGAACCAAACCGATTTGAAGAAGCAGAAACTTCTGTCAAACGTGTGTAAGCAAGTGTTTCCCTTTTCAATCTTTCCAATCGCGCCTCCTGCGTCAGACAGTCGAGATAAGAATGTGCGAGGTCTTTATTTCGGTCGTCATCTTTTGTCTTTTCCTCCGCAGCTCAGTCGTTCCAGGAGTTCGCCGGACTTCTGCAGGAAGTGGAGCACGACAGGATGATGCTGGTGGGTTATCAGCTTCCTCCACGCTGACTCTGCATCCTATTGGACCCCTCATTAGATATCTGAAACCGAATTAACATATCCTGCACTAAAGATCAGGGCACTGGGAAGGAAAGCACCGGCCCATTGTTTTATGGATGAGTAACATCAGGAGTGTCACGTCAATCACATCCACACACACCTGTGCAGATACGGGCTGTTTGAATGTGCATGCTGGTTTAGAGGAGTGCTGTTAATTAGTTGGATCTCACTTCCCCTCTTGGTTTTCTTGTTCCCTTTTTGCTCATGGTGGCATAGTGCCCACGTGTTGATGCATTTTCACGCTGCTTTTATCACGTCTTTCCTCTTTTACTGGAGTCAGATAAAAACTCCGACACGATGTAGTGCTCCTTTCATCCTCTTGTCTCGCACTTCAGCCATCGAGCCATGGCATTAGGAGTTGCGGTTCCTGTTGAACTGGGTTTTCTGGAGACAGATCTAATTGTAAAACTGGATGTCAGCTGGTAAATCGTGCTTGCAATGGTGTGGAAGAGCAGCATCTGTTGGGAGTGGATAGCAAAAAATACAATTTCACTCTGGCCCTCCAGATATTTATTTCCAAGCTCTTTTCAACACATTCGTGGCCCACAGATAACCCAGTTCAGCACTGCTTTGTTAAAGAGTGGGTCCCACATGCAGTATGACAGTGCTGTGTATGTGTTTAGAAGTGCACCACAGTAACGGCTGCTCTATATTTGCCCGTCCAGGTCCAGAATGCCTCTGATCTGCTCATCAAGCCGCTGGAGAAGTTCAGAAAGGAGCAAATAGGAGTAACAAAAGTGAGTGTTTTCACATGCACCATGGTACCCTCCTTCGAGATGTACACACACACACCAAACAGGGTGTCAGAAGCCACTTCCTCAAATCTATTTCTATATGAATGTGTGAAACGTTTACCTGTGTGAGAAGAATGATATTACATCTCTTCTTCCTCTTTACTAAGCAGAGATGTTTTGTTAGTTGTTGAGAGGAAAGCAGTTTACTTTTGAGGAGTTTTGTTGAGAGGAAAGCAGTTTACTTTTGAGAGCCGCACATGTTTTTGCTTTTAAAGTCGAAGCTCTGTGGGGAAGCACCTTGATTATTCAGCAGGACATTTGGGTTTCGTTCGCGTTGTGCTCTGGTGATCAAAAGAGTTTTTTCGCTCTCATTACATTTGTTAACCAGCCCCTTTCCGTCACTCTCGCTGCCGTGTTAATATTTATGTAATCCACAAATGGAAATAAACGTAAAATAAACAGGACCTACATGACCTGCAAAATGGATTTATGTTAAAAACATATTTTTATTCAAGAAACAAACAGAACACCTTTTAAACATGATGCTGATTATTTTCAGGTGGGTTTACTAGAGGTAGTTGTAATACTGGAGGGGCAGATACTGAAAGTTTCACCATTTATCCATTACTTTATCACCATTTATGTAGTACTTGTGTTAGTACTTTATGTAGTAATACTTTAAGTTAACTATTTCAAGTATATATCCCTGACTTTTTGTTTTTTTTTACCATTTATGTTTTAGTCTCTCAGATATTAGTGTCAGCCTGAAAAGTCCAGTGTCCAGTATAACATTTGACTCTCAGTCAAGCGACAAACTTGATTGAATCGCGTTGTAATCTTTCAGTTTCACAATTAATGCTTCTCTCCTGCAGGAAAAGAAGAAGAAGTTCGAGAAGGAGAGTGAAAAATATTACTCCCAGGTGGACAAACACCTGAATCTCTCTGCCAAGAAGAAAGAGAGTCAGCTTCAGGAGGTGAAGTGTTCGTCAGCCGTGCAGTGAAATGCACGAATGAGAGCTGCTATTAGAAATGTTTTATTTATCTTAACCACAGGCTGATGAACTGCTGGACAGAGAGCGAGTGAACTTCTATGAATCGTCGGTGGAGTATGTGTACCAGATCCATCAGGTGCAGGACAGAAAGAAGTTTGATGTGGTGGAGCCTGTGAGTGATCCCAGTAGTCAGTCACGCACTCTTTATGGCAGCTGTCGTCTGCTTGATTAGTCTTAAATAATTAAATATGTCATTGACGCTCCGGTTGCACAGGTGCTGGCGTTTCTTCACAGCGTTTTAACGCTCAACAACCTGACGGTGGAGATGACTCAGGACTTCATGCCTTACAAGCAAGAGCTGCAGCTCAGCCTGCAGAATGTAAGTGGTGTTACTGGCAACGAGCGATGCCATTAGACAGAGTTAATGTCCTTTAATCGGGTGTCCAGAAGATTCTAAAGTGCTGTCTGGTTTTTCACCTGCAGACAAGAAACCACTATGAGAGCACTCGTGAGGAGATGGAGGAGCTGATGAAAAGAATGAAACACCCCTCCCAGATCTGCAAAATGCACAGTTTTCTGCCCATGGAGGGTTATCTGTACTGTCAGGAGAAGTGTAAGTGGACCACAGGAGTCTGATACTTGTACATGCTTGAATCCCCTCTGACGAGGCCTGTCCTGTTGTTTTTGTCTCACCAGGGGCTTTGGGCGTGTCGTGGGTCAAATATTACTGCAAGTATCACAAGGAGGGGAGGCTGCTGGTCATGGTGCCCTGTGAACAGAAGCCTACAACCAAACAGGTGCTTCACTGCAAGGAAATAGGCAATTATTGAACATATGAACCACTCATAGGCACAGACAAGCATCTGTGCACCCGCAGTACTCTAGATACTCTGACATCTCCACAGACTGCTTCCTCTGCTGTCACTGTGTCCATCACACACACTGATCAACCTCCAACTTTGTCTCCTCCCCCGCAGGGCCCCACGCAGCTGACGCTCAAGTCCTGCATCCGCCGGAAGACGGAGTCCATAGACAAGCGCTTCTGCTTTGACGTGGAAACTAACGAGAGGTTAGCGCAAATCAAATCTGAGAAACTGTGAGATCTGTGAGACGAGGCGACACGAGAGCCTTGTGGGATAAACAGGTGAGCAGGTGGCTCACAAGGACAGAGTGTGAGGGCTAAATGGACTGTAGCCCAAACAATCCCTAAGCAACGGGCGCACGCTGGAAACAGATGGCAAACTCAGTGATTTCAGAGGAAGGAACACAACAAGCTCATCTCTGCATAAGCACGCCATTCAGTGCACAAAATGCATTTTAATAGACACTCGAGCCAGGGGCTGCTCTGACATAGTCTGCTTTCTTGAAATCTGTTGAAACAGTTCTTGACAGGGTGTTTTTAAAGGTTTAAAAGCCGCTTGAATTATGCATTAAGTGCTCGAAAGTGTCTCTGAATGTTGAACAACTCATTTGTGCCAGCGTGTGAACCGAGCAACAACATAATGAGGAGTTAGCTGCCTGATCAACTCGTGGTGGCAGTGCTGTCTGCTGTGGATGATAATGCGGTCGGCTCAAGATGTTCTAAGGCCAGCCGCTCGCCCACCTCAGCGTCCCTGAAACGCTCCCAGTGCTCGTGCCTGACCCTGACCCTTGACCTTCCCAAGAGGGACTACTCCTACGGAGCTTACACATTGTTCTGCTCTTAAAGACCTGCTCCAATGAGAGTCGAGTTTTTGACCTTGGCACCATGTCCATGGGATGTTTTTTATATGCTGCAAGACATATTAGAAGCAGAATAAACAGTCGGTGACGTGGCTGAGCCAAGGTTTCATGTGTGACACACCTAATGAACCAATCCTGTCAACGGGGCGGGGCTTTCCATGTTGTGATAACTTAGTCAAGCTGGAGCCTTTTTTTTTTAATGGAAAAACATCTAAATATGTCATCTTGATGAACAGAGATGAGTTTTTGGGGGTTTAATCAATGCCAGCAGAGGAACTTTAATGTCCTGGATCAGTTGTGTCTGTTGTCTTCATCTCTGTCTACACGATGGAGAAGGACTGCACACATGAGCGTTTGATTGGCTGTTTTCATTCAGGTGTGCGAGAGCTTCAAAACAAGTCAGGAAAAGCATCAAATTACCAACGTCACAGAAGCAGGTTTGGATCATCTATGCCAAACACAACTCCTCTAGAATCAGGGACGTCTGTTTAAGTGTCAGAGCTGATAGAAAAGTTATTTTCTTAGCGTTTGAAGGTTTTTATAGTTGGTTGACTCGTGCAGATGGCAGCAAGAGCTTTAAACTCGCAGCACAGTCGTCTTAGTTAACAATTGATCCAGTAGCCTACGGGCTTGGCACTGGATTTTCTTGCGTCTGCGGTAGACAGATTGCAACAGATGAATTTCATCACGTTTGTCTTCTTCATCTCTGTTTATACCTCCCATCATCTTAATCAGTTACTTCGAAGATGCTTAAAGTTTGCCTTCTTTTGACTTTGTCCCCCCTGTCTCGACAGATTAGTGAGATCTGCAATGTGTAAGAATTTAAACGGCGAGTTAAACGTTCACCACGGGTTGGATACTGCAGCATTATCCTGTGAGTGATCAATTTCATTGCGACATTTACCTCCCTGATGGCGTTTGTTACTGTCTCCATAGAAACACACCCGTCACCTTCCAGGCTCTTTCGGAGGGAGACAGGAAGTTGTGGATGGAGGCCATGGATGGAAAAGAGCCCGTGAGTTCATTTTGCATCTCATCTCACTGAGGCTCATTCTTCTCCCGCATATATTTTTATGAAAACTGCTCGACTGTCAAAATATCTGCAATGCAACACGGAGTCAGCTGCTGGAGGGGAGGCCTGACGTGACTGCTGGCGACTGCGCTGACACACAGAACATCCCGATGCCAGTTTCCATTTCCAATCTGCATGCAGAATCCATCCAGCACTGTTTTGTTTTCTTTAATAAAATCTCCGTAAATGCTGGCAGATTGAAGATGAATGTCATTTAAAGCATCTTCGAACGAATGAGAAGCAGTTCTTTTCGCTTCTGTTAAGGAAGCCATATCAAGCCCGTTATTTTTTACAATCAAATCCGTCATTTAAGGCACATGGCAGCTCGCGCCTGCCAGGGTTTGAGCACGGCAGGATGTAGGCGTTAGGTCATCTCATTATGGCTTCTGTATTGCAGGTGTGTGTTTTATCAAGCTTGTTAGACACATTATGCATGAGTGTGTGACTAAATGATGGCTTTTTTTTTTCTTTTCAGTTGCCCCTCACAGCACGGCTGAGCTGACACCATTAGAGATTTTATTTTTGCTCTTAGGATCACGTTTATAGCTGTTAATGGAAACTTCCCTGTTGAAAGTGCTCTACCATCTGTCTCTGCGTTTTTGAGCTGATGAAATGCCAAACAGCCTTATTAGTGAAACTTAAGACATTGTTCATTCGTCTTTTGGTTGTAGCTTTAAGAATATTTGGTTTTGCTGTCTTGCTCGGATACTTTCATATTAGCTGTTTTAGGTCCTGTGGCGGATGTCGTGTGAGTGCTGGACAGAGCAAGTAAACCACTACGAGAGGATGTGAAAATAACAGAAGGCACATTTCTCAGTGCCCTCTTCCTGTCCAACTTCCCCAGTGACTTCTGTGTGTCATCAACATTTCACAAGAGATTTCCACCCTTTTGCCCAAATATTCTCAAGCAAAGATCCACTGCTCCGCACCACCAGCTCTGCAGAGTGTCTGAGCTTTCAGTCTGGGCCAGGGTCAACTCTGTGGTGTTCTTTGAGAATAATGTCTTCTGCCACAGCAACTCTGTCGACTTCATTCCGCTCTGAGTGCCCTTTTAGCCCTTTGAATAGCTGAAATTTAAGGTCCAGCACTGCTTCTTCCCCTCAGTCATATGGGTACTTTATGTCAGCTTATATGGGCCGCACAGTGCAACGCGTCTGTGCATGCTGTTACATGTTTCAGCCTGGAGCACGTTTCTGTGCATACTGCATCTTTGGAAACTTCCCCTTACTCTGCTGTCTTACTGGTAGTCTCTTGTGCCCAGAACGTTGCTGTGTTAACGGCCAGTGTTAGTGTGCTACCATAGAAACTAAACTTTCCTTTTATCACACGCTTACCGGCTTAAACTCTTACTTCCTGAGTCGTTTTTCTGTTAAAAAAGACGAATATTTACCGTTTCCAGCTTCTCGCATACATATCGGCCATAATTTCAGAGGTTTTGTGCCCATAATAAACATCCTGAGGAGCACTGGAAGCAAAACCAAGCTGGCTGTGTCTACAGGCAGCTCTGCAGCCATCCATTAGAGTCCACCAAGGTCCATTAATTCTTTGTTCTCGCAGATTTGTCGCATCTCCAAACCAAGAAGTGGTTGACATGCATGAACTTACTGCATGTGCCAAAATGACAAATGTAATGCTATACTTAGAGATCAGCTGAGGCCCCCCTTTTGGCCTTAAAGTGTAGGAAAAAAGAGAGAAATGCTCGTATGTTCCTCTCAAACCCGCCTGAGCAATGGCACATTTTGCCTATTTTCTTTTGAGCCGCTGACATGAAAACAATCATTCGAATCCTGGAAAAAAAAAAGGCTGTTTGTTATTCCTTTCTCTGAAGTTAGCTTCATGAACCAGATCAGGTTTCTCACTCCTGAAGCATGGCTAGCATGCGATCCGATTTTGATTTTTATTCTTCCCAAAGCAGTGCGTCGAATCGAACAGCAGGCGTTCAATTCTCAGGTTTAAACCAGCAACAGGACATGACAGAGACATTTCACACCTCAGCCAATGACAACAAACACTCGCCTGCTGAGGAGCCCTTGAACAAGGCTCAGCTGTACTGTCTCCAGCTGCTCTGTCTCTGACCCTGACCTCTGATGTCCATGTCAGGGCAACGCTGTGAATATAAAGAAAACTGAACACAAGTCAGCTATTTTAAGGGAAGAGTTGAACAAAGCTATGATATAAAAACGAGCACATGTGACATCCTGGTCTCTGAGTGTGAGTTAGTGGTGACGATGCCCGGAGTCATGTACTGTTTTTAAGCTGCTCCCAAAAGTAAACTGAATTATTTTCCTTTGGTTTTCCACCAAGTAGCAGGACACACATTCTGTCTCCTTGTTTTCATCGCTATGATTTTCGTGAAATTCGAAGCCGCTCAGAAGGTTAACCTCAACAGGAAAATGGCACCAAATAATCCCATGAACTCTGTCGGAAGCTGTCGCTGGTTTCAGTGCAGTAGCTTTCAGTCCTCCTGCCATCATCATTTTTTCTCCTCATTTTCAGTTTTAGGAGTCGTGTTCATTAATCATGCAGTAAAATCCAAAGCCAGTCATGCATTTTTCCATGTTTCATTTCCTTTTCCTTTTTTTTTTTTCATTTCAGATCTATCATTCCCCAATTCACAAGCAAGCTGAAAGTAAGTCCGCCATCATTACCCTCAAAGTCTGGAGTTGTGATGTTGACACTGTGTTATTAGTGTGACGTCTCCCATCTGTCTTTGTGTTTAAACTTCTTCTTAAATTGACTGTTTGTCTGCTCATGTCCTCGTCTTTTTTTTTTGTTTTTATTTCCTCAGTGGAACTGAATGAAACTGGATTCAAGTTTGTGCGAAAGTGCATCAACTTCATTGAAACAAAAGGTAAAAGTTTATCCCAGCTGTCTTTAGTTCTGTGCGTTGCCCTCAGGGGGGCGTAGTTGAGTCGTAGGTTACGTGTCGATGCCGCTCCTGCATGCTGCTTTCAGGGAAAAAACGCCCTTCACTACGAAACTAGAAGTCTGAAATAATATTTCAGATTAAACAGACCTTTAATTTTCACATCTGCATCACACACTATCCACATCTGCTGGTCAGATTTTTTTTAAGGAATGATTTTTGATCCCTTTAACAAAACCTCCTAAAACTTTAGAGGCCAATATCTCAAAGTCAGATGGAACTTTACGCATATTTCCGAGATATTAAAAAGAGAGCTAAGTGATTGACAAGCGCAAAAAAAAGTTCAGAAAGTGAAGGTGTGGACAGGCTGTCCACCTCAAGGTGTAACTGTATTTGTAGCTTGATCTCTTGGTGTGGAGGTTGGTGTGCACAAAGGCTATTCCCAGTGTCTCTGCAGTTTGGTGATTCATCTTACAAGAATGGAATTACAACATTCAATCCATAAACATGTAATTTGTATCCCGATCCAAAGGCAGAGCACTGCTCAGCTTCAAACTGAGAGTTCAATGAAGCACTCACAATCAAGCAAGACCGTCTTTAGTCTAACTCTGGCTCCTGCAGGCTCCGAAGACGCACATGTGATACATTCGCACTGCTCTGTATTTGTGGGCATGACTGGCAGGTTAGTATTTGTTCCCTCCCTCTCTTCACCTCCCGCTCTCCTCTTTCCAGGAGTCACACAAGAAGGAGTGTACAGAACAGTTGGCAGCAACATCCAAGTGCAGAAGCTTTTAAATGCCTTCTTTGGTAAGAAAATAGACCTGTGAATATGTTTCTTCACTTGGGCTGGTCCACCTTCCTTTACAACATAACAGGTTCTGCAACTTTTGTCAAGCTTGTGTGCAGGAGTGACGAGGAAACATCAGCGGGGTGCTGACTCACTGGAGTTATCCCCGGCTCTGCTGTTGAGCTCTTCAGATTCCAGCATAGCTTTAACCTTTTAAGTGGTGGCTCACTCTCACTGCTCTCACAGCATCATTTTGGGTTGCAGCAGGCAGCTGTTTTCAATGCACAGCTCCAGCCCAGTTTGCTGCTAACTGTGTTAGCGACTAACTTTGTTAGTGACTAGCTGATGAACATAGTGGAGCATTTACTGTAGCAGCTAAAGAGCCAGATGTTTTCCTCAGGAGTCTGTGGAGACCAAAAGCAGAGCTAAAAGAGAGTTAATATTGGATGAAAAGGTGATTATTTTGTCTGTTTTTGTAGCTTGTTTCTGCTGTCCCAAAGTCATTGCAGGCTTAAATTATATGTTATTATATTTGAATACTTTTTTTTTACATATTCACACACAGGTGTTACTAGTAGCACTGATGATGTAAGCCGTGACAGTGAGCCAGCATGCCCAACACCGCAGCCCTGAAACAAGTGCAGCTTAATGGAATTCAGCCATCATTATTAATTAGTTACACCTGTGATGTTTCTCAAGCATCGTGTCCAAATGTCATTAGTGAAACATTTTTGCACTTGCTGTTACCTTAATGAATAGTAATAGTTACTATGATCAATCAAGGCACTAATTTCAGGTGGTTTTCAGTTTCAGGTTTTTATATAGTGTTTAAAATAATGGCATTAAACGTCTCCTGCTTGCTTGTTTTGATTCCTTCCACCATAGACCCCACGAACCCAGGAGATGTGGACCTCCACAGCAGCGACTGGGACATTAAAACCATCACGAGTGCATTGAAGTTTTATCTAAGGTAAGTTTGTGTGTGTGAGCAGGAGACACAAACACACTGAGTGTCACTGTGTAGTTCCAGATCTGTGGCTGTTCTGGACTGACACTGTTGTAATGATCACGTCTGAGTGCATGTTCTGTATTTCTTTCATGAATTAAGTTATGATAATAATAATAATGACTTGATTACAGATTTCAATTAGTCCCTTCATACAAATCCTATTCCAAAAAGCTGCTTCATTGTCTAGTGTGTACAGTATGTGTTGATCTGGATCCAGATTAAATCAATTTGCTATTCTTAGACTATCAAACGCAGCCTCGACAGAGGCCGCGCTCTCTGAGTGCTTTCTAGAGTAACTGAATAACGAGGGAGTGCTGCTGTTTGTTTTTCTTGTGTGTGATGTCCTGAGGTATAATGCACTGCAGCCTGTTGAATAGGGTCTGTATTTATCTCCAGGAGCTTGTCTGAACCTCTGATGACCTACAGCCTGCACAGAGACCTCATGTGTGCTGCAAGTAAGACATGCTTTGTAAATCATCCAGCACTAAGTTTTGTGTCTACTGCATGCATGTATATTCATGTTGTACTTCTTTAAGTCCACATACTTTGTTTTGCAAAGACAAAGAAATATAAAATCATGTGTGTATGACACACGTTTAAAGGATTCCAAGTGACACAGTTTTCTCTTCTTAATTGACAGTAATCAAGTCTTGAATCGATGCTCAGATTACTTTTATGTGCTAATCTTTACACCTACTTCAAGACACATAAGCATTGGCGGGAGAAAAACCTGAAGGCCAGATACAAAAGAGGCATTTGCACATGAGTGCAGACTGCAGATTCAGCAGTTTAACAGGCAGCACTGGGTCAGTCTGGACGACTTCAAAAGAAACCTGAGTCCCCTGTTTGTGTCTATCTGTCACACAATATCACTGTAAAACAGAGAAGACAGCGAGTTTAATAGCATCAGCCTCATTCTGTCTGGATGTTACAGCAAGACAACTGGTGGCTTCAGTTTCCTGGAAATGTCATGCAGTTTGTTTTGGAGACGTCCTTTTATTAGTCTCATTCCGTTGGCTGTATCCTTCTCCATATTGTGTTTATATGTGTCAGTATCATTTCTGTTACTCATCATGAATATTTTCAGAGCAGCAGAACGAGTCATTTTCTTCCCTACATTATTTACATGGAAAGAAATATGAGGGATTTCCATTCTTAAGATGGTATCTTGTACTACATCTTGGTTTAGGTCTATGGACGCTGCAGATAAACTCCACGTTTCATGAACTTTATTTGTGTTGTCTTTGTACCGTAGAGTCAGACAATCTGGACTTTCGACTGAGTGAAATTCATTCACTGACCTACAAACTACCGGAGAAGAATCGGGAGATGTTGGAGATGCTTATTAAACACCTGGTCAAGTACGTGCCAGCATATTCGGCTGTGGTTTGCATCTCTTATTGCGCCCACACTGGGACCCTTTGCTCTCTCTCGGAAACCAAAGTTAACATTGAGTTACATTTTATTCATCTAACATGTTTTTTCACAGCGTGTGCAGTCACAGCGAGGACAACCTCATGACTCCTTCAAACATGGCCGTCATCTTCGGACCCACGCTGATGAGAGCAAAGGAGGAGACTGTGGCGGCCATGTTGGACATCAAGTTCCAAAACATTGTCGTTGAGATTCTGATTGAGGACTACAAAAAGGTACGTCTCGCGCAGCCTTTTAGTGATTTTAGTGAAGTGATAGCAGAACCAAAGTGTTACCTACTAACCTTTGGATTTTGTGATCACAGATCTTCAGTTGCGTGCCAGAGGACAGCAGCGCCCCACCTGTCCCTCCTCCGCGGATCACCCCGAGAAAGCGGCAGCCCATCACCATCTCCAAGCGACCGCCTCGTGTTTATCATGCTCTTAGTCACGACCACTTTCAGCACGCAGAGAGTAATTATTAGCCTCCCTTGGCCTGACTGTCATCATCGTCCTCATCATTATCCCATCCTGTCTGTGCTGAATGTACAGGAGATTATTTTTAAATGTTTTTTTTTTTTTTTTTTTTTTTAAATCAGTATTTCAGACATATTTGTACCAAACACACCTGCAACTTCATTTGTTTCTGAAGTACAGAAAAATGTCTGTTGTGTGTGTCCATTGAGTACCATTCCAGTCATTTCATATTCCTGAACGTGGAGTCATTCATTTGTTTGTCAGAGAATGTCAAATCCAAATACATTCATTGTCTTTCCTTGTTCTTTATTGCCTTAACTGCAGGAGATTGCTTTTTTATTTCAAGTACGAATAAATGTGTACATTTTTTATCCCACGTTAGTCCTTTTTTTCCAAACACCTCTGGCTAAATCGTGCAGTTTTCTGTCTGTTTAAACGCCTCATTAAGTGGGTGTGGTCCATCCATACCTGCTGCTCAGCCTCCCGGTGTCGTGTGATGTTTCTCTGGTCTTAACTTACTGCTGGGTGTAGCCAAAAATCCAGCTCTGTGTGATTAATCCAAACTGAGGAACTGATTTTGCGTGGTCTTAAACCAATGCAGTGCTGTGCCAGTTACTTTTTGACCTTCATTTACTTTATATTCTTATGTGACCTTCATTTTTTTTTAAATATGGCACATTAATATTTCATAGAGGCAAACATTTACATGTGAGGCCTTGAGTTGCTGTGCTCAGATAGCAGGAACATCACGTTCTTTATCTCCCTGTTTAGCTGTAGCTCTTGAGTAGCCAGGAACTTACATTAACTGTTATGTTGTTTCTCTGTACCAGATGGCCAGAACGACAGCTCTGTCCTGGACGGGGAAGTCTCAGTGAGCCCCGTCCCGCTGCAGCGGACAAAACCTGTGAGCTGCGCTCCGCTCGTTCCAAGAGAACCTCCTCCGAGACACGTATTAATGCCCAGACCAGCAAACCGTCAGGACAGACAATTAGACTCTGACGCTGGCAGGATAGACGATACGAGGCAGAGGCCAGATTCTTCTTCTGCTGCAAATGGAGAGTCTGGAGTCAGTGTGAGCAGAGTACCATCCTTCCAGAGCAGAAGACCACCTCCTAAGAGCACACCTGCCAACAAAGAAGGTATGATGATCCCTCATCCCACTTGTTTACCAGGTTTTATAGGTAAAGTGAGGACGAAAGGGGTATGGTGTCATGTAAAGTGCACAGCTGTGATGTTGTGGTCAGGTGTGTTGGGACCTGAAAATAGGCCAGAAAAAGAGGTATTAGTGGTGCCAGTTGTGTTGCTTTTGACTAGCTGCAACATGTCCAACTGCTGTGTCCTATGTAACTATCTGTCATGTGAAGATTTGGTTTTAACGTGTTGATTTCAGGGGAGCCGGAGGTGGTGAAATAGGTTGGTTGCATTGCTTCCTTTTGTTGTTACAGACTCATGTCACCGTGGTTCGTTGTACATGTGGTCTTTTTAACCAAACACTTCTGCACCACTGAAGTCCGTATTGTCTGTGTTTCTCAGGAGATTCTGATGGTCTGACCAGAACGAGATCCACAGAAAAACATGCCATTTGCAGACCTCCGGTCAGGCCTCCGGAGCCCCCCTCCAGATTCCCCGCTCCACAAAAGACCCCGAGCGCAGCCGGCAACGAGGGCACAGCCACATCCTAGTAAGTGTTCTTGAGAGTTACAAAAGTCTTTCGCCACCACCTTCTTGTGGATACTTTTAGATGTGCAAATGCGGATGGGGTCAAAAGGTCCGATAAATATTCAACCGCTGGATCTGCTGTTTTTATTAAGAATAACAGAACTCGCAATCTAAGTAACCTTGAAATGGTGCCAGGCGTGCAAATTCCAGCGCGTCAGAAAGAGCAGCCTGCGAGGCGTCAGCGGCTTTGATGATCGAAACTGTCCGACCAAAGAACGGACATGTTGCCTGGTTTGCTGATGTCAGGGTCACAGCTTGATACGACAGCGAGGAAACCTCAGATCCACCCTGTCAGCGCTCTGAGGGCGGTGGCACCATGATATCTCTGCCACCGGGATGACTATGATGAATGATCATCTACCTCTGCAGTTCTCAGCTGTACGGAGCGTTTTAGGGTCTCTCAGCTCATTGTTTTGCTTTCCGCAGCGTAGACAGAGATACCTGCTGACTGTTGGATGACAAAGGATTTCATAAATGATCATAACATGTCAGGTTGCTTCTCTTTCCACAGTGTTGCCTCTAAAACAAAGTTTTTTGAGAATGCCTCCAGGCAGGTTGGCAGGTACGTAAAATCCTTTTTTTTTATTGTCTTTGCTCCGATTTGTCTTTAAGTTCTGGACATTAATCAGATGAAAGGTTGATTCGAACACATATTTATTTAATTCAGTCACTAAATAAATGTTATTATAAAGAGTTAGCTACTGAACATTAGTGACGTGCTTAGCGCTTCAGGCTGCTTGTCGCTCTTCAGACAATAAATCACACATTTACTTTGTTCCTATTCAGAGCCCGCAGACGCTCGAATGACACCAATGTGTGTGTGTGTGTGTCTGTGTATGCTATCTATTCTTACATCAGGCCTCTCCTGTTGTGGCTCATGTTCAGCTCCTCCTACTGATGACTGATGATAATTATGGAGGTGGAAACACACACACACATCTGCTCTTTTATGATGTGGATAATCCTCCCTGCACAGCCAGCGAGGAAAGCTGTAAATGAAGGACGCCTGAGCTTTAAGAGTTGATCTCTCCCTTCATTGCAGCCCCCTCGCTCAGCGTTATGCACAGTTTATATTAACACCTCCAAACGGGAGGGTGTGCTGATGTGTATGTAAAGCCCTCGCTTGGCTTGTGATTTTAATCCCACAGCTGAAGACGTTAGACCTTCTAGACACTGTCTGACCAGTTTTTAAAACGGAGTACAATATACATATTTTAATGAATTTTTCCTCTTCTCATTTAGTCCACTGGCCTCTCCGTCACCATCAGCAGGGACAAATGTAAAAAAAGAGGTGAGAGTTACTGTAATTTTACTATTATTCAGTGTTTTTGTACGCTGTCGCAGTGCTCCGTATCTGTTTAATGAGCTGAAAAAGGGTTTGTTTTCTTTCTTTCTTTTTTTTTTAAATGTGCCTCTTTTCATGCGCTTGTTTTCTTTCCTCAGAATTAAAGTTAAGGACGCTCAGGTCACATCAGACGGCCGCTCCGTGCTCGGCTGGGTGCACATCAAGCTGGAGGGAGTCGCCACAGAGGAACTCGGCCGGTCTTGATGTTATCGGACTGGCTGAAGAACTGGTTCTGCGTGAAGCTGAATGGATGCGTTTGATTCCAGTTGATTTTTAATAGTAAGATTGGTGTTCGAGGGCAGCAGAGCAGCAAAGTAATTGGCTCAGTGTTGGATCATTATTCCAAAGTTAGGATGTTTTCCCCTTGTTTCACACCAGTTGACAATTGTGTCAAATAGTCAACAATATTTAGTCATTTTACAGTGTTAAAAAGTCTGAAAGACCACTTTTTATTATCGGGAACTAACTGCTCGTAACAGCTTACTTTGACGTCTTGTTGCCTGCACTCTTAATGCTTGTGTGTAGCATCGTAAAACAGATCTCCCAAAGAAGACTAATTGATTACTCATTAATCATTTGAAAATGCAAACTATTAGTCTTAATATTAACTTCTAGGTTATTATGAGCTGTCAAGGAACTGGATGAAGCAGGAGAGGCTTTATCAAATGTATTTTGTTATCAAGCGTCAGCCTGTATTCCAGTCAGTGTACTTTGAATTTACATAATGAATGTAGTGCTAGTGTAAGTTTAATAGGGTATTACAGAAACCGGTTCACTAGTGAACATTCCCATACTTCTGACCTTGGTGCCACGTACATCTTACCTAATGTGGGTAGGTCTGTTTGCACAGGAGAGTCCTCGAAGTTTACCCTAATTTGTTGCACCCAGTTGTTGGGATTGAAAAATTGATTGTTACAGTATGTGAAAATGACACTCCAGTGTTTTTTTTGACTTTTTGTTATTATATTAATCCTACACGTTTTTTTGTTTGTTCGTTTTACGATAACCCAACTTGGAAATTCTGGTTGTTTTCTGCTTCATTTCCAGAAAGGAAAATAAACATGAAGCGTTCTTAACATGACTCGTGAATATTTTAGAAGGAGCTGTGTATTACCATTCACTTTGTGTTGCTGCGTGATGCTTTAGTCGTGTCTCTCCTCAGCGTGCTGACATTTGAAATCACTCCGTTCTGTTTCACATTTGCACTAAATTAAGTTCTTTTTTTCTTCTTATTGTAAATAACAATTTTAAGCAGCGCTAACATGAATGATTTATCACTCCTTCATGTGGTGTTACCAGGTCTGTGATATAACTTGGTGCCAGACACACCGATGCCAGTGCAGGTTTACGTGTGAAACAAACAGACGACACGGGGAGATGCTAAGATTGGGGTTTGCAGAGCTCAGCCTTTTGTTCAGAAACATTCAAGCTATTACGTTATCGATCAAAAGTTTGAGATCGCCTCCGACAAAACCTTGATTCAGTACAGTCAGATAACAGAGGAATGTTCTCTTTACACATAGATGTTTTGTAGGAAGGCTTTGCAAAAGCAGTTGTTCTGTACAACAACAGTGTTTTATACATACAGAATAAACACTGTAAATGGTTCAATCAGACTGATTAAGCAACAGTTAAATAAGAATATCAGAAATCAGCAGTCGTTGGTAAAGCAAATCGGAGCCTGAGCATCCAAATCTGCAGATTTAAATCAGAAGATGTGCCTGTTTCAGGGTCAAGTGCACAGTGATGCCTCTAACGAGCTGGTGTTAACAGACGTGTTGCTTTAGCAAAGCTATTCTTAAGAAGTTTGGTCTGGGGTTAGCAGCGCTGCTTGAATATGATCACAGTATATCAGCTGAACATACTACAGTTTAAACCTATTCAGTCTAAACACTGAGAAGACGGCAGAGCCCAGTTGCACCACTTGTGGTTCAATAATGGTCTGAGGTCACAAATTCAGAATCAGTAAAGTTATAGAATCAGTCAGTTATTCTTCTTTTGGGGCTAAACTATTTCAGATGTAAATAATGCTTTGAAGTGTCCGTCTATTTCAAAATAGTCACAATTAAAGGAAAAAAGTAAAGCATCGACCCAACAGGTGATTCCAAACTTCTGAATTGTAACGTCAGCTGGATGTGTCACCTGAGTACAGCTTCATTTTAATGTGATGAAGTGAGAATGACCTTCTGAGAACTGTTTGGCCAGATTTGATAAGGCAGCACAATGTTACTTCCATCCAAACCTCCCGTTTAAACATACAACTTCAGATGCAAGAACGTCTAAAAATCCAGTCCAAATCCCTGAAAACACTCAGATGCTAAGCTTATGCACCCAATTCAGTACAGTTTTGAAACCTCCATCTGTTTCAAAAACCTGTTTGCAGTCGGACATTGTATTTATTTTGCCATCCACTCCTCCCACCACATTCCAACCTTCACTGCCAGTCAGAGCCTTGCCTCCTCTCTGCGCCCCTTTCACAACTTGTGCATGGATTTCTAACAGCTACTGTACCGGCCTCAGCAGAGGACTTGGTTGGCCCACTTCAGGGACCGGTGGAAATTCCCCTGCCGATTTCATGCCAATTCATACGACCTTGAACTTCAGTTCATTATTATGCAGCCAAGCGCAGAACTCACAAATGAGGGGCACACACACAAGAACAAAAGAATGTGTGTTCTCCCTGAAGCAAGCATACAGTTAACTGGATGTCTAACCTGAATTAAACATGTATTTGATGTTGAATTGCTCTTTTCCCCTCCTGCTGTACTCTGGGAATGCACCACCTGATAATTGTTCAATCGTTTTTCTGTTTTTGAACTAACAGTGCAGCGTGTGCAAGTTAAGTAGCCGTAAAGCCTTTGCACGGCTCAAATCTGAGTTGTTCCCTGCATATCTCATTCAAAGATATAACCTTTACTTGGAGGTAATGATGAAACTCTTATGCCGTCCTCAGAGTCAGAATTATTTTAATTGCCTTTTAAAAGATGATGCAGCTTTACACCTTTGAAAAACACACATATTGAAAAACACATGTCACAAAAGGTATAAATCATACAAGAGCTGACTTTAAAAGTCAAGTGTTCGGACACCAAAACAGACATTAAACTAATCAATATATACAGTTACTGTAGCATGTACAAAGAACCAGGTTATTATGCAGTACACTGGACACACACCAGCTGCTGTCAGTTGACAGAATGCACACACTGTAGCCTGCTGTGATTAAATCATATTAGTATTAAGAATTTACAGGGGCCTCTATCATTGACGTGCATGATCATCTGGCACTGGCAATGGCATCATGTGGAATACATAATAAAGCTAAAACAGCTTAGAAAAAAAGACATCATTTAGAGCCAGCATTAATTTGAAGGATAGAGTAAAATCTTAACTGTAACAACAGTCGTAAAACACAGTGCATTCAGGAAATGTAAGAAGGCTTGCTGATTGTCTGTTTCTGAATTTTTGCATAAGATAATTATGTGCTTAAAACACAGACACTCCGAATCATTTTTATTGTTTTTGCACATGTAAATGAACACAATCTGGGTACTTATCACGTTGTAATTAGGCTTCTGCGTAGTTTGGACTTTACACTTAGCCGTTGCTTTCTCAAATGACAGCAGACACATGTATTCAAGTGTCAGGGCTATAATTAGCTGTTGTGGTGGGGTCACGTCTCATGGATCAGCTGTATTTGTCCACAGCCACTGGATGGCCTCTCCTCCCCCATTTCTTTTCACATAGCAAATATTGTATAAAAAGACAGGATAAAGACATGGAGACATTCATTTATGCAGATGAAGTAAAGTACTCTAAATGCTCCACTGAGGTTCATCAATGAGTTACAAACAGCTCAGTTACAAAAAAATGTGAACCTGACTGCCATGGTCAACGCATCACTGTACACTGTACAACAAAATGCCGTCATGCCTTCTGACAGATGCCCCATGCATTGAACAATGATGACATCATCAGTCAGTATACACAAAGCATGTCACTAAACTTGTCCATGCATTGCTCTCCGTAAAGCTGAAAACACAGCGGCAAAGTGCGCACACTTCTACGAACACATGATTCATGCACCTACAAGCTTGTGAGAGAACGTGGAACTGTTAAAAAGTTTCGCATTTACAGTTAGAAAACATGGTTGAAAATCACCGGACGGTGCAGAGTACGACACACGTTCATTTGGGGAAAGATATCGTTTCGGTCTGATTTAAGCTCTGCATCGCGTACGCCAAGCTGTGTGTACAAAGTGCCTTGTGTTTCACCAGCTTGGTTTATGTTTTTTTTAATGAAATAAAATAGTATTCAATTCAATTACATCATGCTTTTCAAAAGTTTTACTCAAGCGTCTGTGATCAGTTATCTTCAAGGCATTCCACAGATTTTTTCTTGGTTTTCATCTCTGAGGTTTGGCAGGGCCAGTCAAGGACTTTAACAATCTACATCTGAAGCCCTTCCAGTTTTGAGTTGGCTGTAAGTTTCTGTTTGTCGTCCTGCTGGAACATTACTGCTCTAACCTAAGATCTCTGGCACTCGGAATCAAACTCTCATTTGGTGTTTGCCTGTATTTGGTGCCATGTTTTCCTCCTTGTGTCCCTACAAGTCTCCCTGCTGCTGCAACTTGCTGCTCACAGTACGACACTGTCAACACCATGATGTCTAGCAGCGATGGTGGACGGGTGTAGAGCTGTGCACTCGGCACTTGCTGCTGTGCGTTACGGTTGATGACTTTGATGTAGTTTTATCAATTCATCTTTGGCTTCTGGCTTGTAATTAGTCACATGTCTTTGCATTACATGATTTATAGTAAATGCAAATATAATCCGAAGGGGGTTGATCGCTGCCTAAAAGCATAAATCTTTACAGAGATAGTAATATTTCTGTGGCAATTTCTGCAAAGTTTCAATATGAATTTAAATGTATTTTTAAAACATTCACTCAGATTTGGTAAGAATAAAATTTACTCATAATCGCTTATTGAAGTCGCCTTCAGATTGGACTGTGAAGTCAGCATTTTAATATTGAATCATCAATAACTTTGACGCTGTGCAGTGGAGGAAAAAAAGCATCAAAACCTCTTTACTAACAACTCAAGTGTCTGCTTTAACAAGTTTACACACAACATAATTATAAGTTAAGGCTGTAAAATTAGTAACATCAAGAAAAAAGCTCTCCACATCTGCTGCCTACGTGACGAGAAGTGTTACAGGTGCAGAGCGACAACAAGCATGCAGTGCGTTCTGGAGATGTCTGCGAATGAGCAGCTCTGGTTCAGCCAAACAAGGGCAACGTAGTGTTTGCAGGTTAACAGTGTGTAACCTCATGATCGACTCTTACAAAACACCTGTCCTTCAACCTGACACGACCTGTCATGTTGACCGCTGTCCTTCCCACAGACAAGGTAAATAAGCCTTTGGCTTCATTGTGAATTTACTCTTCAGACATTTAGATTTGAAGTGCATACTGGATGAACACAGTCATGCATAGAAGTTTTTTTTTTTTATTGTCAGACAGTCAAATAGTGAAATACAGATATACTGCTGATGCCTTGGATTGCTGCCAGAACCACCTCAATTGAGTGTGCAGTAAGTCAGCGACACAAAAAGGGAGGAAATACAACTGGGAGGGAATTTTCTGCAACCCTGGTTGTATTGTGTTGTATAGCTGGATTTCCATATCACTAAGCAGCGCTCTACTTGATGTCACCATATTACGGTGCACAAAGTATAACGTAGCACATCAAGTTCATGTTTTGCAGCTGGGATGCTTGATCCACGCTGACTGTCACATTTTACACAAAACGGTGCCACACTTCAAAGTCATGCCGGGATTTCAGGACTTTACTCCTTTTGTTGGAAAGCTTGCAAGTTCAACTGTGAGACTTTTTTAAAACAATTCTGATTTTAAGGCACTTAAGCACCTAAACGCCCCTCAAGCTGTGTTCACCACTCTCAATTTCACAAGCAGGAACTTAGCAGGTGCACCTGAAGGCAGCACTTAGACTAAACAGATCTTGGTAAGTTGATAGGAAATAAAGTGTTTTTTTGCTCCTGTGATCCACTGCTCCTCTCTGGGCTGTCTCTTGTTTCTATAGTTTTCATGAACACCCTGTCAAGTGTATGTATAATGAAGGTCAGACGTGAAACTTGTGTTGTTAACCCTGCTACTTTCAGCTTGATGTCGTAATGATTAGCAGACTTGCTGCATATGTAAAGTAGCATCTCTGCTCCGGCTGAAAACACAAACTCTGTAGTCAAATAGCAGAGCTGTCAACAGATGATGCCTTGCAGTGCTTCAGATAAAAGCTTTAATAGTTTTGAACACACTATCTAAATTATGGCTAAAAAGGAAAAAAAAAAAAGGATTCCAGGACAAGGCTAAGAGCTATTAGACTGAGGGTGCAGGGGAACAGTACCTTTGTTTAAGTTTATGGAGGCAGCAAAGATGAGTCACTCATAGAAAGAAAAAAATCCTTCTACTCATGAAACAAGATTGGTTTCGCCAAACCTGCCAGGATCTTTGGTACATGTACTGAGATTATTTCTCCAATCATCTCTGGAAAGCTGACCTTCGTGGGCAGCGACTGAGCCTGGACAAAAAGGTCAAATGTAAACTGATGGAGCTTCTTTACAGTCTGAAACAGAAGAAACACACAGATTAATAACATCATTTGAAGGATTTTCACTACAAGCAGTGCTTTGACAATGACTCAGGAAACACGGCATGAAATATAAAGAGCTGCATCACAGCTGAAATTACTGTGATATTAGATTTTAAGGTATCAGATTCTGCTTGAATGCAGCTATTTGTGTACGGACAAGAAATATTTAATTAATTCATAGAAGTACTCTGATGACTTCGACTATTACAAACTCTAACAATTCAGCCATAGCCCCAATTTTCCCTTCCATTAGAAGCAGTGAATCTCACCATCTGGAGAGAGTCCAGGAGCCGGGTGAGCTGGTAGAACCTCTGTGAGCAATTGTTGGTCATTCGATAGCTAATAAGGCGATCGAGTTCGTTGATGTAGGTGAGACGCAGCTCGTCAAAGTACTTCTGACTCTTCAGACCCTCGACTGGAACTGGCGAAAACAGGAAACAGTTTTGTGTTTTGCGTGTTTTGACCTGCTGATGCTCAGTGCACACGACAGTACTTACTAATGCTGAAGAGAAGCAAGGCCTTCATGCAGAGGAACTCCTCCTGAGTGATCTGCAGCAGCAGGAACTCCTGTGAAAGATGTCTCATCCGTATGCAGTGCTCATACATGGTGGAGATGTGCATCCGATGTCTGCAGACGGAAAAAAGGTCAGGACGAGAAATGTGAAACGATGGAAATGTTCAAATTGGAGGAGACAAAGAACAAATGGCTTTACACCTTGGACATTTATTCTGAATTGAATAACTGCCGAAGAGCAAAGAAAGTCAGAGGTTAGATCCGTGTCTATTAATGAGGTGGGGGGGGTCATTGACAGTGAATAACCTGATCTGTGTGATCTTTGACATCTGCAGTAAGATGTCATAAACACACGATTCTGCTACACTCGCCTCTCTTCCTTTATAATTGGCTTTAAAGTTCAGCAAAATGTTTCAGTCATTTGCATTCTGACACTGTAAGAGGTGAGTGGACATGTCGTGTTCACAGCGCCTGAACGATGTTCAGTTACTTCAACAAGCCTGGGAGAAGAAGAGCGGGACAAAGTTTCCCCATCTCCTCCAGTATGAAATGATTCTGCCTTTATTATGAATCAGGAAAAAGATAAAGGTCGTGAAGATAAAGGTTAAGTAAGGCAGATGTGAGGAATGAATTCAGTACTGACATTTCTACAATCCAGAGCACAGGAGAGAGCTCAAATTGAAAGCAAAAGAGAAATGAAATGGAGTTAAATAGAGCTGAATGTTCTCCATCTCTCTGGAAATGGATGCTGAGTTTCAGATTTGTGGTTATATGACTGTATAACATACACAGACCAGTATATAATCCAGGTTGCATACTATTGTCGCAAAGTTTCCGGACAAGCTCATACAAACAAACTTTGGTGATGGGGTTAAAGGTCAGTGGGGATGATGTTGTTGCCGAGTTGACACCCACCTCCAAACACTCATCAGAACTACTGTACACTGAGCTGCTCCACCTGCTTTTAATAAGCCATGCAGCTGTATATGACTTGGTCTGGGAAAGGGGAGACAGCTAGCCTGGCTCACTCTGAAGCTAATAATATCTGTCAACTAACACCTCTTAAGTTTACTATTATAATACACATATTACATGTTATATCAATTCACTACTTTACAAGGCTATATAGTAACGTGCCATAATTGTTTCCAGTCTTTATGCTAAGCTAAGGCACCTGACTGCTGGCTGTGTCCTTTCACATGGAAACCTATCTTGTTATTGAAGTTAAAGTAAACCAGATACAGTAAATGTATGTCTGATGTGATTGCGATGGGGTTTTATGAAGGTGAGATATATCTGTGTTTTTCGTTCAGTGCCCAACAGTTTCACTCCTTATTTCAGTCTCCAATTACGACGATGACTGTGCTGGGGTTTTTAGCCCTTTCAAAGGACAGGCTTGACTTGGCAGAAGATGGTAAGCAGCAAATTTAAAAGATGACATGGAGCACTTCGTTCCATTAACACTTTACCTCACATTTCTTTCAAACAGCTTGAATTATCCACCTTTCTGAGTCATAAGGCCTCCACCAGCCCTGCTTCACTTTATCAAACTTTTTCTTCTTTAGTTTCCAAGAGGTGGACTTTGGCTTTAGCAAAGGTGATGGAAAGGAGAAGACGGAAAATTTCCTTGTAGGCATGACCTGAAACTTACAACTTTAGTGTGTTAAACTGTGATCTGCTTCATGGATCAAGTTCATTGTGACAAATAAAATGTGATCAAATGTTCTGCTGTGCTTCTGCATTATTGATTTATTTCTAATTAATATGCTCCTTTTGTTAAATGTAATCCTTTTCCTTAAATGCAAACAGCTTAATGTACTTTTGCTCTTAGTTAATTCTCATTTTTCCTGACACTTGGCTGCTTGGACAGTTTCAACAACTGCTTTTTTTAAGCTTTATTTATTCTGTGCAGGTTCCCTGTTTGCAAATTATGAAAACAATCATCATACTGGGGGTTGCCCAGTTTAACCACAACTGTCCTTCAGCCACTGAGCAGCTTCCATGGAGCAGTTTGGGTTTTTTTGCTCATTTACTTCACTTTGCCCAGATTTTTCCTGCCAGCTCAAGATCGAGCCAAGTACCTTCCAGTTCCAAGGCTGCGACTCTAACCCTCTCGTTACAGTCAACTCATAAATATAAATTCTAACTGGGGTTTTTTGGTCTGCTACAAGATACTAATACTGTAGATTGCATAAGAACAAAACATATCAAGGGACAGATATGAATGGTTTATGTCTTAGTTCATCCTTAGTTAAACCTATCATGGTAGGTTTGGCCTCTTAATCTGTATAAGCTTGCAATGAACAGTATTTATCAGGGCCAAACTTTGGAAAGCTCTAAAATCAGTCCTATAAATGTGTAAAATCTAAATAATAAAATGTATAAACGATGGGAAAACACATACATTTGATTGGTTATGGCAGATGAACAGCAGCATTATACATAAAGCATTCAGAAATAATGAATGCATGGGAGAATGGCTGAAATAGTGCCACTGTTACATATATTATGCTAAAAATATAATAAGTAAAAGATCCTGCATCAAGTATATCATTAGTTTACACTAACATTAGATACTTTTAGGTTTATAAAGAAGTAACCAGTGAGTTACAGATCAACTTACACACTTTCACAAACCTATGGCAGTAAACATTTGATAGTACTAATAAAGACCAATAATATTCCATATAACTAAATCTATAACATTAACATTCCTCCCCAACACTCAGACTGACCTCACTACCACTGGCATCTGTCATGAGTTAACATTCAGATCTGAATCAGCTTCACTCACCAGAGATGTGAGAGTTTGAATGCTGAAAAACTAATGCGCCTCAATTTAATCTCACATTAATAAAAGAGCACCTGAGGCAGAAATTGGATGAACATGGTCCTAAAAAGCCTGCAGCCACTGCTACTTCACATTTATAAAATTCTCCAAATGTCTTTGTGTTTGTGCATTCAGGAAAGCAAATGAGAGAATGATGGAGAAAGAAAGAGATGAAGACAGAGAGATTGGTGTCCAGGCGATCTCTCTATACGTATAATGAGGAGCGCAGCATACAGTCAGCCCCTGATTAAATCATTTCAGAGAACACAGTTGAGCTGTACATACTCATTGAACACGAGATCCGGGGCGAAGTAAAGCATCCTCCCGTTGACGTTCTTATAGGACCTCCATCCCAGGGCAAACACCATCACCCCCATCCATGAATGCTGAATGACAGTCATTTGGTCATCCACATGCAGATTTCGAAAACCTGCAGACAAAGATTTGGCAGCATAGATTACTTATATAATGTGATACTCCACCCAAAATCTTTTGAGTATCAAAATAACTCGTTTTAATCAGACGGAGGGAACACGTTGGCCTTTCTCGAATGGTTCTTAATTATTCTGCCTCCTACTCTGTCTCTCTAAGAGAGTTCTTTGTGTCTATAGATGATTACTTCTCAAAAAACTGCAGTGCCGCTGCTTTTTCATCTATATATGAAGCCCCTTGGTAGTAACATCAGGGCGCCAAGCATCTCTTTCACTTCTATGCTGATGATACACAGCTTTATGTGGCCATGCCTCGTGATGACACAGGACCAGCTGATGCACTTTGATTTCAGATGTCAGTGTCTGGGTGTCACAAAATTTTCATCTAACGAATTGTAAACTGTTCGTGGCAAACAATACATATATGACAAAATGCTAAGAAGAAGGTTTTGTAGGATAAGGGGTGAAAAAGTCCACTGGGACACAGTGTCTATATTTGATGTTCTGGGAATGAGACCGGGCCGGCGGCCAGGTGTGTCAGCCTCCAGCTGTCCTCTCCTTTTTCATTTTTGTCAAACCCGTCTATACAAGAGTGATTGTTTTCCTCTTATTTCCCATCTTTAATTTATATATCTTACACACTCTAACAGAGTAACCACACAGGACACAGGACGCCCTCCTTTGCACAGAACCTTTTGTCATCCCAGTTTTAACCTCTACAACATGCAGGTCTAATGTTTGTTGGATTCTTTGTTTGGACTTTGTCATGTCAAGTCTGTCTGATGACCCAGTCTGTTAGGTTTGGTTCACTTGTGCCTAAATCACTCTATCAGTGTTGAGAGTGTATTCAAAATAAAACATAAAACTTAATTTTTTATTTTTATTATATTTTTTTACAACTTTCACTGAAATTCAAGTGTCACCAAATCTGCTTTTCATCATCTGAAACAGAGAGACATATACCTGCTTCTATATCCAGCAGGCTGGACTACATCATAAGTCCTCACATTTGTCAGTTTTCTCAATGATTTTAAAACTCTTTGAATTGTTTTTATAGCACTTCATGGTTCTACACCTGACATGTGTGACATGTGTGTGACACTCATGCAATGCATGAACCAGAATGTCCTTGTTGGTCCTCTGGCGACAAGTCTCTCAGCTGTTCCAGCTGTTATAGTTTTTATGCTCTGGTTAGCGGTTAGAACAATCTGCCAGATGATCTGAGAGCCGTGCTGATATCTTTAAACATAAAAAAACAAAAAAACAAAAACGTTTTAGTCTGGCTTTTGATTAGAATGTTTTATGGCCATTCTTTAAATTGTTTTTAATTATCTATCTTATTGTATTCATCTTGTTTAAATGTTTTCATTTGCCAGATTCATTGTATTTTATTGGTTTATCTCACTTTAATGCACACAAAATAGAAGTTATCACTCTCAGACTGTTTTACTGCCTTATTATCAGCGTCAGTCATACAAGTAAAGCACTTTGAAACGCATCAATCAGCATGAATACGGCTTCAGAAATAAATCTTCACGTCATCCTGCCAGCTGCCTCAGCTGTTTTCATTTCTGCCTCTCCATCCCTCCTTTCAGCCACGCTCCCCTGGCCCCTGCAGCTTTGCAGTCACTGTCATTCTCCGCCTGTCCACCAGATGCCCTCAGGTTTTCCCACCTGTTTCAGTCACCTGACTCCTTCATTCACCTGCTCACCTGTTTCTCATTCCCCAACTATCCCCCATGGTATTTATATCATCCTCATATCCGCAGTCAGTGGCCAGATGGTCAGTGTTGCATCATGCCTTTGCGATCCAGCCTCTTCAACCTGATCCTGAACCTATATCTGTCCCAGCCTGCCAGCCTGTCTGCACCCTTTACCTGCACCTGTTAACCTGTGGATCCTCTGTCACTACTGTTTGGACTTGCTGCCTTTGACTGTAATAATAATAATAATAATAATAATAATAATAATAATAATAATAATAATAATAATAATAACTAAAAACTTTATTTGTATAGCGTCTTTCATACAAAACATTGCAGCTCAAAGTGCTTTACAACAAAGAATGCATTGATCTTTTTCCTGCCAGCCTGATTGTCTGCATTTGCGTCCTTTTCCATGCTGCCTCATACACACCTGCATGACAGTATGATCTGGCTGGTTACGGACCTGGCAGACAATCACCAGCCCTGCTTGCTAGTTTCTTGACTCGAGATTGGAGTCACTATGGAAGTTTTCCTAATCTGAGAGCCAGGCTTCCTGGAAGGCCTCGCTGCCATCTGGAAATGAGACCCTGAGTGTGCTGTTTCGGTCTTCATGGAGAAGTTTTAAGAAAATCCTGATCCAAAACCTGCTTCTCCTGTGCCCGCCATTCCAGCCTCCTCTGCATGTTAAAATTTCCGCTCCCAGACCTGCAGTGCACTTCCCTCGGGTTGACCTCAGACCTCCTAGCCTTCAGCATGCTTCCCTGTCGCCTGGCCTCAGGCCTCCTGGCTAGGAGGCTGGACCTGCCTCCCAGAGGCTGCCCCCCGGCCTGCTAGCCTCTGGCCTGCCTCTCAGCCCGCTAACCTCAAGCCTGCTAGCCTCTCATAAGATAGCTATCCCACTGCTGCCTGTCTCTCCTGATTCAGCGAGTCCCTAACCTTCTCAGCGGCCTCCTCTTGCTCTCCAGCTCCTCTCCACCTGAGGTTTCTTGTTCTGCCACTAGAGACAAATATTGTGCTACTTACTCCACTACTTTTATTTCAAAACTTCAGTTACTTCTTACTTTGCAGATTCCAATTATTCATACAAAATATAATTAACATATGTTATTATATATTAAACTGTATAAAGTCATTAAATTAATCATCACACACGAATTAATCAATAATTATAATCCGATAATATGAGTGCTTTGATGCTAATACTTTTGGGCTTTTACTCAAGTAAAATTCTGAATGCAGGACTTGTGACACACACAGTGGTATTAATACTTAAACCTGGGCAAGAGTCCCTCTTCTGCCACTGCAGGCATGTGGGTTGGTCTGCACACATTAGAGCACCTTCCTCCTACAGCTTTTATGTAAATTGTGACACTTTATTCCACAGAGAAAACCGTTCATGATGAGCTACAGTACCAACACAGGAGCTCTTCAGGTAATCACAGAACAGACACCTGCTCCACATATTTAAGGTTCCCAGTCGATGTTTTGTATATTATAATCTGGTTTTCCAATGTTCAGATTTTTGTCAATCATTTAATAACCGGTAGGAAGAGAGAAGAGATTCTTTCTTGAATTTTCGGGAATAATGAAGCTATACCATCGGCTGTAGTCCCTATGGTTACATTTTCCTGGTTTATGAGCACTTCTACTTCTTTACTCATTTTATATGTTTCTTATCTGACAAAAATGAAAGGTCAGATTAAAGGGCCACAGCTAACAAATGTGACCAGATCTGGTCCATTTCATTGTGTCAGAGGTGTGCTAGCTCATATGAGACCAGACCATGTCCTACCTGGCAATCCTTTTGCCCATTTGACCACTTTGACCAGTTGTCTCTCTCCCAGCTCGTTGAGGCTGGTGAGCAGGGTGGCAGCTGAGTCTGGCTGGCCGTAGTCGTGTCCTGCATTCACCACCTCGGGTTCAATGGACTCGAGGATGTTGAGAAAGACCACCTGGGAATTGAAGCTCAGGCCTGATTTAGGAGAGATGTTCTGGACAACCTCTGAAGGGTCCTGCACAGGATGTTCCTCTTCAGGGCTTTTCTGTTGCCCAATCTTCTTTAGCTTACGTGCTACAAACAAAAGCAAGAAAGCAAGCAATCAACTGATTTCTAAAAAAGTTCCAATTTAAACTTTGACTATTTATGTTTACGTTATTTTGTCACACAACCATTTAATAAGCAAGCCTGGTCTTCAACCTCCATTCCACCAGATCTGTTAAACAATTACACTGAACATATGGTATACACACTATGGGTAATTATTTTGTCCTTTCAACATCAGTGGAAACTTGGGCTACCAAATGAATGTAATTCTGCTTTTGAGATCATCTATTAGAAATATCCCATAATGCAACTGTGGCTTTTAAGTAGTCTTTTAAGAGAAATATCAATTTTAGCCAACAATACTCAGACTGATCTACTAATAGCTTTGAAGAAATTGAATCATATTCCATTTGAAAGAAAACTCTCCGAACAGATGAGCCTCATCTGATGGGAAGCCCTGTAGTCATCATGTGCGAGAGCTTGCTGGTGGCGAAGATGTATGAATGATTTTTTCCTGTTATTACATTTTTTTGCCCCAGAGGCTTTTGCAGCATTGAAAAGATATCCATGAACTATATCATTCACTACATCTTGCATATTTGCATTGCACATCTGTTTCCCTATGCAGCACAAAGCATGTAAGGATTAAGAGAAAGAAAAATGCCCCCAAACACGCCCATCATCAATCCAATGACCAAGCTGTAATTTCTTTCCACACAATGCTGAAACTCCCGAGGCAGCTGCTCGACATGACAACCTGCACTTTCAAGCTAAATTGGAGCAGGTCTTTGGTTTAATGGAGCAGACTGTAGTCATATACAGTAAGCAGCAATACAATCAGCCTGGAATGATTCTGTTCTGCGGAACTGCTGCCAAATACATTTGGTTCTTAAACGATCAGGTTTAAGACTGCACTACAATAACTGACTGTTTTATTTCCACAAGTACCAGAGCTGCAAACTGTTGAACTTCAGCTAAGCCTGTCATTTCAGAATGACAGCTGTGCTGCAGACTGAGTGACAGACAAATACAGATGGTGACTATGTGCTGAGTGCATTGAGGAACAGACATTTCTGTTGTTCTGTCAAGCTTAGACGAGTTAAAGAGGGGCACACAACAAGACCTTATAAACAGGTGTCATCTCAGCCATTTGACAATTAATGTTTCAGCTTTATGAGGTTACAAATAAACGCCAAATCAAGATATATGAGGCGAAGTATTTTTTCTTTCTTCCGTCTTATCAGTGTTGACTGACTGTGAAAACCGTTAATTGTCTCGCAAATGCCTCTTGAAGTTTGTGTGTGGAGAATGTCTCATTAAAACTGGCGGCTGGCTTTGCAGTTCAGTTGGATAAATATTGAATTGCCAGTTATAGACACGCCTTAAGTCTCTCTCAAAAGTAGCAGGGTTGAAAGCAAACTGCAAATTGTATAAGAAGGATAATTTAAAAGTCTCACATTCGATGTCTGATCCAATGACAAACATTTCAAATAAAAATGGTTAATTAAAAACTCTTCCCTGGGATTCTCAGTTGTGACACAGGCAGCCATCTGATCTTTGCAGAGTGCAGTGTAAATAGGCTGGGTTGAGCTAACCTTAAGATCACCATGCTGGAGTTGAAGCCAGTGTAAACAGGAGGTTGACATCCAAACAATGAAATCAAGCACAGCCGTCGCTTCACTCACAGGTTGCATTCAGAGGAACAATGAACGAATAAGCTACAGACTTTCCACTTAAAATTCACTGGACATTTTCTGCTCAGTGTCAGTGTCATCACCTCTCATCATCATTACGGTCACCATCTTTCATCCTAACTCTCTCTTCCGTCAGCTCAGCAATTTGTCCTCCTGTTGAAATGCCTTTTTGTAATGTGTGCCTTTACAGATCCCACTTTGTGTCCGGGGTAGATGGCATTACGACATTAGCTCACCAATGTAAGCTGTGTTTCTGGCAGGGTTATGAGGGAGAGAGTGGGACACAAAGAGAAAGACCTCCACAACGTCAGCTGTTACTTAAAGATGTTAGTAGTAGATTGGTTAACTACTTTAGTTAACCAAACAGGCACAATCCAGACACACACTCAAATGTAAAGTTTTCCTTTGAAAATAAGTTTAATAATTTAGGAGGAATATTAAACTTACACAAGGTGAAATGAGTGATACAGCAACCACATTGGGCAGCACTTTACATTAGAGCTGTGTATAAAAAGTCTTTTGGGGTGATAATGGGATGATATTGACATTTTACATGTGGCCATGTCTATGAAATATCATTCATTCATGAGTCGGAAACAGAAAAAAAAAGCAGTTAGGGCTGAAAATGCAAAACTTGTTGTATCTCTTTGTCCTAAAGGTTCTACTTAAACTCCAAACATAACCATAACCGAGGAGCAAACAGCTCCACTGTATGTGTTTTCATGTGAGAAATGATGGTATCTGATGTAGAATTCAACAGTATTCTTTCAAAGCAAATGTGAATTTCAGCATTATTTACATCTTCAAGAATAAATAAATAATAAATAAAATATAATCAACAAAAAGTACAATAAGTAAGATTACACTGGTCCATTATTATTGAGAGAATAACACCCTGACTGATCATTAATAGCCTGTTGTAGCACTTAGGCTGAAACAATTACTTGATTAATGAATTTGGTGATTGACAGAAAATCAGTCAGCAACTATTTTGATGATCGATTGACCTGGTGATTTTCTCTGAAAAAATACCAGAAGTTCTTTGGTTCCAGCTTCTCCAATGTGAGGATGTGCTGCTGGTTTCTGGTTGATATCATTTCTACCAACTCGTTGGCTTTGAGCTTTGGAGTGGTAGTCAGACGAATGAGGACGTCTGAAGAACAAACATTTTTCACTATTTTCTGACATTTCATGCATATTTTTGACTGATTCGCTGAGGAAACAATGGTTCAAATGATTTGCTTATATTACACTAATATTACATTGTCATTAGAGGCCTTGCTCCTCTTCCCTCATGTTACCTTTATTATTTCATATTACTGATACACTCTCAGTGCATATTACTCTGTTAGTGTAATACCAAAGCATTACCCCATGATAATCCCACTGTGGCTGAGCTGTAATATAAAGTGCTGAGAGTTCAGTGATTCTCAGGGACTTCAGCACTGATGCACCACTGCTTTGCATTTAGAGCAGGTAGAAGTGACTACAAGCTGGGAGAAGACCTCGGGACGGATGAGGACACGCTGCAGGGTTCCAACTGGTTTAAAAACACTTTGGGATCCCCCAGGAGCAGTCAGGGGACTCTCTGGGGAGAAGGACATTTGAGCTGCTAAATTGAGGACTGATGGACGGACTACAAATTTTTATTTTTTTTCTTATCAAGCCTGCTCATCACAAAAGAGTTCAGAACAAAGTCCACATGAAAGTATCCACTTAACTGTGGCTGTGAAGCTGGAGAGCTGTGGTCATTCATTCAAGAGATTTCCTCTTTTCATGACATGAACTTTATGACTACATTAGAAACATAGAACTTGTTTGGAATAAGTCATATATTTAAACTGGCAATGGAGCGATGCCAGGACTGTCTTTTCCACTTTTTCCACTAAGGTGAGGGAGAATGGCAACTTGTGTAAATCATTACATAAAAGTTTATCTTTAGTGAAATGGAAAGTGGCTTTTGTGTGTACTTTGAGTTAGAGACACAATCAAGCATCCAGTTCCAAGAACATGAGGGGTTTAGGTCCTAAGTTGTGAAAAGTCTGAGTGCGACAGACGGTACGATAAATCAATGAAGCGCAAGACGCAGAAGTGCAGATGAGCTTCCTGCAGTTCGCTGCAAAATGAGACTGCTATTGCGGTCTGGCAACAGTAACCTCCTCGCTCAGTTTCTATTTGGGGATGTAATTAACATTCCAGGAAAATGGAATTCAAATGATAAAATGAAACTTTCAAGCGATTTCTAATAACTATGCCTTTCAGTCTTGAACGGATGCAAAGATTCAGAGACTCTCTTGCTTCTCTTCAGCGTTTCCAAAAACAAGGAGGGAAGCAAATAATGGATCCTCATGATGTGATCTAAAGATAGAAAGTTTGTCATTTACCTGGTATAACTGTCAATACATTTGCAGTTTTGTAATAAATGAACGAAAAATCCAATCAGTGGGATGAGAAACTCTTTTTTCTTCCAGTGTTTCATGACTTGGCTTGGAAGTATTTTGAGTGAAAAACATCAAGGATAATAAGTCCAGATGTCTAATTTTTCTGCTTCCACAAATGATTCTCATAAAATTTCCCGTGAAATGCCGCAAGTGAATTACGTTGTACATGTCGAGGATGAGAAGATAAGTGAAAGGAGGCTCCTTTTAGCCACAACTAGAAAAGGTGTGCCTTTTTACTTACAATCACAGCATTAGATCACATTTTCCCTCCATGGGTTTGTCAGTGACTGGTGGCAAAATTGCCAGCATGTCTGCTGCTTTAATTCACATGCCTCATGTCAGCTTTGTGCCTCCAGTACAATTTTCACCGTTAACAGAATGAGAAAATGGAAGAGAGTGAAAATTGAACACAGGACTAAAATTAGTCCACTACATGTCAATCTTTACAGCCTAATATGACGAACAGGTCTGGGTGACAGTAAGAAGAAGTGAATGGAATAGGCCTAAATTGCATGGCAGCTCAGTCAGGGGCTTGATTATCAGTAACATCCCCTATTGTGATGATGCTGCAATTGAAGAGAGCCCGGCAAGATGTGCAGTGTAGAGAGAATAAAGTACTTGGTCTTGGGAAACCATTAATAGTTTCACTTTTCGGGACTTCACTTTCTCAGTAGTGTGCTTTGTCCATAGAGTATGCAGTGCACAGTGTTTATTATGGCCCCTGCTGCACAAATGTATATATTTTAAATGCATGTTCATACTGCACTCATGCCATGTCTGCAGTGAAATGCAACTGATGATGACAAGTAATACTAATAAAACATTTAGTGATGCTAAAATATACCACAACGCTAAAATCAAATACACTTTCTTTGACCAGCAGAATCCAGCTTACCTCCGAGAGTCATTCCCGCTTCAAAACACTTCCTCAGCCGACACGACGGACAGTTCTTTCTCCTCAGCTTATCGATAGTGCAGTCGTTTTTGCTTGCGCACAGGTATTTCTGTTTGCCTACGTGAACAGAAACCAGAGGTCACTTGTAGTTAAAAGTGCTGTTGAATGATCAAAAATGTAAAACCCTGCATGTACAGAATCTGAATGCATCGCTGCGACTGAGATAAAAGGCAGCAGGTTTAGCCGCTCTTGAACAGGTGTTGATGTATAGGACACCAGAGATTTACCTTCTGCGGCTCTTTTGAAGAAAACCTTGCAGCTGCCGCAGGTGAGTGCGCCGTAATGGCAGCCGGACGCCTCGTCTGAGCAGATCAGGCACATCCTCTGTGGTGGGAAGAAGAACTCCATGGGGAACATGTGCTCTCTGCCAGCCTCAAACCTGCAGCCAAACACATGAAACCAAATATAAACCATGAACACCTACAGGACACTCATGTATGATCTCTGCTGATGACTGACATTTGATTGTTGCTCACTTTGTGATATATTTTATATCTTAATATCGTTATTTATTTATTTATCTATTTTAAATTGGAACCCATTGTTGATGTTCCCCCTCCTGGACGTGTGATCTCTGCCACTTAATATTCATTGTCCTGATTTTCAACATCTTTTATTCTGTGTGGCTTTATTATGTTGTGAAATAATTTGGAACAAATAAGGCCAAACCTTGAACTCATTTACCACCAAGTCCATAATTGCTGTTTACTTGTAAACTACTGTTCAAACTGTAACCACAAAGCAGTTACTGTTCATTCCCCTGAAGCGTGCCAAGGCCTCTCAGTGAGTGATTTAAAGAGGGCAGAAAGTGTGATGACTGAGGATGGTGTGGGAAAGATCTGAGCGCCAACGCCACGGCCAAGGGGTTGGGGTAAGGGGGCGCGATGGGCGCCCAGCTTCAGCCTTGAACACCGAGACATTGGAAAAGACTCAGACATAACGTTGCCTCAGTGACGTGCAACTCAGATATCAAGGTTCAGTGTAAAAGAGACAAGGATGAAGCTTAACTGAAGAACCTCCACCGTGCTCTGATTTGTTTTAGGCGAGACAGGACAAAATAATTCAGAGAGATAAAGTGAAATTACAATGAATCAAAATGAATCATGCTGTGCATCTAGTCTTACTATAATACAACGGAGATTATCTTGACTGACTTCATTCATAACACTAATAAGCTATGAAACCTGCAATCAGGGCTGCTAATGAAATGAGACGGTCGATTAAATAATGAGAGCTGAGGTGATGAATAGTGACAGAATTCTTAAGCGGTCTGGGATCCATCAACAATACATGTGAAAAAATACCCCCATCAAGATCAGCATGCCAGCCCTCTGTGGGCACAGATCAGCAAAGGAACCTGTTAATGAGCTACGATGTGACGTACAAATTACACTTTGTATTAATCATATTTGTGTGTTAAGAAGTAGGTTCCCTTTTTTGTTAAACTGTTATCCATAATTATGCATGTCTAACCATCCAACGGGTTTTTTTTAATCACATCTCACTGCAGGTTCTCTCTCATCTTAACTACAGTGTAACAGGTTAATTATCCAGGCCGACACAAACCACAATAAATCTGGTTTTTGAAAGCATGAAGCTCACAGGACGGTAACTGTAAGAAACAATACATTTCTGACAGAAAGCATGGTAAAAAAAATTTAAAAAGGGCTAGTGTTACCTTTCAATTTTAGAGAAATATATATTAGGATTAGGATTATTAATGGTTTGTGAAGGCATAAACAATTATCCCATTAAACTTTAGTGCAGTCCAGAGGATACAGCACACTGCTGTGAGGCTGTTCAATATACAAATACACTTATAATAAAAATTAGTTATTTCATCAGGCGGTCCAACTGAAATCAAGATCTCTAGTTCAGCAGACCAGAGAACTGTAAAAAGGAGACAATCAAGTTTCAATGTGCCGTAATTAAAGTTTTAAATCAGCCATGGGTGACTGGATATACTGACTTTCATTGTCCATTGTTAATAGTTTCATTCCTGGTTGCTTGGTACCAGAAACTGTTTATCAAGTGTGGTATTTATGTGTGGAGAAACAAAGACACACCAGTCCGGTGACCTGGAAGTTTGTGGATTTACAAGCATGTAGGAATGAAAGATCCTGATGTAGTTTCAGGAGTGGAGTTTAACAGATAGACGGTGTCTGACTGTGTGGAGCTTTTATGTTACACTCATTCAACTTTTTGAATGCAATTTCACACTCTGTGTCGGGGTTTGGAGAAAATATAAAAATCTTCACCATTAGAAACAAAAACACCATTAGAGTGCGAGTGATGCTATATTAATTGCGTAATGTACATTTATTTTAACATGAATAATAGTGTTCCTGAAATATAAATACATGAGACAAACAAGATAAAATTAAATACTGCCAGTTACACTCACTGACCCTAGACAGATAAATGCTTCCGGTCTTTACTATTTCTGATGTTTCATACCTATAAAGGTCAGTGAAATCTAATCTAAGCTGTTGACCAAGCACAATGCTGTATGATGAATGCAGAGGACTCTTCTGTGTCTACTATATTTAGCATGGGACACCGTGACTGTTGAGGAGACAAATATCAAACTGTTTGAAATACTTGTTTCCCGCACAGAGTCGCTTCAGCTTGTTTGATCTGAGTGTGTTTTCCTCGTTTCATTCTGGAAACTGTGTGTACAGTGTTGTATGCTTGAGCTGCAGAGTCCAATGCTTTCACTTACAGTGAGGTAATGGCATGCAGTCCCTCTCTGGTCAGACGACTGACCGGTTGGTCAAGCGTGAGATTTTATAGGGTTGTAAATAGATTTGAGGTTATCACTGAGCAGCTTCTGTCATTGAATTCCTCAACTGCACATTTCTCTCACTGCTCACAGATAAGTGATGTGCTCTCACTCTAGATATTCACTTCACTCCGCACGCGAGGTCCTCTTCTCACTCTGCTCTTTGCGAAAGACAACAAAAATGTAAAATTCTCTAAATCTGGTTGGTTACTAAAGATAAATGCATCACTTCTGTGTCTGTGTGTGTGTGTCTTTGTGTGTGTGAGAGAGAGAGAGACAATTAAAATAAAAGGTTTAAGTACAGCTCATGCCGCCTAAAGCAATCGTATGAAAAACTCTTTCGGAGAACAATTCCAGGAAATGACATGTGTGTGTAACCCTGGTGTCCGAACTGGTGCAAAGTGCAGGAGACTGTAAACAAAGCCATGCTTTTAAAAAAAGAGCAGAAAAGAACACAAACTACATCATCACACGTTAGAAATGATTTTAAACATTTCAAAGTTAGAGAAAAACTCAAATGTTTCTTTAAAGTGTTCTGACGGTCAGTAGGATCGTCCTGACGTGGCTCACAGATTTGTGACAGATGGGTTTCAGCCTTAGTTTCTGAATTTCCTTTAACCAAAACTGAACTACACTCAAGCTGGCAGGCCACATACCTTCAGCCAGCTGTGTTGGTTCACTGCCACAAGTGGTCAAAATAAAGAAAACACACTGATGTGTTCTCTGATGGCACCGCACTCTGTGGTGAACTACACACGGATGATATTCCACATGTTTAGACAAGGTGAGACAAGCATATTCAATCTACTCAACTGTATTTTTTCTGCAAATAATAGTGAGGCATACAATCTTTCAGTCCAGGCCTGATTCATCAGCAAACAGAAGAGGGAATGCAGCAGGTGCTCATTCCAGCAGAGAAGATATTAATCAACGTGGTGACAGAAAAACGTGCAGCAGAGGTCAACCTGCTGCAAGTGAGCAGCAAATCACTGCAGCTGAAGTGTGTTTACAGTAGCCTGTGTCGTTCATTTAACTTTTTTCAGTCTATTCTAAAAAAAAATCCAAGAACAGCTGGATTCATGAGATGATGAGCCTCGTTACAGTCAATTTCTCTAATTGGGCTATTACCAAAGGAATTTCAGAATGGAGCTCCTACATGCAGGGGGTTTTCTCATCATTACAACAACATTTAGGCACCGATCCATTCATTTGTCCTTAAAGTCTCCCTGTCCTTGGAGCAGCAATGCAGCAACCATCATGGTCACGTGCTGTGTTTTAATCAGTTTTAAAGCCACGCTAAATGGAAAAATGTGGAACAACATCAAAACAGCTGTATGATATGTGCGTACACATTACAGATGGGACTAACTTAAACTCAGATTGGGGTAGTTCAAACCTTTAGAGGTTTGTTTCCGCATGGTTTCTGGATTTGCTGAGTAAACCTCAGATCTGGAGCAGGCACAGATCACAGGCCTGCTCTGGATTTCATTCAGCAACATTGTTCAGATAATTCAATAAAACTGCCTCCTAGAACAAGCTGCAGGACTTGAGACAAGGGGAAGCTGGATCCCCCAGCACTCCAAGGTCTTTATGCTTGTGCACTTATGTGGACATCTTGCAACAGGTCTGAACTGCACACAATCAAACCACCATGACTCCACCATGGTTTGACGCCTGGCTGGTGAACTCTGTCACACATCTCTCAGCGTTTCCTGCCCCTGTGTACAGTCAAAATATTCAATAAAGCCAAATTAACATAAGAGCATCTTCTGTTATTAGGCAAACTATGTTTCTGGATCTATACCTTCTTGAGCAGATAAAGTTAGATCACAGCTCAATAGATCGGGCAGACCGTGCTGCTATACCTCACTGTCCTCACATATAAGAACAACTGATTTTTGCTTCCTTTATACTCCTCAATCATTCACCAGCCCACTGAACTCACAGACAGTCAGAGAAAGGGCACTATGACGTCAGCTGCACAACACCTCAGTCTAGTGTACACATGCTGCCTTGCGGCTGACAGTCAACCATGACTTAAAATGTCTTGTGAATATCAAAGGGTGCGACACTCAAAATCCATACCAAACCATTGGAGACATTTGGGAAATGATCAACTAATGTAGGAGATCAGTGACAATATTCTCTTACAAGAGACAGTTTTTACAAGATGTGTGGAGGCAAAGAGCACATTTCAGTGATGCGTGCTTTTTTCATGGGGTGCATTCAGAAATAACACGCTTCCAACGCTAAAAATGTTCTTGAATAGAACTTTATGGATTCAATGTCTAAGAAATCTTTTTTTTTTTTTGTTCCAGTGTTGACCTTAATAAAGCATGTCTTTATAGTGGTTTTAAATTAAAAAATGTAATTAACTACATTAAAGGAACACGCACATGGAAGAACGTATCTTGTTCCCACTCCCAAACACTCTGCAGGAACTTCTTTTAAAATGTAGTCATATTTTAAATAGACAAACCTGAAATCAGCTTGCACATGCATTTAAGAGATCTGTATAAAACTGCTTCACAAGCTCAGTTTGATGAGCTGAAGTTTCACAGGGAATTTACTGAAAGTAGTCTGAAAACATCTCTGTCTGTGCAGTAGAAAATGTGATGAAAATGAATGATTTTTAAAAAAATCTGTGCTGGTTGACATTTGGTTTCGAAATTTTAAAAAAAGTTACTGTAGAATAAACAATGCATTAAAAAAAACATTAAACTGCAAGAAAGACTTTTTTAAAAAGCAGGATTAATGTCAAAATTAAATACATCTATTTGTGGGTTGCATTTTGTTCCTATTGCTGCTCAGCAGATTGTCCATCTACACTTGACCAAACATATCTAATGTTTGTGGGAGTAAATCCACAGATGACAGACTGGTCACACTCAGGTCAGATTAAGGTCAGACTGTGGCATTAGATCAGGCTCGGACTGTAACTGTTGTTGTCAGAGGAAATCACCTTCTTCTGCTCCCAATTTTTACCACATGATGAAAGATAGTCTACAGATTATTATTATTATTATTATTATCATTATCATCACTATTATTATTACAATTATTATAAAAGCTTACCTGGCGTCATTGTAGGCGACATCGAGCCATTCCCCGACTTCAGCCTTCACGTAGTTGGAGTTGGGATAGGGCGGCCTCAGCATCCCGCCAGGGTACCACTGTTCTGGACGCGCCACGCTCCTGTCATATGGATTACATAAGGCGATGTTGGCTCCTGTGCCGTGTGCGTTCATCATCTGCCTCGAACCCCAAAACTGAGAGTTATACTTGTCATTGAAAGTGTAATTAGCGCCGCACAACACCCCGGTTGATTCAGGGTCCTCAGATTTGATACTCAGGCTGTACTGTTCTGGCTGATAACCAGCGAACTTGTTCTCCATGGCATCCCCGAAGTCTCTCGCTTCGCTGGGTGGCTTGTAGACTCGGCACGGCCTCTCTGCAGCCGTCTGGCCGAAGTGTGCCAAATTGCCTGGCGCAGAATGGGCATAGGGGCAAGAGGCAGCGCGCGCTGTGTCCAGATGATCTATCTCTTCCGAAGTTATGTCATTAGTCTTGCACAATGTGAAGTTCTGTTCGTCCATACATGTCCGAGTGGTGGAGAGATGTCGTAAACGCGCAGCCGTCTCTGAACTTTTGAATACATCCACCAGTTGCTTCTGGCCGTGCAGGGGCCGGTCATCCCGGTCGGGGCACTTGTACTCGGTGACGGCGGCCTGGGATCCGGGACAGCTCAGAGGCACGGCTCCGACTCCGAACAGGTACTCTCCCCGGATGCGCTCGTTCGCAGCGCACGGCGGGAGAGCAGCGTCCATGTCGCTCGTCTCGTTGGACTCCATGGCCAGTCCCAGCGACACGGACACAGCCTTGCAGAGCTCCCTGGCTGTTTCTGAGATTGTGGCGCAGGCAGAAAAAGAGCGGCTGTCGCCCACACGGCAGTCAGCGTTTAACAACTCCTCCCGAGGAGCAGCAGCTGTTTGACAGCACTGTTTTTCCATGTCACAGGCGAGCGCATGAACGTGTCCGGATCCGTAAGTGTTCTGGTCCGCATTGTCTGCCTCTCTCAGCCTGCCGGCACCGTTCCCCGCTGAGTTTTTGGTGACATAGAGCGCACTTTCCTCACTGTTTTGCGCCATGCTGGGAGCGCTCACAACGTCGCGCGTCTGTATTTTCTCCCCCCCTGTCCAAATTGTGTTACAAGATAACTGTCGGTTAGTTTGGCTCATTTCCCAGAAAGTGTTTACTTGGGAAAGAGACTGGAACTTTGCACGACTGAAGTGTCCGCGCGTCCCAGTAACTTACCGCTCGACCCAGCACTCGCAGGTTGTGGAAAGCGTTTTGGTAAAGGTCTTTGGAGAGCAGCAGGAGTCACAAACTCCTCCTAAACTGAGATCTTCAGAGTGAGAGGCGCTCAAGTTCGGTTTGGCTGAAGGTGAATTCAGTAAAGGGGTTGTATCCGACAAGCATAGAGATTTTCCCCCGCTGGAATAAAAGCAGTGCATTGATGATTAATTCGCCCGATTTGGCATTTTGAGATGTTCGGGCTGAGGAGAGATGTGAATTCACGTTTATAATTAACGCGCATTGCCTGTAGGCTACAGAACAAACCAACCCTCTCATTTATGTAGTATTGTGCTTTGTGTCTCCAGTTGTTTTCTCTCAAACTCCTGAGTGTATTTGTATGATATATTTATGGCTTTACTGGAGCACCAACCCATCTCCATCTACATTGCCTAACACCATAAATTGAGAAGCTGAAGTTAATCATTTTCCAGAGATGCTTCCACAGTGCTCCTAAGTTTGCATGCTGGTAACACATCAGAGTAACTGGTCAGTTACTAAGATGATTCAGATTCCAGGTAATATGTGCACATAGATTCAGTAAAGTAAATAAAGTATAATGTGATAGTAACAGTGATGTACAACACATTTTCTAACTGACGCAGAGACGCTTGACAGTTGCCTCCACAAATGTCAATTTAACAATCAGATTTATGCTATAAAGTGGGACTTCCAGGGTTTATTTGCTAACCCCTTACACCCTGATTCCCCACTGAGTATTTTAAGCCCCCCTCAATTCAGAAATGTGTTTTGATGTTTGACCTTCCCCCATGCAGACTTTCAAACTTGCAGGCTGTTTTCATGTTCATCTGAAGGATGTTTCTCTGTGCTCACCTTAAATGTGAGCTATGAGCATAACTTCATGACATCACAGCTAGTTTGGAAGCCAATCACAGTCCACTGCACACAAACTGGGAATGGACATCTTGTCTTGATAGATAAACTTTTAACATGAACAATATTTGTGCATTCACACATTCAGAGTTTTCAGTAGGGAAGGTTGATTAGATACAATTTAGGAATTTTGAACAAGATCACTGAGCTTTTTGTAGCCTCAGGCATGTCTTCATTTCCAGAGCTGCTTTTGTCACAACCCCCCTGATAGTGAAGAAAATGCTGCTTGGCACTCCACCTGACACCCAGGTGCTGCACCATCCTGTTACTGTGGCAGTGAGCTAATTTAAAGAAACTTTTTTCATCCTTGTGCGTTTACTCATAGTAACAGTGAGACAACAGTGCCCCCATGAGGCCAAATAGGAAAACACAACATTAACCATTTGCATCCAGAATACGCTTATTAAAAACTATAAAACTCTGACAGACCACAATCTCTGCTAACTTCATACATTTTATAGTGAAAAAATGTGGAAAAAGCAATGTTTCCTTTTATCATTTTGACTTTTGGCATCAGAACATTATTAAAATCAAATCGTTTGATGAATTCCAGGGAGTTGAGAGCTTAATTCAACGAAACGAATGAATTAGACAGGTATGCATTTAAGGGTTAAACATTTAAAGGGATTTTTACAGTTTAACAATATGACACATGCACCTGCATCTTCCATCACTTCTTTGCAGGTACAGTATATGACGCTTGAGGCACTGTGGCTAGAATTTAAAATAATGATCTGTGATATGAAGGGAGTTTACGATGGGTGAGTTAGTGGGCCTGAAGAAGTTAAATGAACCTGCAGATATGTGTGTCAAAATCAGAAGTCAAGTGGACATAGTAGATGCGACTAATTATTTCAAGTTCATATCACCTCAGTAAGTACACAATGAAATGCGTAATGCACGCAGACATATAGTGATGGGTTCAGAGCCTACGGGCACTGCAAGCTGAAAACAGGATTCGTGACCTGGTCAGCATGGTGTGACTCCCTTCCCAGTCCTTCCACCTCAATGACAAAACATGTCCTTTGCCAAAAGTTGAAGAGTTTACAGGATATATATTTTTAGTTTTTAGCCTATTACAACATAAGCTCACTTTTTCCCAGTAGGCTACAAATGAATGTGTACACGTAACCATACTTATACCACAACTGGTATGACTCTTGCAGTTATGCTTCTTCAAAGAATGTACACCATGTACATGTTTTAGACACTGAACGCTACATAATATTAATGCATGCAGTAAAAGACCATGGGGAGCAAACAGCAGCAGACCTTTATTTTTACTAATGAAGATGTTTTGAATAAACCGCTTCAATGGAGATTCTTGTCTGTGTGTTTAATGTTATATGAATGAATGTTGGTGCTTGTGCAATGTAGGGGGCACCCAACCATGAAACAAGTGAACATTTGGGCCAGAAACACACACAGGCATAGTTCTTTTATTATCTTTATATCATTTATTTAAAGTGTGCAAATACTTGATTCAAAGGACAGTAAAAATCACACGACTCATGATGCTTGAAGTTTCAAATGTTAATGCATCATCACAAACAGTAGTTGAAGTATTCACATGATTTGTTGCAGTAAAGGTAATGATACCACACTGTGAAAATACTTCACTATAAGTGATGCATTCAAAACCCAAAACTATGTAAGTAATGTCAGCAAAATGTACTTCAAGTATCAAAATAGTTTTTATTGTTTTGTGGTGTATGTAGCATGCAAACTGATGAACCTTGAACATTGAAAAGTAAATAGCTAAGTAGTACTTTATATACTGATGGGTTGTTTAATCTACAGCAATGCATCATATTCTATAAGATGTTTGTAGCGTTGCTGTCCTGTGAGATCCATGTATCTCTAAAAATTCATTTCCCATGCAATCCAATGGTTTTCAAAAATTGTTTACTCAGTTTAAGAAGTGGGAGAGTTTCCTTGACCCGTTAAGGAAAAGTCTGATTCAGATTTATCAGAATAATTCAAAATCACAAAATCTGGAGATACATGGTTTTTATTGGACAGGGAGTGCATGAAAAATTGTAATCTGAACAGTAACTAATTATAAATACTAGTGCAGTAAAAAAAAGAAAAAGAAAAGGAAAAGTACAATATTTTCTTCTGAAATGTAGTGGAGTAGAAGTAGAAATTTGCCAAAAATGGAAATACTCAAGTAAATTACTTTGAATTTGTACTTAAGTATAGTACTTAAGTAAATGTACTTCACTAAGTTAAAAGGTTTAAAAGTGGTTGACAAGTAGCGCTAAAGTGGTACTTCACCAATTTTATGAGTCTGTTTATTTTGTCATGAACAGTGCTACTAAGCCTGTGAAACAGTTACATAATGTCCTCTGTGGCTGTGGAGGGAGCACTAAAGTCTATGGATGCGTTTCATTAGTAGTTCCTCTTCGCCTCATTCACTTTGCCTCAGCCCTTATTATTACGTAACAGCATATGCCACACAGAGGCCACTTGGAGAGCCGAGGGAAAGCGGGCGGGGGATTTAAAAGGAAGGCACTTGCCCTTGCCCAAATAACTAGTTAAATTGAGAAAAGTACGCAGCCGACAGCCTGTAATTCAACTATATATTCATTGCACTCAGTTTGATTATGATTAATTGTAATTAATAAATGAAGTGGTGCTGCATTTTCTTCAAGGTCCTGAAGGTGGACTCTATATTTGTACCTGCAATAATAACTTGCTGTGCAGCTGTGTAATAGACCCTCTGGTCCAGGCTTTGGTGTGATTCTGGGCTGCTCCATAATATCTGCTTGGGAGTAGGGCACATTGAGGAGGCTGTGTAAGACGCATGTCGGGACAAAGTGGATCAAGCACACCGACCGGCTGCATCTCCGCAGCAGCCCAGCAGCTGCTGGACAACCATTGATAACTGCAGACTGCAGACACATGTAAATGGCTGCAGTGTTTCTTTTATTTTTGTTTCTTTTATTTTCTTACACCTTCAAAATAAATTCATCTCCACTGGAGAGTTGAATTATGTTCTCGTTCTGTGCCTCAGGCCGTGTTCATCTGCCCTGTTCTCCTTCCCCTTCTTAGAGTAACTATTCCACCATGCTTTGCAGGAGGGCTGGCCTGTTGATTGGGTGGTTCAGAATGAAAGTTGGCTGTCATCATGGTCGTTGGATCAGAATGCATGGAAATGAAGTTTACTCCTCTGAACAAAGGTTTATTTCTTCTGAAACTCAAAGGACTTGCATTTATGGACATAAAGTGAGAATAAAACACACATGTAGTGCTGAATCAGAACTGCTGCGGTATGCACAGGTGAAGGTGAGTGAGAGGGAGTTGTCTTTAAATGAGAAGTGAACAAGTGAACTCAATCAACAAGGACCAGTTAGTGATGAGGAAAAACTGGGGTCTTTACTACAGCCACCCCCAAAGTTCTAGAGAGAAATATGATCAAAGACCAAGCCATAATTAAAGGATGTTTTCAGGTAAGGCAGGGAGTGGGATTAAATGAGGTACAGGCCTGACATAGGACTGGTCTTTGATTACAGCTTCATCTGTCCTGATTCAGCCATCGTTGCTTTGTCAGATGTGGGTCACTTTCAGGCCAAAGGGTTCCTGGTAGCTCAGAGTCAAAATCATCACAATGATGGACTTTAAACTGCAGATCTGCTTCGACCCATTGCTATTTTGTCATCTTTGTAGCAATGGTAGGTAGGATTTGGTGAAATGTGTCCAGAAATGATCAGACAATATCAGTGTGTCGCTGACATTGTTGATTAAGGAGATTGGAGTGAGGGTAACACACCAGAGGGAGCGATGCATCATGTTGTCTCATGATGAGAAGGTTTGGGGTGACTGGATTAGCATCTACAATATCCTAGGACACCTTGCCAAGTGGCAGCACCTCTAGCTCTAAGATATCGAACTTCATTATTTTGGAGACGAGCAGGAGCTCAAATGTCACAACCAGAACGTCAAACGGTTCCCTTAATGGCTGTGGATCCATGGCAATAGTGGAAGCAGCCATGGCTCTGCACATGTCTGGCTGAGGCTGCTGAAATGTGCTCTGGCGAGGTGGTGGAGGTGGGGTTTGGCCTTCCCATATGCATTAGGCAATGAGCACTTGATTAGTTATGGATGGTCCTGAGCTGATTGCCTCAAGCATCAGGGGAAACCACTGCCAGCTGCCTGTCATGGCCACCCCGTGATCATTTGTTGTGGGAGAGTTTCATATCCTCCAAAGACAAAGGAAGGCAAATCTAAGTAACTGATCGGGGTAGCACACCAACGTTGTCAGTCCTTCATAATAGGAAAACATTTGTTTTCAAAATATTGTTGCTTATTGGTTTGGTTTGGATATTATATCACATGTAGGTGTGATTCCACAGGACCTTGTATGTCTTTTTGAGTTTTTCCCTTAATTTTGTCATTTATATCCAAAGCAGCTTCACCTCAAAACCCGTCATCCACACTAGTTTCCTGTTGGCACTGGGGCACAGAACAAGATGACAATACAGCATCATAAATGTAATTCAGTGATTCTTCAGTTTAGAATAAAACAAAGCTTCCTTATGAAGAGGCCCTTATTGAAGCTTCTCAATTTAATGAGGAGTTCGTCTCTTCTGACCCTTAAATACCATAAGGACCTGTATTGTGTGGCATACTTACATTAAAGTAATATGAAATGGGGTGCGTGAAACATAATTCAGTAAAATGGGTTGTTCTAAATGCAAATCATTGGGATTTGCAACAGTTCTGGAAAAGTAACTGCATAAAGCAAATTCTACAGTGTGACAAATTGAATTTCAGCACGACTACTCTGATTATCTGGACATTTTTACTTACATTTGCAGATTGTTTGACCTGACGTTCTGTTTGTTCCCATCAAACATCTGTTTTAAATGCTGTAAATCAGCAGCTTGAAAAAATTCAGCCATTTTTTTTTTCTTTAATTTGAGCCATTCAAGAGAATAAATTCAGTGAATTTTAAGCCTCTACACCTTCGATTTTTGTCCTTTCAAGTCTTTATTAAGATATTCTACTACATCGCTGAAATGGCCGTTTAAGGTGCTCTGTGAAACTAATATTTTTTATGTTTAGCTCAATGACTGCATATTCATTTGTGAACACCCGTAACTATTTCAAATGTCTGGTTTGTTGTCTGTTTATATGTGATGATGTTGAGTCCGTACAAATTTGGGCAAGAATACACTGTAACAGGTGACAGCATCAGCTAAAGTGAATGCTGCCTGGGCTGCTGAAGCTGCTGATGCTCTGGATGTTGATGGACATGGTGACACAGTCAACACCCACACAAGGGCTGAACTCATCCTCACCTGAGCCTCCTCTCTCGTCCACCAGTTAAAGGCAGACAAAGCCTTCATTCACAGCTGCAGTAGGCAACAATTGAACATGCACAGTGCACAACCTTCTGCCTCTATCTGCTGCTTTGTCTCACTCAAATGAGCCCCTGAGTCAGGTTGCCCTGTGAAACCTCATTCCTCATAGGGCCCGCTCTCCAAGGCGTGAGCCTCGCCAAGACCCCGGTCTCTCTCACTGGGACTTGTCTTGTCAAAGATGCCCCTCCAGGGCTTTGTGGTCCCAGGGCACAACGCCCCAGGCTGCAGAGCCAGCTGCAAGGCTGTCTAACAGTGGGATGAGAGGCTGACAACACTGTCTCCCCTCAAAAGTTATTCCCCACTGTTCATCATCGGGCCTCTTCGCCACTCGTTGATAGGAGTGCCATGGCATCGAACATAATGAGGCCGAAGCTCCATGTGGAGCTGGGATGTGTTCACACGTGTGTTTTGAACTATATGCTGTTGCAGGCAAAACTACACTACAGCACTGCCGCTAACACCATGCCTTCAATGTGTGTCACTCGCATTAATTATATTTCGATTTATCAAAGCACTGCTTTTAGTATAATTGTGTCACTCTAACAAACCATATTAACCTCCTATCTGACATTGTTGTGTCTAATTGTCGAGGTGCACAGTATATTTGTCGTCTGATAAATTGATGTTTAGCAGGTGAGGTGTCATGTTTTCAGTTAGAACTAATTTGTACCAAATGGACCAAATGTCTGTTGTTACAGTGTGTCACTGTTAAATATCAAATAATCACACGTAACGCCCACTGCTAGGTGACAAACTAATGGAGACAACCTACTCTGAATGAATACGTTACAGGTGATCTGTCTCTGTAGGGATATTCAACTGGATTTCCTGTGAATTCTCCTCATATATAAATCTTTCACATTAGTTTGGGAAAAAAGCAATTTCACCTGGATTCTGTTTTTAATGCATCTATAAAACAAAATGTTTGTACACATTTATAGTTCTGATTATACTGCGTCATGGTCGGATGGAGCTTACTGTGATCCAGAGCTACAATTACTTTGTGTTTTTTGTTTTAAAGCTGCAAACTGCTTTTTGTGTACACTGCCCTTTAGGCCCCAACCATCACAGTGCTGTGCTGACCTTATAATTGAAAATCCATGGTCTGAATATTAATGTGAGCACATCTGGGCCATGTGGACTCAACTATAATAGGAATGTGGTCCACTGAGCACATCTGCTATATTTTGCTTCAGTTTTGAAATAGTGTTGCGACTAGAATTGTTTTCTGTATATTTAATTCACTTCTGATTAATTTCATTTTACCTCAAAAACATTGCTTCTGATACAAACTGAAAAAATTGGTTGCTGCACGTCCTATTTTTCAGTGGTGGTTGCAGATGTAGAAGGGTTGTGCGTCCAATGACATACTGCAGTCAGTTTTGAGGCTAATAGTGTATAGTGTAGAGTGTATCATCACATAGCCGGTCCAAAGACACCTTCATAACATATGTAAATATACAAATCAACCGCTGCTCTATGTTGTCACAGCAGTGACGACATGTTTAGACGTTGGCTTATTCTCTGCTCTTGCTGCGTCCTTGGTGCTGTGAATTTGGTTTGACACTGATCATGATAGTGGATCTGAGGGCTGTTTTTCTCAGAGGTTGAGTGCTCATCTTAACTTTTCTTACAGGGTGGCCTTCAGAGGGTTTTTTTTTCCTTTTTCTTTTTTTAATCTCCCTTATCTGACCATTTTACCCATCAACAGCTGGGAGAAGATGATTCGGTGTGGGAGGCAGCCTTCTGTCACTCTGACACAGTGCTCGCTCTCGATGAACTACGAGAGCGGGGCCTCAGTGCTGGTGCTGTTTGTCTCTTGAAATATGCTGGCATTTGTCCTGCAGCTCCCCCTTTAAAATGTCAAGGCTTCCCATTGCTTGTGGAACCCTTCAAATGGTGCACAACACCATGACTCCATGTCTGGTTGAAACACATTTCAGTGGGGAAACCAGTGTACAACAGAGGCAGTTGCTGCCATGGAAGAGCCTCTTACAGAATTGGGAGAATTTGCTCATTTGCTTAGTTGTCATTTTCTTCTCAAACAGTTTCTATACTGTTGATCAGGTCATGTGTGGCCCTGAGACTGCTCTGAAGACCCCAGTGGGATTTTTTTTTTGGTCATGCATTGTCCAAAAGACCAAAAATACCATTCCAAGCTTATATAATATGAACTGCTTCAAGGCAAGTCTTTGAAACACAGAGACCATTCAAGGTGTTTTACACAGGGCTTAAAATGAGCCTCACCATTTAAAATAGACAATAAAAAGGAAAACTAGATAAGCTGAAATGAAATAAAGAGTAACAGAGGAAGTTCTAAAAGTTTTAGGGGCGTTTCAGTGCAGTAAAAGTGTAGAAGAGAAAATTCATCAAAGGAACATTTTCTTGCAGTTCATTCAACGAGGCAAATGAAAAACACCACAGAGGACACCCGAGCCCAACACGCATTCCTTCAGCTGCAGACGCTAAATGCATGTTGTTGCATGTCGAGCCCCTCTGTTTCCTGTTCGCAACTGTTCTCAACTATCCAATAAAGTCGCAAAGCCTGTCTTCAAGTACGCTGAACTTTTCACCGCGTGTATTAATTCACAATAAATGAAAAAGAACCAACATGACAACGTCCTCTCTTTTGTCCAACTGAAACCAGATGCACTTATGAGACAGTTAGTGAATGCAGGAGTCTTAAGAAGTTTCATTTTTAAGATGAAAAAAATTCTAGAATTGTATTGAATATATTTGATTTTCAGATTGCATTTATCTGTAAAGTAACCAGGGGGCTGTTACAGAATCAAAAACATGGGTGTGGACATGGGTGAGATAAATTGATTCAGCCCAGTAAGGCAGGAGGACAACAACGGAGGTCCTTTGAGGCAGTGAAAGTGAGAAATAACAAAATGATGCTCTGATGCCTCTCTGAGATGCACAGTATTGTCAGTTACGACACTTAAATGAAAGGAAGTCATGATTTATTGAGCAAGCAATGGAAGAAAATGATTTATGTGCATTTTTAGAAATCCGCTTCCCTGGTGAGGACTTGGAACCCAAACTGGGAACCCTCACTCTGTTTGCCTGTAACCTTGAATCTTAACTTTCACAGATTTCCCAGTTTTTCAAGAGAAGAAGGTCTAAGGTCTCAGCCTTGGCATTTTGCCTTTTAGAAACCTTGCTTTTTCTTCTCTGCTCTCCCACACATTCCCGCCTTTATCTCCACCCTCTTTCAGCTCGAGGGTGAGGGTAATATTAGGTTTCGAACTTGAAGCAGGAAAAGTAATAGTGACAGTAAGATGTTATTGTGAATTCTTGCCAAATATTTGCGGAGGGAAAGTGTAATCTGCATGTTGGTTGGAGCCTGTGAATTTTAAGCCAAAGCAAACACAAACTGAACATTTTAATGCCACTGTAGAGGAGTTTCCCATTCTGTCTTGAAAAGCCAGTTTTATTGAGCGCAGCGTGTAAAATCTCTCTCGTCAGCATCATTTTTGTTGAACTGTGTGTTTGATAGACTCCCATTTCAGCACGCTTAAACAGAGCTACCATAGGGCAGGAGAAGACGTACAAACTGCAGGTGTTCAATGTTGCTGTCAGCGTTCTTATCTGGGACATTTTTGTCTGGCAGTCATTCATGGCCTTCATCGCGCTTGATCCTGCTGGAACAAAATTCAGGCCTTCAAGAGGGTGGGCAAAAAAGGGAATGACCTAACAAGAAGTAGGGCTGTGCTGAAACTCATAGCGAATTGTCTATAACACATAGGCACACGCCAAACCTGGACACAGCACACAGTATTCTATTGTCTACATCAAACAAATGGTTGAAGGATATCCAGGAGGTTTGTCCAGTACGTGATCATTTGGGTGTAATGATAACAGTGGAAACTGCATATCCACAAACAGCTATTTCAAAATACTATTAAAGGAAACTTTCTTCAGCGTCAGACTCATTCCACTTTTATTCTAAACTTTGCATCAGGTCAGAAATATGTTTGGACTGGGTTGAATACGATAGCAGCTTTTAGAAGCCCATTATGTGCAGGTTCTTGTTGACAGCGTAACTGATGAGTTTGTTCAATTACCACAGCAATAAGAGGTCATCATTCCCACTTAGCGAGCTTCAGACTGTTTCCATTTTAAATAAATGCTGCCACAATTTCCCAGATGTTTTCCGTCTCCACGTTGGTTCATCTTGCTGCTTTTGCAGTAACTAGTGTATGTGATTCTCTTGTGTCAAAAGGCAACTGTGATTATCCCTTTATCTATTCAGACCTGCTGTAATTACCATCATCTGGTGATCACTGACGAGTGTCTTAAAGAGATAAGAAAATATGTGTGAAAATGTAGTACTTCACTCCGGCGCCACAGTTGATTTAATTGTAATCACAGTTGTTTTGTTTTTAAATGAGCAAAACTTCACGAGGACTGACTCTGGCTTGTAATTTGACCAAATGGAAACACAATTTGATGCATCACTTTTAAGTGTAAAACCTACTGGTTGCAGGATACCTCAGGGAAGCTATCGAGGACCATTATTATTTGCTGTTTTTAGTCCAACACAAGGACAAAGCTTGTGTGTATGCTGATGATGTGCAAAATCTACTACTGAAGAACAACAGAGTCACTTTTGGAACAAGTATGGGATCTAAAGACACCAACAAATTGAACAGATTAAACTTTTGGGGATCATGAGAGAGTGCATATTAGCATGGATGAAGCATATTGAAATTATCATGAGTAAGATGGGGCCAGGTGTGTCAACGTTAAGGAGTTGCTTCCAGTCAAATATGAGGGGACAAGTGGTCACGTCAAGACTCTTCAGTTCGGTCCAGAGCCTCCAACACTCACATTAAGATACTGCAAATAGCTCTGAACAAAGCAGCCCTCTGTGCTCACTTAGTCCCCAAGAACACATGTTGTTGACAGGCGTTAAAGTTTATCTTGACTCAAAGTAACAGACAGAGCCTGTAGATGTAATTCAGGAAACAAGCAATCAATTTAAAGGTCTTGATAAACAGCATCTCCATCCTCATCTTCTAATTCTACAGGATATAGACAGAAAGCCAAGTTTTTATATACACTCACACTGAAACGTTGCGTTGATGTGATCATGGTTCAGTTCATTTATATACAGTGAGTGTTTGGTGACATACATGGTACTACTCTGTGATGATATATTACAGTATTATATATATATATATTATAGTACTGCAGTTCTGAGCTGGTGTTATGGTGTGCTGGAATGAGATTTTATGTCGTCTGTTGTTGTCTGTGACTGGACCTTATAATGTCGTTCTGAAGACACAATTTGTTAAAAGCAGAAACATAATCAGGTCAGTCTGACATCTCATGACGTGTACTCTAGTAGTAAACAATAGAGACACAAAAAGTGTCATTTTCTCATGCATGTTGATTGTCATTTTGCCTGCTGCATTGCGGCAATAGTTGGTTGTAAAGTATTTCATGCGGCATCATGAGTTTATTAAGTTTATACATTTATATTACATTACAGGTGCCAACTCGGCAGACGCTGATTGTACTTCATGTTCCCAAGTCCAGCGTCACATGGGAGCACCTGTGTGGCAGTCAAAACACAGAAAATAACCCAAAAGTGTCTTTATTCTCATTTCTGTCTGCCATTTTCCAAATGTTATCACATCCAAATTTGTATTGTTGAGACTTCAGTATTTCTTCTGTCTTGGTGTTTGTTTTCCTGAATCCAGATGCTCTGAACTCAAAAAACCGCTTCGTTGCAGACGATACAAACTGCCTATCTACAAGCAACATTATGCAGACTCAGTCAGGATTGTCCTTTAGTCCAGGTGATGGTGGTCTGTAATGTCTATGTCTCGACTGTGTCCTCTGCGTTCACAGTATGACGCCATGCTTTTGTTGTTCATTTCCTGGAAGAGCAGAGGAAATTATTGTTTATAGTTTATTGCTTTATAGAAAATATACAGCATATGTGTTTTAAAAGTCAATAGGCTTGAAGTTTACTTAAACAACTCTATTACTATTACTGGCTGAAATAATGCATGTGTTGTTATTAGATCCTGCCTTGGACAAACTGCAAACTGTCGAAAAACAAAACAGATTTCTGAAGGGATGGTTTTGATCTAATTCATATGCCTGATTATGCCAAAGCATTCACTTCTCTTTAAGCTTTAACATCTTTGTTTTCAACCATTGTTACATTTACTGACCACAGACCTCAGTGGAGGAGCTTTCTCCAGACAATCGGACTTTTGTTGCACCCAGCATCTAGTGGCCAATAGAGGAACTGCGCTGTAACAGTCCAGCATGTGCCAGTGGAAACTGCAGCTCGAAGACTGAGTTATACCCAAATCAAAGAGTGTCTCATCAATGAGTTTGAAGTCCATACAAAGTGATAACCATGAGCCAAAGCCTGATACAATAGAAGTCTCAGAGTTGAAGAAAAAGGGTGAAAAAAACAGGCAGTTCATGCAGGATTACATGGTCTTTGCTCAACTGCACGTATTTACTGCACTTCAAACATCTCTGCATCATTGTTGTTCCAAGTCTGACATGTGTTACTTGTGTCTAACACCAGGACTCATTTGTGTTCATGCTCCATGAAAGGGCATTCAGAAACCATTCAAAACCTACAGTCTGAATTTGAGCTTATTTGCATAGCAAAAACACAGATGCAGCAGAAGGTGAATCACTCGCATACCTTACTGCTTTTCTCATGTGTCCATCAAGCTGTTAATTTCACTTCAGACATCTGGAAGGATTTTGTTTGTTAACGATGTTTAGAAGTTAAGCAAAGATTTTTGAAGTCTGAGCTCTATTGCCTCAGTAAACCTCTCCTTCTCGCCGGTGTTTTGTTGACTGCCTTGCAACCCATCCGGATAAGCCTCTGTACAAGCAGGAAATGGGTCAGTCATTTTAAATTCGGAGGCGTGCACCTCTCGCACCACAGGGTTTATGGCTGCTGTGGCGAAGCTTTGGTGGACCTTTAGTTTGTTCACATCTTCTTCACATTTGCCAGTGAAAGCTCGAGTACGCAGCAAAGTCTGAATTCAATTTGAAATCCGTGTTTGTTGAGTGTTTATGTAAATACGACACCTGTCAAATTATTGTGATGGACACTGAGCCTTACAAACTGCATGTGAATATGAGCAGTTCGGTCCACAACGTTTTGGTTTTTCTCTCAGTTATTTGAAATCACAAATCGAATCTGTTCTACATCTTAAGAAAACACATTTTTTAGATCAGGTTTTTATTATTACTTTTTAGGAAGCAATTTTGCTGATTTGATTTTTATAGACTTGCAGAAACTGTGGAAAGAGATTCAAGCTAATGAAGTCTGAAAAAGTCTAAACATAAAAAAGATGTTGTACCAAAGTCAAATATGACATTAATTTTTTTTTTGCCTGAAAATGGAATATGAGGCGTTTTTCTAATTCAACACGCAGTTTCATATTTATAGTTCAAGAACTCCACTTAAAGTGCCGTCAGTCACTTTGAGCAGGCCGAGTGCACAGGTCACTTTTATCAGGACAATGAAATCACGCTCCTTTCTGTTCGATGGCTGCTGCCTTCTTGCTTTCTCGTCTTGCACATCTCGCCAAAGAACTGAACAAACATCAGATGTTATTTGAGGTTTTACTGGTCAGTGAACCACGGAAAAGCCGATTACCTTACTATGAATCCAGTTTGTGTCTGGAAACTGTTCGATCCCATCCTTCATTTGGTGTTTACACGACTCAACACAGGGTTCTGACTGAGGGCCTCTTCACAAATGCGATGCATTCGGAATTGTGTGTTTCATTCATGAATAATAATTTCAACAACATCTATTTCATCTCACTAAGATCATTTAAAACGCAAAATCTATTGTTAAGCAACTTTGCACACCAAGTTAATGAAGTGTATCTTCACTTCTAGCTTGCTGAAAAAGTCTGATTGTTTTCGTAGTTGGAGAAAGCAGCATTTAAGACATATTGTGTCTGCTCTGATCTCACAGGGACCATGTGGAAAATTAGGAATACAATTACTTCAGTACTAACCTCTCCTCTGTCTGTCTGCCTTCACTTGAGGCTATCCATGCAATTTTCATTTATTTGTCATTCCTGGAGCAGAGAAAACAGTGCAATCATCACTTATGGATGTCTTTAGGCAGCTATTTAAATAACCATGTTTGGTTTAAGACTAATAAAATTAGGTAAAACACTGGCTTGTATTTAGCAAACATCAGAGCCTAATTTTTCATAATCAGCTGGTATTACCTCACTATGTGAATGTGCCTGCGATGATTGATTACACACCTGAAGCAAATTTCAAGATCGTGCTCATCAAGATTTCGTCTATGCTAGCAGCTCTGTGCGGCTATATTTATGCACATGCTCAAAGTGACAATGCGTACATGCAGATCTGAATCAGGTGTAATGTTGCCAGCATAGCATGCATGCTAATATTTGGTATTAAACACCAAGTGAAGCTTTTATTTTGTCATAAACCAAAGTGTTGGACAAATTAAATTCCTAAAAATACATTCCAGCACGTGTTCCAAAATGGTTAACTGAGATGTCAAGTGAATTATACAATAGGAAAAGGTTCATTCAGTCATTAAACCACATGACCAACTGTGGGTCTGAGCCAACTGTGATTTATCACGTTATCAAAGGCGATCACCTTCCCATTTAAAACTAATTACACCTCTTAATGAAGAATGGCGGCAAATAACTAACCACCCTATGGGCCTTTTTTAAGAAAAGTGTTTTGGGATTTCTTTCACTTTCTCTCTGTAAATATATTTTTCTGTTCACTGTGTGAGCATTTAAAGGTAAAGAGTTCTGTTGTGGGTTAGTGAATGCACAGTATGTGACAAAATGGGGATTGAAATCTATGATCAAGCCTTACAGGTTTGTTTTGACAGTGGCAGCCTAAATAATAAAAAAAGAAATCTCTAACAGGCAACTTCACCTTTGCCAGACTTTGCTCAGATTGTGTCATAGCCTTAAATATGACCTTGGCACTCAGTCAAGATGCAAAAGTCACCTGGAGAAATCATTTTAATTCCTCCCGTGTTGATCTCAACACTTCCCACAGCGTGCACCTTTACATGTTCAGCTTTGTGTGTCCCCTCAAATTTATGACCAACCAATGAAAATGCTTCCTTCTCCTTCAGAGTCACGGTACCACACGTGAGATGAGAAAGCATTTACACTGACCAGCTGCTCCTAGAACTGCATTTGTTAGTTTTTACTGATGAAACTCACTGTCAAAAACACCATACGTTATTTAAAATGCAAATGTGCCTCAACTTTGGAGCACATGACCAAATATTCAGCACAGAACTCAAGTTTTGTTCTGCATAACAAGGAAAAATCCAAGAAGTGCAGACAACAGTCTTGAGGTTGCTGCAGCGTTTGTGTAATTCTTCTTCCGCTCTCTCTGTTGTGTTATTTATACCTTGCAGACATAGCATACCCCCAAAAAAATCATCTACTCAAACAAAAACCTCTGCCTCAATTAAGTATGATTGCGTGAGGTATGACTGAACATAATAATGTTCAACCACACTGTCACTGAAAAGTAATTATGTGAGCTCAGTGATGTTTTTATTGAATTACTTTTTTGGTAGCAGGCAGGGACCAAGTAATCCTCCTTCAACCATTTTTTCCACCTCAATTAACAATCTCTCTCAAAAGGATGCTTGGCTCCTCCAAGCACAAGTCAGAGTGACATTGAGAGTGCAACATCGACAATGAACGAGGTCACACTGCACCACTGAGTAGGAAAGGCAGTGCTTCGGTAGTTTGCTTTTCTGCAGCATCAACTCCTGTGGCAAATTATTTGGATTTCATTCAGCCACTGTTGAAATAAGACAAGGGGCTGAAAAAAGAAAGTGCATCTCAACAGAACATTCAACAAATTTTTACGGGAGCATGGGCTCTGTTTTCCACTGCGGACATAAAGAGGGTCAGCCTGCTCCTCTAACCGCTGTTTAATGCACCACTGCCTCATACTAAGTATGCAATGTTGTAATGGGTGTGTTTAGCACCCAAATGCAGGACCACCAGTACACGGAGATTTGCCTTTAATCTCAGACTTGGCAGAGACAGATAAGCAGCCACACAGTTCAAAGTTCAGCTCAGAAATATGGTCTCTCGATATATCCACGTGGCAAGAAGCAGAGGAATCTGCTCAGTTCAATCATTTTTGACAGATTCAAAGTCTCTTGAAATGTTTGGTGAAGCCAACACCAAACAATCGCAGGGAAACAAAGCTCCAGGAAATGAAGGGACAGAGACAGAGGGCTAAGGTATTTATCAGAGAACAGGAGATCAGGCAAAGTCAAAGGCAGACGGGTGCGGCAGCTAGAGATGAGTCTGATAATGAACGCTGGACAGTCTTGCATGATCAAAAGAACAATCTGGCAATGAGTGAGTGTGGGAGAGCAGCTTAAATATATGAAGTCTGCAGCATTTTTCTTCTATTTTATTACAGTTTTACAAATTAGAGCAATTCTTTTTATATTTCTGTTCTATATATCTATCTATCTATCTATCTATCTATCCATCTCTCTCTCTCTCTCTCTCTCTCTCTCTCTCTCTCTCTCTATATATATATATATATATATATATATATATATATATATATATATATATATATATATATATATATATATATATATATATGTAAACAAACTTTTGCATGTGTTTGGTCATAAAATGAAGTTTTGGGCAAACTGAAATTTTGACCTGATGATGGCGCTATGAGAAGTTAAGGAATCCCCAACATGATTACAACTGATCCTGAGGAGAAGATAAACTAAATTTTCATGACATTGTCTCAGCATTTCACTCAAAGCACCCATCAGCCTCGTCATGGTGGCACCAGAGGAAAAGCCTTGAAATGATGACGTGAATGAACGTACTCCTGAGTGGTCATCAAACCTCCCAGCATGCATTGATTGCTCTGTAGAGACGCTTCTTTCTTGTAATATGAATCTTGTGGTGTCTTGAAATGCGTTAATCTCTCAAGTAAAGGTTGTTTTTACTCATCATGATGACGATTGGTATCTGTTTCAGTCGCTGTCCCCTGTGGAGCAGAAACAGTTTATTCTGCAGGAAGCAGCTTGAAGTGATGTCTCTTTAATTTCTCTGGCTGTATGTGAACATAGCTCTTCATTAACAGCCACAACTGTCAAACACTGATGGCAAATTGAGCAACTGACTTAAAACTATTTAAATATCACTGCCAAGAGCGTGTGACTGTAACGTGTCAGCACCTCTAACAGCACCACCGGTGAAATAAAGAAACTGTAATACGAGCATTACAATGGGGATGAAAGTACAGTGGTATTCTTAACTTTCCTGCCATCTGTTGAAAGCCAGAAGGTACTTGTTGTCCAAAGGGTCAGGAGTTCCCCTGATAATGAGATTATTAGTTGTTGCAATAATATAGTTATTGTGCCAAAGAGGACCTCTTCTCTCTGGTGTTTGGTACTTGGTCAAACAGATCAAAATGTTGACACCACCGTATGCACGTATCTGAAAATGTCCTAATTTGTCCTTTTTGTACATTGACTTGTCAAATTTGGACTATATTACTGCTGGCCTTAATTAGTCTCTGCTTAAAGTAGCTATTGTTAATATTTTAATAGTAACCATCATTCAAATGACAATATGAGAGAGGTCCCTTGCAGTGATGGACCTACAGAGATTATCACGTGAAGCTGCTGCTGCCCTCGGCTTTATGGAGCTTTGTAGTGACTTCAGCTCATTGTTCAGCTGTCCGGCTGCAATTCTATTGTTCTGGTTGCGTCTCACTGCTGTCATAGTGCCGTTTTTGGCTGCAGCCGGCAGCTGCTTTCAGCAAAAAAGCTCTAAAAATTCACTACCACAGTTAGAGACCAGCTGGTGAACATGGTGGAGCATTTACTAGCTAAAGCCCCCACATATTTCTGGGGGTCATAAATGGAGGTGGATTATGTGTTGTGTTGTCTTTTTTTCTCCTGTAGCCAGGATACTACTTTTTGGGGGAGAGCATGAGAGGTTCTTTATTATATTAAATGCTCATTGTCTGCAGAGGACGGACATCATGTTTGTGTATTAGCGCTTTAGTTTTCTCCTGAAAATCAGTTAGTTCATAGGAAGTATGTTGGTTTTAGGAAGCGTGGATGTATAGATATACTGAATGTTATATTGGTGCATGAATTTAAATGAACAATCTGATTGCGGCTGTTTGGACCATTAATATTGTTGTGGGTGTTGTGGAGAGCCTCCCAGCATGCACCTGGACAACAGGTTTGTGGACATTAGGCAGGCTCTGTTTATGCATGTTTCTGCTCTGCTGCTGGTATTAGCTGCTTGGTTACATTATTCATTGTGTTCATTGTGTTCATTGTGTTCATTTGCAGTTATGGAAAGATCCAGGTCACAGGGCTCATGCTCATCAGGAGCTCGTGGGTGCACCTGTGATCTTAACCCTCAGGTGATAATGATCCTAATCAGCATGACTGGGAGGCTACATAAGGAGGCTGGCTTTCCCTGCCTCAGTTTTGGTTGTGTGTCTCTGGAGAAACAACACCTTCAGTTGTCTCCGTGTTCTAATTTGGTCTGAATGAGTTTGACTGTTTATTTGGAAGAGTGTTTTCCACTCCACCCTTTTCCCCTATCTAGTGACTCCCACTTTCGTTCCATTTTGAGCCCATTTTCTTTTGTTTATCTATCATTCTGGTAGACTCGGTGGGTAGCTAAAGGGATTGTTAATCCCACTGCCTTTTAGAATTCAAGGGGCTCATATTTCTGTCCACCTATTTGGGTTTTTTTGACATGGTTATGTGCTGTCTTTGTTAGTTTCCCACTTGCGACCCCTGTCCTTCAGTTTTTCTTTTCTGGGGAAACGTAACACAGTGGTGAATATATGAATATAATATATATGAATATAACTTCATTGCAAACAAAGAACTTTGTCTGTCCATCTGTCCCAGGCTCTGTGTTGTGTATGTTTTCTGAGACTTAACACCAGCTGCACTATGACCAAATCCTTGCTGGAGCTATAATGGATGCTTTTAAGTTATTTTCTTGTAATGTTTAAACATTATCACAATTTGTGTAAAATAACATAAAAAGTAAGTAAAAGTTTAATCAAAGCAAGACAATATATTTAATGTTTGACTTCATCACCGTCATTGATTTTCCTAAATATCTGCTTATTCTGAATTTGATGCAGCAACATGTTTCACAGAAGTTGGGACAGGAGCAACAAAAGACTGGGAAAGTTGTCGAATGCTCCAAAAACACCTGTTTGGAACATTGAAGCATCCTCGAATGGCTCAGTTGGAGGATATCACTGCATGGGCTCATAAACCACAGTTCAATTACAAATCGACACAGCATTCAAACTTTATTGGAATCGGGGTTTTAAATTTTTTGATCCGATGATTGAGCCATGCGGAAGGGGAGGGATTATTATTGTTTTTAACAGTTAGGGGTGAATGAATGTTTGTTCCAGATTTTATGACAATCCATCCAGGAGTTGTTGAGATATTTCACTCACAGGCAAAACTTTGAACCTCAAGGTGAAACTGGAGAAAAAGTCAGAGCATGGCCAAAGTTATGAGGATTCACCCTCTGACTAAATGTCTGAGATAATGACCTATGTTACACACTGTATGTTCCACTCACTGAGCAGACATGTCAGTGTTCCACCCTATGCATCAGTTCAGCTGAGTTATAAATTGCCTTCAGTACACTTTTCTTTCTTCATTCACCTCCCAGAATGAGAGGTGCTGTATTTACTTTAAAATGAATGCTGGGAAAAACTGCAGACTGATGAAGCACCAATTATACATCACATACAATAACTCAAACAAATCTATCAGTTTAATTGAAATCATTTTAATTCTAATAAACTGCAAATAGAGAAATACATCATGATAAATAATATACTATTAAATAATGTGATACTTGCTGTATATGCCAAAGTCATGACATTGCTCTCTGTCTACCAGCTCGAATGCAGTTTTCTGTTTTTCTTTCTTGACATTGAGTTTTATTTTGTTATTTGCATAAAGCTGTAACCGACACTGTTCAATCATTAGTGTGACAGTGACACGAACAGCCAGACAGCAGCCTGAAACATGACACACAGCTCTCATTCCTCCTCGCTATAATGGCTGTAAAGTGTTCCCTCCATAGTGCACTAAAAAAAAAAAAAAAAAAACACCTGATGAAAATCTTTGTTTCCACCAAAAATGCATTCTAAAGTTCAACTGAAGTTAATACAAGACTTCAGAGGTCGAAAAAGGTCAAACCGGTCAGTTATTTTTTAGTCTTTCGAGGACAAAAGTCCTGTGTTTCTTAGCCGCAAAGGGAACTCTTGTGGCGTGTAGCTGAAAGCATGCGACACAGCCATTTGATCCAAAACAGAAAAGGATCTGTGTGATATCAGGAGCGGTTTGCGTCTGCATTTGGAGACTGTGTTCACCAGAGAAAACTACAAACAGCAAACCCTAACCACCGCAGTTCACAAATTTTCCCATGAATAATTTCAGTAATGGATTTGGATCTGAAAGCGTTCGTGGGTCATTCTGTGCGGCAGCGACAAACAAGCTGTTTTGCCACTGTAATGTGGATCTTATGTATATTTTTATTCACTTACCTTAAACCCTCAGTACTTTGAGGTCAGACTTTAAAATATTGTGTCAGACTGAGAACACTCTTGCTGGTGGGAGCTCTTCCTCTCGTGGTCATTCATCTCTGTAAATATTATATCGACCTCCTACTCACCATCACCACGAGAAGGGATGGCACAGCCACCCACCAAAAATCCCCCCCATGCTAATACACACTCAGCGGCCACTTTTATTAGATACACTTGTAGAGTCTAACACAATTCAATCCATCAACAACAACATGCCGTCATGAACTCCCCATTTACAGAACGTGTTCAGTTCTGATGGACGCTATCAGAGTGACGTTAAATCACCTCTATGTTTACTGCTGAGGCTGTAGTCCTGGGTGTTAGTGCTTTAGATTACAGCTCATAAATTACAGTATTACAGCATTGATATTAGATTACAGTGCAGTGATCAAACTCATTGAATCCCTCCCTCATGTTGGCTGTATGTATAGCTGTACTTAAAACATGACAGTATATTTGTTACCTTGTATAAACCAAACTAAATTGGTACAGGCAAATGTTCCTTCATGCATTCGTCATCAGCACCGTCGATAATGGTCTCTGCTCTGATATCAGAGTAGATCCTGAGCAAATTCTGCAGAATGATGTACCTCTGTTTTATGCTTCAGCATTTTCAGCACAACACTGAAAATGGTCGACACCAATTTTGGACGGTAATTCTGCTGAATGATGATATCTCGCCAATGCAGTCTGACACTTTTAAAATTAGACTGAGTGCCAGCATGGTGCTTCAATTCGAGGTCACGTCACAATTACCCACATTCAGACAGTATGGATTGTCTTAACGAACGCAGCAGCAGGTTGTGACCACCTGTCGCACAAACCAAATGCTTCTCTTTTCCAGCAGAGCAACCAGATATTAATGAGGAAGATCGAAACTGTAATTGTGCTTGAATGAGTTGTGAGTGATGAAGGTGATGGATGAACAACAGCTTGGCTTTTTTTCCCCGCAGTAAAAGTTGTTGATGAAAGTTGACGATGTGTGAAGGAATGAAACACATTAAAATAGCCAGCTATGGTTTAAAGGAACACAGCAGATCAGAACTTGTTCATTCTGTCATTGGAGCAGAGTGAATGTGACAAACAGTGACAGTTCGTGGAGAGTTGTTCTAACCTCCACCCCATCAGAGCCTCGTTTGTGCATTGCGCTAAAGCATGGTTGTGCTCAGGCTTTCTTTGTTTTGTTGTACAATACTTCTGCAAAAAGCCCTCGAGTTGTTCAAAAGAAAATCGTTACCAACCACTTGTCCTGAGTTCAAATGCTTTTCTTCCCCCTAATATCTAAAATTGATCACATATGCAGGCCTTGACTATTTGCTATAAAACATCCCATTATTCTCAAGTTACTCACGCGGAGCATGTGTCAGGGAGCAACTTAAAAATGATATCCGCAGCTCTGACCTGAAGCGCGGCTGTTGTTATGAACCTCTTCTCTGGTTAAATTAGTCTTACAAGTGTCACAGATGATAGCAGACAGCTGATTACCACCAATTATTCTGAGTTCTTATGAGACATTTGCAATTGTACTTTGACTGTTTAAATCAGCCGCACGAAAAATGTATTCAACTTTGACAAAGTCACGCGCACATACTGAAAACTTTAGCTGCTGATGCTTTCCATAAAGATATATTTAAAGTAATGAAAACCTCTAATGAAAAACGTGTGATGTGTTGTCACCGTTGACACTTTTGCTGCAATTCGCACTGACATCAGGTAGTACTGCAGGTGTGCTTTTGACTCCATCTTGCAAACAGGGCTGCAGTAACAAAAATAAGTACTGTAATGCACAGTTTGGCAGCCTTACTGAAGGCCCATTGCTCTTGTGCAATGAAAATCAGTTGAGAACAACTGATTGTGTTCCCAAATGCACGCTCTGGATGGCTCAACAATTTGAAGAAAACACATGTATTACTGGTGTCTGTGCTGTAGCTCTGATCCAGACCATTGTTATTTTAAGAGCAGCCTTGGAGGCTAGACAGGCCTCGCTTACAGTATACAGTGCAACTTGACATTTGGACAACCTTCAAAAAAAAAAAAAAAAGTTATCTGGGAAGCAATAAGAGCAGCATGATACGGTTTTTAGCTGCAGTGCCTAACACTGCAAAAATGTAAAAAAAATTATTTGAGAAATACTTTGCAGCTGAGAAAGTAGCTGTTGTTTGGTATTTGAATGTCAAACAGACACACACGTTTGTTCTTATACGTATCTGCAATGCAACATGTCCCCAGAGGAACAGGAAATGCAAGGCAGGCCGATAAGTGTTGCCTATTATAAGCCAGTTGGATGATAAGCTTCCCTCTGCAGCACTTTCAGTGGCTTTAAAATATAACAGATCACAGATCAGCCTGTAAAAATGGCACCTCATTCACCTTCATTATACATGGTTGATGTGTTTTGGAGGATCATGATCGTATCCGAGACCCCAGCCAGCCCAACCACGGACTGCTTCGACTGCTGCAGTCCGGCAGGCGGTCCACAGACTCTGGAACAGCTTTTTCCATTAGACAACCAGGCTTGTGAACACAGAACACTTAAGGCCTGTTGCTTGTCTGTCTGTGACTCACACAACAACCGCATACACATATAAACCTTTGCACTCTCAGACACACATAGCACCTTGCACATTTAACCACAGTTTCCTTTCATTTTTATTATTTTTATTCCAATACTTGTATTTTATTGTACTTTTAAGCACCATTTCAATGCCTGATTGTTAGTTTTATTGTTACTACTGCTGCAATGTCGAGGAGCCAAAACCAAAGAATTTTACTCTCTTGCTCATGCTTGTTTTGACAAGTAGCAATAAAGAAATCTTGAATCTTATCACAAATTAAATTACCCAGAAGATTCAGGGGGCATACAAGGACATGGGAGGCTCTGGGGTCACCGCACATTTTATTGGGCTATTCTCTTCCCCTCTGCATGTCGAGTCTGAGTCAGAGTCTGACTTTCACTTATGAAATCGGAGAGACAGGTAGTCCCACACATGGGCAGAGAGAGGACACTCATCAAGGCTAAACAAAGCAATTTTACTACATGGGAGGAGACATAGACCTACAAAGTTTACAGATGTGCAGACTGCTGATCCCTTTAGTCTTTGTTTAAGAGCAAACTGATCATTTTGCTCCAGCACGAGACATTTATACGAATACATATAATATGATAAGAAACATTTGGCATGCTTTTTGATTTATTGCTCATTTGCATCACTGGCAACAGATCGTTGTATGTGACACTCAGCCCTCACGTTTAGGTTGTGCTCATGCAGTTTGACTTTCAAAACTTAATTTGAACCTCCATAAGCCTCTGAATGCAGATTGAGTCAAAATAAAACAGAGAAATCATCCGAGAACATAGCAAATGATGGAATCAGAGCAGCCTTACCTGTCCTGAAGAGAACAATGTGGCATCTTTGGCTGAGATACGAACTGACTGTGCTGTCAGCGTAGAAATAAAAAGACTGAAAAGCAAAACTGCCTTCAAAGAGATAGGCCATTTTTTAATCAGTAAACATACAAACATACCTCTGTTTTATTAAAACATGTCCATGAAGGCTCTGCTGATTTACATACATGGATTCCTTGCCATAAAATGTGTCCTTCTGTTCACTAAATGGTGATGTATGAGTGAGTTGCACATGATTATCAAATAACTTAAACAGATGATACAGTGACTGAGCATCTATCTGTCTTCACCATTACGACTCTAAACACACCATTTCCTCAGAAGTGTCACAAGAAGAGCATTTGGAGCTGTTTGCCTGGTAGATCGCTCTGTGGAGTTGGCTGCTCTGGCTGTGGAGTAACCCAGGAAGGGTTAGAATTGTAGACAAGTGACACCTCACTTGGGGTATTTGACAAACTGACACTCACTGATACAGAGTGTCAAACTCAGCTTGTCAAATACACTAAGTGGGGGGCCTGATCCTGGAAATTCAAAAGATGGCTCTGAAGAACAAATGAACAAGACACATGTAGCACTCCACCCAAACATTATCACAGATCAAACAACATGCAGACACTTCCCTTTTCACATGAACATACAGGTTGCTGCACACAACATTTCAGAAATGAAAGAGCAATCTGTTACCTGAATGTTCAGATCTGCTGATGCTGAGGCAGATGAGACCGAGTGGAACGCTCCTCTTTGGCTCACAAGAGTTCACAGTGATGACACTGTGCACAAGACAGTTCGTTTGACCATTGAGCTTCAGCACCGCAAAGAGGAAGTCAAAACAAGGAAGATAACTGCAAAGCTAGCTCTCAGGAAATATGTGGAAATAAAGTGTCAACATATCACGGTTGTGAAACGCTGCTGAAGGCTTTCATGGCTCACAGCTTTTGAGATAATGGTTTGCTGAGACGTATGAGACAGTTTTGCCTTTTGCGGCATTTATGCATTCTTACTGTTGTGTTCAGAAACTTGCTTATGGAACTGTGTGTATAGAGGGTTAGAATATGTGTTTAATTATTGACAATTTCAGGTCAGTCAGTGCAGAGTATAGATGGTATTTTATGCTTTCCCTTAAGAATGATGTTAAAACTTTGAGATCAAATCAAACACCACAGTCTGCCTTATTGCTATCATACTGTTCTTCATACAGCATCTCCATTAATGACAATGTCAGCAGTACTTTTCTCTAATTTTGGAACATGTCTCCTCCTGTGCTACTAGCCATCACTGGCCATCATCTGCTGTGTCCTGCTTCAAGGACAAGCATCAGTGTTTAGTCTATACCGCTGACTGATGGTCTATCTGTCAGTTCCCCCCAAATCTACAAGGATCAGGGCAAAGAAAAGGACAACCACCTGTTCCAAAAGACCTCCCGTCTGGCCTGGGACATCGCTTTACTTTGGCACAGAGCACCCAACAACTTCCTCTCAGCTTACGTAACCAGTGCTCAGTCCCTGCAATGAATACATAATGTCTGGACTAAAATCCAAACGGACACTCAAAAGTTAGAAATGATTCTTTTAATTGGCATACTACTCAGCATTAACCACTTTTTTTTTGTTGTTGTTGCAATGACTCAAATGTAGTAAGCACAGTGCTGTGTAACTTCCCCATGTTACTTTAGACCAGTGCATTATGAATCACCCTCTGGACTTCCCTCTGCTGCTACAACTGTACTGTATGTTCAGTTTCCTTAATGCACAAAGTCCCTTAAACTTGAATATCCTGTAATTCACCTGTTCAGAGTGGATGACAGCATGGATGCTCAGTTGTTTCACTGCACCTGCATGTACCAGCCCAATCAAAACGCTCCACAAACCTCTGTGCAAGCAGCACGCAGACAAGGAAACATCAAGGCCACAGGCACAGGGGAAACAACAGGCTGGCTGTGATGAACCCAGACAGCTTGAAGAAGCTTAAAAAGGCCTAAGCAGAACATGATCTCCCACCATGACTATAGTGTTGAGTGCAGTTTGGGAAGCAACTACTGTAAGATGCATCGTCACTCTCTTTTAACAGGATGCACTTTAGAAGCTCCTCCGGTCCAACTTTACAATGATTCTTGTCCAGATACTTCCAGCCAATCAGGAAGGCACCAGCAGCCTGATGCAGCTCTGCATACACTAAATGTTAATGTCTACAGCACATAGCATCCTGTGACTGATGCAGTTAATATGCACCACCCCTATGCATCCATCTACACCTGCAAAGTGAAGTGAAGGTGTCTTTAATAAAGTATGTAATCTGCTAATAAACACTTGTTGCTTCCTTCCAAACTGCGCACAGTTTTGTGCCTTTTTATGCTGTGAAAGGATTACAAAAATCCAGTCATTAGACCGAACCCTGGTTTAGCAGTATTTACAACAATAGAGAAGACTTCCCATCTGACAGCCTGAAGAAGACTGATGTAGAGGAAGCCATTCACAGTGATCCCGTTTCTCATTGTACTGCACGTGAAACACTGAAGTGTGAGTTCTGTTCATACAGCAGTCTCATGGCAGCTTATCTCTAAGTGGCAGTTCAGAGTGTGAACCATTTCAACACCATTTTCAGGCCACTAATACCACATATATAGGGGAAGTGGGAGATGAAAAAACACCACCTCCCTTTGGTGTTGAGAAAGAGATGGTTGATTTTCATCAATTTGTTCAACAAGAAGTAACTGAATTTCCTGTCGCGAAATAGCTGAAATTCTTCAGACTTATTGGTGAAGAATGTTGTTAGTTTCCAGGACTGATTGAATTAATGATGATGTATAATATTTATTTATTTTCTACCATGTGCAGAAAAGGGAAGTGTCATCTAAATACTGCTAAAAAAAAAAAAACAATGATATGTTACGTTTCATTTAACATGCTACAGACAAAATGCTCCAAAAGGGTTATGAGCTGTGACAGAAGCTTGTGGCTGTGGAAACCTGCTCCTGTTTAAATAGAAAGGACAGAAGCTGTCTGCCACAGCACCCAGAATCACAGGTTTCAAATTGCAAATCAAACAGTTTCTTGTCTGCTTGCCTGTCAGTCACTGGGTTTGTTATTGTGTTGTTCTGCTCCAAACAGAATTTCATAAACGCAACAAATTTGAGGCATTTCAGTCTTTTTTTGCGAGAGAGAAAAATCAACTCTGGGAGATATTTAAGTGCATGCTTTTCACCATTTGCAATTGTTTGCAGAAAAATAACTTGCTGAACAGTTTTCAATACGCATACCCTGTGCAGACAGTCTGTCATACCCTGTCTTCTTACTGTGTTTATGACAATCCAAGTATCAGTCCAAATGTTCATTGGTGTGAATAAACTGAACCACTTTCAAATCATTGCCATGTCACCCTCACTGCAGACTGAGGGTAAACTGCCACCATGTGGCTCATCGCAAAACTGCAGCTACATCAGCAGGTGCACTGTTAATTTGATTTAAAGCTTGTTAACAATGGGGCCAAAACAGGATCTGAAGAGTCAATGTACACATACTAATTAAATGTATGTATGTCAAGGTAAACTTAAAGAAATATGGAGTGGAAGGATTCTTATGAGACGTGACAAATTAATCTGGATTTATACTTCAGTTATCAGAAATGGTAGCAATGATAACTGTTTCAAAATGCAGAAAACTGACAAGAGGAGAAAATAGTTTAATTTGACTTTTATTCATTGGTGAAAGGAAGACTTGAAGCAGCAAGATCTGATGAAAAACCTGGCCAAGGCACTGTCAATTTACAATATTCATTAGGTTTCACTTCTTTCTGATTCAAGACAAAATATTGAGTAGCATCTTTTCATAAATTTCTTTCACACATAATGATGTGAGTCCAAACGACACTTGATTCTTAAAAGAAGGCTGTCAATACATGGTGCTTCAGGTAGAACATACAGTGCAGCATTATAAAAGTTATTGTCAAAGGCATGGAAAGGTATCCAAAATAGCGACAACTGCATTTTTTAGCTTTCATGGCAGATGCAAGAACGACACGCAGAGACGGGCGAGACTACTGTGTACAAAATGCATCGTGGTACAAATGCCAAATGTTCACTCAACATGAGAAGTCAAAATAAAATAAAAAGAAGTATTTAGCACTAAAATACATTCACTTTGAACTTGCAAAATAGTGTAAATAAATCTTTGAAACACTAATGTCTAAATATCTGAGAACAAGCAAAACCCTTCGCGTGTCTGAGCGGGAAAATGGCACATGGTCCTACATCATGTTGATTCTTACGTGAAATGTTTTGGCCTGGTTGAAAATGCCCAGTCATGATACGCTGCCTGCTTTTAACAGGAAAACACGAGAAGACTTTCCTGTAGCGTCAATCACAGGCTTCGGGTTATTGCTTGTTCCATCAGATTGCTATGACAGCAGCGAGCTGCTCCATTAGTTTACGACAAAACACTGTTTTCTGTCATCTTTGACGAGTACTTCTAGACTTTATAATACAAAAATATCCTAAGTGGTGTCTATCTTTCACCGTACACAATTTTATCACATCTGAAAAATCCAAATTACAAAATACACAAATGTCATTAAATACATACAGTATATCAAAAATGCATGCATTGGAGATGGCGCCCATGGAGGACAGTGCGTCTGTGGTGACTCATTTTGCAAAGGTAAGCTGTGGTTTTCCAGTGCATGTTTAATGAAGCCATTTACCTTTATGCATCAAATTCTGTGAAGATTTTGTGGGGAAAAAAAAAGTCTTCCTCCGCGAAGAAAACATAGCATTTCAGATTAAACTACAACTTTTACCTTTACAGACGACTTTTCTGGCATTTGTTCACAGACAAAAGGCAACTTGACACGTGACAAGTACAGTGTAATTCCTTACGCTGCATCGGCCGTGTCAATGCAAGAAAAAGAGCGACATTCTCACTGAAACTTAGAAGCAGAGGAATAAAACTCTTAAAGGAACAGAAAACCCAAATTTAAATGTCCAATCAGTTTGTGAATGCTGAACTGAACTGATGACACTGATTCACACTCAGTTTTTTAATCAGCGTATAGAGGCTAAAATACTTCTAGCTACTTATTAAAATGCCTTTCAGACAGCAGTTTTGGATTACAGGATTCAAGATTACGTCCCATACGTTCATTTTGTCTACACTTCAGGATTGTTCTGTGTTGATTTAAGAGGAAATTCACCTGCTTGAGGCTTAACAGCAAAGTTTACATCAAAGCCTTGTAGTTACAAACTGACTTGAAGGTGTTCAGAAATGTAAAAACTGTAAAAAATGAAACTGATCATGTCACCTTATCAGTGAGGTGTAAATACTGTTTGATTTGTAACAGCTGCAGTCAAATAAAAAGCAAATAAATTGTGAATGTACAGAAAATAATACTGCTCTGCTAATGCTCCACACAGACACAGGATCATAGTAAAAGTATTCGCTCTCAGAGGTTACAGAGCCTGTGGTTTCAAACTACAGGCGACGGATCATTGGAGAAATATTACTGCTCGCTGTGAAGAAGCGTTGTGTGTGTGTGTGTGTACATAAGAAATATGTCTACAGGCAAACTGGAATTTGGATTGGTCTCTGAGCCTTTCATTTTGAAATCGTGGTCCAAAAATGTTAAAACAAAAACATACAAAGAAATTAAAAATGCTGACTCAATGTGTCATGAAATGAGGCGGGAGCCCACTACTAATATGCTACAAAAACCCCTTGAGAGGAATGAACTAATAAAATACAGTATGTCCCTTTTCAACCAGTGACTTGCCTAAATTCAAAGTTAGGTATGATAACAAATGGAGTTTTCCAGATCCATATTTGTACATTGTGCTGTGCTTGTGCAACCACGTCGTGTTGTGGATCTGATTTATTTGGGTACAGAGGAAACAGCTGGAGTGAGGCAGGACTGCAGTCCAGGCAGAAGGGCCCAGCTGTGTGGGCTTTGGCACTGGTGGATGCAGACATCACATGCATTCGAACTCATCGATGCGCTGTTTGGTGTTTCCTGACCGGATCTGTCTGAGGGTCTTGTACTTGTCTCGCCCCGCTCGCATGTTCTCCGCGTGGATCATGTCGTTCACCGTTTTCTTGCTCTCGTCCCGAGCGTTGGCCAACTCTGAGCTCAAAGCCTGGGAATACAGTCATCGCAGTATTAGTTATTCTAGACAAAAATCTGATTAAAAGCCACTTAAAGAGCGTTTCTACAATTATCCTTCTGATCCATCAGTCCAATAATTTACTAGCAGATCAGATTCATCTCATATATGAGCTGTGAGTGAGGACTTACAAGTAGATGTTTCTGCAAACGTTCGTTCTTCTCAGCCTCGGTCATGCGCTCCTCTTCGCTGCGGTCCTTGTACGTGGCGGCAGCGGTGAACTCGGCGCTGGCCTCGGCGCTGCTCTCGTCGTTCTCGTCGTGCTCGTTCTCCGCGTTGAGGGGCTCCTGAACGTGAGCCGACATCACTTTGTTTTTGAGCTCTTCTTTGGCCTTCTCCAGGTCCTCCTGCACCGTGGTCGCCTGAGTGAACACACAACGCCAATGAGATGATGCATTACGTTTACAAGGCATGCTACAATTTCAACTACATCCTATTAAGATGAGCAGACAGAGATTCAATGGATGGAAAGAGTTCTACTATCCAAACACAAGTCAAAAGCCATGCTAGCAGCTCTGAAAGGCTGTGCTGCTTAGAGCTAAATGCTAACGTTAGCAGTTAATGAAATGTGTAATGGTGTAACGTTTACCATCTTAATTTAGGATGTTCACAGGAACATTTGCTAATAAGCACTAAAAAGAAAGAAAGAAAGGAAAGGATGAGGCTCATGGGAACGTCGTTAGTTTTTCAGGGATTTGGTTCCAAATGAAATCACTGGACTAACTGAAACTTTGACCTGATGATTTCATTCCATGTTCACCTCATGGTGGTGCCAAAGGAGAAAAACTGTAACTCATCAGTCAACAGATTAATTGACTCATCATTTCAGCTCTACTCTGCTGGCCAAATATTATTAAATTCATGTATTTAAACAATGGATTACATACACTAACAATGCACTTCAGCCATTTGGCATTAGAGGACAACTTGTGCTACAAAACAGACAAAGAATTACAGTAAAGTATGAGGAAGAGAAAGTGAAAGACGAACCGATGTTCCACTGAGACTGAGCAATGTTTTATCTCCCCTCGGCTGTGTTTTCTCTGCCTCGTTTCCCTGTTTATTGTCTCTACTACTTCATTTCTTCAGTACTTTGCAGATATATACAGTCAGGCTAAAGACATTTAAACATTAAAGACAGCACAAGCCATGAGCGGCGAGGGATAAGAGCCAATTATGAGTAAGAGTTTCAACTGAATGTCTGCCAAAAAATGCACAACATGGAAACCACCACTTAACACAGCAGCAATATCATAATGGTGCAGAAGAGTTAAACAGGATTTCCTTCACACACAGAGAGCCGTCACCACCGCGAACAGCATGAGTCACAGCTGCCTATAAAACTGAAGGGGCCGGGCTGGCACACATGGCTTTTACCAAAAAAGACGAGCTGTGAGCTTTCACCCCTCCCCCCCAAAAAAACACGCAACAACAAGACCTCAGGAATGTCTGTCCTCGCTCTGTCACAAGGGAGCGGCTGTGTGATCGGACAGAAATGATGTCTGAGGATGGGCTCGATTATTAAGCTCAGTCTGAATGCCAGTATAGCTGATCATAACACACAAGCGCCACAGACTTGTATTTATGGTGTCATATGACGTCCCAAAGTATAAAACAGTGAGTTCGCCTTGGCATTCATGAGAAAATCACTACTTTCTACATGTTGAGAAAAATGTACATGATTCGAACTGTCCTCTGCAAGAAGAAGACGATTGGGTTACTATAAAGAGGGAGAAGCTCGGATCATACTTTGTGTTGCCACTCCATCGCCTCGTCTTCCTTCTTCTTTTTGGCATCCTCCAGGAGGGAAATCTTTGAAGTCAGTTCAGCCAACTCTGTCGCCTAAAAAGGACGACACACAGTTTGTCAGCCATCAAACCCTTTTGTTTCTAGTTTCAGTGCTTATGATTGGACTGACGACTGACCAGGTGTTCCTGGTTCTTCATCTGGTTCTCGGACTGTTGCAGCAGTGCCACCTTGGACTCCTCAGCACCCCTCAGCTCAGACTCCAGGCGTTCAGCCTCCTCCTGAGCTCTCTTCCTCTCCAGCTCCAGCTCCAGAGCCCTTTGTGTTTGATCCTCCAGCTCTGTGCAGACACACAGTCACACACACTACAGGTTAGCGTCACCATTCGCTACAGCACAACAACAAGCTTTCCTTGAATACTGACGGGTCACCCACCTTGTTGGGCTTTCTTTGTCTGCTCCTCAATCTGCTTTAATCTCTCCATTAATTCCTCCTTTTCCCTTTCAATCTTTTCCTTTTCCTTTTCTGCAACTTCTCTTTTCCTCTTTTCATTCTCCAGCAGAGCTCTAATGGAAACAGAAGAAAGATACAGGATATATTGATTGTCCTGTTATATCAGTTTCTACATGACAAACCTGACCCTCTTGTTGCATGATACATTTTTTTACGAACTGATTTCAATCAGAAGTCACACAGCGTAATCAAATCTACGTGCATTTCTCTGACTCTTACCTCTCCATCTTCTTGTGGTTCTTCTCCTCCCGAGCCTGAGCCTTCATCTGCTGCACTTCGATGGTGTCAGGTTTGCGGCGGCGCATGTACAGCTCATGGTTGCCCATGCACAGAGCCAGAATGCGCTTGTTGATGCGCAGTCTTGGAGCGTAGAATACAAAGTCCTAAAACAGCAACGTTGAGGACTGTTATTAGGAGCAATACACGGGCAGATGATTGGTTAATTATTTAAAAAATGTCTGTTGGTCAGAGTTAACATACAGGTGCTTTCTTGTCAATTGGTTTAATGACAAACTTCTTGTCATTGAAGGAAATGTTCCTGATTTCACTCCAAGGAAATCCAATTTTGGGCGTCATTCTGTTGAAGACATTGCAAAAATAAAAACTTACTGGTCACGCATTATTAGCATTGGTGATGATAATAAACCCCAATTATGCTGAACATGTGCATTCATGACAATGTCAGTCACTGCAGTGTTGTGGAGTCGTTTACTTGTCATTCTGCTCGTAAATGTTGAGCCCCAAAGCGTCCACTCCCAACCACAGCTCTGTTCCTTTCTTATTCTTGATGCTGAAGTAGTTGACTCCGTACATCTCGAGGTCTTGAGCGATCTTCAGATACTCCATCATGGATTCCTCTCTGTGGACAGACAAGACGTGTCTTTAACTAATGCTTCAGAGGACAAGTATAAAAGCCTGAACTGCTAGAAGCACAGGCTGGTGTAAACTCTGCCTGATCAGCACACACACATAATCAGACCACACTGACTGATGAGGAAGACGATGCTGACTGAAACCTCCAAAGACTGATAGCGCGACTAAAGAGGAGAGACTGACTTTAACAGAGTCTCCACTCAGGTCGAATCAGGTACAATTGTGGTTCAATAATCTCCCAAATCCACACACTTCAGTCAGTCTTTTGGGGTAAAAGTGTGAAAAGTGTTGGCAAAGACGTTTGTGTTCTTCAAGTGTGTGTCAGGGGTTACCTCATCATGCCCTTGTGTTCTTCGTGCCACACTTGAATCCTCTCCTCCCACTGGTCCTTGTTGAGTTTGTGTTGGTCCAGAACTCTGAGAGCATGAGACATCCGAGTGTCAGAAGTCATGCAGAGACACATGGCTCATACAAACACAGCTATGGGGACGAAAGCTCTTTTACCTCTGGGGGAGCAGCTGTTCACTGGACAGATATCCTGGTGTGTGGACTTCCTTGTTGTAGTCGCCGTACTTGGCCTGCACGGCGTAGGAGGCCAGCAGCACTGCTGTCTCTGGAGGACAGTAGATGTCGTCATTTAAGATTCCCTCCTTCACCTGCAGGAAGAACAGCCGCTGTGTGGCGTCCTGGATTAACTCCTCCGACACATCCTCGGGGTAGAACTTGGCACGGAACTTAAACAGCAGCGGGCTTTCCTTCCTCACATCCTGGGCTGTCACCTAAAATAAAATGTGACACGGGTGGGGCGTAGAGGTTATACTTCTATAAACAGACTTGGGCTCAACAGAGTCGTTCAGTCTTAACAAAGAAGGGCAAAGCATTGTTGTGAAGCAAATCATCGACCTCACCTTCTTGTTGAGCTTGAGCCATGTGGAGAAACCCTTTGTATCCTGGTACTGGAGTCCAAAGTACCAAACCTCCCGGAGCCCAATGGTCTTCACAACCTTAAAAACGTAAAAGCAAAAGTGTGATCAATGTGCTGCCAAAGGATGCTATTTGCTGTTTGTTTGTGCTACAATATGTTTGTTGTTTCTTATTTTGTTGCACTGAATGTGTCTAGTTAAGTTTGATTCAAAGGTTTCATGAAGCGCGTGACATTGATTAGTTTCTCATACCTGGTCAAAGAGTTGCTTTCCTGTTGTATTTGGCTGAATGGCAAACTCCAGTTCAGCATCCATCGTGGTGACTCTTACACTAATCTGAGGAAGAGAGCAAGTTGGAAGAATGAGCGAATTTTTTTTTTTTTTTTTTAACTGAATCAGCGTAGACACCATTTTGGATACAGTGAGTCCATCTCTCATATATACTTGTGTTATAATGAACCTTCAGTTTCTTGGCAAAATGAGCGCTTCGTTATTATTCTTGGTAAGATCAGAACACTACTTTTTTTTAACGTTAAGTTACCAAATGTGGAGTGTCTCACTGGTGACCCCAAGTGGTACTATTAAAAACAAACAAACAAAAAAAACTTGTGCCACAAGAGAAAATAAAAGATGATATAATGACATATAACTCTACACATAGCAGTTCATAAGCTGATGTTAAACTGTTGGGGAGGTTTTGAATAAACCTGGCTGTGCACAAGCAGCAAAGGTGCACAAAAGATCATCTCCTCCCTCATATCTCCCACACTGTGTACTGCAAACATGCCAATCTGGCTCTTTCTCAGTACAGAACTTATCTACAGGAAGTAACCACATCCTCTGGTAGCCGGGCCCTGTGAGGCACCGCTGCGAAACACTGAGCCCTCGTGAGAGTCGCCTACATCCTGTCATGTATCAAGCAACCTGTCAGCTTTCTGCTAAGCTATCTGCCGCAACATGATCAGACTGTGTGAAATGGGTTTGTCCTCTTCAGGTAACACGCTTTGTTGCAGCTGGCTATTGAGGCACTACTCATTTAAGTGACTTGAAATGTTTGTGTGCTGCAAAATGATGTGTCAAAAGTTGAGTACATTTACTTAACCTTAAACTCCCCCTCACTAAGGTCGCTGGACTTTGTAAACTGACCATGTAGGCATTTCTCATTCTCCCCGTCCTCTTAGAGATGACGAAAACAGCAGCATTCATGACTACTGGGAAATAACTGTGCAGGCTGAGGCCCACGCCTGCCCTGAACAACAATGGTATGCATTATATCCCAGTTGCGGGGCTGATTAGAGTTGCGTTCTTTCCTATTTATGTCAGCAGGAACCCCATTTACTGCTCAGGACACTTGCCTTTCTTGTCACTTCCTGTCATCACATAGCGAAACCTACAATCTGGGTCTACACTGAACTCTGACACAGATGTTAACTAGACATACCACTCTTTAATCTGACAATCGTGAGCCTCGGTGAACATTTTTTCCATCGGTGCAGACAAGAGTTCAGATCATGACCACCCTGCTGAGGCTTAAGCGGTTTCATTTCCTGACTCAGAATGGCTAATGTTGCATGAAAAAGGAACTACACGCATACATTTTCTGCTTGGTTTAGGGTGTGTCTCTCATGGCCAAAATTCAAAAACACTTAACATGCTATTATTAGCACATGCTCGAAAACAGCCCTCTCAGGCCCACGTGCTATGTTTCCATGAGTTATTCTTAACTGTTTTTATCACACCTAAACCATACTTGAGAAGTAAATTCTTCAACTTTTTAACCAGCCACACATTTAGAAGCATATCGAAAGACTGATTCTATGTCAATCTTGTATTTGATCATTCGATTTTTCAACAAGCTACTGGCTTGTTGAATAACCTATGCAATGTGATGTTTTTTTTTTCAAGAAAGACCTTCCACTTCACTGTCTGAGACATTGTTGTTTCTAATATCCTCATTTGCTTTACCCTTACTTAGACAGCTGTGTCCTACTGCCGCTATTGGCCCCAAAGGAATCATAAAGGTCTCATCTGGTCTTATGTTAGTATAAGTGGCCTCTGATTTGGCAGACCAACGTATTCTTTGTGACACGGCACTTCTTTATCCCACAGTATGAACAGAAAGCTAATGACTGATACCAAATCATATATTATTATATGTATATATACTATTATTATATTACTTAGCATTCAAATTAGCCGACAGGAAAACAGTACTGAGGTGATTTACAGCGGCTCCAACTTCGGAAAAGTTTGAATGAAGTGTGTTTTAAGATGAGCTAACCTGGAAATTAAGCTTGTAAACTTGAATTCAGAAGGTGTGCGGCTGTATTTTTATGTTTAACAAAGAAAATAGGTGTAAGAATATTTAATTTCTTGAGATTTTATGTGTATATTTTGCTTGTTTATTAGACAAAGAAAGCTATCAGACTATCACCTGTTGAGGTACGCAGTGGTATTACGAGACAGGATGGGCTGGGGCTGGCTGGTTAGCATGCTAACTTCAGTAGATATCTCTGCAGCACAACATATGGATGTCTTTGACATAACGTCAGAAATGTTCATTTTTTGAATGTTTGAAACTAAAATTTGGGCCATATCTTAAACATTGTACCTTTAGGAAGCCTGTCCAACAATGAAGAAGTTAAACCAAAAGTGAACCTCAGGAAACATGCCAGCTCACCTCACCAGAAAGAGGAAGCGAAACGACTGAAACTCACAAAAAGGTGATTTAAAGCTACAGCCCCCAGAGCAGGCCCAGTGATGTAAGTACAGTCAAACAGGCTTTCTTGTCCACTGAGACACACTTTGATCAAACAACAAATTCTGTATGTACGAATATCCTCATTTGACACGGTGATTAGTCACAGGAAAAACATTCACTGGGAACCCTTCACATCCCAGCATTTAGTCTCCACCCTCACATTCCCCCATCAGTGTTATCTCAGTGTGCTGTTCACAACCACAGTCCATCCAATCAAAGCCAAAGACAAGAAAGAAGATACCGCTAAGTGGCCTGAGGAGCAAGACGGAACAAAAATACTGACCACCAGCATCCTTATGTATGTGGATGACATGACGGGAGCCCATCACAAGCCGTGCATTTAAAGAAATACATCAAAAGAAACTACACACATGATGGTTGCAACGTCTGAGTCATGCCTTCCACAAGAATGACACAGGGTCAGCAACTAAGGTCAACAAGTCTTTAACAATGGATCCTTCCTTGGAACCACAGCAACCATGGTAATGACATCTACCACCACCTGATTCACATCTTAACTAAAAGACAAACAGTGGATGTCAGAGGCAAAAAAAAAAAACATGATCTACATTAGAGACATATGAAAGTAAGGGTCCGATTCATTGCAGTCAGGTGGAAGGTAGCATGTTTAGTTAGTATTTAGCATTTGACAGGACACAGTTAACAGTAATGCAAAGCTGACTACGAAGTGTGAAAACAGCCTTGTTATGATATCGCTTGAAGCCAGTAATACAACGGAAATCATGTGAAAGACTTGTGAGCAAGACAGCAAGCATGCTTATATCCTCTAAAGCCAATACACAAATAATATATGGAGTTTGCACTGCAGAGAGCCAACAGGAATGTGTCTATGCCACAAAAAACATTTAGTTTCTAGTAAGTAAAAACATGAGTAATCTTATTTCAATGGATGGAATTCCACCACCTGTCTGTCAGAATATTTAGATAAGCCTGTGGTTGCATGCTGGACGTCTCTTAGCATGACACTGAAGAAACCCCATGGCCGATCAGAGCAAACTGGGTGACAGGAAGAGGGCGGATGGTGAGGATGAGGTTTCTCTGTACGCAGGGGACAGTACACACAAGGGTGAAGGGTCTTCTAGATCTGTTTCCCACGACCGCTTTTCTTAAATGAATCAAATGTCATTACAAGAACGGCCATTGTGATAGAGTCTGCTGCTTCATCCTCTCCAGTCATCTACATCCCGCTGATTGACTCTATTATCTCTTGTTTACTGCGTATGTCCCCCTGACTTGTCACCAGCTTGCACACCTGTCCCACATTACCCCGTCAGTCCTGGTATTCTATCTTCCCTGGTTTTGAAGCACTTGTTCTGTTCTTCATTCTGGTGACATTTTGCCTCCTTTTTTTATCCCTGCATTTGTTTGCTAACTGTGCCTGCCATCGCACTGCCAACTGTAAGCCTACTGACCAAGTAAGGACTGTTTTATCCCTGCTGGTTCTGTCTGCCAAGTCTGCTTTTTAGGTCAAATCCTGCTTTATTGCCACAGCTCTATATGCAAAAATATGAGGACCAAACAAAAAGACCAGCAACATGGAGGCACTAATGCTTGTCTAACTATGTTCTCCAATACACATTTTTACAGACCTAATACAACTTTTCATATGCCCAATTTCCAACATAGTTCAGTCTAGCATACACACTTTAGCCGGCTGCCCTGTTTGTCTGGTGTGTAGCAAAGATTTGTACTACTTGTGGATCCAATCCGGCCCCATATTTTAGCAGGTCAGTTGAGTATTTACTTCAAACTTTTAGTCAAAGTGAAATGAGTCCTAATTTGCACTTTCTGCAAATACTCACAGCCATCTGAAGCAGATCCAGCTGGTCTGTGAGGAGTCTGGACCATCAGCGGATCCAGAGCAGAACACATTTCTCACTCAGGCACAAGATGTCCGCTGATACAAACCATCAGCTCCTCTGTTTGCACTGGGCAGTATTATGTTGACGAATGCTCACTGTGGTGATTTGCTTATACTACTCTTTTTATTATGTACACAGTTTGAGCGCTGCTGGCTTGAACGTTGTGCCACACACTTAAATTGTAATGAGGGCCAAATAATAATGATTTATGCAGTCATTGGAACATCTAAATGTTATTCTAATCTCTACAATGGAGCTTATATCCAATGCAAAACATTTGATGATTTATTCCAACAGCAGCTGTAGAAATCGACAGAGGATCAATCTATGTGCATATAAAAAGTTAAATGAATAACAACAAAGAACTTACTTTCAGAAGTTTGATTTTCTCACAACCTCCACAGAGAAAACACTGAACTAGCTATTTGGACAAAAAGTTCCCAGAAGTTCTGATTGTAGTTTGTCCACCACTGCTGCCTCCACACACTGTTAATCTGCTCCGCTATGTGCACTACGGACTCGTTTAATCCCCTGCTTGCATACCTCTGGGTCTTTCCATTTACCATTTCTCCATAGCCACCCTTGTTAAAGGTTTGGTTCCCCCCAACCAGAAAACTGCATCTGTCATGATTTCTACAGAATGGACTAAAATGGTAAGTTCTGCTCAGGTTTTGTGTGATAATAACAGGGTGTTTCTGTTTGTATGTGTGGATAAAAAAGGTATTAATGTGATTATGTTGTGAATACACGCAGGCTGTCTGCTGTGCTAACTGGTTCTAATGTTCAAACAGCAAGTAGGAAAACAAGAGAGAGGACTGCTTCTGCTGTTCAGGCCCTTCGGCGATACATTCAGTGAAGTGGAAAAACACGTTTCTCTGTTAGAACCCTGGGTCAGATTTTAGCAAGAAAACCCAACAGAGTATTATTTTTTTGTGTCTGTTTAGTGATTGAGAGGAAAATGACCAATTTAAACTGATTTTATGTTAACTGGAGGTGCTTCTTCAACAAAGCAGATAATGAGCCACAGCTCATCATCACAGCAACATCTAAACGATCTATCTAACAGCTGAAATGTACAACAACACTTTAAAACCTGACACACGCAGACCTGCAGTAAATCCTGGACTTGCTGCCCTGCTGTAAGGCAATCTAAAGTGGAGCATGGCATCTGAGGACCACGCGAGGGGAAAGCAGGGAGGAGAACAGCCAGACCGTGATGTGAAAGTCCATATAAGGCTGCAGGCAAGGAAATTACCAGAGAGGAACTGATGTAAGTGCAGAAACCTTGAGTCACAACAAGACTTCCTTGGGAAACTGAAGCACTGCCAAGAGAAGTCCAGCGAAGGCAGAGTTTCTCAATAGTTGCTGCTTTCGTGAAGGCTGTTACAGTCAACTAAAACGCTAAATAATTTCAAAAACTTGGTCATCAAAACAGTTAGTGGGAAAGTTTTCTAACGCCGTGAACCTCTTCCGCTCTGAGCTGGCCTGCTGTGGATGTGACTACAAATCGGGTGCATGACTTTCACTGTGCGCAGAGTGAGCTTTGGATCATTTGCTGAATCAGTGTCTGTAGCTTCCTCCTTTCATACGCTTTGTCCTCTGCATCTTCACATGGCGCCACAAGCTTGATTAAAGGAAATAGACCATGGCGTGTTGCGAAAGCAGGTCTGTGTTTTTAACCATGCGATCGCAGATATCGCCATCCCTCAGGTGCAACGATTCTGTGAGGGGATGACTTCACACTGCACCAGCACACAGTCTGGTTTATTTGCTGCATCTCCACAAAGGGGACAATATAACTGGTCTTGGTGGCCCCTAGTTTATATTTTTCAGAGGCTGCTTGTTGATGAACATAAGTCTTATTGTCTGACATGTCCCACAATCCTTTTTGGTCATCATTCATTGTCCCTGTTTATTTTGAGAAAATCCTGCTGCTTCCTCTTGACCATCTATTCTGTCCTCTACCCGTTTCCTCTTCTCCACCTCTTTAGTATGTACAGCCTAAAGTCTGTCCGACACAGCTGCACTTTCCCTGCAGTATCCCTGTGCTTGTGAGCCAATCATGGCTGCCAAACTGCTTCTTTTGAGGCCCCCAGCTGTTCCTTCAGTAGCTGCTACACATTCTATGGGCGACTACTTGGGTGTTGTTGAGGCTAACAGTGTCTCAGCTGTACTGTGCAGGGATTTGGCACAAAGACTGATGCTGAAGTGAAGGACTAAAAACACAAATGAGGAGCATAGTAAACAACTGCATGGAAAAAATACAAGCTTCTGTGCTGTAATCATCCATAGTAATCCATTGTTATTAACTGCCCCAACATTTTACTAGTTAATAAATTACTTATACAATCTCTTTTGGGGAAGAAGAGGGTAGTGAAGGCTCTTTAATTGTACGCTTTAAATGCCAGGATGCTGTCACATTTTTTCTCGCTGACAGCTGGATAAAATATCCAGGAAGTACTGGCAGACACATCATTGCAGGACCCCCGGCACCATTTGTATCTCTGTTTATAACCTGAGTTCACAAGTGATAAATATATATGCATTTTAAGTATTTACAGTGAGACTCTGATATTTAATTACTGAAAGCTTGACCCAGTATCACATTGGCCGAGTTAGAGGATGCCGCCCAAAATAATACAGTTTTGATATCGTGAGGCAAATTCTGAGCCTAAATCGTGCACCCAGGGCTGAGATGCACAAGGTAATGTGATGCTGGTACATAGAAATAAAAATAATCAGTGGTTCAGTAAGTGACACTGTCTCCCCTGTGCTGTCTAAGCAGCTTTGTACTGAGCATCACCTTCATGCCTCGGGACAGCAGTGATTCCTCCGGTAGTATGAATTCCTCTTTTTGTCAGACTGTGGGAATCACAGCTCAGGACAAACTGTGCAGAAGAATGCACATTTCACAGTTTCTATTTTGTCTCCTTTACTCAGCAAGCTCGACTCGAGCTTTCATCGGGGGCTAAGACACCACTTACACTTCTGTTTGCCTCTGACGAAGGCGTGGGCCATCGAGCTTCGTCTACTGTACTGATGTTTGAATTAAAGTGTGTGCGGCCCTGCTTCTCTTTGTTCAGCAGCACCAGGACAGATCTATTAAGCTTTGGGAGCTTCTTCATTTGATATCGCAGCTCAGAGCAAAAATGTGGCCTCTTCCCTTATCAGTGCTCCACGGCCCAATAGTTCTCAGTGCCTCCCCTTGTGCCATCTCCCTGTGTGAAGTCAGCTTTTGCCTCAGATTTGGAAAGCACAGTTGGCCTGAATGATAGTTCAAATCCCTCCTTGTTGGACCTGACTGAGGAGGAGGCCTTGGGAGGACTAGCTCGCCTGCTACTGCAGGCCACACAGCGGCTTCCGCTGGACGCCGAGCCCCCTAATGTGATTTCAGGCTCTTCAGTCGCGGAGAGAAGTTTCTTGCTATCGTAACAGGGTGTTGCACAAAGCCCGAAGGCCTCAATGAATGATCTGATTAAAGGCGCTAATTTTAATGAACAAACAGGCGGGAGCGCGCACGCGCACACACCTAACGGAAAGTACCCCAGTGCTCCTCGAGCGAACTGGAGGGATGTGAAAGATTTAAAAATAACATAACGAGTAACACAGAGTGAATTATGGCTGTTTAAAGCTGACTGTGAAGAACCAGAGTCAAACAGTACGGCCCACGGACATTTTACAGAGATAATGGACAGAGACAGGCAGACAAAAAGACGGTAGTTTTTACATGATAACGTTAATGCAGTTTTCATTCTTACCGTCTTCGGCATCTTTCCGTTCTTTTACGTCCGATTCAGGTTTTATTACAAAAAAAGGCGTCTTAAATCAGAGCAGTTAGCGAGAGCAGAAGAAAACTTTTTCCCATCAGAAGAACGGCGCTAATCAAACGGCTTCCCGGCGCGAGGAAGCTAACGTCACTTTCAGCTTCAGTACGAAGAGCTGTTTCCACCCTGACGCTCGTCACACTCTTTTTTTTTCTTTGTTTCGCCTTAAAGTGAAATGGACTGCAGCTTGATTTCCTGCTAACGGTACCCCCGACTGCAAAACCACACCCAGGCCGATGACAGGACAGCAGCCAGCTAGACTGAAAGAGAGGGTTCAGGCCAGCAGACTCCGCCCGCAGGAGCCGCATCATCATGGCTGCGGTGAGCTGCTTGTGTCCGCGCGGCCCCAGAGTTCAGCTGATCCACAGGCGACTCACCGACAAGGACTGCTGTGAGCATGTTGGAGGGATGCACAAACATGCAAGTACATCAGCAGGCTTATCAGGAGGTGCATTAACTATGATAGCCTTGATTTTCAACAGTCAACAGTATAAACCTATAATCCTAGGAAGTGGTTTACATGGAGGAATTACCCATAGGCTTTTCTACCTCTTGACATTTGCTTCATCTTAAGTGCACATTTCTAATCTATATTTCTAAACAATATATTCATGTTTATTTAAAATGATGACATGATGGTCTCTGGCATGGTGATTTAGACCCAGTGGACTGCTGTGCATCACGCACTGTATGCATCATGAAAAGCTTACTTGTTATGGCTGCGTTCACATTCTCAATTGATCTGTTTCAGTGCAGACCTGGCGGCCCCAACAGAGACCATGTAAGGCAGCGATATTGCTCATGCATCAAGTTAAACAGGATTTCAATTATGACAGATGCTTCTGCATGTTTTATGTAATTACAGGAGGTAAACAGAATAGTGCATGGGACATAAATTGCTTAAACTCTGAGTTAACTTCACACTTTTCCTTTGGTAAAGTTACAGTATAGTGAGTTGAATGAAAGTTTTAAAGGATTAATATCCTGGATCCTGGAGTGCTTATTGAAACATATATTCCTCAGATGTCATCAGATGTTCAGAGGCTGACATAAACTGTGCTACAAAATGTTTCTCCTCACTATAACAGAGAGTTCAGACCGGTTTATCATGAGAGACAAGACCTCGGGCCTCTTGACTTCAGCTAGATCACGATGACTCATCAAACTATATTTTTTTCCCACTGCTCAGTAAACCCAAATATGTTTTCTTTGCCACAAAAAGTGCATTTTTCTGTGTGTGTGGGACATAAATCTGCTTACACAGTCACATTGTGGGGACTCGCCTTGCTTATGGGGACAAAACGCAAATCCCCATAATGTAAATCATTAAATTTTTGGGTGAAGACTGGGTGTGTGTGAGAGAGACGTAAAAGTTTGATGCCCTGTAACTCCGTCTGAAGCTTTCTGCTCTCACCAGATGCAGAATTTGTAGTCATTTCGGTCAGAGTTGCCCCTCTTCTTTTCTTTGCAGCTCAAATCATGGCACAGTCACACATTTGCCTCCACAGCGACCCCTAGCTGCACTGCAAATGACTGCAGTCAATTCACAGCAGGTTTTCAACTGTATTAATTTACAAAAGAATAATAAGAAAACTAATATAAGAAAACCTGTTGAATTACTCTCCAAAATATCTTAAGTGACATAATCATGCAGTATTTTTTTCTATTTTGGGAAGAACAATTGAACCTGAACTACATAGACGAAGCTGGATGTGTTCTTCATCTGCCCCCATCTCACTGATTATTTGGTGAGTAGCAATTTTATTTCATTCATAAAGCACATCAGTGATGTTTCCAGTTTGTTTACATTACTGAACAATTAATCAGACCACACAAAGGGCTCATTTTAATTTCTATATATCTAAGTTATCATGTGTATTTTGTCAGTGGATTCATTAAGTACAATCTTGGCTTTTCAATGACATGCTATTGCACATCTATACATTTGCTGCCTTTTACAGAGTTAATCTTACACAACTTGATTTTTCACTGTCACTTTTCAGGAGCTTCATGGGGGAAACCCTGAGAGAGGCACCAAGGCTGCATGGAGCAAAGTCTCACCTGAGAAAACTCACAAAGTCACCAACAAAAAGGCAACAACAGTCAGTCCACAGATGTCCACTCTGCTGAGGAGACTCTTGGACGCTGAGTGTGACTTCATTTAAGATGGTGAGCTCACTCAATCACATCACTCATGTATATCTATTGAAACACCAGCTTGTCTCATTCCTCTAATTCTTTCTCCCTCTCAGTCTCACCCTCCTCTCGCTCCCTTTCTAAGCTGGGAGTCGGCATCTCTGTGAATTATTTTTCATTCTCTCAATCATTCTTTACTCTTGACATCTTTTATTCTCACACCTTGTAGTCTTTCCTTCATTCTCACTGTGTTATTTGTTTTTCTGAAGTCACACATACAGCTGTTTGAGTGTTCCAGGCTGGGATGTTTGGGCTGGCGAATCAGGGCTTGGGATATTCTATCTTTGGATGTCTATGTTCATGGTCCATTATGACAAGAGGAAATGATGCGGATTTTGTGTGTGAGAAGCTGCAATTTTCTTTTTACTTGTACCACTATTTGCCTTAAGGTTGGCCAATAGATTCAGTATATTCACATGCAGGCCAGTTGCTAGAAAAAAAAAATGTTGGCATTATGCATTTCTGCAAGTCACAGATATGTTCAACTTGCATGTTTCATACTGCTCGTAACAACATTTCTACAATAGGTATCAAAGAGACGAAGTTCAAATTACGTGTTTATGAGCCGAGTTTCTCATCAGGAGGAGGGAGGTGGTGGTGTGACAGCTAAGATAACACGACTGCCAAGCAGTAGACCGCTGTTCCAGCTGCGTTTCCTACGTCAAAACCAGGTATTTTTAAGGAGAGGTTGAGACATGCTCCAGCTGTGTTTGTGGCTGTGGTTGTTCCACAAAGCAAAGTATGGCAGATGACTTTAAAAATGCTTTCACTTCTGAAATTTGATTTGTTACCACGGACCTGAATTGCAAATCATAACTGAATCACATTCAAATAGCTCATTTAAATTATGCTTCCTGGATTCAAATGTAAATCTTTAACACTTATCTGGCTGACTTTCTAATCCTGCTCAGTGCAGCAGTCCTCTGGGCAAAAGCTGCATGACAGCGAAGCTAAATCTTGTCACCTAATGTCGTTTTCCTAATGCTGTTTCATATTTTTCTATTTATTTTGTCAGTCAAAAAAGGAAATACAGTTGATCATGTCTATTTCTGGCCGTGGGGTTATTTTGTAAAAAGACAAACTACATAGTGCATTAAAACAAGTCAACTGAAGATTTGTATGTATTATGATGTATTTTATTCTTTATGTCTTAACCTCTGTTGTCCTTCAGCGTCTCTTCAGCCTCAGCTGATGCTTTTTCTGCTCCTGCCACATGCAAGTCACAAAGGAATTTGGTTGATGTCTCCCCAGCTAAGTTGATCCGATCTGTCCAGCTTTTTCAAGCATGTCATTTTGAGTATTTCTGCTTGATGCAGGTTTAGTTTTCATGACAATTTCAACTCAAAATATATGCAAACGTAGCATAATACCGAATGCACACTTCGACATTGTAGAAGCAGGAACGATGACAGTGTTCAAGGTTTAAGCTCTGAAAGTGACTCCACGAAGGAATCCCAGGAGACCAGCTGGTGCTTTAATATTCCCAGAGAGAGCGCAGCACAGAGACATCACTGCCTCTCTGTGTTGACTCATCCCTGCACTCCCAGGGCAGGATGACCTCCCGCAGTCTCAACTCACTGACTGAGCTGCTCACTGCAGGCGAATCAAAGACAAGATGGTGCGTAATTATTTTTCAAAGTCAAGGTTGATCATGTCGAAACGGCTCAGCTGGCCAAAGAGAAGACCTTTGGTAGAAGGACGTCTCCAATCCTCCTTTATCACGATCCCTGTGTGCATTGCACCACAGTCTGTGCAACCCGCCTTAACTCTGCAACAGAGGTGCTGCTTTAATTAACTAACAACAATATCTCTGGGTATGGGACTGTAAGATTTGAGTGATTTTTAACTCAAGAAATATTAATAAAATAATAATAGAGGAATATTTCATTTTGTTAGAAGTCAGGTAGGTCAAGTAGCAGCAGCCTCTTCTTCACTTTGCTTAATTTTTCCATCCACAGGCTCCTTCAGTGTCCGTCTTAATGACACACACCCTGAGCTATTACAACATTTAACCAGCAGATAGTGTGCATGTGCTATGTAACCTGTTGCACAACTGCAGGGTTCAGGCATCAGACATGTGAGAAACAAAGTCTTGCTTGTGTCAAACTTGTGAAGAAGTGTACAAGTTCCGCTGGATTCAGATGTTTGTTTTTTCTTTCAGAGATACTGTATGAAAACATTTTACCTTTTAATCCACAAAAATGACACACTGCTTGCATTTTGGCCAACGTTTGCATATTTTAGTACTGTTTGACTAGCATTTGGTTTTGATCAGTTGCTGGGCTTTTCCATCCCACCAAATATCTGACTCCATTACACAATGAGTTGCTCAGAAATAAGATATTACGTTCTTTGGCTCCATTGTTCCTCATTTATTTACTTTCCTCTGATAAACAATGGAGACTGTTTTCACTGCACAACCATTTCAAGCCGTCTATTCAGCTGTCATGGAGAAGGTATGATGTTATTATTCCAATATGACAAGAGTCAGAGCTGGTTTCATCTCACTTTTCAACGCGTGTAATAGTTATTGAATGGTTTGTACAGAACAGGCTTGAATCCCTGGAAATGTTCCGTACTGCACACGCTGCTGGAGGACGAGAGCGATGCATACTGATCAGTGAGCACACAGAGATGTTTCCAACAAAGCGGAGTATCTTCTTCCCCTGCTTCACTTCAGACAGCACCATTTCTAAAAAGTTTAATGTGCCATTTCATTCAGGGAAATGACAAAGGTTGCCACAGCACTTTCAACACAGCTGAGCTTTTGTAATCTTGTCAGGCTTCTTTTCTGCTTAATTAAAAAAAAGACCAAAAAAAAAAACCAGTTTGAACAGAATTTTGCTTTATTTATGGAGAGAAACACATTTTGTCATTAAGACTTACATTTTGTTTGAGCCCACAGACCCAAATAGTCTATTTTTGTATATTTTGGTCTATAAAAGCAATGCTTTCCAGTCAGTGTGGATTACAATACTGCAGATCATCACAAACACAAAAAAAACTTGCTTTATATTTCCCTTTTTTTTTACATTGCAGACGCAACGGTCCACTCAAAAAGCAGACCGACACTACTTCCGAAATGTGACCGCTGCATTTCTCAATATAGAAAACAACCAAGAATGTCATTTCAAACGTTTGTGTGATTTAACCTGAGTATTACACTGTATATATGTAGAGCCATGTTCAAACATGTGTGCCCTCTTGTCGTGGCGTTTTCTCCACCAATAATTCAATTCTTGAATTATATGGCTGCAGAAAGTGTGAGACGTCAAGGGGTTCACAATGATTTGACCACAACTGTTTGTGTGTCTGTGTGTTTGAAACCAATTACCATAACAGGTACGTAATGTGTGCACATCAAAAATCACTTTGGTCTTGGTCTTCGCCATGAACAACTGATACTGAACTAAAGTTAATATATTGACAATATCAGTCTAAACGTCTTGAAAATAGCACTGGTCTTCTTCCCATAGGGCCAGCTAAAACCTACAGACTGTTCATTTTCAAACAGCAGTGTGCAAAGTGGCCCAAAATGGTGAAATTACAGTTGGTGAATAATTCAATTAAATGAATGATTTCAACACACCTCTGCTTTGTCGACATACAGGGTTCGTCATTAAATCAACAGCCAAACACTCCAATAAACTCCTGTTTTCAAAGCGTCTGCATCTTTAAAGAGCATTAAACATCAAACACAAATCTGAGCACAGACTGGTACTGAATTTACCATCCAGCACGTTCCTGATACATCATGTTTTTAACCATCAGGCTCGAGACAGATTTGTGTTTAGTGTAAAGTTACTCTTCGTTTACATCATGTGGAAAATAAATCATTGTCGTCTGAAATGTACATTTCATTGCATGACGACCCGTGTGTTGAATCACAACAAATTATGTTTGACAAAGCCACCCAAGAAGAACTTTGGCATGTTTTATTAGGCAAAATATAATCAAAAATATTGAAATTCCCATTAAAATAGCGTAAAGCAGACATGTCAATTAAGAGGAAATAGATGCACTTTACCAAGGTGCACAGCTTACAACACAGAAATCATCTAAGTATTCGAACAACTGAAGTAACTGTTACTGTTACATTTACATATCGCTTTCTATATATATACACACACAGGTGTGACTATTTACAGAGAGGACATGATGCTTACTGCTGTACACAGGGTATCTGTGCACTCTGACGTAGCACATAAATGTCCCTGTAAGTTAACTACTGTACCCAGTAAGAGTTAGTACATACCAATGGGCTACTCCCAGTGACACACAGTGTCACAAACATTATGGCATTGATTTTTTCCCCTTTATTTAAATAAAACTATGTTCATATTATACATTTCATATTTTGTTACATTCAAGGTATAGATACAATTTGTATCAACAAGCAAAAGTCAATTCTAGACATTTGTGGCTTAGTTGTTTGCGGCACTTTCAAAGGGAGGGTGGGGACGATGAGCCACCGTTCTGGCCTTTAGTGTAACCTTTCAGCAAAGCAGTAAAACGCTGCACAGGTTTATAGAAACGCTTTTGTAACAATAGTGAGGGTTTTATTTTTGGCCTGGAAGTAGTCTACTGCCCTTTTTCTAACAGCCACTGGGCTCTGAATGTGAATTTGCTCTCATACTTGTTAAGCCCACATTGTCCACGAGTGCATTTTAGCTAATTACACAGGAGCGCTTGCAATGTGGCGCAACGCCAGAAATAGTAATACACAAGCCTGTGAGCAAAATCAGCATTTCAAGAGAAATCATGTGTGCACGTCTTTATGAAACTATAAACTAATTGGCTTTAAGGGGAACTATCATGAGACTGATCCAAATTTAAATTGATTTGACATTAATTATGCATGTATACATATGCTCATACACATGTACACACAGTTTATTTAGTCATAAACTGCCCGAGTTGTCTGTGAACATCGCCCACTGTTTTACCCACTAATACCCAAATAACATTTCTAGGATCATTTGCACAGTGAATACAAATCACTGTAATGAATCCTGACTGTTTTCATTTTGGTAAATTTGTGTTGTGTTCTACACTGCATTTCCTTTACACACCAGAGGTCATCAGGGCAATGGACTACTCCAGTGTTTAGCTGAAAGAAGGATCTCACTGTCTGTCAGAAAATTATTATCATACCACATTAAAGCCAAAACACGAGTGATCTGAATTTAGTTTTACAGTTGTTTCTTAGATCAGCGATGGCATACGGTACTTCATCTCTCTGCACTGAAAATCTGTGACAATTCAACCACATCAAGGAAAAAGGACGGCACGCAAACTTTTAGCCAAATGCCAGAAACAACCTTGACAGCAGCCTTGCAATCTGATTGTTTCACATGAAGAAACATTTAGGCAGTTTGTTTCACCTTCTCATGAACAGACAGTCGGCCTGAAGTGGCCTTGCCTTTTTTCATGAAAAAACAAAGTCAGCAAAGCCCAAAACTCATTTTGGGCAAAACACATTCAAATGTTTTTTTTTTCTTTATGTCTGTTCATATACCACGATTGTACCTAAACATTATAAAGAAATAGATATTTTTGAAGCACCACCAATGAGACAAAGTCAGGCTGACATAATTAGCCTTAATAAAGAGTAATACCACTCAGTTTAACAATTCTCATACATGTTTTCTTTGTTATCGTGAACACGTGCATGTGATACTATACTGAGTCAATTTTTAACACTCGATCATGCAAATCAATAGTGGGCCTAAGGGTACCGTACCTGAATCCTCAAAGTAAGTGGCATTTCCCTTTAAAGGCACTCAAAGCATGATCTTGCTATTAGGGCTGGCTTTACATGCCACAACTTCTCTGCAACCACAGGCTCAATGTTTCACGTTCCACCTGATGGTGGGTAGAGAGAAGGCAATGGATCGCTAAAATCAAGGGAGTTAGCCGATCCTCTTGGGAGCACGTGGGGGTAATACCAAACGTCATGATTAGCATCCAGCGTTAGCATCCTTGAGGCCCCAGTACGGGTAAGATTTGAAAGTCCAATCAAGATGACTGGCTCAACAACTGCCAGACAATCCGCATATTATAAAAGTATGGACAAACCAAATGGTCTTTGAAAAGTTTTAACCTCCATTTTTGCCCCTGGCTGCATGCAAACTTTGCACCCTTATGGACACCAACATCATTTCATCCGACTGAGGCTGCAACATGTAAAGCCACCCTATTAGCCCAGTTTTCTAGATCTCAAGGTGCATAACAAGGATATACATAAAAAGTACAAAGGTTTGCAATGCCATCTCCACGTTTAAACTGTACATAACTAACTTTAAGGTACTACATGTTACATGTAGGATTTTCACAAAATATATCACTACTAGATCAGAGTAGACTCTTGCCAGTAACCACTGATTTTTTTGGCAGGGCAAGACTGAAAATTAGAAAATTGAAAGCATCCTGAGAGCAGTGTGCTGCAAGGCACAGCCAAACCCTTCCACGATCCTTGGAGACTGGCTGCAAGTATGCGAACTGTACATCTGTATTTGAGCAATTCAGCCTCCCATAAAAAGCCATACAGTAAATGTAATCTTCAACATGCTTTCTAGCATTCTCTTCATTTTTTATGCAATTATTGAAACCTCATACTCTACAAGATATCACAAAATGAGTCCAGTATTAAACTCCACCCAGGCCGAACTGTTACCGGATTTTTCGCATTTTATCTGACAAATGTATCAGGTAAATATTCAGTCTTTCCGAGAATTCCTTGTGCAAACATTTAAACGGTGAGGGGAAACACTGTTTCCATCTTGAAAAATACATTTCTACAACTTGTCCCTGCCTACATCACATCACAGGCTCTCAAAGTTTCACTACATTTACATGCACATAAGAAACCAGGTAGCTGTCGGGAATAAAGTGAAGACATGGAATTGGACAACTCGTTTGGATGCGCTGCAATAGTCTGATTTGCCATATTTTAAGTGTATCTAACAAGTGATAGGACACTGCCATGATGACATTTTTTTGATCAAAGCATTTGTGACTATTTACTGTTCATCTGTGGAAACTGGCTAAGCCTATTTAATAAACCAAACCATTTACATTTAGAATAGGGAAAGCTGAAATGATGCATGGGCATCATTGCAGTAACATTGTCTTTAATACTGCGAGATTACTGCCACAGTGATGATACCTTCCCTGTCCTGCATCTCCATCACACACACACTAGCGCAGTTTCTCTTAACGCCTTAAACTTAAACAAATGTTGGAAATCATCCGAGTTCTTAAGTGCATGCAAAAGTAGTCTCTGAAACACATTTAACCTGCTGCTGAACACAAACGCTCCACTGACAACTTGAAGGAGTCCATTAGAGCTACTGTTTGAAACAAAGATACTTTGAATATTTTCACATTGAAAAGAATCAGCACAACAAATTTGACAAATATATAAATAGGAAAATCCTGGACTTAGCATCCAATAAAGTCAGAAAGGTAACTATACAGTACACCATAGGAAATTATCCAAACACAGATGTTAGTTTGTCCTCGAATCCAATCAATTCTGTGAACCAAAATGTAAAGTTATGTGGAATACTGACACTATATAAATTCTATCTTTTTTTGGCATTATTTAGCAGCTTATAAATGACTTTGAAATAATGGCTTTTGTGTGATTATATGTACATTGATATGTGCACACGTATACAAGTCAAATCTCTTTTTTGGCTTGTTTGTGCACTGTCAAATTCTACCAAAATAGTAGCTTTGTTAAGTGAGGCTGAGAAAATATATCTCTTTAGATACTGAGATAGTGCTTTACATCTGAAAATAGGAGGCTTCAATGACTAAGACTTCCATTGAAACCAATCAGACAATGACTAAAGCGTGAGGTCATTCAGATATAAGGCCATTAAATGTCATAGTTCATGCTGTGAGGTATGTATCTACCTCCCTCTTTCTTATCTTCAAAAGAAATGCACAAAAAAAGTCACAAGAATTATTTACAGCAGAGGCAGACCTAAGCAAGGTTATTTATAGTTCAACTGCACCAGAAACACTTTAGATGCCTTTCATAACACATTCACAGAGCCTGAACAAGATCTCCACAAAAGCTACATGGTGTCCGGCGTTGACGTACTCTTGTGTCTCATTTAATAAGCCAAATGTGGAAGATGATGCAGTTATGACTTCCTATTTTGACTGTGTTGCCATGTAGCTGACCTGTTTACTGAACGTATTTAATATGGAGACTGCTGCTAAGTAAGTAAACACAGTGAACAGACACACTAACTAAACCTCTTCAGGTTTTAAGGCTTAGCTTAACAAGTCTGCTAATGCTATCGTGGCATGAAATGAAATGTGACATTCTTACATAAAAAGTGTCAGAAAATGAAGTGGAAGTGGGGAAAAAAGTCAATTATTAAATAAAAATTAACTCCTATAAAACTCTGAAAATAAAAATAATGAAGTAACAGAGTGACACAAGAGAGTTGAGTTGAAATTAATTCTTCTTCACAAATTATTGTTTACATTTACTATTGTTAATACTGAACACTTTGGGGCTCCATACATAGTTTTTAAAAGAGTTAACAAAGGTTCAGTTGATCGTGGACCCAGTCCTCAGCTGCTATGTGGCTCCTGCTCAGGCAGTATGAATGCGTTATGAACCAGATTTCTAATAAGGTGTTACCTCATGTCAACTGCATCACACTTCATATAAAAACGTAGCTTTCATATGGAAAAAGTGTTACAATTTGAGATAAACTTATTAGACAAACTTCCTCTATGCTGAATACTTCTCTGTCATCTTAGTGATGTAAAATCTGATCCAGATTTCCCACCCGAGACATTAAAAAAAGAAGAAAACAAAAAAAAAACTCCTGAGGGCAGATGTTGCACACACGGCAACATTTAACAAATGCCTATCTTTGCAATCAAAATCTAGATTTCCCTTATCGCATCACTGCTGAATGTTTAATAAGATCAGCGGCTCAATGACATGACCTCAGTTTTGTAACAATGACAGCGGCGAGCTGTTGTGGATCTGTCAAATGAGGGTTCTTCTCCATTACCGAGTGGACTACGTAAGCAGGAAAGATGTTACAAAGGTTCCGATATGTTTGATACTGGTGGTCTGGGATTACATACCGCTCTTGGTGTTCAACTGCAGATGGCATCTCCCACGGTGAGTTCCAGATTTGTTCCATCTTGTCTGGCATGCTGCGGACCATCACCCTCTCACAACACGGCATCAGGCTGTTACTCAGTGGATATGAATGATATCCATAGGACTCGTTACCACAAGGCAGAGGGTCCCAGCTTGCATGCTGCTCACGGCACAGTGGAGGTCGCCTCTGTCTCATTGGGTTGCTATCATATAGCCTTGAATCTGATATGCTGTCCATGCGAGTCATGCCAAGAGACCGTGTGGGCTGTGAGGACAAAGGTGGGAGGACATTCTGAGTCAGGGGATAGTCTCCAGGACAACTAGACCTGGCTCCCACCGCAACATGCTGGATATGTGGCGCTAGATGAGCTCCAGACTGCTTACGGGGGCCTTGCTTGGGTTCCTCCGGTCCGTAACTCTGTACTCTAGTCAGTGCTTCATGACGAAACCCGTGGGAGAAAGTTTGCATCCTAGCTTGTGCAGAAGACTGCTGTTGCCCCTTCATGCTCTCCTCTAAGCTACTGTCAACAGAGCTTGGGTACATGTCCCCGTAAGAGGAGAACGAGTCACTGTTTGAATGGCTGAGGCAGGATTCAGGGCAGTGGCTGGGATTTCTCTGATACACACCATGCTCGTGCTCCATGCTACAGAAACTGTCGACATTATGCATGCTGCTCATGCTCATATTTGAAAAATCACTGTGCAGTGAATAATATCCATGGTCGCTAACTGAGTCATACTTTGGGAACTGTTCACTGTACGTAACAGAGGCGCCATGACTATTGGTAACTAAAATGGGAGGGTACTGTACACTGGACATGTGCTCCAGAGAACTGTGTGCGAACTGCAAAGAACCTGGCACTGGGCTGCTGGCTGATCGTGTGTTCAAGGCCCCAGCTGCGTGGCTCTTTGCAGGCTGCATGGTGGGCACACTGAGAGCAGATACAAGGGAAGGCACTGAATTTGTCTCAGACTTCCTAACAACGGACAGTGCCTCTGGAGGTTCACAGGCCACTGAGCGAATACTGGGGTCAGACTGACGTTTAGGTGCCACACGTTTGGCCTCAGAGTTACTGTCCCCCTTTGCAGTTACCGGGCCAGTGCCGCATTTAGCTAAAGCCCCCTCGCTCATTGTCTTCACGGCGGACAATTTGGCAAAGGCCCGTAGTTCATCGGCCACTGACCGCTGCGGCTGGTTGACACGCTCTGGATGATAGTACTTGCACTTGTGTCCATATGTGCACTTTTTCCCTTGTTTAAAGAAAGAGCAGACCAAGGCAAGAGCATTAAACACTTAAATTATGCTGACAGAAGTGCAACATTACTCAGATATGAAAAGACGTTTAGGGAACTTACCGTAGGGGCAAGGTTGTTTTTTGTGCTCTGGAACAACAGGACGCTTGCGGAGGAAATTTTCTAAGCTTGGACCATGTCTTCCCAGTGGATCATCAGGCGGCATAAACCTATTCATAATATCTCATTATTAAATGTAATATTTCCAATGCCACAAAACAGAATAAATAGTAATACAATGACTAAACAGATCATTCCACAGATAAACTGTTTTCTCACCAACTTTGATTTTGTACTGTTGTGGGAAGGATATCTTATTTTTTTAACAAAGAGCATATCCTCAAAATCTACGGCCATATTCACAGGGTGACAGAGTCCAAGATAAAACATAATGTGGCAGCACGGTGTCTTACTTGTCATTGACAAACGAGTACATTAGGAGACGCTCTTCTATGAACTTCTTCCACTCTGGCTTCTCATTTTGCAAGTCCCTGTAGTTGTCGTTCGACACAATAATTCCATCAGAATCATAAGCCAGCTTCACTATGAAGCGATCATCATAGCACACCACTCTCCTGCCTTGAACTCTGCGAGATGGGGTGAAAACCAGGATCTTTTCTTTTTCCAGCTTGCGTAATATTTCTTGATCTGAAAGAGGAGTTTCAAGTTGTAGGGTTGATTAACATTTCATTAACAGCTCATCATAATTCCATCAAAAATAACCAAAACCAATATCACAATGTATTTTGGATGGCGACGGTATGTATCAGGGTATGTTATGGTAGTTTATCCATTAATACATGGTGGGGAGAGTCCCACTATGTCTTTCTTACTGAGCCTGAACACACCACAAGGTCACACTTCAGTCACATTCACAAATACCAAGTTACTCTTCCAACATGTAGGTTGACTGTCCTACAGCAGACACCGACACACATTTCACTTACTACAACCTACAAACTACTAAATCAAACTTCAAATAGCAACTGCCTAAAAAATAAGTTTTGGTACCTGTGATGAGGGCGTCGGGCCTCGACTGTTCCTTCCTCCAGGCTGGGACAAACACAGTGATGTCTTTGTGTCCTTTCTCTAAGAACCATTCAACAGCAAGCTGGATACCGCGGCAAGAGAATACCTCTTTGTTTCCATGGCTAGAAAACAAAATAGTGTGGCATTAAGGTCTCATTAAATCTCACAAAATGGACATCCGTCAGAGCACAGACCAATAAAATGTGAGCGTTTGTTTGTTGGTGTCTCACCTCATTGCAACATTTGAGCCATCGATGACGATGGGCCTGAGGTTATCAAAGGTATCCACAGAGTCCTCTTCCACTGACACCTCTGGACTAACAGTCTCTTTAACACAGGGGGGCCGTGATATTGATGTGCTGGCTGTACTGCTGCAAGGTTGAATTTCAGGCTCTACTTTGTTTCCAAGCCTCACTAACTCAGCGAGAACATCGTTGATAAGCGCAGCAGCCCCCAACTTGTTGAGCACCGTCTCCACCTGCTCTCCCGAATAGCCCAACTTCAAAGCAAAATCCATCTTTGTCTGGTACTCCCTGTCACTGGCGGTCTTGATCCCTGGTCCTGCGCCGGTCTCATCCTCGCGAAAATCTTGCACAGTGCTACTCTGAGAAAAACTGGGCCGGTCAAGGCATGGAGAGCGACAGAGCTGCCGGTGGGGTTTTGTGACAGCCAAGGGCTCCTTCTTCTTACACCTGCTGTTGTTCACTTGAACCCTCTGGCATTGCTGCTCTTCTGCTTCACTTTCTGAGCTGCTTCCATCCTCTGAATCGTCAGTGGCATGCTGGGCCTCGCTTGAGTCAATGTTCTCCTCCCTCCATGGGCGTTTTTCCATTTTGAGCCTCTCCACCATTGACCATACTGTCATCACGTTCGTTTTGACACCTCAGATTTCCACCCCATGCTTCCTCACCTCCACCGCAACCAGGGAATCATACTCCGTGCTTGACTTCAGCGCTACAGGCTCTTTGTGTAGAGCCAAAGTAACACAGTCTCCCCTATGTGGGTAGGCAAAAATCTCCCTATTAATTCCTGAAAGAGAGCAAAAACACAATGGGAAGTTTCAATTAGTAAGATGAGTTCAGCTTGACCTTAAAATAATCAATATTTCTTCCATTCAAAAGTCTGCTTGGAAAAGCAGATGAAACTGTAGCAAGAGTCTAGTGTGAGAGTGTGTCAATCTTAAAATCGCTGGCTTGGTGTTCAAGTGTGCACAGTGTTAATGGAGCTTTTGTAAAATAATGACCCATGCCAGCCCACTGAGCACAGCAAGTCAATACAGCTGAATACAAGCAGTGCTGCTGTCATTAACCTGGATTTATGTTGACTTTGCAGATGACTTCAAACTGCTGTCTAACAACAGAAACAAACACTATGTAAATGAGAGCAACTACATTGTTACTTCACATGAAAACATAATTAAGGTAGTCTTGAGCTCCCTCAACCCCACTTGTGGTAGACCAACAAATTCTTCATCTATGGGAAACAGTGCTATCTGGGGCAAGTGACAGAATCAGTCAGACAAATGGAACAAATTAGTCACCTACACAAATAAACAAATTAGCAAAAAAAGAAAAAACCACCGCAGCGTAGAAAAGGGGCTGATCTGAATATGAAGATATGTGTGTTTTCTCTGTATGACTGTGTTTTGGTGTTTGTGGTCCACAAACCAATCAAGTCTAGGCTTTGTTTCATTTGCATTTTTTGTGTGAAACTGGTTGGTCAAACAGTCGGCGATGTCTGCCAAGACTGCAGGCAATACTTTTTGTCTGACTGGAACTCCTATTCTGAGGAAAATGTTATTTGTCACTCCTATAAACTCATCTATTCTTACAAATCAACAACCAATGATGTACTTAAAGCTGTAGGCTGTCACTAACTGCTCATTCAAACCACAGCAAAGCAGCATTGCATTTGTGAACTTGTTTGCTCTAGTTGTTGGTATGCTTCGAGGGGGTTACCAACAAATCTGAACAGAACTGTGGGTATTTACAAAAATTGCCTTTTCACAATAAATATGTACATTTGAACTGTCACTGACCTCCTCCTGCTTGTAGGTCCAATATGGAAAAAAACAGATACAACACACAACAAAATCTCCACACGACTTCCCTGTCTCTCTGACTTACTGGTTTTAAAATGAAAAGCCCTCTTCCTGCACAAAACCTGTTAAAGTACTGCAAAACAACCCCCGTGTCTATGGGTGCAAAAGCCTTACTGGTTTCACAAGCAACATTTGAACCAGACACACACTGGGTAAGTACATGAGCTAACATAACCTGAGACAAAGTGTGGGCTGAACAGTGTGCCCATGCACCTCCAGCCCTATGACAGACTATCCCAATGGAAATCCGGAGGGAACAAACCTGTTTTATGCTAAAGCAGAATAGGGGAGCATGCAGTACAAACATGCAGCACCGTCAGCTGCTCCACGTGTTCCTTTTTACATACGGATTAGTCAAATAATCTTAATAACAAGTGCATTAATGAACACAAACACTAGACTGCACTTTCCCCCAGTCTTGCAGAGTAGGATAGAGCCAGCTTCGAGCTTCAAGAGGCGCAGCCCATGATGTGCGTTGCTTAGCAACACAGCCTTGTCATCAGCTAACTCCTTTTTACCAGTCACGACTAACACAAACACAGCTCATCATCTCTCTTCAGGCAGTCAGTAAATGCAGAACACTTAGAGCTACACTACAACTCTACACTAAAACTCTTGAGAGAGCACATCTGACAATAAAAAAATGACATTGCTTAGACCTCTATCAGTGCTGACCATTGAAAAAGAAAGATCAATCTGGATACGGACACGTGTGTATAAATGAGGTGATTACCACTGTTCTTGTCTGAGATTTCTACTTTCAGTGTTGGTGACTGTAATGAATTTACAAATACTATGTCACTGGCAACACCCTCATCAGGTGAGACACAAGACAGAAATTCATGGAAGAGCCCAGGGGTTGGTAGATATTTTGAAGGTCAATGCATGACTACATACTTGTAAGTCTATAACTGTTTGATCACAGAATGACAATGATGGAGAACAGTCCCAGGTTTGAACATTTAAAACAATCAGCTGAAAAAGGAGGGATGCTGAAGCACTGCTGCGGGGCTCAACAGTAAACTCACACAACCCGCTGCCATGTAAGGCATTTTAGGATCACATTAATACATGTTTAAGGGAGCAGAGCTCGTCCAATTCTTTCCCTTCCACCTCCAGATTCACAGGCTTAGACTCAGCAAGGCCTCCAGACTCTCTCTGCACATGCACAGGCTCGTGTAGCTCGGTTTCATAGCAACAAGTGAAGCAGGGCCCTGAAGCCATCTTTTACATTGCTGACCCTCCATAGTATCCAGTACGAAGGAGGGATAAACCGCACTACGGTCAGTGATGGTCGCATGCACGTGCCCCTCGGCTAGCTATACAGAAATTAAGACTGACAAATTTAGAGTTCAGTGCAGCCGCCACTGTACAAAAATGATCCAGCAGCTGAGACTGACCAATGAGAGAGCAGAACACACAGCAGAATTATTACTAAAGGTTAAAGGTTCCCGTTTGCCGTTTTGCCATCTGATCACTACAAAACTGAGATGCTCTTGAACGCCGGCTGCTGCAACACCTAATCAGCGCGCTCTGCCACAACAGCACGTGATCTTGGCCTAGAAATAACTCATCGTCTGAGCTGAAAAGCGGAAACACATGCAAATATCAAGAAGAATGTAGATTTTTGGACATGAAGGAAAGTTGCAGAACATGGATCCAAGAATAACAATATGATGTTACTTCCTTATTTACATTGATCTGATACACACTACCAAACCGCCACAATCCTCTATATGATCCTGGTAGATGATGTGCTGAACTTTTTTTTTTTCCCCCCTCAATCATAGAGGTCAGCTATCAACAGCTTGTGCTGATGAGCACAGACCTCTTAAGTATACGTTTTGCATCTTGGGTCTTGTCAAGCAGGAGGAAAAGTATGACTTGCAAGTCTTTTCCGTCATTTTATTACAAATTTAGCCACATGTCACTTTAGAGCACTGAAGTGTCCGGGCATATGGAGGATTACTCTGTGCATCTCTTAGCATGTCTGTTCACTAACAGGCCAGTCCCCCCCCAAAAAATAAGAATCAGGATCATTGCCATGCACCACAAATTCAGGAAAGCAAACTGAACCATACTGCATAATTGTATGAATTAATGAACACATGAATGAGGAAACAAATATCATTAAAGTGACTCTGGGCAACGACGTGCTTCATACTTCATGCCATGTCCCCATCTTGTCCAAGTGTCCTGTATGCATCATAAACGCTGCATTAACTTCTAACCAACTTTTCTCTATTAATGTGAGCTTCTACTTAAGTTCTTATTGTCATTCATTTGTCTAGTCGTCTAATTTTAACTTTGACAGACTTATTTGATTACTTAGATGTTTAAAGATGTTGGAAACTAGAATGATGCCAAAGTAAAAACTGAGGAAACTGTCCCTTAAGCAAGTGAGGACTGAACTCTATTCTCATATTAAACCACTTGTGCCTTAATTCACAGCAAAATACGTGAATGTGCAACCAAATTCGATGACCGCATTGATCCCAATGACAGTGAGCACACAGGAAACCCGCAGAACTGCTCATCTAACTTGGGTCAACTATGTAATTGCGTTCATCAGCTGAGCAGTTTCCACGTCAGTGCAAAAACCTCAAGTGCTTGACATCATTAGCGACAGCATCATGAGTTGAGATGGATGAAATGGAGGCAGGTTAAACAATATGACAGTTAAAGATATCTCATACTTACGATACACTTTCCCGAATCACGTTATAGCACTTAGTACTGCACACGACGTCCTCTTTACGACTGGATTTGATGAGAGATAACTGGTTTGACACCCTTAGGCCCCGAGTTAAGGTTAGCATACGCTAGCAAGCGAGTCTAACGTTACTTAGCCAGCTGGGGAGTCAACATTTTAGCTACATTAACCAACCGGCCTACTTCGGTTTATCATGTTGGTCAAGGGCTAGAAAGCGATTAGATACCTGTTACTGCAAGCTAACGCTGACCACCAAGCTTGTCAGGCAACCCCTGTCTCTATTTATCCAGATAACGGTAGCAAAGCTAGGTAGTCAGCTAACACAGTGATAACAGCCAACTCAGTGGCTCCACAGGCTAACTTCAACGTCAGGCTGCTAACATTGGTTAGCTTTAGCTGCTGAGCGTGTGCTAACCTTTTTGCCGGAATACTACAGTAACTTGAGATAAAGTTGATGATCGTTGAATATTTCAGACGCAGGAGGGACCAGAGCAACACAACACGATTCTCCACATCATCTGCACGGATATCACTGCCATCATCCTCCGCTAACGGTGCTCATCTCACCTTATTGCTGTCATCGTTCCTCGCCTGTAACAGTTATGTTTTGCTGCCATTGGCGCTGTCGCAGTTTGGTCGGGGTTGCCAGATAACGCGAGGGAAACACGTAACCTCAGCGGTGAAAAGACGCCGGGGTCAGAGCTCCGTTACAAACTTGGTTTCCGCTCCACCGTCAGACGTCTCATCAACACGTAGTCTCGCAAACAAGGAGTGCTTAACAGAGGAATAACATTATTATGAACTCAAATTGGGATTTTAAAAAACGTCTGATCTCTTTCCATTGAGTGACTTGCTCCAAACTCCAAAGAGTGACTGCCAATACAGCTGATCTAGCAGACCATGGCAGTCATGTGTTTATTTTGATTTATTCATTATGTATATGGTGAACATGAACACATAGGACTGATGTCAGTGAACTGTAAACTGTGCTGTCATGAGGCTGCACGGCAGCTTTAAGTCAACTCCCAGCAAGACAGTCCTGGATTTGAAGAGGGAGGGGGGCTTTCATGCACCCCTTCTGTCTTCAGGTGAACTCTAATCTGCTTATAGGAGTCAGTGTGAGGACGGGGGCCTCTGGGACACACTGGTTTGGGTTCCAGGCAAGCAGTATAAATGTGTGTGCATACAGTATGTTTAAGCACGACAGCCTTTGGCCTCATGGATGCTGGGATAAACTTCAGCTCCCCCCTCAATATCAACAAGTGAGAGAAAATGACAAAATGGGAAAAAAAATTGCTTCTTGTCGTGTTTATTTTAGTGTAAGGCAGTGTTCTACTCTGACAAAACAGTAACAGATTTTTAAGAGGAATCCCTAATGTAACATGAATGTAACTGTGGAGCAATTAAAAAACAACAAAAAAAAAAGGAAAATTTGCCAATTTGTAAGAACCGTTTTCAATACAACGTTACAGTGTACAAATAGCTGTGAATATAAATACAAATTCTTTGACATTTCAATATTACTCTATAAAAAAGAAAAAAAAAACCATCATCAGACAGTTTAACGTCTGACCAATCCAACATTAAATGCACAAGAAAATGATACAAGGTGGAAATACCGGTTTCTTTTGACACTTCGTTTCAGTTTCAAACAAAATCAAACTACTTTTTCAGTTCACAAGCTTACAGTAATGCAATAACGGAGTGCATCATCTCAGCAAGAATTCAGCACTTCACAGGCTGTTGAAAAATGGGACCAGAGGACAACAGCGGCGGCCGGATCGGCTTGTCCGGCCAGAAGCAAACACACTAAGTTTCAAACTATCAGGGACGACAAGCCTTTTTTCCATTTCGGAGATAAAACGGTTCTTTCTAAGCCATTTCTTCAACGTCTTACAAAAAGCACTTCCATACACAGGACGACTGTGTGTGAAAGGTGCTACACAAATAAAAGTACTGACTCTATCTACAGTGTGTAAATGACACGGCAGCTGAAGTTAACACACAGGAACCATGAGTCCATCCGCGCATTTCCTTTACCTTCTTATCCTGCTCTGGATTGAGGGGAAGAACTTGCCGAAAGATGTTTTTAGATTAAGTCAAATAGGCCCCCTGAAGGTCTTAGGAAACATGTTTTATATGGTGGATGGAGTGTTCCCTCTCTGTGAAACTACAGGCCTGGATTAGGTAAACCAGCTCGAAACACTAACTCTGAGCATCTTGACAGGCCAACGTGAACCTCACCGGCGCAGAGAGGCTGTGAAGAAGCAGCTAACACAAACATGAGCCCGCACTTAAAGCATACACGTGTTTAGGGGCAAAGTAAACAAGACTGCGCTAGCCCCATTTGGCTGGGCTATGGAAACCAGGCTAATGAATACCCAATGAACAAAGTGTGGCGTCATCATCGAGACCTGGAAACTGAGGCTACATATGGGTTTAAACATTCTACTAAAACTCGATAGCTTAATGAGATGGACTGACATGTACGTATGTGAAGTGTAAAGCAAACAACTGTTTCTGTGCAAATGCAGAAAATCCCTTTCGACTTCCCAATAAGACAGGGTTGTACTCGGCTCGGCATGATGCCACGCGGTTTCAGATTTCACATCCTGTCTACCACAACTTTTCAAAGGAATCGGTTCCTCTGAATGTAACGTAAAAGCACCAACTGGCACACACACGTGTGATCTAAATGCCAACTGAGAGTCTCTCAATCAAAGGCTGCCTCGGGGACTTGGCTGCAGGCCGCCACGTCCCTGGGTGTTCTTGTCTCACTGAGGACGGCCATTTCTTCCTTAGAGACACCTGCGTTCACGGGACTCCCAGAGTGAGATCTTCCCTCCCTACTAGCCAGCGGCCTGCTTTTACCACACTGATTGTAGGACTGCAAATTAGGGGCATCTTTACAAAAAACATCTTCTTCTGCATCACCCGATACCTCCGCCATCATTCCAGAATAAACAAAGGTGCCGTGAGGTGATTGCAAGGGGAGGTGACACTGCCTGTTATAAAGCTCTGCATTCTGTGGGACTGAATCACAGGACACTCTGTCTGACACGCTGGAGCAAAGATGTGATTTAACGTTTGTGAAATCACTGCTGGGTGAACTAGAAAACATGTTGTGTTTTACTTGGGTTTGACTGAGACCCTGTACTTTTTCCCCATCCTCCAGAGGAAGGCTTAAAGCCATTTCTGACCTCGTTTGCCATGATAAGGCCATAATGCTGCTACTGTCTCCAACCTCCGACGCAGACATGAGTACATTCTTTTTGTAATAGGGTGAGGAATCTCTTTCAGAGTCCTTTTCAGTTTGAGAGCAAGCAACGATAGCGGCTCTGTTCTCTCTGTATGTGTCAGGCATCTTCAACTCAAGGCTTTCTGTGTCCAGAGACCTACTTCTCCTGTCTAGAGACAATGGATTAGGCATGGACTGACTCACTCTTGTAAGGCCTAGGTGCCGTGGGAGACTAGCAATTGCCCATGTATTACTGATCAGGTTCTGTTCATACAGGTCTAACATCTGATAGTCACATTCAGCAAATGCGTCTTTTTGTAGGTAGCTTTCTTCAAATTCCTGGTAGGGCGACGAGATGTCCTCCTCCAGTTCCATGTGAATCTGCTCATCGTATTCGCCCTCATTATGCATATCCACTACATCAAACGTGACTATGGTAGGTAAGGCCTGCATATTTGGAGTGAAGGCAGAGTTTGTCTCCAAATCGTCCGCATTGTTTTGCAAGTTACTCAGCATCTGAGAGTGTTTTGTGTAGTCCACAAGTGCTTGGGAGAAACTCACAGTTTGCCCGTCGTCCAAATCATTGCTACAATCTGGAGACTGAGAATTGATATTTCTGTACGGTAAAGCCACAGGCTTGTTTTCCTCAAGATGCTGCTCTTTGGGTTCACAAAATGTTTCAAAATCTGGGTCAGACGTGCTTCCGAATGAAATGCTGCTGTGCCTTTTCTCACAATCTGCATTTATGGATTTTGTTCTTTTTTCAGCCGAAGCGAGCACGTTTTCCTCCTCATCAAACATCTCCGGCTGTGGATTATTCTTGTTGACTGATGCTTGAGGTTTGGAATTCAAGTTACAGTTCTTATTTGTGGCGATTTCCTGCCGACCAACCACATTCTGCACCAGCTCCGAGGATTTACTGCACGCGCTCGGCCTCTCTAGAAAATCGTGAATGTTATACAGCTCAGAGCTTATTTGTAATCGATTCATTTCTGGAACAAAGGCCGAATCTGTCACGCCAACTGGCTCGCTTAAATACTCGCACTGATTTGAACCGGGCAGTTTGGATTTGTTTTCATAATGTGGACTGATGAGACTCTCATCAGGAGCAAAAAGTTCGTAGAGGGCATCACCGCTGTAACTGTCCCTGGGCAATCTGTCTGTCCTCAGTCTGTCCGTCTTTTCCTGTCCCTCATCTGGCCCTGGCGTAGTTGAATCATAGTAGCCTTCATCGCTATTTGGAACTGACTCTTGATGCTCACTTTGAGGAGTTAACACATCAGCAATCGAGGAAACGTCCATGCCACTGGCTTGCTGTGCACTGTTACTGTTCAGTAGGTCCATATTGTGAGAACTTGTCAGGTCAGCAGTCAAATCTGTGTGGTCTGGGTTGCAAGTATAGCAAATTTCCTCTGATGCATTATTTCCCCAGAAATCATGAAGACACTGCTCATCCAAATTATCCGGCGAGGCCATTTCTTCACCGCCACCCTGATAAGTGAGATAACAGGAGGCCCTCTTTCCTCCATTTCGGCTCCTTTCTCCAGAAACGGTGCTCTCTGTGATGCTGTCATCTTCCTGGTCTGCAATGATGTCCCCGCAGCCAGTGAGCGAATCAAAGCTCTTTAACGATGCGACGTCTCCAAAAATCAGGTTGATCTGATCCGATGAGCCCGCAGGTGTGTCCGACTTCAGCGCAGGCTCGGACATGGTCTGAAGTTCCAGACCAGGCTCGCTGTGGCCTCTGGAGCTCTCCTCGTACTCACCGGAAACTACGGCCACCAAACTGTCCTCCATTTGGTCATCACACATCTGATCAGCAAGCTCAGACTTTGGGCTTTCTTGCTCCACGTGCTTCTCTAATCCCATCACAGCAGCATCAATACATTCAGGACCGATGGAAATATCACATATAACATCTGCAAAATCAGGCACGTCGGGCTCAGATCCCAGGCACTCTGTGACATACTGGTTGGTGTTGTCTTGGACAACAGGCACCTCTTTCTTGCAGTGAGGAGAGGTCATTGCAATCATTTCAGTTTTATCCAATCCAGCATTTCTATGGTTTCTGTGATACTTAAAACTGTGAAAAAGACCCCTCAGCCCCTTTTTCTGCCGGGAGAGAGTCAGTGATTTCTGGTCAGCCGTGGGGCGACTACATTCATTGTGGCAGCTGCTGTGGAGCTCTCCAGCAGGGTCCCTCTGGCTGCGATACTCAAAATCTCCAGCTGAGGCGTACCCGCCTCTCAGACTGTCATCATGGCTGACCTTGCAGAGCCCGTCGTGCGTTCTGCTTTTGGTGATCCCTTTCTTAGAGGACCACTTGCTCGGATTTTTACTCCTTCCTCCGAAAAAACTGGGCAAAATACAGATGCTCTTACGAACCCCAAAAAAAGTCAAGGCAGTCCTCCTAAATCTTCCAGATTTCTGGGATTTCACCGCGGCGTTTGTTGCGTCCGTCTGACGCTCCTCCGTGATGTCATCAGGGCCACATCGGGAAAGCTGCTCGGAGACTGAAGCCAAATCCTTGGAGTCGCCCGGCAGCTCGTCTACCTTACGAGAGGCCATGGCTACCACTTTTACAAAAGCAGTCCAGCAGAAGGCATAGCAGCTGAATTTTCTAAATCAGTGGATCAGACCGCTGCAGGGGATTTGTCCTCCATCTGATGTGAGCCCTGTATTGAGAAAGTTGAGACCAAAATCAATGATGACTTCAATTTAACATTGCCCACACTGATAATGAGGTAAACACATTGGAGATTTTTAATCTGGAAAGACAAGTATTACACTTGTCCTGATGTTTTCTCTCATCCAAAGGTCTGCTGTGGCCTATTTTGTGGTTGTTGTTGTTTTTTTTGTTTTTTTGTTTTTTACATTTTTTTGAGACTGATTGCTGCTAATGTACCTCCAAGTATGCTCACTCTCTATTAAGTCCTTCAAGCCAACCAATAAATACAACCTCATAGTAATGTACACCTGAACTTACATGCATGCAAAAGAAAAAAAAATTACCCTCTGCATTTAACTTTTCTTTAGCTGCACAAATGACTTTTGAAGTGACTGACTGGACGTTAAGCAAAAAGCTTGTGACTTGTATTTGGATGTAAAGTCCAGGTGATACAGCAGCAGGCTCCAGATGTGAGCAGCGGAGGACGGTGGGTCAGAAATACTCCAGATTGTACTCTGAATGAGTCTTAGCAAAGACGACAGACGGTAGCTAACACTGACCTCAGCCCAGCTAACACACCTTGACGGACCTCGTCCGAGAGCCGAAGTTACTTTGCGCGTAAAAACCAAACTAAACGTCACATTAGCACATTGAAACGATTGAGCTAAACGAGTCACAAAGTAAACAAACTCACCGAGTAAAGCCACGATCCTGCAGCACGGAGCCGTTTCTCGAGCAGGAGGCAGGTTTCCCTTCAGATCATGTCTTCTGGCTCCGCTCACTCGGTGTAACTTTGGGTTACTGCAGCTTTCTTGTGGTCGCTTCGGGCCCCGGAGCAGCTTGGAGCAGATACGCTTTCATTTGTTTCCAGCTCCGGTTAGCTAACGTTAGCCGGGCTGCTTGCTAACAACGTGAACACCACTCACCAGTGTGTGTCCGGCAGTGTGTGTCTGTGGTCAGACTGACAGCTGCTAACGGTGAGCAGCGTTAAAATGCGCAGAGCAGCTTCACAAACACAAACACAGAGACTGGACTGATGTGTGCAGCCAGGCCACGCGTGAGGTGATCACAATAACCCCAGCATTTAAACCCCAATGCTGGATGATGACTTCCTCTCCCGACTTCTCAGGTAATTCTCCCAAATCTGCTTCCGAGCCTCTCCTCTCGGCGCATGCTAGTGACGCAACATGTGTGTAACGTGTGCTTTATAACACAATAATAATGATAATGATGCTGACGATTATTATCATTATTTATTTATTTATTTATTTATTTTTAAATTCTCATTCTTATTATTTTCCTATTGTTCTCATTCTAACCCTCATTATAGACTATTTGATCAGGAGAAAACAGACAATTGCATGTTTCATAAAACGTAACCGGTAATATATATTTTTTCTAAAGAAGGTGGTGAAAAATGCGTGTCTATTATTGCAAAATATCCATGTCTTTTCTGCAGAAATAGTCCATTTGTCCATTTGTGCAATTTTGAAATCATCCTTTTATCCATAAATCTATAAATAGGTGATAAAGTCTGTCTATTTATTTATCCGGATGAATTATATTGTGTGCATGGGAAAGCGAGCCACGATGAGGTCTTTTTAATCTGCTTTGGTGTAAAGAAGAAAATCATCAATCATCTGTGAACTGAGGAAAACGTCTTTAGGAAGTTCAGATTCATAGGAAGTTTTCATTTATTCCTATCAGGGCATAAACATGAGAACATGCCACAGGGGAAGACAGGTACACGAGACACAAGACATGATGTCATTAAATAAATAACCAAAACACAATAAATAAAAACGACATTAGATGTAAAGGAAATGGGGGAAAGTTACACAAAAAAGTGGATCTGCTAACTACAGTTTCAACAGCCTTTTTGTTCCAGAGAGAAGGGAATTATTTCGATATAACTTCTGACATTGCTCATAAAAACAGAGAATGATGGTTTGCTCCTGTTCAGCTTTGACTCACGGATGCGACATTAAGCCAGAAGCAGAAAGAGTCTTCCGTTTAAACATCTGTATAGCCAAAGATTACATTTTCACACCTCAAGGATGTCCGCGATGTGTTTCCAGAATCTCTCGGTGTAATCACAGAAGCAAAACAAGTGAAAAGCATCTTCAATATGAAGGTCACAGGGGGAGCAGTTTGCTTTGAGAGGGAGAAGCTCAGGATGAATCATTTCGGTTCATGATACATAATGAAGGAGAAAAAAAAATAAAAAATAAAAACATTTTATCATTAAAATATTTCTTTACAGTCACAATTACTATACACACATTTACAGAAAGTCTTGAAGATTTTTTTTACATTGAAGCAGTATGATGCCCTTTCAGTCATTTTTCATTTGGTAAAACTTTATGCTACAGTAAAAATCATTGTGACACAGTGCACAATCTGCTATTATTTGCAGTACACACATACTGAGAGATAATTAGGTTTTTACAGTGCAATTTTGTGTTTCCGCCCCACAAACAAGCACCTCATTGCTTTCTTACTCGTGTGCTTTCATTTCAATACTGTTTTTCAAAGTGCTTTTGATAGTTTTTGGTCCTCTTCATATATGTCCACCTTGCTGGTGTTATTGTTGGTCTTCTTGAAGCCAAGCATTCCTGATTTTTTCTTTTTTCATCATGTATTTTCCATTATGTCTTGGATTGCCGGACATCTGTCCACTCCATTTTGGTGTTCTGCAGTGCCTGAGTCTTCTTCTCATCCACCTTCACGTAATCCACTTTGTGCTCATCAGACAGAAAGGGCTTCTGCTAGACATCCCGAGGGAGAGATGAGGAGACAGTGACGTGATGTGCTTGCATTTAAAAAAAAAAAAAACCCTTAACCCTCAACCCTTGGAGTGAGCAGTGATTTGGTCATTTGCATAGCAATATAAGCATTCAGCCAATCAAAACATACCTTCTGCACAGGGGACGGGGATGCAGAATTGAAATCCAGTGACAAATAGTCAAGGTTTGATCTTCTCGCCCAGGTTGGAACTGCTCCATCAAAGGCGAGACAGAACTGTTGCATTGATTCCTGTTCAGAGAGAGAAATAGATGGTGACTCATAACTGTTGTCAGTTCAAATTATCACTACTACTTAGAATTACTATTAACAAATTATTGATTACATAAAAAGGTGACCTTAGCCTGCTCTTACATAGAAGAAGCTACTTGTGTCCAGGGTGTAACCACATGCTGCCTGTCAGCATGTACCTCACCCCAGCTCAGCAATACATGACTAAATGTGCTTTTTGCTTAAACTTTTATTCTTGGAAAATCGATTAAGTGTGCACCCTTTCCAGGAACAGCCTTGTGCAACATCAGACACATGCTCACACCCTGGAAGGTCCCGAGTGTGTTTGCTGATCAGAATATTTTAGAATTCACTTTCCACACTCACATTCTGAGCCTTGTAGACATTGGAGCACAATTTTTACACCCAGAAATGGTCATCCAACTAGAGGAATTTTAGATTTGATTGAAAACGCGAATAGAAACTGTTACCATCACTGTGCAGTTTGTGTCTTCATCTCTTGAATTGTCCCCATTCTCAAGCCTTCTTTCAGGAGGTAAACCTTTCACTGAAAAGCTGCAAATACAAGAGAGAAAAAAAAAACAAAAAATAAGAAGAATTTAGTGTATGTCAGATTAGCAACCAGCAATGAAATTTTACAAGAAAGATGGACTGGGTAAGTATATTAATAACCATGTTAAAGTGATCTTTAACTTGTCATCACTTAAAGGTTAAATCTAAATATTAATGAGGTCAAACTGTAAACAAGAAAGTAGTCCCATAACCAAAACACAGAACTAGAACCTGCTCCCATTACTCCCAACTCCCAAATGACAGATATTCAGTATTTAAATGCAGGGATGATCACTCGACAACACCTGCATCTAAGTTATGTCATTTTTTCTGATGCTGTCACACAAAACAAAATGCAGTAAAAATTCTCTCTCGAGTGAATCTAGCTCCCATCTATACAGTCAAAAATAAAGATTTGGCCTTAATTGCAATTTCAGGTTGATCATATCATCATGCTTGCATGTGAATCTCTCACCATGATTCAGTCATTGCTCTGCTCAAAGGTAGATGAGTGGGACATTCTGTGATTGTAGAGAGGCCTCTCAAGTCGAGAGGAGGGGGTCGAGCTGTGAACCAAGAAAGGACAAAGTTATTGGATATAATTCTCTAATGTGACACGCAAAGGTCAGCTTCCAAACAGTGACATGAAGTAAAAAAAGACTGTGTATCTGATAACTGCATGAATCCTCTACTGACATTCACAGCTATGTATCATTAGCATAGCAATGCAACAGACTGTTACTGTATGCCTGTGAATTAGCATGCAGACCCGCCAGCCAAAGAGTTGATCGACTGAGCAGAAAAAAAGTTCAGTTTTCCACACAACGAAACATGATCAGCGTTGATGTGACTCTCACCTCTCCTCAAGCGTGGCTTGAGATGCCGGTGAATAGGAGGTGGTGCAAAATCTCCCGGTTGACACGCGAGCGGGCTGAGAGCCGTGGAGGACTCAATGCTGCAGTTCGTGTCTAGAAAAGAGAACGCCCGGGGGCTCATGGGGATGTAGCCATCACATTCAGCGGTGGCGCTAACACATGGAGAAGGAGACGCCATGTGGACGTAGGACTCATCCTGGAAGCTTTGAACTCGCACAGTACTTAAACAAGGCTGTGGAAGGGCAAAGCATCATGAGATCAGATAGTGCCCTATACACTCATTTTGGTACAAATGGAGCAGTTGTTAAAGCCATTGAGTGTAGAATTTGTATGTGGTGATAGCATCTTTCAAATGATTCTGATGTTTGTGTTTTTATTTGTAGGAGAATGACGCTACCACCTCGGGCACTAACGTTATAAACTTTCAAACCCTACAGCTGACCTGAAACGAATAGTTAAACAGAGCTAGATGAGAGGACTGACTCTCAGATCTGTACTCTATGTTAAATATGAAGCTCCAGCAAACAGCTGGTTAGCTTAGCTTAGCACAAATACTGGAGACAGGGGGAAGTAGCTAGCCTGGCTTTGTCCCATCTCAGATACTTTACCCGGCCTTTGTGCTAAGATAAGCAAACCAACAGCTAGCTGTTGTTTCATATTTATGGCACAGACTTGATAGAGCTATCAATGTGAAACTACTCCTTAAGCATGAGACTCTGTGTCAGGCAAGATCTCATAGAAGTGTTGATGACTCTCTTACCAAATTAAGACTCTGCCTCCTGTTCCTCATCAATCGACTATCAGCATCTCCTAAAAAAGACGTGTTATTGACAAATGACATTAGTTTACATTCTCACTATTACAATCAGATACGTCAACATTAGCCTGTGTGGTGCACCATCATAATAACGGCATCATTATGACTGATTTTGTTGTTGTTTCTCAGTTTTTTGTATTTGCATTCTGTGAGACTGCTGAGGGTGTACCTATTCTGAAATGGTCCAGGCTTGACAAAGAGGTCCTCCTGGGAAATAATGCAGTGTGGTTTGAGAAATGCCGCGCGCTCATTGGTCTCAGCTTGTGGGCTCCTTCATCGCCTTTCTGCTCTGACGGGTGATTGGGCTTTGGCGGCAGCGGAGGAGGTGTTTGTCTGTCACTCGTCGCCTCAAACGATGCAGAGGAATAAAGTTTGTCAAACTGGAAGACACTTGTGGCACAGTGATGTAGTGGAGAGGAAGAGGATGACGGCAAAGCCATGGAGGTGCATGGAGCGCTGAAGGGAGGGTTAGTCAGCCTCCCGTGGTGGAAAAGAGATGGGCAGGGGCTCGAATGAGAGATGGACGATGAGGAGGAATCGGTGTAAAGAGGTGAGGGGACAATGTCCTTGAGGGCATCTTCTGACGACTTCTGCTCCAGAGAGATCTCAGAGTTTGAAAAGCTGTCACATCTACAGATACGGGAAAAAAAATGAAAACGTACTTGTTAAACACGAACCATCGCCATCAGTTTCATGTTGTGTCAAAGCTTTTTCACACTGTACATACCTACTGGTGCTTATACTCCCCGTCTCACACTGTGTGAGTAAGAGGTAGTCAGGTGACGGCTGGAGGGAGGTGGGGGTTTGGGGAAAGCCCTCTTCTGAACTCTCTGATGGGGACAGGCAGGGAGGGACAGGGAGCAAAATGGGAAATGTTACAGGCAATAAGCAAACTGCCATCGTAGAACATAAAGGGTGCACACCATACAAACACACATACACACACACACGGGTTTCTACCAGCCTGTCCTCCCTTTTACAACACTTTAGCAGCCGCTCTGAAAACACACACACTTCAGCGCTGTTCCCTCTTTTGTTAATATGTTCTTCAATCTTTTAGTCACATTGGCCCTCGTTCAGAGTTTTGTCTCAGTCCATTTCACTCAAGGCCACAGAGCAGAACCACATGGGGGGGGGATCAAAAGTCTTTGCGTGTTCTCATGAAATATTTGCTACCCTTAAAAGATGTTTGTGCTCGCTTGTCGGTGCAGAACGACCTTTTATATTCCTTTGCAAAAGTTATGAGGTGCCATCACACAGAACTCTTCAGACATCTACTGCCATCCCACGTCATCACTAAACCCTTAATTAAAGCAACATAATTTCGAATTTGCACTATAATCGACTGTTTGTGTGTGTTAGTCTGAGAGCATAATGTGGTTTAGATAGAGAGCATGATGTGATTTACTTTGACGTGCAGGGCAGCATATCAGCAACTTCACACAAACGAATGTTCCAATAGACGTGCGTCTAAGTCTGCTCACAAATAAACAATGGCCACAGGCCAATTAAACGCAGTGAAGGCAGGACTTGATGATACACAAAAAATCAGCTCACAAGGGATGACATTTAACTCCGCGCAGCCCCAAAGCACCTTCAGGGATACAGAAGTCTCATTATTTACAGTGTATCTGTTCACTTGAATGTGACCTCGGCTCCTCGGCTCCTTGCTGATCTGCTGTTAGGCTGCATGACAGGCAACATCTTTAAGTGTTCGCATCTTCTGCGCACAGACACACAACACTGATTTCTGATCAAACATGAGGTCATGTTTTGTCTTCCAGTCACTGAACCGTGTGCATTGCTTGACTGGATCACTCATCTGAATTCATTTCCAGTCCAGAAGAGCTCTGTGAAGGATTGCGGCAACGTTTTACTTGTAGCTGCTGCTGCTGCTGCTGCCGCTGCGTGAGAGAGAAGACCAGATACGATTTGTATCAAATGCTTTTAACCACAATGTTATGACGTGACGTTGTGTGTGGGTTTAGGAGCTCAGTTCAGAGAAATCTATCTGCCTGACACGACCAGCTTGGTGACAAGCAAACTGTGTTAAAACTGTTTTTGACATTTAAGTTTGCCCCTCCGACCACCAGCATGGATCATTCAGATTGATCGCAGTTTACTTTTTCTAATCTTGCTTTTCTCCTTAAATATTCCTTCAGGTGTTTTTAAATTCAGGAAAAAAACAGTCCACACTATACCACTTACCACTGAAAATCATGAAAAATACTCAAACCATGGAGATGTTTTGTGTCTCATTTTCTAAATGTGTCAAATGAAATGAGAAACTGAAGCAGCACAACATGAGACTGTAGTAATAAACACACCTGTGGGTACAGCAGATTTACACTTTCTCAGTCAAAGCTGCATGTGGGATGCTTATGCAGCAAGATGTAACAATCTCAAATTTGAGAACTTCAATACTGAACGATCATGAGAGTCTTCAGTAAACCACAGCCGCACGCCGCTGTTCTGATGATGCTTTTACCGAAATCCTCACCACACCAAATAAACAGTTTGTTTTGACCTCATTTGAAAGTTTGATTTTCTGTTCACCACTTCCTGTGTGGGGACACGTGACATCAATATCTTCTGGACCAGAAGGGTGAATCTACTGGATTGCAGCTCGTGAACAGGTTCTTTCTGTTTTATTCCATTTTCTGTTTTAACGCAATGGTTTGTTACACAGAACCATGCGGGAAATCATCCATAGAAACTGTTTGGAAAAGGGCAGGTGATTGGATGGACCATCCGTCCGTCATTGTTTATTATCTAATTTCAACTCATGGGATAAACAAATCATATGACTTAGAAGGAGAGTGACAACACCTTTTCCATCAAGAAAAGACTTCAGCTCTGTTCTTTGCTCTTCTTTCCATGAAGAAATACTCTCCAGCTCTGGTACAACTGGTGCTTTAACAGTATCTACAGTAACCTCTTCAGAGGCGGCCATCTGGTTTTGAATGAACATCTGGCCAAAGCTGCCAGTCGTCCCTCATAGGACACCGATTGGTCCGAACCACTGTGGTTCCGCCGGAGGTGCATAACTTGAAGTCTGGCAAGATGGACTCTCGGCTTGCGTGATCTCACGTGATCTCACGTGATCTCATGTGGTTTCGTGAATCCGGCTGCCTCACACGCCGAGGCATATTTTGGAACTGAGTCTTGCCAAGTGCACCTTTAACATGACTCCATTTCAATCTGATTAGGATTAAATCTGTCTGTGTATTTACCTGCATCCTCCAGGCTCCCGAACTGGCAAATCTGACTGATGCTGCTGATCCAGCCGTTCATCTCCTCCTCCGTTTTGGCCACCAGGTAAAAAACGCGGGACGAAGTCTTCACCACGAACAGGTGCTTCCCATGGAAGTCCCGCTTTATCCTGAGTTGCCCGTTCAACATTTCCACCTCACACTCTTTCAGGTCGATGATGCGGATCGGCTTTTTGGAGTTCTTACTTTGGTAGTACTCCAGCACATCGGGGTTACCGCTCATGCGACCTCGTCGAAGCACAAACCAGCGTTTCCTCCATGCCTGCAGGAGAAAGGAGCAAACAGTTCATCATGGAGTCGGTTTTAAGCTTGTACTTTATCCCCACACTGTAACATTATTCACAGTACTGCATAATCCCGACAGCAACGTTTCCCTTTGCCCCTCCACCACTGTTTCATTAGTCATGACCAGTCATGGGAATTGGATCACAGATCCTGCACACAACAGCTAACTTAGCAACTTTAAACTCCATTTTTTTGCTTTTGATATGGTCAGTAAGCGGAACCTCTGCTCAAATTTCCCAGAAGTACAGAGAAGAGGAAGTTCACTGTATTTAGCAGAAAATGCACAACGAAACACAACGAAAGAGGTATTTATACAGTATTTGGTCACCACTTTTTACTGAGCTGTTACTGAAAACTGAAACTGTTAACATGTATTTACAACGCTTTGTAAGATCTGCCTGTAATATGTAACACCTGAGCCCTCCCTACATAAAGTCTGCCCAGTCATGTAGGCGTTGTATTTCATATTTGATTTAAAGAAAACTTCAGAAGAATAGCAATATGACAGCTGTTGACGACACATTCACACTTGGTTTTGTGGCTTTGTGTGCGTTGTGAGAGTGGAGCCTCTCCTGATGTTTCTGTGGTGTGAAAACGTTTGCATGTGGGTAATCCGCCTCTGCTCGAGTCGGCTGGTAATTTTTGTGTTTATACCAGGAAACGGCGAGGCACACCACACTTACTGCCAAAACACTGCCACATTTAAGAGGAAACCGTAACTAGACCAATGACAATTTGTTCCCATAGATATTCTTAATATAGAGAGTTTGCGCTCAAGTTATACAAGTTGCTTTGTTTATCCAGATCTAATTCAGCATCTGGTAGAACGAGATGGTGAGTGTCTCTATTTACAGCTCTCTAAAACCACTGGCCTCTTTCACATGTTTTGACATGTCATAGTAGGAAAAGCAGGTGTTCTGTTCAAGTGTCCCAGTGTGACAGTGAGCCAGCATTTATACCATACTGACATCCTGAAACTGAAGCAGCTAAATGGAATCCAGCCATCATTCATCGTATTGTTTACATCTGTGCTTTTCCTGCTGTAACAAGTCAAAATGTTTTCAGTGCCGACGCGTGCACAGGCTGAAGCGTTCACAGAAGTCAACATTTCAGTATCAACCATGCTCAGTATGAGATATTAGATGTGTTTATATAGCGTTTAATCAATCTCTCTTCTGTTCCATGTCAGAAAGGATGACATCTGAATTGTTTCAATACTCCTGTTTCCGAACAAGGCGTGAAACCAGGGAGCTGCGGCCAAATTCAGCAACACAACAAACACCTTTGCCAACACACCCACAGCACTATATATTAAAGTCTGTTGATTTTCATTGAATCTGATAACACCCTAAACCAAGATACCTTTGACCAGGATTACCTACATTTTCATAATGGTATGTGCCTGTACTTGGCATTTGAATAATCAGGCAGATAGTGTGCCGGTCCTCACATACAGTCAGAATGTATTTGCTTTGTTACTTGGCATCAACAGGATTTGCATAGTGTGCTAAAATAAGTTTCTATTTCCCGCCCGGAACGCCATCAACGCACACCTCCACCCATCCTTTCCCTGCACTGGTGTTGACAAATGGCCCTCCTCCTCCTCCTCCATTTGAACAGAGGAAGTGCAAACAGCCATCATAAAGCTGGACTATTTCTGCTTGCCACTCAAGTCTGAAGTGTCTGACTGCCTCTGACATTACTTCCCATGTTTCACAATACGCACGCTCATCACACAAACACAATGCACACAGAGCAGAGCGAGTGGCCAGCCCCACGTTATCACATGACCCCAACAACCACAAAACAGTGAAGGCTGTATGCTGTTCGTGTAGGCAATTACATATACTTGCTTCAGGAATAAATTCACGTCTGTCTCAAGCACATCTGCAGTTTGTCACACATCCTATTTGTCATAATACATTATTGTTACAGCCATGAAGTACACACAAGCCAAAACACCACAGTAAGGCGTGATTATAGAAATCAGGAAGACGACAGAAAGCAGATTGAATGACAGCTCAGTTTAAGAAGAGCACACAAACCCATGGTATGTTTCTAAATCAGCACTCCACATCGTAGCACACACACACACACACACACACACACACACAGAGACACACACAAACACAAGGCTCAGCAGCACAACCTGGCATTCCTTCTGCTGCCAGAGGACATAAACAAGCGTCCGGTGTGTACTCCTACTCACAAATCTCTTTAGTTTCTTCTCCGGGGGGGATTTAATAAGCCAGCCGGCGCAGACCACATCCCCAGCACTCATCTTGACTGCAGAGCGTGTCGTCCTCGCGGCTGCTGCTGCTGCTGCTGCTGCTGCTGCTGCTGGTGCTGCTGCTGTGAAACTGAGAGCACTGCGAAGCATATCCTGTGTTCTGGTATTCAGCCTAGCCACTCCAAAAGGAGGAAGTCAAGAAATTGATCACACTGAGAAAGAGAGAGAGAGAGAGAGAGAGAGAGAGAGAGAGAGAGAGAGAATTATGTATTTGTTTTCTCAAGTGCTTCAGGCAAGTGGATAGAGCTGTTGTCCTGTGGGGTTTTAAAGGAGAAAACTACTACACATTATGAGCTCTGACAGGTTTGAGTTGCATTGACCGGTAACATACAGCAGCTGAGTCACATGCTGTTAAAAATCTTCTGGTTCATGTTTAACATGATAAACTGTGTCCATTTTACTGTTGTAGTGTTGCTCATTCGTTTGTGCGTCAAATGTGTTTTCTGAACCCTACGGAAAGCAGAAGTGGTTTTAACAGTGGACAACTGAAGAAAACATGGACCTCTTGCCCTCCTTTGATGCTTAATAATAAACTAAGGCCTTGGTGGTCTTGGTGCAGACATAATATTAGCAATAGCAGTGGTGCCAGAATGATTATCTATCAGTTTGCTTTTCCTCCAGCGCTCAGCCCTTGTCAGAAGTTGATAATATAAATTTAAAGGTTAATGGACGATGTACTGATCAGGTCTCCAAAGTAAACCGTCTTGGTCTTCTGTTAGATTCCCACTTTAAATTTGAGAAACATGTTAATGGTAAGAAAGGTTGCAAAAGCAAACGTACACTCATTTAAACTCCTTGAAGACTGTTTGCCGCTTTATGCTGCAAATCATTTTATGCATTCCACAAACTTTTCACATTTGAGCCATTATGTAACTTCTTAGTCACAAGCAGCTTTTACAACAATCAAGCCTCTTTATGATATATTTACCATGCAATTAAAATTTTGCATAGGAAGCTGATAAAATGCCAGCACTGCCGTACTTGTGATCACGTCTTTCAGTTTGCTGCCTTAAACTTAATGATAAATAAACAGGCTCCTAAGGCACTCCGTGACAAGGTGGTAACTCTCAGGTTTCTGGCTCAGTCACTGGGTGTGCATCTCTGAGAGGCTGCAAGGTGCCCTGTCATAAATCCTCCTCCTCTGCCCCGGTGATCAATATGAGTTGTATTGGTCAGAGTAGTAAAATAGTTGTGGTGGTGCAATAGTAATAGTCACAGTAATACTATTGTTGGTAGTAGCAGCAGTACTCACAGTGGAAAGGTACTGTAATATTAAGATTAGGCCGTTAACTTTAATATCATTATCAGTCACTTGATCAGATAGTTAATAAACACGTCAAACACATCAGCTGAGATGAGGTAACTCCTCTTGCCAGTCATCAGGCCATCAGTCATCCACATCTCATTGTCACCATGTTAGATTTCCTCTCAGAGGGGAAGTGCATAAATCCTCATTCTCAAACTGAAAAATGATTTCCCTATCATGAATAACCAGCCGCCTTATTATTAACGATTTTCGACAGATGTAATCTGTTGCAGAAGACAACACAATGAACTTTCCAGTTTATTGAAGTCAATCAATAAAAACTTTAATCAGACTGAATCTCATCGTTGTTCAGGTTTCTCGAGCAACCACCAGAGGGCGACATAATGCTGCAGGTCCTGACGGTCTGTCACTGGGCAAATTTCATTTTCACAAATCATGACTCAGTGAAAACCAAATGATTTGTGTACATAGGTGACATTGCACCCACACATTGGCCTATATTCACAAAGCGTTACAGTGCATTACATTAATAATGTCTTCGCTTACTTTAATCACATATCCATGGACTCTACAGTTTATTATGAGGCTCCATTTGTGCCAAAAGTCTGTCTGTATGGAACCTATTTTTCTTGTTTTATTTTGACCTGATGCGTTTAGGATGTCATATGTTTAGTAAATCAGTGTTACTGTTCATATTATTATTCTGTCATATGTTCCGTATTGTCCTTATGGATAAGTCTTCTCTGTTACCTGCTTCCTCTGAGTCACTCTACGGTTAACTATCCACTGTGGCGACCAAAGAGCCTTGAAGGATAGAGCGCGAAACAGCTGCGACTCGGCGTAACGTCATTTTTTAAAGAGCTTCAATCTGAAATGACACTCACGTTCATTGTGTATCTGTTGATTATATGATTGCTAAAATGCCGTGACCCGTCATAAGACAAAACTAACGACAAAAACAATGTCCGCACTTTAAGGAAGTCGTGTTCAATACCGTCCAGTGGTTCAGTCGATATAACACGCGACGCCATCTTTCCTCCAAAGGCGTTATCCTTCATAGTTTTCTAGAGGCGACCAATCTCACGCCTTCAAAGAGTCTTTGTCATTACCCATGATCCCCCTGAAACGTATGACCTGTCTCTGGCCTTGGCGTGTGGCGCGGTGCAGCTAGTTGACAGTGTGTGCAGGCTTTAACTCTTGGTTAGCAAACACAAGCTAGTGCTCCTGTCCGACTAGTCGGCTCGTAAACTGGGAACCGTGACGGCGGAGCTGAGCCACCATGCTGAAATGTAGAACTGTATGGAAAAAGCTTGCACCTCTTGCTAGAGCTTCATCAACTGTGTGCCGGCAGAATGTGAGGAGAGCAGGTAAGTGAATGGTAACTCATGTCTCCTGGTTAGCTGGCCTCAGTTCAAACATATGTAGTAGCGTGACATTATACACTGTCGACAGTTTGTTAAACATGACAGGGTAACTTCTGGTAGCTTAATTTAAGTGTTCTGACCTTCGTTTGGCTGTTACAAAGCTAACGTCAACTGAGCTAATTAGCAAACGGTAAGCACAAGTGGATGACATTTCCATAACTAGCTAACTTAACCCACATTGCCCTCAAACGGTTGTAAGTTAGCTCTTGCCAGAAAGCAGCGCGAGTGAATGAAAACCTAACTGTCACTCCTATCAGAGACGTGCTCGTACTGGTCTGGTTATCACAGATGTTACACCGCGTTCTGTAACCAGACAAGATTCAGCCATGCTTACATAGGCCGACCTTTTTTTTTTTTTTTTGATAACAGGGTTTTTTTCAGCTCTTGTGACCCTGAATGTACTGTGATGAAAAGGGAGTCAGTGAGGAGTTATTAGAGGAAAGTAGTTCAGGAGAGAGGTTGATCATAATGAGGATCCAAGCCTCAAAACCCAACCCAAATTGTGTGTGCGTGCTTTCTTTAACTTAACCTCAATAACACGCACAAGGATTCTTGTGCAATAGGAGAAAAGTGTGTCAGTCCCTTCATTTTGGCCACTGTCAACGCTCATGCAGAGATGTAACGTTATCTTGTATGTCAGCATGGCATGCTTACACTGAGATCTTGTAATGAGATGTGTTGCCATTGTCAACATCCACAGGTATGCTCTGCAAAATAATCACACAGCCTGCAACATTAACAAAACACACTTACAACTTTCAGAAATGATGTGCAGTTCTTTTTTCAACAATCAGCTTGTCTGCATATTTCACATTTTGATCAAGACAGCATCTCCGCGCCTTTAGCTGCCATGTTCATGTGGAAATCACTAACATAGGTTACAGCTGGGATGCCTGTTTAGGCAGCAGCTGTCATGGTTGAACTGCTTTTGTTGTTTTTTTTTCTTTCATACATTAACTGCAGACACCTTTTCACATCCTATAAAGTATAGAAAAGATGGTTGAACATAAATTGTCATGTTTGTTGGCGTCCAGGCTAACAGCAAAGTGAGATGTTATTGAATGAACAGTTGATATAATATGATGATATCATTTAATTAAACTGTATTTCACTATACAGGAACAATATAAATCTAAAAACATGACACATTTAATCAAAAGTCCAAGTTCAGTGTATTAGTCTGGAGATATTCTGGAGATGTACTGCAGCTACCTTAGGATTACTTTTGTGAGCACTGTCAAGGCTTTTAGACTGACATTGATGCCGTTTTAACTAATCTTAGATTTTATTGTGTGTCAAACTCTTTTCAGGGTTAACCAATGGCAGAATACCAGCACAAGCGCCTGCAGCTCGCATGTCCACCGGGCCGACGGGGCAAGGTGGCGAAAATAGCGTGTACTTCCTTCTGGTTGGCGCAGCCGTCCTGGGCGGTGGAGTATATGTGAGTTAGCTCAGTCTGTCATAACATGCAGTACATGCATTGAGTGATCAGTATCACATCGCTTGTTTGTTTGCTGGGTTTCATAGACTTTCACAGACTGATAGTTAAACTGGTTGCAAGTAAACATAGAGCTTTTTTTGTTTCCCCAGGCATACCAAACTGTCAAAGGAGACAAGAAAAGATATCAGGAACGCATTGATGAAATCTCATCCAGACAACAGAAACCCACCACAGAAGAAGCCCCAGCCACAGCCATCCAGTCAGAGCCTCCGGGTGAGTAATTATCATCAACTGATTTCAGTGATAATAAAACTTCACTAACAAGTCCAAAGACATTCCAGTGTGAAGCTCTTTCATTTATGACCAGTAAAAAATTTCACTGATTTGATTATTTTATTTTATGTCTTTTAGCTGTGGAAGCCACTGAGACAGAGGGTGAGTGATTCCTCTCTCATATCTGAGCAGATCAACATTTATTGATCCACTTCTATCAAAAACTAAATGGGTAGTAAAACTTAACCAATGACCGAAGAGCTTGCACATATGCTTCAAACATTTGAAGAGTATATGTAGTCTTGGTCTTTTTTTTTAATTTGATGGACTCACAGACTGTTTTTAAGTCATAGTTCAAGGTTATTTGGTGAAAGAGTAGGCTTGGAATCAGCTGACTCTGCAGTGCATGGCTCAGCTTCCTCTTTATTGCCATGTAAGCAACAGATGTTGAGACTGCAAAACAAACTGTTTAAAACTGTACTTGAATCAGTGCTGGATTGATTTAGATTACTTTTCTCTCTGTTCTCTTTCGATGAGTAAATCACCTGAATGTCACATGACACGGAAGAAATTATGTTGAGTGTCTAAATGATAATTTCACATCTAATGTGTGATAGTCCTGTTCATTTCTCTCTCAGCAGTCCCTCAGACCAAACCTCAGGCAGCGCCTTCACCTGAGGAGCCAAGCCCTCCGGCCCCTGAAGCTGAAGTGGTGGCCCCCAGTGAAACAGCTGAACCGCCTGCAGGTTGTCTGCATACTTTCTTCTACCCCCACATGCATGTGAAACATGTGTCTCCTGTGTAAACGCTATGTTTGAACCAAAACTAATAGAAAAAAAGCATGCTAGATGTTGAATTATGTGTACTATTACACTTCATACACATACTATACTTTGAAGAGGAAATGGCGACACCAACTGGTGAAGTCAGGTTAGTGCAGAATGAGCAGGCTGTAAAACACACCTGTCTTTTCGCTCCTCTTTATGCCCTGCTCATAATTGTCCCACATCATGAATGTGTTAAAAACACAGTGTTTTGGTGATGACATGTTTTACACAAGAGGCCCCTGATCTTTTAAACGTGTATCGTCTCGTCTGTGTGAGAAGTTAACTGCACGAACTGTGATGTTGTCTTCTTCTTTCATAGTTTATTTTCCCTGTGTTTAGTGATGCATGCGTCACACTCTGTGTGTTCTGCCGGGTTTCATTTGGTTTGTCTCCTCTAACCCTGTAAATGAACCCTTTACAGTTTCAGCACGTCTTTGGAGACTCACACACTCGCCTCCATTCTGAACTGTAAATATGTCTGTTTTTGTGGGACACACTTGTTGGATTTCTCAGTATTTTCTACAAATATGTTGACTCCTGGTCTGCTTTGTTGTGGTATAAATCGGAAACCCTCCTGTCTGAATATGTTGTACTTTGTGAAACCTTGTCCTGGGGTAGTACTCAAAAGGTTTTTACTGTTACCTGTAATGTGATAATATTCTAAACTGGAAGCTGCCCTTTGAAGTGGATTTCACTTTTTACCCCCAGACTTTTCTCACGCTGTGTTTCAAATCCAATTTGAACGGGCAGCTTCCTGTTGCTATTGTGTTAGCGTGCATGCTCTGCAGAATGTTCCCAGGGTAAAGCTGAAGAAATGCATGGATCCTGATGGTCACTAACCTTGCAAAGAGTTGAATCTTAACTATGGATTGCCCTTAACAGCAGATGAGCCAGTGGTAGAAGCACCTCCGGAAGAGGCAGCAGAACCACCTGCTGCTCCTGTAGTTGAGGAGGAGGGTAAGATTTGAGAGGAGAAGATACCCTGATCTATTTAATTTACTCACTTTATTGGAAACTCTGGCCTTTTCCATCTGACCTTAGCTTGTGGAGTAGATACAGCTCAGTTAAAGATGGACTTCACATATTAGCTATAGTGCAGATTTTATTGTGTAATTTTGCTACTATGCTAGAAGAGCCATCACCCCCCGCTGAGCCATGCCCAGCCGAGCTCACAGAGCCGCCCCCTGCACCCGTTGTGGAGAGTGGTAAGGACCCGGTCAGACCTGTGCATGGAACCAGCGGTGCACATTTGCAACATCTGAGGGTTTATTTTGTCTTAACTGGTTCATGCTCCGGTTATACTAACAGAACCTACAGCAGCAGCAGAAAGCCCTGCAGCAGAGCCACCCGAGCCTCAGCCTGAAGGTGTGGCAGAGAGTGGTAAGACCTCGGTTGGAGCGGGTTATCGGGCAAACACAACACTGATGCTTTTCTTTCTCCCCATTTTGATAATGTTAATGTTAATTTCAAACACCTTTTTTCCCCCGATTTATGTTTTTAACATTCTTTTCATTACAGCTCTTCTCCTACCCGTTCTTGTCTTTTTCACAATGGGTTCTTGTAATGATAATGGTTAATCTCACTCACATGACAAGTTTCTTTTTCCATTTACTCCTTTCAGGTGTGTTTGTGTAAGTCATGGGTACTGATGAGCAGCCAAGATCATGCACTGACTATGTCTCTCTCCTGCTTCTGCTTTCTGCATCTCTCTCTCTCTCTCTCTCTCTCTCGCTCTCTCTGTCTCTCTCTCTCTGTCATGCTTGCTGTTGCTCTCCCATGCAAACTTCAGGAGTGGGCTCCACACCTGCTTCTCTCAAGGTCCCCTCACACATCCCATACCTTCTTATTGGCGGAGGTACCGCCTCTTTTGCTGCTGCCCGCTCTATTCGAGCCAGAGACCCCGGTGCCAGGGTCAGTCAGGCCTCTGTTTCCTCAATAAAAGCCAAGCTCAGAATCAGTTCATCATACCTCAGTTTATCCATTCAATTTGTGTTTTCCCTCTTGTACTGAATCTTCTGAGTGACACTACCTGTCTAAAACTTCTACTACCAGGTATTGATAGTGACTGATGAGCCAGACCTTCCATATATGAGACCACCTCTTTCTAAGGAACTGTGGTTCTCTGATGACCCCAGTGTGACGGAAACGCTGCGTTTCAAACAGTGGAATGGAAAGGAAAGAAGGTGCGTTCATGTGCGTTTCTCACATTGTGCTCTTGGTGTCTTATTGGATTCTTTGCTTGCTTTTCTATTCAGCCGGACGTCACTGTTAACAATCAACACCAACTGATACTGTATGAAGATTTGTCATTCTTTTATCTCTCTTAGGTTTGACTTGCTGTCTTGTTAATGGCAGTAATTCAGCAGACTATGTATGAAGACTGTGAGAAGCTAAAATGTTGAAAGATTTTAATGACTTTATGTTTATTTGACAGTATCTACTTCCAGCCAGCATCCTTCTACATCACGCCAGATGAACTGGACACTGCAGAAAATGGGGGAGTGGGTGTTCTCACTGGCAAAAGGGTCAGTTTACATTCGTTATCCTTTAACAGTCAAACATTACAGTGTGCTGACTTCATGACCAACTACAGTACAGTATATATAGTGGTTGGATAAATGATTCATACCAAAGTGAGCATGTATATTTAGTTTTTGACCATATTGAATGAGTTTTATGACAACAAATTCACTAATTTAATCAATTTTAGGTGGTTTACATGGATGTGAGAGGCAACAAAGTGAAACTGGACGATGATTCAGAGATTTCCTATGACAAGTGTTTGATTGCTACAGGTAAGCCACTTTGAAAACGCTTTTATGACCACATGTGGCTTAAACCTGGTGGAAGTTAATTGGAGCTGCTCTCTTCAGGTGGAATACCAAGAAATCTGCAGGTCATTGAAAGAGCAGGAGAGGAGGTGATGAAGAAGACGACTTTGTTCCGCAAGGTCAGTGTATGGCCACAAGGGGGCGATGGTTTTATTTCAGTTTGGGAATATGTGGCAGGTGGCACAAAGCTCCAGTAATAGTGAAAGTATAATGTGAAAATTGATGAAAATGCTAAATTCAATCATTCTAAAACTTAATATCACACTTACATTTATGGGATATAAAATAATTTCAGGTATGAAAACTGCAGGAAATGCAGATTGATTGCTCAGTTACTCTACTGGTATTAAGAGGACTACAGTGCCCAGCGTTTATAATGATATTACACTTTAAATAGGTTTTCTTGCAATAAGAATCTGTCCAGTCCTGTCAAAGGAGCACACACATTCATTTTAATGTGTTTAATGTCATTGTGACGTACCGCAACCAAAACAAAACGAGTGAATTTGATGTAAATCGCAGATCGAGGACTTCAGATCGTTGGATAAGGTCTCCAGAAACATCAAGTCCATCACAATCATCGGAGGAGGCTTCTTGGGCAGCGAGCTGGCCTGTGCCCTCGGCAGGAGATGTAAGACTCGTAATACTGATGCTGAGCAGAATTCATTTGTGTTGAATTTAATCTGTCGCCGGGTCGCTCATCCTCGTTCTCTTTCCCCCAGCAAATGAGTCTGGCCTGGAGGTGATTCAGATGTACCCTGAGAAGGGCAACATGGGAAAAGTGCTGCCTGAGTATCTGAGCAACTGGACGACAGAGAAAGTCAAGAAAGGTTAATGTCCATTTTGTATTCCAGCATGTCTGAACTGTCTGATTGTCTGAGTTAATTTTTTTATCGCGTCACTTCTTCTCTTATTAAATGCTCTACCTTTGGTTTTCCAGAGGGCGTGAAAATCATCTCAGAAGCTTTGGTGAAATCTGTCACCTGCAAAGACGATCAGTTAGAAATCCAACTGAAGGATGGCCGATTGGTAGGTGCAGGTTTTTCCACAAGTTCAGCGTAATTCAAGAAATGCCTAATTAGTTACTGATTATCTTGTGCTTCACCCTGCAGGTGAAAACTGATCACATTGTTGCAGCCGTTGGCCTGGAGCCAAATGTGGATCTTGCTAAATCAGCAGGTCTGGAGGTGGACTCTGACTTTGGTGGCTATCGGGTCAATGCAGAGCTGCAAGCTAGATCCAATATTTGGGTGGTAAGTTAATGTTTATAAAGCAGTCAAAGTATTTCAATGACAACAGCCAACAAGATGATGAAGAGCTGTGCAGGAAAGATGAAAAAACACATGACTGTGCTCTGAATCTGTTGGTTGAAAGGTCATCCTTTCATCACTATTTTGACAGCTAGGGCCTCCGCTACAGCATATGTACTACGCCCACCTTTGTGAAAATAGTCGGTTTGGATATTAAAGAGCACGCTAACTTAAGTGAAATTCATCACAGGTTGTGGTAGCAGTTTTGCCAGTTTTGCTGTTCATGTTAAACCCCACATGTCAATTTTAGCTATATTTTATCTCCTTTCAAAAGCTGACAGTCATGATAAGGGTATTATCTTGTGTTATACTACCCCCCACAGACACACTCATGTCATGGTCCATAAACAAGCATCTCTGTAGACATGTAATCAAACTGTAATGTAGTCAGTAATAATAATAAACATTTGTGTAGATAAAAAAAGATTAGAAAATCCATCCACGTATCCTCAATGCCTTGTGTCTGGATTTAGGCAGGAGATGCTGCGTGTTTCTATGACATCAGACTGGGCCGCAGACGAGTGGAGCACCACGATCACGCCGTCGTGAGTGGAAGACTAGCAGGAGAGAACATGACGGGAGCCAACAAACCCTACTGGCATCAGTCTATGTTCTGGTGGGTACTGCAGTGCTTCCTGTTTCCCTGCTAGTGGTGTTATTTCAGGGGTCATGAATGCAAACCGTTTTGCAAATTAGCGCTGTGGCTGCAAGCAGTGAAACCAGCATGAAGAAGAAATGAAGGGAAAGATCTGAGAAAGTGAGATCCAGTCTGGACTGTTGATTGCACGGGTCCACGTTCATTGAATACATTTAGAAAAGCGGGCACTGGGGCAGAAAGTACAATTCTGCAAATGACTCAGATTTAATCCTTTTAGAAGTTAGATGAACATGCATGATTGCTTTGAAGTCTCGAATACCATTAAGTTGTGAAATATTTAAAATGCCTTTAGAGGACATTAGGATAGGAGTTTCCAGCAGAAGGCTGCGAGACATTTTTAAGCCCATCACAAATGTACTAACTCTGTTAAAAACATTACTCATATGATCACAAGGGGACTCTACATTAATGCAGCAGTGTGTCCTGCAGTACACAGACGAAAGCTGTGACTGTGTGCTTTTAGCAGCCGGGGAGAAAAGACACACTGGAACAACATGAATTCACTGCAATATCACAGGGCCATTAGTCAGACTATCATGGTTTATGTACCAGCACATGTAGTCAGATGATGTGTTGATATTCCTTTGAATGTCTGTGTAATGTGTCTGCAGAATCAGACTGTTGGTCTTCAGGCAGCAAACATAAACTGACATTTAAAGGTCGTCAAATCTGTTTCATTGTTTGTTAAGTACGGCGTTTAAAACATACATGAACTTGTAAGTCTCTGTCATGCATAAAGCCTCTTTAGGAACAAGGTTTAGCAGGAACGATGCACAGTAACGCTGAAAAGTCGCCTAGAGATGAACCATAGGTGTGGGTGCTTCTGCATGATGCTGCATTAAGTGTACAGGCTCTCTGGGCCGAGTGACCACAGCAGGTCATTTGTCAAGATCAGCTGGCTGTGACATTACTTCAGGTCATCAGCCAGCTTGAAACTCATCAGGTGGCGGTGGGAGGGGGTTGTCACTGAGGTTGACAGCTAAATTTTTAACAAGTGCCCTCTCAGCCCTGTTTGTTTTCTGTGTACGTGTGTGTCTAGACTGGACTAGGAGCTGTGTGAGGTTCACAAACATGTACGCAGTGTTTTGACAGTTCAGCTTTCAGATCTAGAAGCTGCTGTACTTCACTTTGGAGGGGGAACTCAACAGAAATCTGCAGATTTTGTTTTTGCTTATGAAATATAGTCGGCACAAACTGACAGTATATATAGCTGCAGTGTCAGTATACATTGGCTTAACTCCAAAAACAATGTTATGAGGGTGTAGCTCTGACAGGAATCAGTAGAGAGAGAATGATGTTTTTGTTTGTTTTTTGGAGAGCTTTGAATCATATTACTCGCTCAGCATGTCTCTGTGGTTTCTGACAGGAGTGATCTGGGACCAGATGTAGGCTACGAGGCGATTGGGATTGTTGACAGCAGCCTACCAACAGTAGGAGTGTTTGCCAAAGCCACTGCCAAGGACACGCCTAAAGCTGCTACAGAGAAGTCAGGTAGGAGCATTCAGTAAATACAACCCAGAGTCCAATAAGGAAGGACGCTGCGTGAGACGTAAACGAAGACAGAAGGCGATCGTTCGCAAACAAACTGTGTTCACTGACATCAGTTTCACAGAGTGTTCCTGAGCCCATGTGTTCACAATGTGGTGAACCTCGCTCCACCCTTTCTTGTGAGCGACAGAGCCTTTCCAGGATGCTCCTTTCATAGCCAATCATGATACTATCACCTGTTACCAATCAGCCTGTTTACCTGTGGAATGTTCCAAACAGGTGTTTTTGGAGCATTCCACTACTTTCCCAGTCTTAAGTTGCTCCTGTCCCAACTTGTTTGAAACGTGTTGCTCACATTAAATTCAGAGTAACTTGTTTGGGATGGGGGCTGTAGTTGAAGCTGTGAATTAGAGGAGCAAAGGGTCACATTTTGTCTCACTTGTTAAATGTGTCGCAGGAACTGGGATACGCTCAGAAAGTGAAACAGAGGATACAGCCAGTAGTCCAGTGGCCTCTTCATCGCCTTCTCCTGCTGTGGGGGGGCAGAGAGATGACTATGGAAAAGGAGTCATCTTCTACCTGAGAGACAAAGTGGTGGTGGGCATCATCCTGTGGAACGTGTTCAACAGGATGCCCATCGCAAGGAAGGTATGTCTCTTGGTATGAAGAATGCCTGTGTCATAGCTGGGACGAAACTATAGATTTAATTATTTTGAATTGTTTCCATCTGTTATTGTAGATTATCAAGGACGGAGAGGAGCACGCAGATCTGAATGAAGTGGCCAAGCTGTTCAACATCCACGAGGATTAAGATGGAGGAGGCTGATGTTCGCGTGTGGGAGGGGAGTGACGCTTCATGTTGAAACTGAACTTTGACATGGCCGCACTCTTGCCGACACAGCTGATCATACACGCAAACCGGGGAGAATTCATGTAAATTATGTCACGTCGCTGAAATATTTTCATATTTGGAATTTCTATCTGCACCCGTTTTGTTGTCATTGTCTCATCTTTCACCCAAGTCGATGCTCATGTTTTTCAAAGTCCTGGTCAAGATGTGATCGTCCCCGTCCGCTTTTCCCCACCAGGCTGAAAACGTTGAGCGTGGATTATTGTTTTCCACTGTGTGATCAGAGCAGCTTGTCGTGAGAGAAGCTGCAATAAAAGCTATTTTTAAATTGGAGTGATCCCATTATTCTCAGTTTTGCTCCTAGATAATGGCGCTGATGACAGATGAGTTGACCTGCATTCTGAGCTGTGAGGGTTGTTAAAGTCTGTGTGGCTGAGCTCTTCTGTCCTGAGGCATTTTAGTCAATGTGTGCTGTGGTAAATTCACTGGGGTCCTACATGTGAACTGTAGCGATCGGACCTTTTAAATGAAGTGAAGGCACTTAAATGTGTGAAGCTGCACCTAACCAGTACCTTTTACAGTGTGCAGAAGTACAATCTAATTAATTAGAGCCAATGTGCCCTCTGACAAAAACGGCAAAATGAAGCTTGGCCTACATATCTCATCTGGAAGTACAGATGTTCAAGCATGCAGAAGCGTTGCTTCTTTTTCCTACTGTGGACTTCTTGTTATTAGGAATGCACTCGTGTGTTGTATTCTCACACATTTCTTATCCTATTTGACACTGTGGGCTGCAGAGCGAAGTGCAGAGCGGCCTCTCAAGTGTGAGGCCCACACGTGCAGCCATAATGTCCCATCGCTTTCTTTGACATTAATTTTACATGAGTAAATGGCTGAACTGCCTCCCCCTCTGTATGGAGGAATAAACACACGCTTTCACATTTATATGTGGATTTGTCTGGCAATTTAAAGATGAAATAATTAGACCAGAAACGTTGGACAGCTCTGCTAAAGATAGGCTAAATAACCTCTGGATGTGTGCTGACACTGAAAAGGACGTGTTACAGTTAATTTAATTAGAGCTCGATGCCTTCGTCCTGTTTCCCTTTCGCTGTGATTACAAAGCACGTTCATCATTTATACAGCTGATTTAAATGATCAGATCTCTCTCATCGACACATTCACGCTATATGAAGTTACACACTGATCATTTTGCCTTTTTTGCCACACACAATTTATCACCACAATATGTAAAAGTAGACTATGTCGAGGATATCTGTGCTCTCATTTCACAGACGGTGATCTTCATTTATGGTGTTGAAATCCAATATTCAGTTTAATAATCACTTGGAGTGCTGTGTAGTTAATCAACAAATGCTTGATCAATGGTCAAATATGGCATCTTATTAAAAACATGCCTTTACTTTTTTTATTTATCATAAATTCCACCTCTTATTTTTGTCTAAAATTGTAAACATAATGTCGGAATCCCAAATATGTCTGCTCCTCTGATGCTGTCATGAAGCGCGCTCCGCTTTGAAAATGCTTCTGTCTCTTTAAATATTCTTGCAGTAATTCCTTGAACATGCATATGGCTATAAAAAAGAGATAAAGCTTGAAGTCATCCTCACAAACACGGGCAGGAAAAAAAAAAAAGCATTCTGAATTATACAGCAGCAGCTTCCTGTATTTTACACCTGCAGAGAGGGGAGGGACGTTCAGCTGAGTCCAGAAGACAGAGCCCGGCTGGAAGAGCAACAACAAGTTCCCTGCATGTCTGCTTTTCTTTGCTCTCTCAGTTCTCCTCTGCTGCTCTTACATCTACTGCTTCTGCTCAGCTCAGAATGCTGTTGCACATCTTTTGTGTGGTGTGGGCTTCACCTGTAATTTTTCTGCAAGGCAGGTAAGAGACAGTTTGAATTTGTAGTGTATTTGAACTTATTTATAGGGGAAATCTGTAAATTGCTGTTTGGTCAGCCACCGTAATGTGAATGCATGCTTGTTTGACTGTATTTACTGTGTTTTCAGCCATCTGTCATTGGCTGCATAAGCGCTGACATTAGACATTAGATGATGTTTGTGCTGCTTTGACTGAGAGGCATGTCAGCATTACTGCTCCTTTAAAGTGAGACGAATGATGCATGAAATATTTTCTAATCTATAATTTAAAAAAATAATGTTAAAAGTAAGACGCAGGATTATTCTGAACAGACAAAAACAATGTTTAACATATTTAGTCTGAATACTGTAAACAGTACAGAATGCATGATGCTGATCAGTAAAACAGCTAAAATGATAAAATAATTAGTATGAATAAGAGCAAACTTTTCCTGAGGGAAAACTGGAGGTATTAAATATTAAGAACAAAAAAGACATATATACATATACATATCAGTGCATCCAGAGTTGGTTGTCCCGTCACCTGGCAGGTCTGTGCTCTGCAAGGAGATGAAATACCCCAGCCGGGCGACCAAGCCCCCCTCTCCGTCTGACTTTCTGGACAAACTGATGGGACGCACATCTGGCTACGACGCTCGCATCAGACCAAACTTCAAAGGTAACACACTGTGGCGTGCAGTGGGAGGGCCTCCTCTGTTGGGACAGGTGTGAGAAGGCGCGCTGCTCATTTTGCATAACAATCCGGGCAGTGAAGTAGCACAAATCATTCACAGATGGGTGAGAAGTGAGAGACGCTGCAGGCTGTGATGTCTTCACGCAGGAGTCTTCTTTTCCCTTTCTTTTTTTGTCATGTGTCGTTACTGTTTTTATGCTGACCCACAGCCTTAGGTCATGATATTTTTACACAGACTTCTCTTTCACATTTTTTTCCTTGTCAGAACAGTGCAGTTAACCCTCATATGTTGCCCCACAGGCCTTTTCCAAGCCAGCCTTGATCCCCCCTTTGTGAGTGAAGCAAGCAGATTCTCTCTGACATACTTCCCCCTCAGTCTCTGGGGTCACATTTCATATATATTTCATACTTGCTCCACATCCTTGTCAGTGCATGCTGGGTAAATCCCGGCTGATTATCTATATATACACTAATGTAACTAAAGGAGAATCAATAAATTATTGCCTCTTAGGGAATGAGTCGCTGAAATATTTAAAGTTTCAGTGGTTGACAGATGGACTACACTAATGGGAGCGCACTGGAAATGACAACACGATTTCATGCTGGTTATCTCGCATAAGTCTATTTATCAGGACACAGCGTGGCACATTATGAGGAGAACAAGCAGATGTTATTTTCAATGCGCTGCTCTTTGCCGCCTTCAATACTTCATGCGCCCTCTTCTGAAAACATCATCAGTGGTATTTGAGAGACCAGTGTGACTGTGGTGTGTGATGACGCTCTGCTTCCATCAGGTCCTCCCGTCAATGTCACCTGTAACATCTTCATCAACAGCTTCGGCTCCATCACTGAAACAACTATGGTGAGAGTTTTCTTTGTATCCCTCAGTGCTCACCCTTTGTTTGGATGATAGGAAAGCTGCAGTCTGATGGGAGGTACAGCAGATAAGCATGAGAACAACTGATTTTATCATCTGATTGTTGGACTGTAAATGCAGTGAAATCTCACCTTCTTTGACTATTCGTCTTCACTTGAAACAAAGATTTCAGCAGCAAATGTAACTACAAGTGGCAATTCTGGTCGTCGGGCCAATCTCCATTATAATCACCTCAAAGATCTTAAATTTAGCAGCAGAGTCCCACAGTATGGACCTCCAAGAAGTCGAGGTTTTACACTTTATTTCAGCAACAATTTCACTGTATCTGTCTTGGCATCTGTATCACTGCACCTGGTCTTCCATTATCAGGTTTTACATCAAGTAGACTTGTTGATCACTCACATAACTGCTGCCTGCACCATCAGTAAGCTTCTGACTTACTGCATGGGACGGTAGTCGAGGAAGAGTTTGGACTTTCCAATGCAATGCTTTGCACAACAATTGTGCCACTTTGATAAGAAAGACCATAAAAGTGATGCCTACAAAACTACTCAGGTGTCTGCAGGCCTCACTGTCATAATCGATTTGTTGTCAGTTTATTATTGTTTCAACAGCAGTGGAAGAAGAAGAAGAAAGAAAGACATAAAAGTCATTAACGCAAAATGTCCCATTTCAGAATATATTACATTATTGGATTTCAATCGTGTGAGCATTACTTCAGTGTTGCAGCTGGTAAAGACGGGGCTAATTATAATTAGTTTTTTATTGTTCATTCAGAAATTCTTGTGTCTGTGACAACTGTCAGACAAATACTGTGCAGCCACAACAGAAGAGACACAACTATCAAAGACAGACATACGACAGCGAAGGGTTTGACAACAGCATCACCAGTCATCTTTTTTCTGACACGGACACCTGTCGCCACCGTGCAGCACCAGCTTATGCCTTCTAAGTACTTTACACACTGCTGGGAAATTGAATTTCTAATAATAAATCATCATTTATTTAACACGCTTTAAACAGCCTCAGCTGCTTGAAGTCGCTTTCAGTGGAGGGATTTCAGTCTAGCAGAGCTGCTGAATTCTCATGTATCAGATGCATCACACTCTCTGGTGTTTATCCATGTTAAGTGTTGCTGGCTCTTCTCCCTCTGTTCGGAGGGGCCATTTGGAGCAAGTTTCATGATGCCTAAACATACTGTCATTAGATTATGACTAATTAATGACTGTAAACACCATCTTGCAAGTTCATTACATAATGTCAGCTATGATTTCCTCATATCTCTGTCTCTGTCAAATAAGGGACCATCGCTTATTTATGAGGCGCATGGAGAGTGTTTGGGGACGGTTTTTTTCTCTCTGATTTATTCAAGTTTAGGAAACCTCATGCATTTTCTAAAATGCCTCTAGGGAGGATCATCAAATTTTAATTGATGATATTACGAGTGGACTTTTCTGTCGTTCAAATTATGGGCACTTAAGCGTGTTTGCCAGCGTTTTTGTGCTCACACAGAGTTTGCGTGGGCCCAGCGCTCCACCTGCTGAGAGATGCCGCAGGTTCATTTGTGTCTTGCTTGTGACTTGTCCCTGTTCATTTGATCTTGGCCCTCTCACAAGGTTTATTAAAATAACACCAGAGTCAAATGTACATACTTAAGGTAAATAGTGCAATGTTACTGAATATGTCTGAGAACATATTAAATCTCAATGTGATCCTACTCTGGCATGAATTCCACAATTGCCCCTTGTAGCTATATATTTTGGTTCTTTACCTATAGTTTCATTTCTAATTATGACTTCCTTCCATACTGTAGGACTACCGGCTCAATGTTTTCCTGCGACAGCAGTGGAATGACCCTCGCCTGGCTTATAAGGAGTATCCAGATGACTCTCTGGACCTGGACCCCTCAATGTTGGACTCCATTTGGAAACCTGACCTGTTCTTTGCAAATGAAAAGGGAGCAAACTTTCACGAGGTCACAACAGACAACAAACTGCTTCGGATATTCCAAAATGGAAATGTCCTCTACAGCATCAGGTGCCCTGTTTTTTTCTTGTTTTTTTTTGTTTTTTTTTTACTGTAAATCTGTCTGAAAAATGCACCAGCATGTACTGTACCTCTGTCAGACATTACAAACCCAGTTCCATGCCTCATTAAGTGTACAAATGAATGTGAACTTCTACCTTTATGTGTTGTAGCCTAAACCTTTAAATATATGGTCCAACAGCCAGATTTTGCATAGGAGTGGCCAGATGGGGCAGGTCGGAGGAGGCTGTGATGCAGTGACGGACGGACAAAAGCAGCTGGCACTCTATGCATTCATTACTGTATTTCACATAAACTATTACAAAAAAGATATACATTATTGATTTAAATGAATTGTATCTAATGTAAAATATCAAATAGAAGCATATTAAGCACATGCGACTGGTGGGGGGGGCAGCGATTGTACCCGGGTGGCTGTGGCCCTCTTCGGTCTACCCTTGGCAGCGCCACTGCCAACAACATGTTTGTTTCACTCCAGTTCAGTTCAGTTGTCATCGTGCTGTCCAGCACTCACTGTGAGCAAGTTCATATTAAACAATAACCGCAGGCTAAAACAGAATCAGGTCAGTAAAGTGGCACTGAAGCCGTGGTGAATTGTAGCGTAATGGGTGGGAAGTTTCATTAGAATATAAGAAAGCAACGTTCAAAGCTCTATTAGCAATTATGTTAAACATGACCTAAATCATCAGCTGCTTCTCTGCTTACTGAACAGTAAAAATAAGCCCTAACCACGACGAACTCCATAGATTTCCAGATTAGCAACTTTATGTTCCCCCCCATAAAATAACAGGGAAAAAAAAAAGATTTCTGCCCTCAATCAAGTACATACTGCTCACCACTTGGTCTCTGGATGACATTGAATTAGGATCATTCAGTTTTCTCCTCTCAGCAGTTTTGCTCATTTGTGTAAGATGCTTAAGTTTGTCCTTGCTGGAATAAAGAGGAGAAGGGTGCTTGAAATGAGCAGTAAAAGACATCATGACTAAACAAAAAAGTTATTGGACATGAGTACAGTCCCCGCTAACACTTCTATTGAGGAGCAGCATATTCTATTTTTGGAGAGGGGGACACACTCTCCTGTTTTTACTGATTGTGGTGCTGTGATCTCAGTCCCTTTGACGTCAGGCCCTCCATAAAGGCTGACATGTTGTCAGTCAGCATCTGTCAGTCCTTCGTGTGATTTGTGTGGGGCGCAGTGGACTCGACAGATGGACGGGGGGACATAGAGGTTGGAGCCGCTCTGTGTGACCCGTAATGTAGGGTGAGTGTGTAAAAAGGGTCTGAGTGACACAGAAGCCGGAGATGGCTGGTGCTGTGCATTCAGCGCTGTGGGCTAGCTGGACATCCAGCGAGGATGCAGTGCGAGGGTATCACCTTTTCATTTTGCACACCATTCCTGTACCATTACGGTGTTTCTGTCTCTGTGCTCCAGGCTGACACTCACTCTTTCCTGTCCCATGGATCTGAAAAACTTCCCCATGGACAGCCAGACGTGTACGATGCAGCTCGAAAGCTGTGAGTTGGAGCTTTCAAAGCAGGCTTGAAAACATATATGGATTTTATCATGGACTTACTGCATGTTTTACACCCTCTCTTTCTCTCTAATCTAGTTGGCTACACCATGAATGATCTTATTTTTGAATGGCTGGATGTGGGAGCGGTGCAGGTGGCCGACGATCTGATGCTCCCTCAGTTTGTGCTCAATGAGGAGAAAGGCCTCGGGTACTGCACCAAACACTACAACACAGGTACACGACACACGCCGACCTACCAACTAGCATCCTCAATACATCCTGCTAATCAACTTCTAATAAGACTGTCAGTTTGTACCTGTATCTCCTCCTGTGGTTAGGTAAATTCACCTGCATTGAGGTCAAATTCTACCTGGAGCGTCAAATGGGCTACTACCTCATCCAGATGTACATACCGAGCCTGCTCACTGTCATCCTGTCCTGGGTGTCCTTCTGGATCAACATGGACGCGGCGCCGGCCAGGGTGGGACTGGGGATCACTACGGTGCTCACCATGACCACGCAGAGCTCTGGCTCCAGGGCCTCCCTCCCAAAGGTGAGGCAAGTTTGGTTTGAGGTACTTTGTAGTAGAGAACGCAAGCCAGCCATTGTTTACTATAATTCAATTCAATGCCAGATTTCATGCACTAAGCCCTGATAGTCAGTTAACGGCCTCGACGTTGAAATAGACAAGACTGCGTAAATGTTTGACAATGCAGTAATGGAAGAAGTACACAGATCCTTTTACTTAAATAAAAGTAGTAACACCACCACATAAAAATGCTCGACTACATGTAAAAACATGAATATTTTTACTTCAGTAAAATGTACCTTGAGTATCAAAGGTACTGATTATGCAGAATGGCCCTTTTCAGAGTGTTGAACCACTGCATATTTTATAATACTGGATTATTTTTAGAATTGTTGATGTATTAACATGCATTTTGATGCTGTAGCTGGTCAGGGTGCAGCTAATTTTAACTGCTTTTAACTGCAGCGGTGCATTATATTTTCTAAGATGTTTTATCTGTGAAGTTTTTAAAGACCTATATTATAAAAAGGCTTCAATGTAAAAATGTACACAACTGCAGTAAATTTACTGAATTTCTACTGCTAAAAAAAAAGGCAGAAAAGAAACAAAAGTTAGAAGGAGGTTGATATTTTGATATTATTTTCAATCTTTTAGCATCAGCGGTGGAAAATAATTAATAACATTTACTCAAGTACTGCACAGCATTTTCATGATTCTTGACCAATAAACATATAACACTGACAGGGACCAGCATGCATAATGAGTATTTCACTTTTGCTACTCCATCTTTCTTTCATGTCACCGCCGAGCATCACACGAACGCTAATGTTGCCAGAATGATGCCACCCATTGGATTTTCGCATTTCACAGGTGTCCTACGTGAAAGCCATAGACATCTGGATGGCCGTGTGTCTTCTTTTTGTGTTTGCTGCACTACTAGAGTATGCGGCCGTGAATTTTGTTTCACGCCAGCACAAGGAGTTCTTCAGACTGAGGAAGAAGCTCAAAGAGCAACAGCGGCAGAGAACTGTGAGTGCAACCCACCCCCTCAGCCCCTCGGGCGGCTGTCACCTGCTATTCCCTGCGCCCAGCTATGCACGAGCTACATAACTCAGCTGCATGTTGCACTCCGGCCGGAGATGCAGGCAGCACTGACCTGTAATTAATTCGAGCCATCACCTTATTCCACTGTTGGCTGCATGTTCCCAACGTATTGCTGCCTCACTTTGGAGAAAGAAGAAAAATAGGGAAGACAAAATAGGCCAAACCAGCTTTAAAGACAACATATTTCTTAAATGAAGCGGTATGACAGCAGCTGTGGGATTCATTAATACCTTGCAAAATTCATAACACAATTAACAAAACATCTGCTTGAACCCTTTGTACTTCATATGTTGGGATTCTGCAATAGCACTGAAATTTGCTCTGAGAGCTGTCTCGTATTAAGGTCAGACTTGTATTCACATCATGAGAAATAGATGATGATCACTCGCCAGTGGACAAGATTTGAAACACGCGTGCAACATAGTAGAGTTGTGGCTGCAAAGCCTTTGATCAGTGCAGTATGTCTGATGGTGTGTTATTTCTCCTCATCAGCAGGCAAGTGGAGACAGCAAGGTGAAAGGAAACAACATGTCAGGGAACAATGCTTCTCATGGGAACGTAGCCCAGCAGTGCACTGTCTGTGCCAGGGTATGTTCTGTCGCCTCGCTCAGTTTAACAGCAGCCAATCAGTGGCTCGAGGAGAAAGCAGACATCACTTCAGCTGTGAGATTCTCACTAGGGGCCGATGGTTATTCTGTGCTGTGTCTTTTTCTTCCAGGAGGAGGAGCTGGCACAGCAGGGTTTGCTCTTTCAGAGTTTTGGACTTGCACTGTCAGCAGGAAGTGCACCGGACATGGATGCGACGCCAGTGTTTGCCGATTTACCTCCAGGTTTAGGTTTCTATGACATACGCAGGCGCTTTGTGGATCGGGCAAAGAGGATTGATACCATCTCCCGAGCTCTTTTCCCAATGAGCTTCCTCATGTTTAACGTCCTCTACTGGCTTACCTACAAAGTTCTACGACATGAGGACCTCCTAGCTGCACTGTGACAACACAACGACTGAGGACCACAGAGACACTGGATACCTTTAATTCTGCTCTCTTCACTGAAACATTTACAGGCTGAGAGTCCTCAGCTGAGCCGTGGAAGATGCGTTGTGACTGCATGTCCGGTGCCATTTGGAAATTCCATGACATGGGAGAGTCCATCGGTCTCTTTAAATTTTTAATCCTTCCAAAGAAATGCACTTTTTATTGGCACTGATGCTTTATGCATTACACGTCAGGGTTTCAGTATGTGTGTACAGTCGGAATCTTAAGAACATCAACGAACACGTTTTTTGGACAGATTTCTGTACATGCAGTTGTTGTAGCTTCACCAGGCCTACGGTTTTTATTGTGCACTTCTTTTACTGGTGCCATGGTCAGCAGGTTTCATATCACAGAGGCTAAACACACATCACAACAGGCAGGAACTTTGAAACAGCAGCAGCTCGGCTCTGTGTCTCACCTTGGCTGCAGCTTTACAGACATGTGAAACACATAAATGAAAATATTTAGTTTTTTTGTAGGCTGCAAATCTAGGATGTCATGCTATTTCTAATGACACGACTATAGTTTTCATCAGAATATTTCCAAGTTCACTCACATTTTGAATCCTATCACTGATAAAGACTGGAGTAGTCTGTTCTCAAAATGTTTCTCAAATTTAAATGAAGGTATTTCATGCATAAAGAAGTAAAGGATACACTGTCCTGGGATTTGTAGACATCACTGTATATTGATACAGCATGGTACACACATAGCCAAATAGTGTTTATCTTTTATTATTATTTCTTGCCTAAAGACCCTGTTCAGATCGGCTTATTTGGTGTAGAACAGTTATCAGAACGTGTTTCTTAACTTGTACCGAGTTCCCCTCAGGCCTGCATAATGGTTGTTGTGTTGGTGTTTAACAAAGTCTAACTAAGTTATACACTGAGAATATGTTGTCTCTGTGTATTTTTCCCTTAAGAAACGAGCATTTCTCCGAAAGTCTTTGTTGGTCAGTATGAAATAAAGAAATACTTTAATTTGAAATACTGAATCCAGGTTTTTTATGTATGAGGACAAATGTAACACAATGGCAGGATCTAAACCACAAACATTACGCATCATTTGAACATTTAATTATCAGTTCTAACATTTAAATTATCATATTAAACTAGGATTTCTCTAAGGCCAGAAGCATCTCTCCAGCACTGAATTTAGATCTGTCTTCCCTCTCATACTCTACTGTCATGTGGCACAGAATGCCACTGTGATAATGTAATTGATCCCATGGCTTGCTCGGTACCTCACACTGCATGGCATTTTTAATATATTGATAGATTAGAATTTCTGTGCACACACCTGAAGACCAGGTCCATCTCTACAAACCTACTCTCACATTAAAAATAAATCTTGTTGTAAAATGAAGCTGTCATATTAATATTTCATTTAAAAAGGTAGCTGTCACATGCATATACAGCGCAGTAGGAGGAGCAGGGCTGCATACATCAGCTCTGAGAGTCTGTGTGAAATGCAGATGGGCTCTTCCTATAAATAGATTTCAGATTTTATGTTGGAAAATATGAATTATATCTTTATCTTTTTAAGCTCTTCATCAGTGACACAACTATGAGTACTTGAATATGGCATGGGCTTAAGAGAACATAAACCATATCCGAAAAAGCGACAGAACCTCAGGAAAGTTTTTCTAAAGTGTTTCCTCACATTTCTATAACCTTTGTTTTGACAGCAGAATGAACTGCTTGACCCTCGCTACTTCTCATTTTTCATCTCATGTGCAAAATCTGAGATTTTGTATCTTTAGCCACAAGAGGGTGGTGTTCACTTGTTTATGCTCTATGTGAGCACGTTGCAGTGTGTCACCACATTATACAGCAGGAGAGACTCTCCTTTGCACTCTACGGGATGAGGATCTCTGGCTGTTTGGGACTTTTTTATGTAGAATTGAAATTAAAATTTCATTTGTTTTTTTATATTTACAAATTGTAAAATTAACCTGGCAAAAAAGAAAAACTACCCTTTTCTACAAATGGTTAATTACACAAGATTTAAATGTGCATCATCATCTATCTAGCCATCTTATTTCCAACCATTTTTGAATGAGGTTTTGAATTGCTGCAGGCCCCAAATGTCAGCCTAAACTATGGCTGTCACTCAGTGAGTCAGTTGTTCTAATCCATCCAAACCTTTTAATATGCTTTTACTCTTTGTTTGTCGCAGATGAGCGATTAAGCCAGATCCACACATTAAATCAGAGGGTGATTTCCCTCGCTCAGTAGAGTCTGGGGACGAAAACTTAAAGCCTGGTCCCAACGGATGTCTTAATTGTGGGGCATTTAAGAAAGCATTTTGCTTAAATGGTGCTGAAAGGATGGAAGGAGCACACGCATTGAGGAAATACAAACCTCCACACGTGATGTTTAATACTATATTGACTTACCATGCCCACTGCTCCACCCAAACGCTGACTGGGGACAAATGCTAACGTTTTAAATAAATGCATACCAGATAAAAGCCTCCTCTGTTGATGTTTCACAGTGATGGGACCCTTTCCAAGCGATATGCTCTCCTTGATTTTGTGGATGTAGGCAGATAGAGGGGGATGAGTTTGGACTGGAGAACCCTACCTACTTTCATATGTGAAAAGTGGGATTTATAATTGAGCCACCAAGATAAATAGCATATAGAATATATTACAGAACAGGATATAAAATATGCAAAGACAAAGTATGTAAAAAAAAAAAAAAAAAAAAAAAAGGTGTTATTCCTGGTGGAAGGTGCATGTTGCACATAAATTCCGATCATAGTATTATTTTTTCTCCTTTTGGCACAAATGTATAAAACATCAACATTCATTCTGCATGTGGTAAAACACTAAAATGAATCAGGGATGTTTGAGGACATTTGCAGTAAGTTGCTTTTCCATGTTGGAAGAGGGGCTGGTCTCCCTGGGACCCTCCACCAAGGTGTCCACTGGCTGGAGACGTGGCAGCGTCTCCGGTCATATGATTTTAGTTCATGCTCGAACCCCACCCCGTTATCCCCTCCCTCAAAAGATTTTTTTTTTTTTTTTTTCTATTATATCGCTTGCCCGTTATTTTAGTGTGGGATGACACTTTTAACATCGGCCAAAATCTTAAAAGTCCTGCAAAATATTCGCTGCACAACTCTGGTCAAATACTCGACATGGCATCCAGTGACGGTGACCACCCAAAACAGAGCCATTTTTAGACGTTTACTGCTGACGTTTACAGAGGCTTCAAATAGCTTCCGTTTTACTCTGGTAGTGATTGGACTCCTCTGTACTTACCCAGTGAGCTAACATATTGGTTGAACAAGTCCGACATCCTACACTTCAATGGAGGAACAGCCCAAAGATCGGGCACAAGACAAGAAATACCACCACCAGGGAGAGGACAGACACTCTATTCAACACCCAACTTGTCTAAAAAATGATCAGAGCCACTTCCAGCGCCAGCATCAGGAAACGCAGACGAAGAAAACAGGTTGGGCCATCCGGAAAAGTGAGCTAACGCTTGCTAGCCTTACTCAGCTAATGTCAACGAGCCGACTAGCATTTGCTAACTAACGTGAACTCCATCGTGATGGGGGGGCTCAGCCTGCTAGCTAGCTGTTTATTCAAACTATGTGCCGTTGACCGGAATTATTTAAGAACGTTACAGTTGGTGAGTAGCTAACTGAGAAAACCGCTAGCTGACCACTGTCGGATCAGAAACATCTATTAAGTGAGCTAGCTACATGGCTAGCTGACGTTGCGTGACAGTTGTCGCTGGTGGTGGTTTGACATATCGGGGATTGACCTTGTGCGCCGGTTTCACCACCCATTTTTCTTTTGCAAATGCAGCTAAATCATGTCAGAAAACCCGGCTGGGTTACCATGTGTTATAAACGCATTAACCGTGACATGTGCATGGCGAGTCGCCTTCTATAGTGGCCAAAGCTTCATCTTATTCATTTCAGCGTGCTTGTGTCCAGGAGAGGAAAACGAGCCGGCTCCACTGGAATGTTCTGAGCTGCCATTTCCTGTCGGCCATGTTAGAATATCACTGCGAGCTAATGCTATAGTTACCTGGCTAGTTAAGAATTTTTTGTACAGCGACGGTACTTTGCTCTGCTGGCATGGCGTTGTCGGCTTTTGCTTAATTGCGTCGCTGGTTTGGCTATGGCCATAAGATAGCCTCCTTCTGGTCATAGTCAAGACGTGTTAATACCAAACGAGTCGCTGGCTAGTTGACATTAGCTAAAGCTAGCCATCCCTGACAGGCCTGTTGCATGTTGTTCAGTCAACGTGAAGCCACGCAGCAGCTCGATTATGTTAAAGATATGATTGAACAGACACTGTAAGCATGCACCTTACGTTTGCTGGCAACTATGCCAACATGTTTGCTTGCAAATAAGCGAGAACCTGCCCCTCTATAATACGAGAAGCGAGTCTGTATGCAGACACTGTGTGTACTGAGCCTACAGACATGAGGGGCAGCACCATTTAATGAGAAGCCCCACGTTGACACAGCAGTTCCAATGAGTCTGAGCAATGCATACACCGATTTGTGGCTCAGTGCCAGTACTAATGTATTTCATAAATGCTGTTCTGAGCCATCCCTTTACACCTTGCAGCACCTTGTATTTGGTGGCAGATCAGATGTTCTCAAAATATAGAATCAGCTACTAGTCCAGCTGCAGTTTACAGCTGTGAAGTATATGTCCACAATTGATTAAATACAGTGAGTACCCAGCTCACCTTGAAATGTGTTCGGCGATACATTTTCAGGCATCAGTATGAAAGTTCATTTGCAAAGGCATGGAGATTTTTATCTCTTGTCAGGTACCTTTCCTTTCTTTGTCTCACTGCTTAGGATATAAGTTGCTGGACAACAATATTTGAGTGCTGCGATCATTTCTTATAAAAGATGAAGTTATCCTAACACACTAAATCGATCATGGTTTGCATAAGAAACACCACTTAAAATCTGTGTGGATGGCACATTTGTAATTATAAATGTGAGTGATATGTGGATAATTGACATAATTTTGAAATATGAGTTACATGCAAGTATGATGGTATGCAACATGTAGTGTAGTTCCTGCACCATAATCATTTCATAGGTTTAGTGAATTATGAGTCCTGTATTTTTCATTACTGCATTACAAATACTAATTATTTTACACAGTACGCCAAAATAGTTCTTGTGTAAAGTTATTTTCCCTAAGTGGTAAAGGTCAAATGAGTTGACACTGTGTTTTTGTAAAATTTCTTGCAGTTGGGGCAGTTTTCTGCAAGGTCTGAAGGAATGACTGAGGTGCTCTATCATTTCAGTATAAACTGATTTTGCTTCCCCTTTCAGGCAATAAAAAAGTAAACATCAGTGAGGAGGAGGGGGAGAAGAATCCACATCTGTCTGATACTGTTGGTATGTCACATCCCCCCAACAGCAATGGTAACAGACACACAAGTAATACAAATGTGAAGCAGAAGTCAACACAAAAGCTGTACACCACTGTTCCAAAAGTGAGCAGCAAAGGATTGGACCATAAGAAGAATATGGACCTTAAAAATGACAAGGAAAAGGCCTTGGATTTGAATCATCATGAGGGCCAACCTTTGGATAAGAAAGACTCTGTGTTGCTTCAAAATGGCGTTGTAAACTGTGGCTTAATTACAAATGGCTATTCTAGCAAGGACAATGATGGCAGCGGCTCTGAAGGTGGATATACGACTCCGAAGAAACGCAAGGCCAGATGTAACAACGCAAAGAACACTGATAATGTGATTAGAGAAAAGGAGAAAGACATGCAGCAGGGCAACACTACACAGGAGCATGGGGCTTTTAATCTCGAGGCGGCCGAGAAGGGAGTGACTTCCAGACTTGACGGCTTTAGAGCCACCCATAAAGTCGAAGCTCAGTCAGCAGGGAGACGGGCTGTTACGTCAGAGGCTTCAATGGGTGAATCTCAGAGGAAAAACTCTGATGGCAAAACAGTTGGCACCTTTGGTAAAAAGACTGAGGAAAGGCACAAAGCCAAGCTTTCCTCACCTTCAAAAGAGGACTCATGGACTTTGTTCAAGCCCCCTCCAGTATTTCCTGTGGACAATAGCAGTGCTAAAATTGTTCCCAAGATCAGTTATGCAAGTAAAGTAAAAGAAAACCTCAACAAAGTAGCTCAAGGTGGAGGAGAGGCACTGCCTCCTCCTGTTAGACTGTCGCAGGTTCCCATGTCTGCTATGAAAACTATCACCTCAGCTAGCTTTACTAATGGTCCTGTTTCTGGAAATGGAAACGGCTGCCCAGTGGGTACCTTCTTTGCTCCTGCTGCTAGTAGTATTCCACCAGCCCCATCTATCCCAAGTGGCGAGAATGTAGCATCTCCTTTGGAAAGTAACTGTAGCTCTACAACTAGTCCTATAGATGGAGAAGCATATGAGCTTAGAAAGTGTACTCTTTTAATTTACCCTTTAAATATGCAACCTGTGCTCCCTAGTGCTCGTCACCTCGACCCACCGGCTGCTCAGACAAATCAGAAAGCCTTGGGAGATATCTTCCAGAATCAGTGGGGGCTTTCCTTCATCAATGAGCCCAACTTGGGGCCAGAAGGAGGAAGTGGCCAGGTGCCTGCAGAGGACAAAACTACTGTGGTCACACCTCAAAGCGAGTGTCAAGCTGTTGCGGCCAAGGCTGCCCAGCCCTGCTTTGATGTTAGCCCAACATTCTTGGAGCCTGGCACTTTGGCTCAAGACCCTGAGAAAAGGACTTGTGCCCCTTGCAATGTGTCTAATGCTTGTTCACCTGCTTGTGTGACGAGTGAGGAGGAGAACAAGCTGCAGCCTTGTGGCCAGGAAAAGACAAAAGCTGAGGGCAAGGGTGCAGCTTCTGCTGCGTCAGCCCCCAGTAAAGACAACGGTGCTAAGCCTGCACAGGGCCAACTAACCACTTTGTTGTTTGGCTCATCTAAAGAACAGGCCCACTCTAAAGACATTGGCAGACGGTGTAGCTGGGGGTCCTTTGACATTAAAGCTGCTGTCACTTATCACACTAAAGGTAACTTTGACCATTTCTAAAGTTAATTTGTGTAACCATTTAAGTTGTAATCCTTAAGATATAATTGCTGGTTGATTTGGTGACACCTGGGTTGTTGGTAGTAACAGAGATTCAGGTTTAATACTAAATTACAGTGACACCAGACAAACTCACAAGTGCATTTCGTAACTGCTCCACAGTAAAAACCACCTTGTGTTTCTGCAGTTGAATGCGTTTATTGTGAAGCATTAGGAAATGTTCAGTTTGCATTGGGGACAGGGCTCTGGTGTGACTGGGAGTGAAAAATGAACAGTGAGGCTGATATTGATGAGATAAGATTACAACCCATAACGCTGGATTTCATGCTGCGTTGTCTCCTGAACATGTCGTGCGTGGGAAGGCACTTTGAATCTGGGAATGGTAGATTCCCCCATTAACAATGAAAACTAATATGCAGAGAGGTGATTACAGACTGGAAATACACTGAATGGCTGTTGCAGAAAAAACGCAATAGTGGCCTAAACATGGTTTTGTTTTTTGAAAATCTTAAGGATTACAACACGTGTTCAAGTACTATCTAATGTTTGGAGAGATCAGTTTTGTATTTCGTGATCAATTCATGCAGATGCTGAATTAATGTGCCTTTTTCCTTCAACAGAAATGGAATTCATTTTGAACTTGCAAAAACAAGGTAAATTCAACTTGTTGGTTTCACTTTTTCCAAACCTCTGTTTTAAGAACTCAGCTCTGTTTTCTCAACAAGAATTAGATCTAGAAGTCTAACACCGTTTCAGCATTTCACTTCATTTGTGAGCTCTATTTCTCACAGAGTTTGTGACATTTCAAGCTCTGCTTCTTCTTCTTCATAAGTGCGCGGCCTGTGCAGCTCTTGCGGCACATAATCAACATGAAAACACAGAGGAGCCAGACTAAGCTGTTTACATGCTGAATCCAAACATTGACATCACTTCTTTTTCTCTTAATGGAGTTATTCTAACCCCAGCTATGAACTTCATACGAGTAAAATGGCCTGGTAACAGTCTGTCCGTGACAGTGGTGTAATGTTAGGGTTTCTATTTTTATGTGCTTGCAATATACATCTTTTTCTTTTTGACTGACGTTTTAGTTCATAAATACTGTTAATCTGCTGGGAAACATCCTGAGGCTTGTTTAGCTAACTTCTTGCTATAAATCACTGTAGGGACTTGCACAAATAGGTTTTTGTTGTGGTTGGTCTGCATGTCAGAATGTGCACAAAGGCCGCATTAATGCCTCTCAAGGACAGATAGTTGTATATTGTGGACTAACATCACGTAACAGTAAATCCTTGAAAGACAAAAGGCCACATTTGTTTTATGACTAAACAGCTGAAACATAAGTAACCCAAGGTAATCACCAACAGAGACACTGTTAAAATTACTGAGTGTGACATACTGCGGGTGTATGGTCCTCTGGTACTGCAGTCATGCCAGCTGGCAAGTGAAATACAGCAATTACTCCAGACAGTCTGTCGATACCAGCACAGGCATGTGTGCAGAGATGTTTTAGGCTGTGTTAGCTGAATATCCAACTGCTAGTTAGAATGAAACGCGCCGTCACGACTGGGGCTGAGTGCTGTTTGAAACCTTTAGAGACAACAGCAAAACCGTTTTTATTTAAGAAACATAAGGCAAAGTTCTCAAATGTTGGCCAAAGTAGTTGTAGTAAAATATTCCAGAAGTGGAAAGATTTCCATTTTATTCAGGATTATCTGTTGAATACAGACGTGTTGAATGATCTAACCCGTTTCCTCCTTTTTTTTTCCCCCACTCTGCTCCAGATCCAAAAAGAGTAGTGGTTTATGATGAGACTAAGGATGGACCTGATCAGTGAGGTAGATCGTCTACAGTACTTACCTTCTTCTCTTCTGGGTGCTGCAGTTATCTACCTTGGAAATCACAAATCCTGTCGGACAGATAAAGTGACAACTGTGAAAACATTGATAGTATAGCATGACAGATTTTCCTTGGAATCTCGGGTGGAACTAACAGACTTCTTCGGGGGCATCAGACAAACGCGCACACGCTCTGGAGGGATGTGAGAGGAGCCGATCGGCGCCTCTCCAGCACGCTAAATGGACACTTTCAACTCCGGAGCTGCGCTAGTCGTTTGTCTCATGGCTCTTCAGGATGATGTTCGGGAGTTCAACAAAGGAAGGTGTCATGGATTGCACCTCCCTAAGCCTTTATCCTGTTGAACTGCGGCAGCCGTCAGTCTGACTATGGGATGCCTCAGTCATTTTCTTTCTTCACGCGTTCAAATGAGTTCATTGTAGATATGTTAGACGTTATACATACACATCTGTGTGCAAGCTTGAATTAATCATGGAAGAAAGGAGAACACACTTTGCAAAGATTGCCTTGGAGTTGTGGAATAGAGGTCTTTGGAGTCCTGTTAAACTGTATGTTAAGTGGAAGCTCACAGGTGAGGCCCCACCCAGGAAGGGAGAGCCCTGTCTTAAATCCTTTTCGAGGGGAAGTCAGAGCCCAGAAATGTAACGCTTGCTCTTTCTTTTATACTGTTATGTCTGACTAACATGATGAGTGTTATCCGCACTTCAGTGTGACCCCCCCAGAGCACAGGTACAGAAGTGCCCCGTTTGAAGGAAAGCTACGCCCCTTCATTTCATCGTTTATTACAGGTGTGCTAAAGATTTCAAAATCAGGTCTCCATTAAAGGCAAAACCTTTTCATGTAAAGCTTTTCATACATTTCACGCAGACGGTTATGAAGTCAGTCTGTGCTTTAACTCAGATACGTACATATGAATCCTGAGTAAACTGAGTGACAAATGTCAAGCGAGAGACGTTGCTACAATACGGTCTTCTGCGTTTTGTGCGATCTGTTCAGCAGCAAGACTCAGGACGACCATTCACGTTATTTTGTCTGCATTTCCGTTTGTGTACAAACTGTTCAATTCCTGTTGTCAAAGGAACACATGTTGCATTTTCCGTGTTTTTTTTTTTTTTTATTGTTTTCTGACTCCGCGTTGGGTCTTTTTTTTTTTTTGTCTTATATGGCATTGAATTTCCTGCATGTTTACTGGTGGAAGTGAGCGAGGTCAGAGGTCGCTCTTCATCGCCACGCAAAGATAACCGTAACACCACAACAACTGCAATACTAATCTAGGTTTCCCCGACTAGCCACTTTGTCAAACTGTGTCGAAATGTGAAGATGAGTTGTACTATTATGTTTTACTGTGGATAACATTTTACATTTGCAAACCAGTGTGCAATAACACCATGTGATCCATACAATGTGTGAAATGGGTTCTGTGGAGCTACAGAACCATCGCCCAAGATGCTGGTGTGGCCTGCAGTTCATTTGTTTGTTCACAAGTGTTTAAGGTGCGTGTTCAGTTTGTTGCACCAAATCCTTGAGGTGTTTTTTTGTTTTGTTTTGTTTTGTTTGTTTTTAATTGCAAAAGAGCTCACGTTGAAAGATCTAATTAAGTCTAGGGAGCCCAAATTTGATAACTGCTAACTGGCCAGCTGTGACATCACTTTCATCACCATCTCCAAATCAGGATTGGTTTACTCGACGTAACGAAGGAGCCGTCAAGGTTCCCGTGTCCTCTAGAAGATATGATTTGGTTAATGTGTGGATTAATAGCACTTTATGTAAACTAATTGCTTTTATCTTTTAATTATTAGAGAGATCTATATGTACTGACAAGAAATACTCCTTGAAAGAATGGCTCTGGGCTGTTACTTTTCAGAAAAAAAAAACAAGTTGATAAATACAGAATTATTAAATGTAACTCAGGTAGTGTTGATAAAGCCATGACTGTGTTAAATATTGTTTTTGCCAAATGGCCCCTGTCATGTAACATTCTCAAATTGGAAATGTTGAAGTGGAGTCCTCTTACACAGAGTCTCAAATGATGTGACAAAACACCAAATAATTACTCGTGAGGAAAACTGTCATGGCGTGCAAGGTGCTGTCATTGATCATTTTGGGCTCTAAAAATCAGTTTTCCTGCTCATTTTCCCTTAAAAAAAAAAGAAGCACATTGCTCCATGCATTTTCTACGTGTACAAGACTGTAATCTTCTCCTTGCAATCTTTTGATGGTTGATTTTCTCCCTCATTTGTTCTCAGTGAAGCACCTCTTGATTTATTATTGCTGAACATCAGTGGTGTTTCTGTGGGGTCGCTACAATCTGGGTATGAGCTTTTCGAGTGCGCCTCTTTCCACTGTGTCCTGATTAGGCGCCACCGAAGCTCGCGCTCGTGCGCAGAGACGGGAAGTCGTAACTGCAGCCGGTTGTCTTGACATTCAACTTCCACGTCTGATCTCAGTCAGCTCTCTGGTATTTAAAACGCTTTTGTTTTGGCTTCCATTGTACAGCGTGTGATGGATGAGTGTATTATCATATGCTGCCCTCTGAATAAGAACAATTGTGTCGGACGCGGTCGATGAGGAAGCCGAGGGTATTCGAGGAGATATTGGCCGTTAGCATTTAGACTTTCATGTTTTTTTCCGTGCTTGTGGAAGTTGACATTTAACCTGTCATAAAGTTACATGAAACCCACAGTTTAATTTCTTCTGATTGCCCGTAATCTGCAGACAAAGTGACGTAATCAGGTTCCCATGTACCAAATTGTTCAGGCTGAAAGCATTACCAGTGGACAGAGATGCATCTGCAGGCTTCTCAGTGTAAAACAGGGTGATCAAATGAGTAGTATTTGATGTTACTGTAGTCTTACGACCTTTTTAAACTTTTTTTTTTTTTTTTTTTTTTGAGAGGATAGTCCTGCACAGGGGAATCAGAGAATCTCCCATACTCCCACCCCAAGGCTCCTCTTTTTCAAGCACTTATTACAGCAAAAAGGCTATGTCGAATATGCATTTATAAAGAGAGAACTATTATTTAGCACTGTAGCCTGCAAACCAAAAACTGGTTCATGAAGCTGAGTCGATGGTTAATCAGTGGTTGGGGGGGAGGGGGAGGGGGAGGGGGAGGGGGGGGACTGAGGGTTTGAGTGACTGACTGTTGGTGTGTTGAGACAGAAAAGCCTGATCATGTGGAGTTTATATTTCCACCCCCTCAGGATGTGCAATCACCTCAAGGATGCTGATGTAGGCTTCCAGGTTGTGAGTGACGAGCTCGGCCTCGTTGTTTCGTGGGTGCGTGCATAGCGAGTTCTATTATATGCAAGTTCCTCGTATATTTCAACCCCCCCCTCCCCCCCCAATCATCCCTCTTGTTCATGTTCAGGTGCCTGCGTGGAGGAAAAAAAAAGTATACTTTTACAGCAATTTTGATTGTTTAAAATCTGCTTCCAGCATATATCCGTGCCATTTTTTTTCTTTGTTTTTGTAACATTTGCAACGCTGTCTAAGTTTTCTTACAGCTAATCCTGATTCTTTCTTCTAAGCGACGTGGACGCGGCTGAAAGCAATGAGCGTTTTTCTGTGTGTTTGTAGGTTTTTTTTTTTTTTTTGAAAATTTCACGGCTTGTGTTCAGAACTGTGTGACCTAAAGCCAAAATCAGTTTGAATGGGATGGATGACAGCCGCTTGCTGGTGTACGCTCATGGCAGTCTATTGTCAAGTTAATGTCTGAAGTAGCACATAATTGATTTGAACTGATTTAACAAATTGATGTTTTAACATGTTTTTTTTTTTTTTTTTAATGTTTTGAGTTATAACCTAATTTATCCATAGATGCACAAGTAGGATGAGACTAAAAGGAATAAATGATACAGAAAATCAAGATGTCTCATTTTTGATGAGTTTTAGATGATTTAGTTACTGATTAAGGCTGACGTAGACCTGTTTTCCCCCCAGTTACCAGAGTTCCTCTTAATATATTTTTTATTTGTAGTAATGCTGATCATGTTGTGAGGGGGAGTGAGGTATTAACGTGCGGTTCAACATCTCTGAATCTGCTTTCGCCAAAGGTACACTACTCAGATATTCAGCTCTTGAATGGCAAACGCACAGAACGGGGGGGGGGGGGGAGAGACGTTGTTGATGATGTCATAACCAGCTTCCTGACATCGCGCTGGGTGTGGAGGAGTTTTTAGTGGAGAGAAGTCACTACTGTAGCAGCTGAATGTCGCTTTGAGTGTGTTATTAGACAGTGTGAGAGAGGAGAAATCTTCAAAAAAAAAAAAAAAAAAAGATAAAACAAATACCGAAAGTGCTGCTTCTTCATCCAGTAATCAATCGTCTGTAATGGGAAATGCTGGACTTGGTGTTTGTGCTCGACTTAAAAACTGTCCCTCCTTTAAACTGTCTTTGCCTCTTGTGGAAATGTTTTAATTTAGGGGGCTTTTTTTTTTTTTTTTTTTTTTTTCTGTTTTTATTCAATGACGCCTGAGAGGAACAGTGTTCATGATTCCACACACGCTGAGTGAAGTCAGCAAAGGCAACACGAGTCGTCTCTCCAGGATTCAGTCATGAAAAGAGGTGAAATGTTGTGCCGAGTCATCTTTTTCTTTCGTTTCTCTGTGTCATCTCAAATGGCTGTTGTGCTTGTTGATGCTTTTTTTTTTTTTTTTTTTTTTTTTCCTTTTCATCAATTTTACATCTCTTGCCCTCCCCCCCAGTGAAATACGAGGCAATAGCATTTCTTTCTCAAATGTCTTACAGGTTGACATTTAAGTTTTTAAGTGAGCGGTCAGATTATTTCATTTTGTTTTGACTTTAACAGAAGTGTCACATTACAATGTTTTGGTTTTTTTTTTGAGAAAAAAAAGCATGATAATAACCCTCAAATTCCAAACAATGTAATAGAGTCAATAAAAAAACCCTCCAGTGTTCACAATTTTAGTTTCCATTAAAATGTCAAATTTTCATGAAGAACTCTGTGTTGTGTGTGTGTGTGTGTGTGTGTGTGTGTGTGTGTGTGTGTGTGTGTTCTGCCTCATATTTCTGCTGTGGATCATATGATCAGTGGTCAGTCTGACTCACATACTGCAGACTGACTGACCTATATCAGCTTTGTTTATGACGAAACAGCCTTAACACATATGCACAACTATAAATATGTTTGAACTCTTAAATTAACCTTAAGATAAGATGAGATAGCCAGCTGATACTGTGATATAGCAGTGGTAGAATGAAACTCAATACATTTACTCTGATACTGTACAATCTTTAGCGACTTGCTGCCCAGAGTTTTCCTATTTAATACTGTTAATATCGTAGTTTTATTCTGTTTATTTAAGAGCTTCAGTTAACTTTGCTCAGTAAGATTGTTCATACAAAACACGGTTTGATCACATCTTAAACTCTGATGCACTCGTTCCCTGCAGAAATCTCCCTCTGATCAAGTCAGCTCAGCCTCTCGTCCAAGCTGATCATTTTTCAGTGCAAATCACTTTCCAGAACTTTCTAAAATCAAGGTTCATTTTTCAGAGTTCTTCCACAGTGATGTGCCTTATTTTTATTTCAGTATACAGTCAGTAGGTTGGTGTGAAAGTGCATGAACAAACAGCCACAATAAAGCCAATATATGAAGAAGTTCAAATAAACTCAAGCTCAACTGGCTGCAGCAGTAAGATGCTCCTCAATACATCAGTAATAATAATCCAGTAATATAATGTATTAGTAACACTGTGAAACAGGACATTCTGCAGTACTTAAAGTTATGATACTTTCAGTCATATTATTTATTTACTTTTCCCTAAGAGTTTTAATGCAGGGCTTTTTCTAAATAACTGAGCACACTGTCAGTATGGAGCTTTCAGGGGCCCTGGGACAGTTGCCCACTTTGCCTGTTTGGTAATTCACTTTTGGTAATTTATGATAATCTATGATAAATATGTGACAGTAACGTTTGAGGAAAAGAGGAGCTCACGTTGCGTACTGATTACTTTAATGTCTTTTTTGTTTGCCTCGAAAAGTCCACACATAACAGCAGCAGACTGAGCGTCATGGAGGAAATGTTCAGGTATTTTGGGCAGTGCTCAGATTTTTTTCAGCCTACGCCACTTTTAAGAAAAGTTCTGCCAGCTAAAAGTCAGACAGAGCTAATCTACATCTAAATCTAAAAACCACTGAATGTGCAGACATCTGTCTCTTGAAGGCCTCTTTTTTTTTTTTTTGACAGCATCTGTTAGGAAATGTCCCTGCTCAGTGACAGATGCGTTCACAGTCGCGTTATGTTCAGACAGGCTGCTGGAGCCAGGACAGCCGCATTGGTGGAGGCCGCGTGGCCGTAATGAGCTCAGCTTGGTGTGGAGGTCCTGGGGAGCTGCTGCACCATCAGTGAGCGGAGGTGCTGCTGACTGTTGTTCAAAGACGCCCCCTTGTGGATGAAAGACTAACACACTGACTGCACCACTGCGAGCCTGAAGAGATGCTTTCATCATCTGTCGTGTGAATACGTATAAAAATAAACTGCAGGATAAATTAAAGTATGTAGTTTTAACTTCTAATCTGACTTCTTTAAGATTTATTTTATTGCTAGACTCTTTTCAGGACATCTTTTTCTTTATGACAACTTCAGTATCATCACCTGCTTCATTCGCTTTAACACTAAAATAAATCTATCTGTGTCCAGGACGTGTAAAAGACTGAAAATGCTGACTGTCATGTAACATGATGCACATAAAAGAATTCCTTTCACCTCACATCGCGTGCATGTATGTGTTGTGCCACCTGTGTAGATCTGAGAGTTGAGTGATTACTGGGATGGCCTGGGTCGCTGTGGACACTGCAGGTGGCATGTTTCCACCACAAACACACACACACACACACACACACACACACAGAGTTTTTTTTTCATTCTGTCCATGGAATTGAACCGGTGTTTACCGCCACCCCCTCAATTTTACCTCCGTGATTACTCTGTACTTGACGGAGGCCACATGGGGCTTGATGGTTAGTGCTCTGCTGCTCGGAGAGATTGTCCAACGTGCTGCAAGGTCACTAAAAGGTTTGATCTTTGTTCCAACAGCTCATCTCTGCTGAGGTGTTTCTGAACAAGACGTGGAACTTCTTCGCACTCCGCGACAACTGCGAAAAGGATGAGCACAGCGTGACCCCTTTTTGGCAAAGAAAAACAAATAAATGTCCCAGAGACAAAGAAGTGCTCCAGGATTAAAATCTATAGAACTCACTGAAATACGTATGGATTCCAGCAGGATGTTGACCTGCATCTGATCTGGAAAAGACTCTCCATCTTTGACATGGATCCAGGATAAAAATACTCTGTTACAAGTAAAGGTCCTGCATCAGGACCTCACTTAAGTAGACATGCAGAATTATTAGCAACAATATGTGGTTAAAGTATCGAAAATAAAATTATTTGACCCCTCTGAGTGTTTTATTATATGACATTTATAAGCACTTTGCTGTGACAGCTGCTCAAGGTGGAGCAGGTTTTAACTGCTTTACATATAGTCTGATTCTGATTCTGATTCTGATTCTGTTTCGTCCAGTGGTTCCTAACCACAGGGTGGTTCCTAACCACAGGGTGGGCCCCTCCCCAGGGTCGCAAGATAAATATGAAGGGCCATATTTATCTTGTGTTGGATCAACGCAACTTACTAGACAACAGTAAAAAGAAAAAGCAAATGTTTACATCAGTGAGATCAGTCAGTTCCAGCTTTATTCAGGCCCACAGGATGAAGGACTTCATTTGGAAAACACATGTGCGTTCTGGGGCTTTTTAAAGCTGATCAGCTCTCTGGCACTGACTGTCAAATGTGACACTGAACGGCCAGTTCCTCTCAAGCCGCGTGTAATTGTGCAGCTATTAATCAGGCCTCATGTTTGAGCGGCTGCTCAATAAAGCGTGGTCTTTTCCGTCTGTTGCTTTCCGTTTGGTTTTGTAAGTCACTACTGACAGAAGCCTGATATATGACATTTCTCCGCTGTGCAGGTCAAGAAGTGTTTTATGGAACAGTTTTTCTATTGAAAGCCCTCCCACATTTTGATGAGTCCTTACACGCTGTTCAGTCTTGACAGGGACAGAAAGCAGGAGCAGTGTATCATCCGAGTGCATCGCCTGCTTTCTGGGATGAATATATCAGCTCTGAGCAGACAGTCCCTGACATTTAGTGATCTGTGATGATCACCATAAACCTTACATCATCAAATGTCAGACTCAAGCACTTGCCAGAGTTTGCAACTGATCTGATGTACATCATGGTTCAAAGAACAAATGCTGCAGGCGCGGTCCCAATGTTCACCCGGAGCCTTAAAACACTGAACCCTCTCAGACTTTAATTAACATCAGCCGTGTGCTCAGCGAGAACGTGTGAGCGCAGGAAGGTGCATGGGCTCAAAAGGCTTTAGCAGACTGTGAAATCACAATGTAGCGGGGGCAGAGGAAAGTAAAGTGCATGGCTCGTATTTCGGTGATTATAGCTCACTCTGTACACATTTATATTTTAGAAGCACACGTTCTCTCTATGATTTTATTCTGGTGCTTTCAGGCTGTCCACCATGGCGCTGAGAGCTGCATCATGACCTCTGCGCTGATTTCACAGGATAATGCCAGCAAGGCTATCCCTCTATTTTGAGCAATGCTAAGAGTCTGCAGCTGTGCTAGCAGCTCTGTGAGGCTGTACTTAGGCACATGGCTGTGGTGAGCTAAATGCTAATGCTAGCATGGCAAAATGCCCACTGTGACAATGCTAACGTGCTGATATGTAGCAGTAATGCTTGATAGTTTGTTAGCATGCTAACATTTGCTAATTAGCACTAAACACAAAGTACAGCTGAGGCTGATGGGAATGTGATTAGTTTTGCAGGTATTTGGCCATTAAACACATCAAATCAAACATCTGTCGTAAATTTCATGACATTTCATCCTGTTGTGGTTTAGGTATTTTACTCTTTAACCACAAGTTTTCCAAAAGTTGGCTGATCACCAAAGCCAAAGGGATTCCTCCTCTGGGGACCATGAGAGCTGCAGAGCAGTGCTGAGGAGACTTAATACATACATGAAATCTTCTGATTATATGCTGCACTGTCATCATCCATCACTAAAGCTGTCCATATATCGAGGCACAGAGGTCTCAGAAACATGGCGCATGTCCCCAGTCCTGTCTCACCACAAACACCAGTCACTTACACTCTACGCGTGGAATCCCGATCAGGGCCAATCATTCATTTCCTGTTTACTTGCACTCCCTCGTGTCCACTCTTCTTGACACTTGTTCATGAGTGAGGGGAAGATGGAGCGAGTTGCAAAAGACTGGAAATCCATAAGCGCGGGCAGACACTGTGACACAGGTCACGGCGTCTCTTCAGCACTGCACTAAAGAGATCCAGATTTACTGAATTATTGAAATAAGACCTGACATAGTCCAGCTGTATTGATGGTACTGCAGCTCAAAACATATAAAACAGATACATGATGAGAGAGTGTGGCCAGTGGCCTCCGGTGCTGCCTGAAGACTGTGGCGAGTGCAGCTGGCCTGCTGATGATTCTCTTCTGGTCATCAGTAATATTCTCTCAGCAAACTGCTGCATATTGTTTGCTGCTAGGTGGAATTAAGCTTTGTGTGCGGGTGGGCTGCTGTGGAGGAGGGGGGCACTTTTGTGTGATATGGGCCATTGACTGCTTTTCCATAGCTCAGGAACAATAATGAGATTTTTTTCTTTCTTTCTTTCTTTTTTTTTTTTTTCAGAATATCAGTGCCGCCATTCAGCGCACTGATTGTGTTTATGAAATTGTGCATACATCTCTCAATGCTGGAGCAGGGGAAGGGAAAGCTATTTTCAAAACATTAGCAAATTGTTTTCTGTTATTGTGCAGAGATTGATAAGAGTATGTGTTGTCTAAACACACCGACACACACACACACACACACACACACACACACACACACACAGGAAAAAAAAAAACATAAAAAAGCAAGCTATGGCATGGAATTGCCTATTGCTCTTCCCATCCATTGAAAAGGAAAAAAATACTTAAAAAACATAAACTATATCACCTTTCTTTCATGGTGCCATTAAGCTATAACTACAGCTTATTCGATCGTTTCTTAGCGCTGTGTTTTTTTGTATTTCTACTGTAAAAATATCTTATTTACTATTTTACCCTTCATGTGCTTGCTGTTTACACCGCATTCACGGGTCTACATCATGCATTTGATGTATTATTACATTACCGCGCCGCTTATCAAATTTTCCTGATGAGACATAAAAATGACCTTGAGTTTGACCTTGCCTTTTAAAGCCTCTGCTGCATTTCTCACAAGCAGATATTGCATCAAATTACTGGAGATTTCACACAAATCACACGTTATCTGATTAAAAACCTCTGTGTGGCCGTGTAAACCCCCGGACATGTTTTTGTTCCCTCTCTTGCATGGTAGCTTACAGCTCTCAGTCGCGTTTGCAGCGACTTCAGAGGCAGCGAAAGCGCTTGTCTGAGCTCTGCACTGCCTCGAAAAAGCACAGTTAATGTTTGTATCATAACAGCAATACTTTGTAGAGGCGGTCTTTGATGACACCGTATCACAACTGGATTACACCGTGCTGTGATGTGGCTCTTACCTGACATCAGAGGAGTCAAACTAAATATTCTGTCCCCCCTTTGAGGCCATTTCTCTTACACAGCTTTTATATTTAGCTCAAATCCCACCAATCCAGCTGTTGAACTCATCCTCTCAAACAACGCTGCAAATAACACTGTGAGCCTTTCGCTAATTAACTACAGGCCTTTCTTCCTCGACAAGGAAGTTTGTGTGTTGCGCTGAAAAATAATCAGCAGGAGGATGTTTTACACTGGGAAGCATTTTGATGTAAAATGTCAGAATGTGTTAGTGACACATAATCCAACTGTTCTGCTAAAACTATATTAGATTTCGCAGGCCTGTTGGCAATCAACAGGCCAACACACACACACACACACACACACACACACACACACACACACACACACACACACACACACATTCATCTCTCATTAATTTCATTGCTGTCAAGACAGTTTTGGGATGTCTCAGCACAGGGAGGCCTGGAAATGGACTGAAATCTCACTGGGCATGGAGCTATATTTTTTCCAAGATAGAAACTGTAAAGTGAACTTTAAAAGCCGGAGATTCGCAGCACCAAACCAAGGATTCATTAATCCATTGATAATGATCCCATCGGCACTAATACCTCTCCTCCCCTCCACCCTTTTTACTTTGTGTTTTTGCTCTGTCCTGCAGTAATAATTGACACCCTCACCTGCTTCTACATTGCAGCGTGTTGCTCACTAGTTTGCTTGAAGGCAGCTATTGATTCTGGAGCATCAGATCCATGAAGACAATGATGATGAACAATGAACAGACAGCTGCATCCTCTGTGATCTGGGCCAACACTGATGGCCTTTGTAAGCATGTAATGCCTCATCTGGTGGATAATATGAGAGAAAAGAGGCACACAATATGTGAATTTTCTGAGTCAGTTAGCGCGTGGCCTCCTCTGCTTTTCATGCTGACGGCGACATACAGCTCCCAAATCTAAATGTTGAGGCAATTATTGCTTTTCTGTAAGAAACAGAGGCTGCATTTAACTGTAAAACGCCAGGAATAATGATTATGCATTGTTTTTTAATCAATTTCCATGATAAGCATTATGTTAAACCTGTGTGACAACATATAAAAGCAATTAAATATCACATGTAGGAAAAACATGTGTTGTGACATGATGAATGCTTTGTCGAAACACATGAAATCATACTCGACATAGTTTTGTTTATGTCAAAGTAATGGGATTACATTTATCTCAGAAGAAGAATTGCATCATAAATACATTTAAATCACTCCAAAAATATGTAGATACTGACAATTTAAAAGCTCATTTTAATTTATTAATGTTATCTACAGCTGATTAATTCAATCTGTAATCTGTAGACAATGAAGCTACATTTCCTGTTTTGAGATTTTTAGATTCTAATACTCAGATGGAGTGATCTATCAGATTATGTTACCGATTCAAATTTTGGAGATTTCATTAAAACGTCACTGCAGCCCTGTTTGGGATTATCTCAACGTGTCTGTCAGATTGACAGACTCCTCTTGCGTGAAGAACAGGGCATCTGAGCTCCAGAACCATCTCTAAAACACAAAATGAAGATTAGGACACAATGAAACAGACTCACTCGGTTTGTTTCTTACCTCCACCCTCTAAAAAACAATCCAGGGACCAGTTCCACATATGAAGCTGTCTGCGTTCTTGGCTGCAGACTATTTGCCATTCCCAGAAGGTCATTTGGTTAATGCACATTTGAGTTTTCATGGACTCTTAACTAGTTTTTAATCAGCAATTATTAGTGAATTGGAAGGCTGTGCAGGCGCATGACTCTCTGCCGGCGGGAGAGTGCCCATCAATGTCACGTCAATTTCCATGCCAAAGGCTACATTAGGCCTGCAGTCTGGGAGGAAACAGCCACCTGAGTGCCTCATCTCCCCATCCACAGCAGTCTTCCCATCAACTATTGACTCTATTACACAGCTCTGTCAAAAAAATTTTCCGCTTCAAAAGAGGAGCAACCATTACATGGCTGTGCAGGGAGATAATTTAGTGATGCACATAAAATTAAGTGCATATCCATTGAACATTGCTCATTATTGCACTTGAATTCCTACAATGCAAGGCTTGTGTGAGGATCCTGGATGCTTCCCAGCCTTTCATTCCAGTCTCATTTTCAAGGTATAAACTTGATTATTTAGGCTGATGTACTATATAAATAGCTGTCATTTTCATCTATATCTAACCCACCTGTAATTGGCAATTAAACATGCAGGCATCTCAGACTAGCTCTTAATTACCATTAATAAATGCTGAGGGGCCCTGAGGTGTCCTCGCAGGCTGAGGATGGGGGTTGTGAGTCTCCTGCAGCCCCACATCACTGCATGAATATGCATGGCAGCCAGGTATTCTTCATCTCTCTCCTCTGCTTTTCAGGGGCTGACGCACACGGAGGTGGCAGCAGAGCGCCTCTCGAACCACCACTTCTCCACTACACCTCCACGGCGGCCGGAGCGTCGTTCCCAGGCTGCATCCTCGCTGTGGCATTTCTGCACACTGGGGCTTGTTTGTGTTTGCCAGGAGCTGTCACATTCAGCCTGTTAGCACTGGCCCGTGGGAAATTTGCACAGAGCCACTGGTATGAGGTGAGGCCATCAAATGAGCCGGTGACATGCTGCCTGATGCACTCATATTTGGTCAAATTTATGTGTGTCACTGTATGCATGCTGCCAGTCAAAAGTTGGAGAGCACCCTGAATCCTACTGTTTTTTGGTGAATTATTAGGTAAATAAATGTAAAATTATTGTAAGGTAATGTAGAAAAATGTAGGAAATGAACAGGCTGAAGTGCAACTGAACAGATCTTTTTGTGATAATTCCCCCTCAGGTTACAGATGATAGATCATACAGATGGTTTATAAGTGATATATATCTATAGTGTAGGCCCTGCTGCTCAAATATTACAGACAACATTTTCACTTTAAAACAAACTTTGGTTCCACGGATTAATAACAGCTTCCCTTTCTCCGCTGTGAGCTGACATTTAGCTCCCGTAATGACTGCTGATTGTCTTGCAGTGTTCCACCAAAGACCTGAATCCTCGTATTTAAGGGCCGCTGAGTGTCGAGCTCTCTGATCGTAATAGCACTTTTAATTAGCACTTAATTAAAGGCAGGTGGACTGGAAAGGTCAACCAGTTAGGCCTTTAAGTTAAAAACACAGACAGCGCGAGCATCAAGCGTTTGATGAATTTGTCTGCTAATTACAGTGACCAGGATCTGGACCAAACTCCAGTCAGATCCGCTGTAGGTTAATGATAAAATGAGGCACATCTTAAAAGCCACATTTTGACATTTTAACATCCTTTTGAACATATTTCTAACTTACAAATGTTTAATTCTGTGCGCTTACTATAATCTTCCTAGTCTTTTTTTGTTGCTTGGGATTTAAAAATGAACAAAAATCTGAATTTACAAAAAGGAAATACTGGGCATCAGTGTTTGTATTGTATGTCCGTGCACATCCCATGACGGAGCTCCACACTGGCCTGTCGGAAAAAGTCAAAAGCAGCGAAACAACAGTCCAGGCTGTCAGCCGCGCGATCATTGTGGCCATTACACAAACACAAAACCCAAACACGGCTGCTGCAGTGTGATCTAAACTTGTCGTTCCTCGGCTCTGAAAAACAGAGCCGAGGAACAGTATTGATCTCAGTCACAATTATAGATCACCTTGTCTGAATGAGTGATGAAGCTGTCGGACTGCTGGTCTCACCTGACAAGCACCCGCATTAAAAACCCTCATGCCTGAATTTCAATGCAACAGTAACACTGTGGTCACAAAGAGAGTCTGAATGTGCTGGAGAATACTCATTATATAATTATTACTATAACTAACTGTCTGCGGCTGCCAGTGGAAGATATTTAGTCCTCACTATTGGAAACAGAAAAGTCAGAAATCATTGTGATACAGTCAGTGGTTCACCTCAGAAACTGACTGTTTCTGGCATCTGAAATGAAATTCTCCCAAACTAATCACACTGTGACAAACACATGAAAGGTAAACCCCTAATACTTAGCGTGTGTCTCTACTACTGTGCGGCTCTAAAAGGCCTGTCATGCAGCAGCCTGTTTGCTCATCCACTCATCACATCCTCAGCCGTTTATACACTGAGCCTCAGCTAATATTGATGCTCTCCATGTGATACGGCTGATGAAAAATACTAAAGCGCTGGTGGATGCTGCGCTGCATCCTCCCCAGCGCTGCGAGAGACCACTGAGGGGCAGCAGAATTACACGCCAGCTCTTGTTTGTTCACCGCTTTCCACCCCAAAATGCATCTTAGTGCTCCGACTCCATTAATCCTGCTGACTTATGAGTGACCTCAGAGGATCCTGGCGCAGATATGCTGAGTGTGTGGTCGAGTGAAAATGTGGAATGAAAGAAAAAAAAAAAACCAACCACCCCTGTTGTTTGTAATAAAACAGAAAGCACACACAACAGTCTTGTATCAGTATCCAGTTATGGGATGTCAGCAGATGCTAAACAGTATGGAGAGTGAATGCCTCTTTGATGCGATGGTTCGCTACATCATTTCCACATGTGATACTGAAAGGCTGAGACAAATATTATGTCACAGCTTTTCCCAGCTTTAGCAAATAAATTACAAGAAATAAAAATAAAAAATAAAAATACAATGAAACAGTGAAAACAAGTAATATAACAATTCAGTTTATTTTATTTATTTTCCAGACAGACACATCAATTTCTGGACCACAGTAGAGGATGGAAACCTTTCACAGACATTTTTTGTCAATATTATTATTTGAAAATACAAATATAAAATTAGACTTTCCACATTTGATATGTGAGAGACCCCCATCCATTATTATTATCATTATTATCATCATTATCATTATTAATATTATTATTATTATTATTATTATTATTTTTTAGTATATTTTACAACAGGGCTTAAGCAAGCCATATGATAACCTGAAAGATGCTTTCAGATGTCAGTCAAGTCTGTCTGTCTCTCGCCATAAAAAGTCGGTTAACATAAAAAAAAGGGGCAAGTGTTAGGAATGGGCAGACAGCAGTGAAGAGAGCTCTGTGCTCAGCCTGCAGAAACATGGAAGCACAGCAGAGCCTCACACTGCCGTCCATGCAGTCTGAAGAGCTTCCAGGCTCCCCTCTAGGCCATGCGGTCTGCTCCAAACTCGACAACACGCCAGGGGTGAACTCTCGTGTTGGTGAACATAAGCTAATAATGACGGTTCGACTATATGAACCTGGGTGCAAGCTGCGTGAGGAATATTCTGTATACAGCTGAGGTCTCCAGTCTAACATTGTTCAGTTCAAATGAGTGGAAATTGCAAGTATATATTCATCTATACACATATATATTGCAACTGTACGTATATATTTCGTAATGAGCATGGGTGAGATGGCAATGGTTTGGACTGAAGGGGAAATTCACCCTAAAACACAGCAGCTCAGCTGAACTTGTGCTATTTCTGTCACCTCGACGGGTTCGAGTCTAGATCTGTGAACAGGAAGTGATCTTTGTTAGAGCCGACGCGATGAGCGGTGGTGTTCGTGAGAGTCACTTTGTGGTCACTGTGACAGTATCCAGTATCTCTCAGAGATAAGGGCACATTGTCTGGTTTAAAACCATTAGCACCACTATGAATAAGCCTCTTTTGGGTATAAATGCTCAAGAACGTTCAATGAGCCTTCAAAGTCAGTCTAATTAATTGGAAATGGAGCAGAGGCTGAAACAGTCCATGTCTGATGTCCCAGCTTTCGGGAGACAGTTGTTCACGTCTAGAAAACAGATTTGAATCCCAGGCGACAGAAATCTCACAAGCGCGCGTGGTTTCAGGGTGGGCTTTTCCCAGAACGGATGGGATAAATTGTTTGGCCATTGCCTAGCACTTGCCTCAAGATTCAAGTTTAAATGGATACGGTAGTACACTACAAATGTCAACACCTTCCAGGTTGACTTTTTTTCTTTTTTGATTATTTTTTTTTTCTTAAACCAAGACCCCTCCCCTCTCCCCAAAATGGATAAGCTAGTCTACTAAGATGTGTAACATTCATCAGCTGTAAACTGCTGTCAGTTTGAGATAAAATGAAATTACAGCAACAGAGCCATGCTACCTTAAAGTCCAAGCTACAGGATCACAAAACAATAGAAGAGTCAATTCTTGTGTGAGCTCGGGGAAAATGAGCCATTTAGGGGTTTATTGTTTCAGTTTAATTACAGTCTAAGAGCCACCAGGTGCTGCAACAGTGAAACAAACAAAACAAGAGATTTTATACTTGTTGCACTGTTATTGGTTTTTCAGATGAAATGGCGGCAAAATTGGAATCAACTGCGGCTCTAATGAGCTTCTTGTATCAGTTTGGAGGTGTTTGGAGTCGTGGTTGATTATTTGATCAAATATTCAGATAAATTCGAGGGACAACGCTGCAAATGAAGTGGAGGAACACCTTTCTTCTATCCCGTCAAACTGAAACTAGTACACATAAGGTGGTACACTCAAATGACTATTTTAGATGTTTTCCTACTGTTGAGATCGTTTTTACATTAAAATGTGCAAATAATGACTTTTAGCTTTCCTTTGTTTTTCTATAGTTCTGGTTCTGTAACAATTACTATTATCATTTTAACTTTAATATTATTTACTGTGCTGAGCACGAGGACTTTTGGGGGGGTTGTACCTTTAAACAACACAATGTCCTGTGTGCTTGCTGGATTCACTGGAATAATTTGTCTATGAGTGTTACAAAGCTGCCATTACTGTACGTACTGTATGTAATTTGACAGTCTATACTGGATGTGAAGACACCGATGTTATTCATTAATGTGACAGTGTTCAAGGGTTAAGACCCCATGAGGTGAAACAAATGAACAAACTGATATAAAACCTAAATTATGTTTTACTGAAATTATACCAAAGAACTAACTCAATCTGTGGCTGGAGTGTGCACACAGCTTGAGCCCCTAAATTAAATTGGCTTGTTTATAATAGGCTTGTTTTTTGCTTGAAACACAGCTGTGTGTGTAAATCCAGCAGGTCTGAATTGCGGACATGCTTCGACATGGTGTTTTGAGCATTTAAATTCAAGTTCATCTGCTCTCATTTAGCTTAGCGATGAATCACAGCTTTAGGGTGCTGGTCCAACGTCAGGACCTGAATTTAACCATCTAATAATCGGCCTTGACACACCTCATTCTCTAACACCTTGTCTGTCTAAAGGGAAATTTCACCACATTTTAGGTGGGTGTCAAATCGGTGCTGATGGTAAATGTAGTCGACTGAAACAATAAATAGCTCAATGCATGCGGTACTGATGGAGAAAGCCGAGTTCTCCTGCTGCAAAGTCTGTTCTTCCGGCACCAGCATCATCATCTGTGTCCAGTGAGGAACTACAGGCTATTTCAGCTTGGATTCCTAGTCTCTGCCTCTGGGTAGCCGGGGAGTGTGCTGCTGCTCAAAAACAAAACTACTCTCTTTGCTTGTATTGAAAACTAGCTACATTTCCAACAGTGAAAATGCCATCCCTAAATATGAGAGCAGGAGATTTGTGTTACAGTGCCTTGGCTGAGCCGTATTTATTTGAGCCAGAGTATACGGCTGAAGAAATGCAGCAGAGAGAGGCCGAGGCTGCGGCTGCATTAGCCGGATATGGCCGACGGGGAGCGTCCAGAACCTGAGCTGTCGAGAGCAAACAGCAACTTACGCCAACAGAAACTGACAATCATTCTGCTGCAATGAGTTTCGGTTTGTGCTGGATGCCGCCGCCGCAAACCACAAAAGAGCCTGTGTGAGCCTTACTATACATTAAAGTTATGCTCCTCACATGGACAGAGGTGTGCTGGACACCTTCAAGATCAGAAGCCTGCACGCAATGCATGCTGGTACATGTAGTCACTGCCTGTATGGTTCAACAAGCAGCAGAGCTCAGCTTTCTCTGTCAATATCGCACACACAGAGGAATTCACTGCCTCGACGGACTACACTGACCATCAGCACTGACTGGACAGCCACATAAAACTGGGCGACATCAACCTTTACTGGAGTCTTCTGCACTCGGTCTTTTTTATTTCTACAGTAATGCCTCTATTATGTCAGTATGTGTCAATAACACTGATAACGGATTAAAAGAAAATCTAAAATCTAAGATTAAAGTTATTAAAATTATTGATCAAAGTTTTGAGAGCGATAAGAGATCAAAAACGGTATTATCTAAAAATAACTGTGCCAGAGGCACCAGGGAAATTTCCAAAGTGTACAAACATTAAAAGATATAACAGGTTATTTCAACAGCACTATGACTGATATCATGACTATTGTGGTAATCATTGGTATGCTTCTTAAAAAAATATGAAATATCTTTTACATAAAATCTTTTTCCATGATTATAGCTTGTGTCCCCTCTTAGAAAATAATGAGAAACAAAAGTTTTGCATATCTAGCGTTAGCATTTAAGGTAGTATGGCACACCCCTTTTAAAACATTCAAGGGTGGGGATCGAAATAATGCCTTGTGAACAATTCCATCTTACAGCAACGGTTTCTCTATTGTTCATCCATGAGAGCTTTGGTTAGCTGAAACCATGTGAGAGTGGCAAAACCAAACCAAAAAGAAAACATACAGGGAATAAATTACAATGAACCTCTATCAAAATAATTGTCTGCAAATATCAGAATAACATGATCATTTAGAGAAAGGTCTATCTTGACTGGTCCTAAATCCACTATTCACTACAAGTAGTATATTAATGAGTCCTATATAACATCTACTTTGTAATTACAGGAGATAGAAAAAGAGCGCGAGAGGGAGAGGGATAAATATGAGAGAGAAAGGAGAGGTAGAGCAAGGGAGAACAACAAAGACCACTACACTGGTATCAAAGACAGCACTCTGTTTACAAGTTAACTGTGATTTCTTTACACACTAATGAAATACATGAATGATCAACAAAAGAAGTAGGATCTCTGAGGATGGGGAATGGAAAGAGAGAAAGCAATGGATGCACAGTACATTTTAATAGTATATTACAATTATTAATATATAAACCACAAAGTATCAATAAAACTCTGATTAAACTTGAAATCAGCAAAGAAGCATCTTTCTTTTTTTTTTTTTTTATAGTTTTGTATTTCTTATTTTCTTTTACATTTGAACATTACAAGGGTTTTTTTTTTTCTCTTTACTCTTTAAATTATTACTTGATCACACCTTCGTATCATTTACTTTAGAAGTATCCAGCATATTTCTTTACCTGGTTGTTTTGAAATCAAAGAAATGAGACAAGAAAGTGGGTCAAACGGAAAACAACAAAGTACACCTGCAGCAGGTAAGGTATAATAAGTAAAACCATTCATTCCATCAGTGACTTTAAAAAGCGGACTGCACTCTGGAGCATATCACTGTTAAATGTTTTGTCATGAGGAAAATCATTAAGCACACATACTGTGTAAAACCTGGTGCAGCGACAGATAGTGAATAATTCAGTGTCATCTTTTGACCCTGTATAAATACCTTTAGATGAGACATGGGTCTAATAAAGAAATCCAAGTGTACACTGCAACGTATCAGTTACTATTTCCCAAGCTGTTAACTCGCCTCAAACTCTGAAGCGCTCGTCTAGTCGAGAATACATTAACCCAAAAATCCTTCATACTATCCCAAAGCACAGGGCCGTTTTTAAAAAGCCAACATATACATGTGCAAATAGGAAAATGGCCTGTACTTTACTACTCACAGTGCAATGATTACTCGCTTTATTACCTTTCAGTGTTTTCAGTTATTTTGCCCCTAGAATAAATTAAACCTGCCAATGATTCCACAATAGAACTCACAAAGGCTGAGGTATGGTATCAAAATGTTTACTTTCCTAATTCATTCAAAAAGAACTGATTCAGAGAACAAGCATTACATAAAGGCTCGAGCACAGAGCCCAGATATTCGTGTTCCAAAAATGAATCAGGAACGAGCAGGATGAAACAAACAATAACATACAACTAACAAGTTCCTCGCAAGAGTATAAAAGTGTCAGGATGCACAGAGCACTGGAAAATGCCTGGTTCAAGTTCTAATCTTCACATCTAAGTACAGTGTGCTTTGGATTAAATCATCTTTTTTCGCTCTCTCTTTGAAATGATACCGATATCTTAACAGTTAGACAAAAGATACCAATCAGGCTCTTTTTTTTTTTTTTTTTTTCTTTTTTCTTTTTTAATTCCTTAAAACTGTGTTGACTTAACTCACCGTTTGTAAATTTGCTGGTATGACACTTGTAAAATTATTCAGCTTCGGTATTTACAGAGCAAGTGTGTTCTGTTTGTCTCTGGGGTCATTATACCGTCTTCCAGCAGAAAAAAGTATAATAATAACTGTTTACAGCTTTTTCTTCTATTCACACGCTATAACATGTTCTTTTGACACACCATCACAAAAATATGCTATTCTCTCACTGAGTTGGTTATATGCAGTGACTGGAATAATATGTACAGCTACATTTCTTTTTCTCAAGTTTGAATTCACAATGTAGTTATATGAAATTTGTTATAGCATATATATATATTTCTAAACAACAAAAACAACACTTATAAAAAAGGACCATAAAAATATTGGAGTCCTCTTTGTATTGCCCAAAAATAGGTAATTATGGTTAACAATGAGACATCACAAGAAATAAAACAGCTACTAAGATTTATTACTTAGATACCCTCTTTAAATTTTCCTTAAAATTGATTTTTTTTCCCCTCTGAGTCTCTCCACACTGAGCTTCTTTTTTTTTGCGGACAGACCGGAACATCCAATCACTTCTTCTCCTTTACGCTAACCGATACAAAGATGAAGACATGACTTGCAGAGATTCTTGGCTATGACCCCGCCCCTCCCCCCGTACTTCGAAACAAAAATCCATTTACACAAAGATACTAGAAGATAAAATAAAATGACACAAAATTAAGGTTGAACTAAAATGACTGGCTAAAACCTAATCCAAACAAAAGCTAACAGGAAAGGAAACAGGTGGATGAAATCGACGTGAAACATCAGACCAAACCAGGTTGTAAAGTTATAGGAGGTTTGGATTATAGTACAGCAGTTATTTTTCTGAGATGACTAACATTTTCTTTTCTTCTTCATATGGTTCCGACTTTCTTTCTTTTTGCCTGGGTGACGCTGTAGTGCTTGAAGTTGGATAGCATCACCTGCACACAAAGCCAATTAGAAACTTCGTCCTGTCTTTCCTGGGCCACCAGATATACTCTGCTGGGTGATAAAGGAGGGGAAAAAAAAGAAAAAAAAAAAAAAAAGGATAGCAACAACATTAGAAACAGCTCATGTCATTTTGCAGAAATCCTGACCATAAACACTGAACTCTGTCAGACTGGCTGTGACATTAACATGATCATAAAGCAGGTCAAAACTCTCTGCAGGAACAATACACAGAATTACAATAAAGGACTGCCTGTTTAACAACTCGGTGCATGTATGTTCACACTTGGAAAAAAAAATCTATACTTCTTAGTTCCACCACTTGTTTACTTAGCAATCAGGTGCATGCATGTGCCGCTACAGTCGAGTATCGATTGCTTAGCTGGAAATAAACAGCGATTTAAACACGTATGCACAGACGAGTTCAACACACATCACACATCATGTCTACAGAAAACAGCTGGAAGCAGACAAACAGCTCAAGACGTTTAGAATGGGCTTTACACTGTACGTTATGAGGGACGATGTTAGCAAAAGAGATGAACAGTGACAAAATAAACATGATGAAACTGAAAGAATTCGGTTCCTCATGGACACTTACTGTTTGGGAAATACTCAATGATTCAAGGCCATTGGCTTGTTAGTGAGAAGTTTGGGATTTGAGGTTTGTTTTAGTCGTAGCGGTGGAGACGTGTGATGAGAGTTCTGTCCTCGGACAACCAGAGCTCAGCTCGTGCTATCACGTTAAAAACACTCTAAACTGGAATGTGACACGCTGTCAAATACGTGTCAGACTATTCGAGGATGGAAACATTTCAAAATGTTAATCAGAGAAGAAGAAAGGAAAAAAAAAAATGCAGAACTGGTAGTATGTGTGTGTGTGAGAGTGTGTGTGTGTGTGCGTGTGTGTGTGACTCTTTATACTGTGAGTCACACAAACAGACTAGAGTCGGGACAAATCTGGAATCAGATGCCAATTCTGATGTATGTCAGAGTGAGCGATGCACGTGCCGATCCAGGTTCCATCGTCTACTCAGACTTGATATATTTCTGAAAAGGTAGATGTTCATTCCTCTGCACTTTTAGTTCATGTGTTCACTTCAAAGACCTTACGGGGGACTTCACTGCACTAATTCTCTTCTTACCTTTGAACTCATGTATAGAAACCAGCGTACTGGCGGTTGCTAATGCATAGCTGTGCACCAAACACTGAAGGAGCAGACAAAGCAGCGTGCACTCCCACACCTGTTTCCATGTGAGGCCTACTTAACCTACACTTCAAAGACACTGCTGTGGAAAACATTTCAATTCAATGCATTTTTTTTGTATTCTTTTTGCTCATTTGATAAAGAAGCGCTGTGTGGTTCAGCACAGCTCCACGTAACCTTGGACATCACATCGACAATAATCAAACAACAAAAAAAAATATCAAATTCAAGAATCGGATCAGAAGTGAAAAAAGTGGATCGGTGCATCTCTGGGACAAATTTGGCCGAATTTGTTCAAATGAGGACACAAACCCGCCGTCACACTCGCGCTCTACTACCAGCTCTGTCATTCTGAAGGGAGGTGAATAAACAACGAATAATGTGATGAACATATATTAGAGAGAGACTGATAGAAATGCACAGTAAATAAAATGCAATACCTCTGATGAGATGGCAACCGGCCACCTGTTCAATGGTATCCATTTGTAAAAGCTGTCGCAATCAACGGGCCCTAAAAGTGTACAGTTAGTGCTTTTGTCAGTATGCATTTCAAGGAGAGAAAAGTGAGTATCATATCAAACTTGTTTTCCAGCTAGCATGACTGTGAACTTCTTGATTCAGTTTGATCATGTTCAGCAGCAGAGCAGGACACTGTACTGTCATATTACACAGGTTGGTTGTATATTCTTGTCATGGAGAGATATTTCACAGTGAAAGATGTTAAAAAAAAAAAAAAAAAAAAAGAGTTAGACAAACTATATAAAGTGACTGATCTCACACTGCGTTAAAGAATTCAAGATACAGTAACTTCAAATCATCTTATTTTCTATGTCAACATCGTTCTCAAATACCTGAGTGAAAAATATGTGAGGGAGATAATAACAACAGCACACACACACACGCACACACACACACGCACGCACACGATCTCTATTCATGCCAACATACACAACTGATTTTATCTGAAAGCATGCAGAGAATAGGATCATAAATAGCCCTCATTCAGATCAGTGTGTTTTTCAGTGCTGAATGGTTTTCATTATGGAGCTCAGTTATCAGGATACTGTGAATATTGCTGCTGACAGGTCTGAAGAAATCCTTGAATTCACACACAACAGTGAAAGGAGAAGCACTTTCAACAGCGATTATCTGTCTTTATCACTTCAATCAGCTAATTGCACTCGAATTGTCTTGCATAAAAAAACAGTTAAGTTCATTACTGCTTCTTCACACTGGCTGTTTTGATACTGGCTAAAGGGATTAATGAAATCAGCGGAGCGTAAGACCGAGGGACAAATCAGTGACTCTGAAGTCACCCACGAGGTTGTGACATATGATGATCCGACGTGCGTTCGGTTTCAACAGGATCCTCGGCGAAAAATGAATTATGAAGCACATTTTAGTTCTGAATCATTTCCTTTTTTAATGCTGTGAATAGAGAGATCATCTCGCCGAGAGCAGAAAGTCACAGGGCTGCTGCATCACCTCTCTGCTTTATTGCACTCTCTTTGATTCACTGGGTAATTCTGAAGTGGTGATTTAGTACGCGGCGTCACAGGCACAATTTGACATTCTGTAAGGGAATCACAAAACCTAGCCTGGATTATACGGGTAAAATACAGCACCTTCTTCACTGATCTGCTTTATAAATTAGCCCGGTTAGACTGCTTGAAGGTAAATGTGATGAAAAGCCTAACGTTTCTATCCCGAATTTCGGTCTTTTTCATTGAAAGACTTGTTTTTACATTGTCTAACTCTAAACCGTGGTTACAAACTGTAGCAACAAATGGAAAATAATGGAAACAGATCGCCTCATTTCCATCTGTAAACTATCTGCTGGTAAATCTGCTCTGAAAATGAGCCAGCCTGGTCTTTCATAACAAATATTTTGCTTCCTACACTGAGACCAACAGATTATGGCAGATAGCCAGTGGACCCAAAACAATTAATAAGAGAGGCTTTGCTTAGGAAGCAAAAAGCCAATAAAACGTATTTTTCTGTTGAGCTCTGTTTTTGTTTGGATATCATAAATCAATTACACATATTTACTAACATTAAAATGAGTTTTTTTTGTACCCTCTCGTGAGCTATTTGCACGTTTCATCCCGGGGACACTTCCCCGTGCTAAGCCGTTACACTTAGTCCCATTGATTCAGTACGCTGCACAAAGTGATAAATCTCTACTTTTTCCCACCAAAGAGATCTCCAAAATGTTGTGCCACGAGCAGACAGAATGATAAACACGCCTTAAACTCAACTTAAAAAATAGAACAAATAACTACAAGAATACCACAAACACCTCAGATTAATCTTTCTTGCGATTTCTGGTCACTGTTGGAAATTCAAATTAATGATGTGGACTGTAAAGTTTTGGGAAGAGTGTCTTCACCCTGTAGTCTCGCAGTGCTCGCTTGCAGTACTAATGGGCTTGTTGTTATTCCACCTCAGTTAAGCCATGCATTAATTAGCTTTTTTTCAGTAAGCAGATGTTATTTTCATAACCTATACTGTGCAGCTCGGTTCAGTCATGTAAAACTGTACAAACATGCCCCGACAAGCCTGGCGGTGAGTCCGAGAGCGCAGCCGTGGTGCACCTTGCTGGGGGCCATAAAATTCAGATGGTCAAATCTTCGATTAATTATTCAGTGAGGTCCAAGGTAGACTAACGAAACAAACAGCTGATTGAGTTATCTTTTGGGAGGCGTGAACCTTGTCCATCATTGACATCAAGGTCTTAAACATGAGACAGAGTGTCTGGGCTAATTGCTAAATAAGCCAAATGTTATGTGACTGGATTCATTTGCTAACATTCGAACACAGTATGCAGTCTTTGTCTGTTCTTAGACAGCTAATGCTAAATACGGCAGCTTCATTATTGCTGCTTGGCTGAAGTTACTCCTTTTATTGGCAGAAAGATGATCTCTCCAGGACTTGGGGTTATAATAAAAGAAGAAACGATTTTGTAAATGATATTGCCAAATTTTTATTAAACGCCACTCTCTTGCCAGGCTACGTCTCCGCTGTCTAAACTAGGGTTAAGGCCCTCCGAGCGCTTTCACAGTGGCTTCTTTTGATTACAGTGAAAGCAAGAGGCAGGATTCTGAGCAGGTCACTGCACGTCACCTAAACTGCCACACAGGCCGAGACATCAGAGCACATCCACAGTCAGACTGAGAGCACCTCTTTGTTTCTGCCGCCTCCACTATTCCAGCTAATCTTACACTTATGAGTTGACATAGGAGCTGGCAGCTAACTGATCAGCAAGAGGAAAAAGTGCCACTGCACCTGGCTGAGCTGCTACGCCTGGACAAGGACACCGGGAGAGACAAAACCTGCTTGGGATCATTGTCCTAGTGACGGAGCAAACTCAAGCTCTGGGACAGATGGGGTTCTAAAAATAAAGGAAATTTGTTCTGGGAAGGTGACACGGAGTCTGAAGTGAGGTGATTTGTGCAGCAGCTAAGGGGAATAAACATTTGCATTTGACACAGATAACTTTCAGAGGTAGGACGGGGTTTACCCTGATGTACAAAATGCTTATGGGACCTCTGAACTCGGTGACGTAGAGACCTCTCTGCAAAGAAATCACCCAAGCTCTCACACTGTACCTAATGGCTGCTTTGTACTTGTCTAGACACAGGTGGTGGTTATTTTGATCAATTCGAGGGCAGAGCACAATGTCCTATAATTAGTAAGCTCAATGAGAAAAATCAAGTGCTGTGCAGAATGTCACAATCATGGGCAGTGGGTCTAATTCTATTGCTGCTGTTCTGACACAGAAGAGGCAACTGAGCTCAAGGTGCAGAAAGTCTGCATGTGACTACTCACTGTGATGCTGGGGCCAAACCCAGAGCCAGGCTGAGGGCTAGCAGCACTGATGTAGTTGCCCACAGCCGAATCCTGGCTGCTGGGTCCGTACAGGTCAGCCACAGGCCCTGGACTGTTAGCACCAGGGAAACCTCCGGGCCTTGACGGGTTGGTGCCTGCATACAAACACAGCGGGGAGCAGAGCAGCTCAGAAACACCCAACAATGATCTGTGCAATTCTTACTTGCTTTGACTCAAAGGGACAGGTTTAAATCAAAAGAACACATTACTGGATTCATACGTTTGTCTCAAAGGACTTGCTTATAGGTCATTTTACAGGTTACTGATGCATACGGCTAACGACATGTTCAATTTCGTTTCATCAAGTGACAAAATGCTGCAGGATTTAGGTTAAAAGACCAAAATTAAGGGTGAATCCAGTATGATATTCTAAATGTAATCTACATGCTGTGTGTATTATGCATAGGAGTAACATTCACTTTGTAGAATCATGCACAACACAAAACAAGCACGTTTCTAGGAATAGTTCCACCATGCTAATAAACTAGTAAGGTTGCAGTGTAAATGTTGCCATGCATAATGTGAAGGAGTACTTGTAAAACAACATCGGCTGTTGAATAAGAAGAGCAACACGGGATTATCACAGTAAGGGCTGTAGGTTTCACTGGAGCAGTTTGCACCCAGACATTTGTAATACTTGATGCTTTCCTATACGACCTAATGAGTCATAGATGCCGGCAAGAACCTACTGAAAATATTCTCGATACTTTCGGCTGTGAGTTTCAGCTTTTCAGTCTGCTTCAGGCATAAAACAAAACAGGTACGTGAGACAAGAGAAGGAGGCATAAGGGGGAAATATAAAAGCTTGACCCGAGTTCATCTGCAGGTCCAAACTCTGGGGGGGAAAAAAGAAATACTGTACATGACTTACCACCTTTGCCCTGTGAGTAAGAGCAACTCAGACTAATAAAATGTCTTTTGAAAATCCAGATGCCTGCTAAAGGCCAATAACACTGGCAATACAGGAAAAAAAACAGTCGGGGAGAAAGAAAAATGCAGTGATCTCTTAACAGCAATCTCCTCTGCTGTCAGCTTCACGTAACCCTCTGTCTCACCTTTAGTCAAAGACAGACTGTGAAAAAAACTGTACAACTGCATTAAAAAGAAAAATCTTCCGACCACAGAGAAGGCTCCATCTTGTGTAGATGTGAGCTCACGATCCCTGTGATGTTTGAAAGAAGTCTTTGGAGCACATGTGAAGGGATACAGAGACTAAATGCGATGCATGAAACGTGTTGCTGCGGACATGCGCGCAGCATACAAACTGCATGACTGTCGGCATGTTTAACACGTCACTCTCAGAGCTTGTTAGGTCCAGCAGAAGCACCTGAAAACATACTCTACATATCTGTGTATGGCACTCTAGAAAAATGAAGCCATCTCGCTAAACACACATCTAGTGCAGTTGACACGGCTGTTTAACTGTATGGACTTTAAACAGTGAGCAGCCAGTGCTCTTATCTTGCCTACACAGCCCCCAGTAGGCTGGCTTATTATATAATTAAGGATTTTTTCAGTTGAAATGGCAATCCTCATTTCCTATGACTGGTGATTTTTAATAGAGGATGGCTCACCCCTCTCCCTGCGAGGCTCTTTTTTTCCCTCTAAATGTAGGGGCTGCACTTGTTCTGCATTTAGCTGTGGGAGCAAAACAATCCCAAGTGCAATGTGGGTCAGATTGTTGTTCAGAATAAGGTCCGCTGTAACACAGATTAGGGTGCTACTATTCGTTTTGATTCTTTAATAAGGAACGATAATGCTAAGGCTTTCTTGTACTTGTGGCACAGACACGTTTTACTGAAAGGACAAAAAACTGGAAGGCGAATCATTTGATGCTGGGAGTGACTTCTGTGTGTGAAACACTTTGAAGGAAAAATGTGAAGACCTGAATTAATAAATAATTCTATACAGAACACTGTGTGCCGTGCTGACTGTCTCTGTCATCCAACTTATATTTGCTTCACTTTAACTCACTTAAATGCAGTACTAAAGTACAGATGTAGGCCCTGTGCACAAGGAAAGCATTTACCAATGAGATGTGCCATCATCATGCATTTGGAAACTGTTCTATTCTCCCTTTATCTGTGCACCACTATCTTCATCTGTGGAGTGAGCACTTTGTGTGGAGCAGGGCTGCTCACCACAGGATTTGAACAGTGCTGACAGCTTAAATGAAATATGGGTAATCCATGACCTACAGCTGGTAATCATCATCAGAAGGCACCTAATACAAACAAAACTCAATTATACTTCCTGACAAACATTCATTTCTGCTCTTATCTACTTAAAACAAACATCCACATAAACAGTACCACTGTGATTCTATTTACTATAATGTGCTATAATGTGATTTTCATGTCATTAGGCTCAAGGTTGGCTACAAATATAAAGTCTATTTCACAGACAACAAGCACATAAATTGTGTTACGATGTAATCGAGCTGTGTTGACTCACTCAGGATTTGAACGCGTCCTCTCAGGTGAGAAAAACCTGTGCTTTACCAACCAAGCAAAACTTAAACAAAAAAAAAAAAAAAACAACACAAAAACACAACAACCACCACGCAGTCCAACGGAGGGACTTACAGTAGCTGCTGCTAAAAAACTGAGGTGATGTGACCCTTTCTACTCTCAGATCAATGATGATGTCTTCTAAATTAACAGGCCTCAAAATCAAGGAGACAATGGTATTGGTGCGTGTTTGCTGACGTGCAGCTGCGTATGAAGTAAAACACTTCACACTGCTTAACAGATCTATAGGGAGTATAGTGAGTATAGTGAACTATGTCTGCGGTGCTAACGTGCTTGCATTCGACAAAGATACTAAAACAGCAGACCTGCCGGAAAATCCCATCTGAATAGCTGCTTCTATGCACCCGCCTGTGCTTTTTGCTATTCGCTGTGCTAAAGTTCGTATCGGCAGAGTCTGTGGGAAATGCCAACATCTTGCCTTGGGCAGCCGGCCAACACTTTAACCATTAGAGGGAGAGTTGGCCCCACAGGACAGCCCCTTTTGTTTCCAATATTTTTTGCTGCTATTATTATGAAGGTGGAGACACAGTAGTGGAGGCACAAGATTGAAGGCTGTGGCAGGATTCAAGCCCAGCAGGAGCACGCCAGGTCTCCAGAGGCAGGGAGCCTAACTGCTGTGTGTAGGTCAACACTGTCACAGATACATCTCCCACATCGCATGAAGGCGCCCCACTAAACTAGACCTCCTTTACTTGCAACTACTTCAGATGAAATAAACAGTGGTGGTATGTCATGAAACACATAGAAATACTGTAGGGGGCAAAAAAGGTTGTTAATTCCGTATAATGTCTGATCTCCAAATAATGAATGAATTTACAATTATTTTTGATGCATTGCATGCAGGTATCAAAATGCTGATATGCAGTATATTTTCAGAGCTTTTGAAAAATTACATAAGGTAGATAAGAGAACATCAGAGAGCGCAAACACGCTGAAAGTGTGCTTGTGCTGTAGAGTAATGGCTGTATTATGCAAAAATGTTGTCTTTTAAGTGTCTAACATCGCACAGCATCTCTACTGATTTCCCAGTTAAGACTTTCTCACTCTAATAACACGAGCAATCATTCTTACACTTAAAATACTTAAAGGGATCAACTAAAACGAAAAAAAAAAGAAAAGAAAATGACACTCGCTCCCACACTTAACTCATTCCTTTGCTGCTCAAAATTCACATAAACTTAAGCTCAGTTAGAGAGGCCAGCGTACTCTCCGACATCATCAGTAGTTATTTTGTTCACATGCAAATGAAGGATTACATTGTGTGTGTGTGTGTGTGTGTGTGTGTATGTGTGTGTGTGTGTTGGCCCCTTATGTGCAAGCAGGGGCTGGAACAGAACTTCACAAAGAAACAGAAAATCTACATTAAAAATTGAAAAAAAAGGAGGAAGAACATGCAATGCTATTTTGTCAGCAAGACATTTTTTTTCTTTTTTTTCTGAAGGGGGGGGGGATTTTTTTTTTCTTTCCTTAACAAAAGCAAGAAAAAATGTAAATAAATAAATTAATAAAAAGATTAGATCATCTGCATGGAATAATGTCATGAATCAAACTGAAAACTCCAAAACGTGGATGAGATAGATGCGCATATACAAACCTGGGTTCTTAAATTGATCCGGGCTGTGTAGGTGCTGGAGGGGGGAGTTGCAGGCGGAGGTGGCATGCTCACTGTGCAGCATCTGAGCCGCTTGGGGCCCCAGGGAGCCATAGTCAGCAAAGGAGCAGGGCCCCCCCCTCTGGTCACTGGGCGCAGAGTAAAACCCATAATCGGGGAGGCCTGGGAGATACAGTATAGGGTGGGGAGGGGGAGGGGAGGGGACTCCATCATTGTGGAAATCAACTTTTTCATTGTCATAGTCAATGTCCAGATTGTTGTGCATAGCTTGGTGTTGCGTTACACCATCTTTAGGTTACATCCTTGCGTTTTGTCTGCTTTAATTGGCCCTCCCTGCCCTCCCTCCCCAGCAGCTCCTGCCATGTGGCCAGGCCCCCTTGACATATGGTCCGTGTGTGATACACTCAGCTGTATCTTATACATTAGCTGTACAATCATGGACACACACTATCTCTCCCTGAAAGAACAAAACCTCCTCACTTAATCTGATGCCTTGACTTGATTCAAAAGGACCAAATCACAATAAATGCAAAATATACAGTAGGGCCACGGCTTTGATATTTTGCTGTCTGCATAATTGACCCGTGTCCTCCATGTTTTCTTGCAATCATTAAGGAGTGAGATAAAACTGAAGAATCATTAAAACACAGGTCAATACATTTCTCATTTCAAACTGACAATTCTTCGCCGACATACCTGAAGGAAGCTTTTGTCATTTAAATGAAAAGAAACAGAGAGCGCACCAATCAATAATTAATTTAAAGCCTCTTTTTTGACCAGTAGCAACAGATGATAAGGTTTTCATGTGAATGAGATACAGAGACATTCGTGTTTACTGATGATAGGCATTCTGAAGTGCACTAAGTACTCTAAGCACGTCTCAGATTGGCCTCTTCCAATGATTCTCTCTTTGACACAGATGGTGGATTATCAACAAAATGTCTTTCAGCAATAAGTCGTGCTGACATTTATTGCTTGTCCTCTTAATCTGAGACAAGCTGCTCATATAAAGAGTGCAATTAAAAGAAACTGCTTCTTCTCACACCTCTTTGATAACAGACTTAATCTACTCAGGAGGGACTGAGATTGGTGACACCGGCTTTTTCATGCTGGGTTTCCCCTGCTGTGTGTTTGGTGGTTTTTTTTGGGTTTTTTTTTTTTTGGGTCCTGGAGCAAATAGCCATTCAAAGCCACTTCACCTCCACCCATTCAGAGTGAGACAGTCCACTTCTGGCAAATGGAATGTAAGCACCAGCCATGTTTCTCCCCGCCAATGCTTTTTAGCACTCTGATCTCACCACTTGTGGGCTGTCTGCCCACTCATCAAATTATAGGCTCCAAATACGGCAGGCTTCCCACGTACGTCACATAATGCCTGACACATTGAACAAAGCTCAAGGACCAATCATTCCATTTACTTCACTTAGACAAATGTCACCAAAAATTGATTGGCCTTGCTAATGAGGAAAACTGGATCAATGGAATAATTATAATGGGGGAAAAAACATTTGACAATAGCACAAACCATGTTATTGGGAATTCATAAAGAAGCCATTCTTATATGTCACCAGTTTAGAACAGAGTCGAGACCAGAACCAAACAGGCTTTACTTCATATTTTATAATACCTTCACTTTGCTTTGTTAGTGAACATATTTGCAAAATTTGCTCTCATATAATTGACCATGAACCGTGTTGTGTCATCTTGGTAAGGTTGCAGCATCTTTGAAGAGGTTAGATTACATGCAAACAGGGTATAAAAGATTTTTTACTCATGAAAGGAAATGCAGATTGGTGAAAGATTATTATTATAATCATTATTATTATCTAGACCAAGCCTATATTAAAATCCGGCTATTATGGTTATTAAATCCAAATATTGTTAGCAGCTGATTAGTGAAGTGGGTCTTGCTTTAAAAACTGGACAGGGAAGTAATTTTCATTTGAGAAAAGGTTCTAGTTGTAAGTAACTGAACACACATCAAGCTGGGCAGACGCTCTTTTCTTTAATCTTGTATTTAATTTGCATTTCTACTCAACCAGAACCTGCGAATTTTGCGCTCACATTGTATGGATCAATCGACTGGTCCTGATGTGGGTGCTTACACTGAATGTAAACATGGAAACCTGATCGGTGTTGTCTATTGACAGTTCCAATAAAGTGTATTCAAACAGCAACAAAACCATGTCCTGAACAAAGTTTACACAAAGAGAGAGAGGCAGCATTACTTCATGAGGTCCCTTTTTAAACATGGAGCTGCACACAAACCAGTCTGTCAGTTCTTCTTCTTTAGATAGTTTTAGCCACAGTTAACTACAGTTTGTCAGGGATCTTTTGACAATTTGGACAACCAATCATGCAGAAGTCTCTACAGTGTCTGTGCAGCTTTACAAAAAGTTCAAATCTCATAAAGTCCCATTCAAACCAATCACCAACTACAAGGACAGTAAACACCAAGCTTGTGTTATTCACCCTTTAAATCTATCAATCATTACCACCTAATGGGCAGCGCTAGGTGGCGTGAGTGGTGATATGCAGTAAAGAAATGTAATGCATACACTGTTATATTTTCAGACACTGCGTGCCGCTGCATTGTCGACAGGTGTGGCAGGCTCAGGTAAGAAACTGGCTTTGTTTGCCGGATTGAGGCAGCTGGACAAGAGTACGACTCAGACACTCATGCACAAAACATTCTCAAAGCCATATATTTTCATCAGTGGCTATCTGATTTGTTATGCAGGATGAGACTGGGCAGAGTGTGCCCACAGCTGCATTAGTATCACCGATCATATCACTGTGCCTCAGACCTTCCCACTATTAATATTCACACAATCTATCCAGAACAATGGGCCTTTCTTGGACTCCTTTTTTTTCCACTGGCCACTAATTGGATGTAATTACTCATCTACAAAACAAATGAGCGTGCTGAGGTTGCCTTGGAGACTAGATCAGGGGATCCAGCAGTGCGCATCGTTCGCAGGGCTTCATTTATACTGGTAATTATCTCCCCTACCCCCACCCTCTTTCCCTTCTGCCCTCAGTGACCAAAGCTGGCGGCGAGGCGATGGAGAGGGGAGTGTCTTGCAGTCATCTGTTACTGACATCATCGGGGTGGCTCTCTGTAAGTGGATAAATGCCCTGCTCTCGTTCCCACTTTGCCAGGTGACTGCCTTTAAGGAGGAATCACAAACCTTGAAAGTACTGCTGCTCTTTTTCACACTAGTTGGAAAATAAAACTAATCACACTGATGATAAAATATAGTGTCATGCTCTCTGGCCTGTTGGGACTTCAGAACATGAAAAATATTTTCATAAGTTTGCCGGTGTTCGGAAACAAAGTTTGAGCTTCTCCTCAGCTCAAATCCCACAGAAACTAAACATATTATCCAACACACACAACACGTTCAATGGCACAGCACACCAGTAGTGTCACAGCATAATTAAAAATGCTGCTGAAACCCGCTATTGCCCTCAAATTGATTAACAGGTCTCTTAATACAGGAACGCACACTAAACAGCACCAAAACCTACATTTGTGCTATAAAAGGTTTGTTAAAGTCAGTAATATTTGCAAACATCAGTTAAAGATGTGACTTTTCATTTAGAAGTCCACCCTTTGGATATACAGAAATATACAGTTATTTCTGCAGTCAACAAATGGGGAATACTGGGAAATGGGGAATATAAATATCTATTACCAAAAGTTATTTTCATTTCTGCAAGGAATAATTTTTCATGCAGTCACTCCTCCCTTTCCCTCGCGGCGCCACTGAGATTCCTCGGTGGCCATCAAACCACATCACTCTACAGAAGACGTCAATAAACCTGACATGCTGCTTCTCAAATTAGCTTTGAATTTTAGAGCTACCATAATTAGCTTTTCCATTTTCACCAATGTCATTTAAAAATAGCGTGAAAGAAACAGCTCTTTTGCTGTCTAGCCTTGCTTTCACTTTCCATTTGAAATAATCTTTTCTGAATGAATGGCTGAGTAATTAACAGCACTAGACACCCTTTTCAGAGAGCACAGACATTTCATAAATAATACATATTTAATGTCTTGTCATTTTGTGTTCAGAGAAGCTTGGCTAATTAATTTTAACAGATGATTTCTTCTTGCATTTACTCACCCATACTCAGGCCTCTGCGCTTTTTTACTTTTGATTTTATGCCTGCTTTTCCCTTTTCTTGCTGTTCTTTCCAGTAATGGACAAACTCAACAGAGCTACTGATTTACATTTACCCTCAACCACGGTCGGGGGGCTGATTGTGGAAAGTTACAGAGGAAGAGGAAATGTGAACACTGAATTACGGGTAAAACAATGTGCAACAGTGTAGTAAATCAGTGCACACTCATTTGACTCTGATGCAGATTTTAACCTGTGTGGGATCTGGCCTGGCTGGGACTGAGAAAGGGCACTCAGTTATCTACAGTCGGCACAGATTATCCTATCGTGAGCAGGCTCAGAGCTGACAGCCATGGCCTTTTGGTTGAACACATTTTTTCAAACATGTCTGGTCAGGCTTGTGCTGTCTGAGGAAATCTAGGACTCACTATGACTGAAATCTGAGAGTGATACAGGCTTCATGTGATGGTCATCTACACACAGGAGGAAGGAAATGCTAATGAACTAAATGAGGAATGATGTTTTACAGCAGGTTCACTCAGATATTGTTACACCTTACATTTACAAAATTCAATTTGGAGGCGTTTTGATAAAACTGTATATCATGTTATCTTGTGTACTGAAGAAGGTACTTGCAAATACTGTCAGTGAATATAAAGCATCATCAAAAAATGTCACATTTTTAGAAAATATCACTTCAAAATAAATGTATGATGCAAATGAAACAGAACATCCTGTACTGAATGGGAAGGATATAACACATACTGTATTCCATAACTGAATTTACAGGACTGACAACAAAATACCTTATTCCCCTCAGTAGGTTTTCTTTGTAGAATGTGTTACGTATGCAGCCCCTGGACGGCAGAGTAGTGATGTCCCTAAAGACCTGTGCCTGTAACCTCAGAGCATCTGCTACCCACAGCTGTGAGAGCCACCGCTTCGTGGTGGAGGCGCAAAGGGACACTTTGCCCTCCCCGATGTGTCACATCTTTCCCTGGGCCCTGAACAAAAACCCAAGCAGGATGGGCTTGGCATGCCTGCTCATGTTATTTTGCACCAAATGCATGTAAAGCGCCTCTGGCCTCAGAGCTGAGCTCTGCAGATTAGCATCTGGGACAAATGGACCTGAGCTCACCAAGAGCCAGATTGATTAAGACCAGTGCACACAGCCAATCCTGGTCTCCTCTCGGGCACTGCTGAAGATCACAGAGTTCGTTGGGAGGGAACTGATAATGATCTTGATCTGAAAATGTCTGTCGCACGAGTTTCTTTCTTTTCATTGGCGAAGAAACAAGAAGTGGGAGAAGAAGCGAGATGAGTTAAAGTGAGAAAAGTCCAAAAAAGAGCCACAACTAACTGAGGGGAGGAATGTTTTTTTTAACTGTGAAGACCATCCCGAGTCCCAATAAAACTGGCAGGGACACCTCCGCAAATCATACTGCAGTCCAATTTCTGCATGACACTGACCACAGCCAACTCTATTTCAGTTTTGAACCCCTAAGTCAAGTCAGACATACTGTACATAGCAAGTACCCAGAGCTCTAAAAGCGGCTGAATGGGGCGTTGTGTACGCTGCAGGTAGACCTGAGATCTGAGACTGACATTTGAGCCTTCCAGAAAGCTCAGAGGGATTCAGGAAAACACTCAACCAGAGTAGACTGGGACCTGTGAAGTGCCCTGGACTGTCAGAACCATCTGCATCACTTGCATTTTTCGTTAGCCCCAAACAATGCACCAGCACAGGAGATTTCAGACAAGTCTACTTTGAAATGAACTGAATGATAACTGGCCTTCTTCTAAAGCACGCTTCAATCTGTTACATTAGCTGGCCTTCTGGATGACTTTTCAGTATGCATATTCAGTACGCAAGTTGTTGACATAAACGTCTGAATATTCACATTCACTTCATGCCTCTACTACCTGTCAGTATCAGCCAGAGTGGCGACTGTGGCTCATTCATGCAGCTTCATCCTTCATATCAACAGCAGAGCTGGATTATACTTGTCCAAAATGCAGACCAGGTGCTGGCGTATGCATTAGTCATCTCCAAATTAGCAATTTCCTCCATGCTGCTTTACTATGCGATGCTCAGCCCCCGCGACTGATATAATGTGGTTGCCCTTTGCATCCTCCAGTAGCACCCTGCAGTATTTAAAATCATCTCCAAACCCATGGTACCAGCTTATAAAGCCCAGTATGGGCCAGCACCTCTCTACCTCCAGGCGATGGTAAACTGTGCAAGAGCCAGATCTCTCTGATCTACTTCTTGCCTAGAGCCAGAGCCTCTCAAACGTCCTCCCAAACACGCGTCAAGACTAGTCCTTGTTCTTGCTCTGTAGAGGGGGAACATGCTCCTGGTAGAAGATCAGGGCAGCAAAATACCTCACATTTTTCAAACACACACGCACCTCTTCAAAAAAGTGCTTGGACTGACACCACTTTGGCTTCAGCCTTCACTAAATAAAACACCCCGTCTTGCCTGTCCTCGAAGAAACCATAACTCAGTGTTTTCTCTTCCAACTGTGATAACTGGTACTTGTCCCTGTCCTAAAATGTCCTAAACCTCGTCTGCGCTCACAAACTGTCAAATCTCTATTCTTTTACAGTAAGGGAACTACTGTATTAGTAAAAGAAGTATGTTCTTGTGCAGTATTTAAGTGTACATCGACTGGACTGAACTAGACTGTGAGAGATGGACTTCCCCAAATTTAGCATATGTAAAAATAAGCAGTAAGATCCTCTCTGGTAGCTTAAGGGATTTTTTTTAACATCCAGTTTATGTAGGCCATACAGTATCTTAGCAAAGTTAGACAGATAGTGCAGAGTCTTCATCTTCACTAACTTTTCTTGTTATGGTACACAACCACAGCTGCGTCTAGGGTATAGTTTGCTCCAAGTGGCAGGCCATAGTGAGAAGTCCAAAATACACCTTGTCATCAGCAGTGGTCTGTCAGAGAGAGGGAAGTCAGCATGCTGTCATTTTGTCTGTTGAGCTTCGGGAGTAGGGTGAAAGTGCCCTCTGTCAGGGATGGAAAATGTCTTCCTCGATCTCACGACACTGTGTGTGTGTGTGTGTGTGTGTGTGTGTGTGTGTGTGTGCGCACTGCTGACAAACAAGCCTTGCAGCCTGCACAAAGGCAGCATCTACACACAAAAACCTTTCTCTTAAAGGAACATGAATCTAAATCGTCCATGTCACATGTGTTGACATATAATTTTCCTTGGATACATACGTTAAAGATGTTGATCTTTTCTTTTTAGATTTCAATTCTGTGGTTTTGAATGTCAATTTAAGTGACAAAGCGCCGCGCCTGCATCCCTCCTGCTGGGTCAAAGTAGAGTATGTGGTGCTCTATGGGAACTGTAGGTGGAGTCAAAGCACAAAGAATCTACACTTACATCACACATAAGGCCTTTTTACAACAAAGACCCTCATCTGCACTAAAAATAGAGAATTTAGCAAAACATTTAACCACTAGAATTGCTGTTTCTGGCTTGGTTTTGGGCTGAGTGTGCTGCAAATGAGACCATGATAGGACAGAGATGCAGCAACATCCCCAGACATTACACAGAGAGGAAGGTCAAACCTAAACAATCTGTGTCCAATCTGTGCTCTGTCTCTGTCCGTATAGACAGAAGAGACCGCTGAATGTATTATTCCATGCAGGGTGTTATTAGTACCATCTCAAACGCTTCATAAATCATCAATAAAGAATTTTTTCACTCTGTCAAAAAGCCACAAACCACAGAACAAAGGACTGCACTGGTTATATCATCAAGGTGCACTGTTGAAGCTTTTCTGTAGAGAACAGAGCGGTTAATAAATGATAACAATAAAACAGGAAACAGCTGATTTAGGTAACTACCTACAGATAGTTTATGAGTTCATTCAAATCACAATCATATTCCAGATGTTCTTGCTCTTGCTGTAATAATATTCCTGATTTGCAGAGAGATTCTGCCATTTACTGAGGAAACATGGTGATTTCACTGAACGATATTTTCCTTAAAACTGCCTCTTGGCTGTTTAAGTACTCTAAAACAGGCCCATGATGTCACTGTTTACCACTCCAACCCTCCCCCCTCCGTACCCTCACCCCCTGTTCATAGTCATTTGCTTGTCTCCCTTCCATTTGCAGCTGTCAGAATTAAACTGTACATAATGGTTGCCATCACGTCTCTTGCTTCCTGGCTGCTGCTAACCCCAAATCAACATTCCTGCTTCTTAGTGATGTTCACTGCAATTGTTGGGCAAATTGTTTGTTTTGAAAATGCGAGATCAAATAGCCTGATGTGAAAGAAAGAGCATTTGATTGGCTTCCAGTGTTCCCTCTGCTGATTTGAATTAAGTGCAAATGAGGACAGGTGGGTGAATTTGTTTGTCTGTACGTGTGTGTGTGTGTGTACTGTAAGTACTGTGCATTCATGTGCAAGCGTGTGCATCGTCAGGTATCGCAGTGCGTGACATTAAACAGCCATTGTCCACAGACTTTATATCTGTGAGCGACTGCACAGACCAGACAACATCTGAGTTACAATTACAACAGATTTTCACCAACAAGCTTCTAATGATTAGGAATGTCTGATTAGGAACGACACTTTTCCCTGAAGCCTGGAGGCCGTGTGTTCAGTCAGGGGAGCTATTATTGACAGCTTCTGAATGATCTACAGTTGTAAGGGTGGAAAAAGCAGGATGTCTAAATGAAGCCAACAAGTTAATCGATGCCGTGTTTAAGACTTGCATCCTGTTTTTGGAACAAATCTCTCGGCAGATATTCGTCCATATGTGATTAAAGTGCAAACACAGAGGACCGACTAATCTTTGCATTTGAATTCTTAAACATCTGTTCTCACTCACATGGTGTAACATACAAGTGCAACGGTAGCATGAGCGTTCATTGGCGTAGCGACAACATGAGAAACAATCATCAGTGAGGAGTTTTAAACTGATCAGGTCAAACCAGAGACAACACGACAAAGTAAAGAAGAGTGGCGGGAAAGGAGAAAACATGACTGACTGGTTGACTACCACTGCTACTTGCTTGACTAACTAGGTTAGTTTGGCGGTGATCATAACATATCAAACAAAAAAGACTTTCTTATCTGGCAGAGAAAATATTCCTCTGGCGATCAAATATTTTGACAAAGTGTAAATGTCGAGTTTTCAGAGAACCTCTATCTGCAAAAGATTTGATGCAAGGACATTTCAAGGATAAACTCCTTGAATTGCTGTAGCCTGCTTTTAGATTCTTGCATCTTGTTCCCAATCTAAAAGGCATATTATGTGTAACCATAGCTTTTTAATGTCAAGAGCCCTCAAGAGCTTCAAGTACAGATGTTAAAGATCCCCATTAGATTTCAGCTTTGTTCCATGAACTTCCATGTGGGATGATTGTCACTGTCTATAGAGTAAACTGGGCTTCTCATTTATATAGTTTTGCTTGGATCCCATGAATCCTTCGTAAGCTGCACCTTGACAGACCTGGGACTCTAGTTTGGGAACATTGCTGGTCTTGTTGAGGCTGGGCTGGGATATGCTGATATGTTCCTACACGGGTCTTATGGTTGGATCCAAAAATGCAGCTTATGCCTTGAAGAAACGTAAAACTGCCTATGCTGTAAACGGCCCTTCACTGGTAAACTACCTACACTTAAAATGTAGATATTATCAATGAATTAATTATCCTTTTATTTGTCTTTATATAAGTTGTACCTAATTAATAGGTGTCAGGATTTCAACACTTTATTTCCTGTAATGACACTGTTTTTAGAAAACTCGTAATGAGTTCACAAAACTCCATAAATCAGAAGGTCCTATGATGACAGCGCTGCACACAGAGCCAGCCTAAATTTGTTTTGCTGGCAGTGCAGCTTCTTAGGGTCAATCGTGCACGGAGTCTCCCAGGAATTCTACTCTACTTAAGACAAATAAACACTTTTTTTTTTTGCAGTGTTTTTACGACAACCTGTAGAGGTGACACTTCAGAGTGAGCTGCAGGCCAGTCAGACACAAACAGATGCAGATGGTGGATGTAGAGCACACATGTCCAGACGTTAATGCAGAGTTAAGGCTAGGGTGCTAATTGTGATATACACTCATAAACTATATCATACGGAGATATTTATATCTCCGTATGATATAGTCTACAGTCTATGATATATGAACTTTTGATTGATTGAGGAGTATAGTTAGATGTCTCCTGCCTGCTAATGCTACAGCGTCTTTCTGAACTCTCGCTGCCAGCCAGAGCGCTGTGTTGGACTGTTGGAGCGTCCGGCCTGACATCCACCCACAGCCTTTATCCACCGTTCCTCTCCTCTGTTCTCCGCCTTTCCCTTGCTCATGCTTCGTGTAACATCCCATGAAATTGTGAGTACAAGCTAAGATTGCGTATGTGTTTTATTTTGGTAGCTTGCACTAACTATAGCCGGTGATTTGTTTTCGGTCATTAGCTCCCAAGCCGTGAGTCAGGCTTGCATCATTTTATTTTTGGTTAAAGTGCTTTGTTATTTTCTTTTTTGGATTGCAGTGAGTGTATGCATGTGTGAAAAATGACATTTCTTGAATAGGCCTAGAGTTATAGGGGAAACACAGTAAGGGGCGTTTATATATTGTTTTCTTGTCTATTTTAGATATGGTTGGTTAAAATATTTATCTTTTAAGCTGAATGCAACATTATAGAAATATACATCTTCTGTGATTGTGATTCTGTTAAACATGAAATCATGGTTTGAAATGACTGTAAAGCTGAGTTCATCCCTCTCTGACATGGTCTGAACACAGTGTGAACACAAAGTAGGAGCACACAGTTTTATTCTATATAGCATCTGTAGAACAAACAAATTCCTGTCTTCCACATGAACAAAGACTTTGCAGGATGCAGAGCTGCTTTCTTGAAGTCTACGTGACTGTCACAGTGGGTGCAGACCAAACTCCAAGAGTGTTGGATTGTGTCCTTTTCAGCTTGTAGCAGCTGTAGTATCACTTGTTAAAATGTGTTTTACTCCAGCAAGACTGAATGAATGAGACATCTGATTCAGTCACGACATCTGTTGAATGAATATTTGTGCTTTCATGAAACGACATGAACAGTGTAGTTATAATGATGGTGGTCTATTTGAGTGTCTTATAGGGGATCTCGGCGCTGATAATGTGACCAGTGCATGAAGCGTTTTCCTCGGCCTGACATACACCCTCAGTCTGAAGTATCCTTCCAAACTTCCGGAACTTCAGAAGACTTTGAAAGACTCTTTGACTTAAAGCACCGAGGGTGAAAGCAACCCACAAGTACATTAGCCTGTCGGGCTGACACGGCTTGCGCGAGGCTCTTTTCACTGTGTACTCCAGTATGTGTGTTCATACTGTGCGGCCCAGTACGAGGGGTAGTGTGGAGCTTAAAGTTTTTTCTTTTAACGGTGTGGGGAATTCTTTTTGAAGTCCATGGTTTAAGGGAGAGTGTTTATAAATGAGACTTTGAGCTGTGCTTTAAAATTGTGTGTCTTTTCTGAGGTTTGTCATTTTGGAAACAGTGAATATTGGCACCCTCAGTACATGTGTCAGTGCTGTGTAGTGTCTGTAAAGCTAAAGTATGCTCCAGAGTGAGTGCTGAGTGGGAGCTGTGAAGGTTTTTCAGCAACATGTACTTTCTATCTAAATGGCCAAACTGACATGTTATGGAGGTTAGGTATTTTGGAAAATGATATTAAACACACTGCAGTGTCGAACGTAATTTTCGTGGAGGGACCGACGAGAATTTTTCTGTCTCAGAAGTTGTTTAGCTGACATTTTAAATGAACAATGTTTACATTTTCTCTTTGTTAAAGGAAGTTAGTCAGTGTTAGGTGAATGAACTTAATGACTGAATGTTAACATTACGATGATTTTTAGATTTCATTGTTAAAATGTGAATTATGTGAATGCTAATTATTCCAAGTAGATTGGATGCAATACACACAAAAAGGAGAGCTGGTATGTATTTCTTATATTCCAACTCTTTCTTCTAATTCTTTTAAATTTCAGTTTATGTAATTCATATGCTGACATTAATCAAGTTGGTTGGATTCGTTTTCTTGGCTTTTTCATGAAGCCTCTACTCAATTTTTAGTCTTACAGTTAATATTGAGTTTTCCAAAACTCAAAAAGCTGAAAAGTTTACTAAACTCGCAAAAAAAAAAAATGGTTGGAAACTGTTGCCTCAGATTTTTGGAGTCAGATCAAAGCAACAGTTTTTACAGTGGACAAGCACCGTGTACATAGAGAGATCTTGGCTACGATCTCCACTGTGTGTGTGTGTACAATGCAGTCAGTCTACACTCAAATTGTTGCCGAGTGTGTGCGTGTGGGCTCGGGGGACTATGTCTATGGGAGAAGCAGAGCAGGAGAAGTTGGAGAGAGCAGCAGCCACACAGAACATGGACAGAGCGTTTACCTGGCCCTGTGCTCTGTGGGTACGCCAAGTAGCCGCCTCTTCCACGGGCCCCCCTACCTGAGCCACGCGCTGCTGCTACCGCCGCTGCCGCCACCGGTCCGTATGCTGTCGCTGGGAAGCCTGCAGGCACATACACACACATATACACACACACATCACTTCCTGCACATGGATGAGTACACCCCAGAGGTACAGGAGAATGTTGATACCAGCACTGAGCTCCGGGATAAAACCATGGCTGTCAGAGACAGGGGCTCATGTCAGGGCGACATCTATCAGCAGACTCTTAACTGAACCCACTGTGATATTCAAAACCCTGCAGATCCACTGATCCACACACAGAAACAGAGAGATAGCCATGAGCGACTCACCGAATATTAGATTAAAACAAAAAGAAGTGACGTGAGGCGCCGCTTCAACATGCTTGTCATGAGGCAAACATCAAAATATATTAAAACCACCCAACGAAAACATTCATTTACGATCTTATGATTAAAACTTCATAATCAATAACTTATATTAGCGTCAATTATTTTCCTCTTAATTCTCCCTTCGTAGAAAATGCCCGTCCGTCTGAAAAGGTGCAAAATCTTATTCGTCTGTAAAACGGTGAGTAAACTGACTTTTGCAATTCGCCAAGTCTCTGATTATATTAGTGAAAGCATTTGGCTCTGGGGGGTGTTTATGTCGCATGCTTTGGTTGAAAGATTACAGCCTCTTCTGAGCTGCACAGACATGGGCATAATAGCCCTACCTCTGGGGACTCCCCCTGCATTTTGTTCAGGAGTGCTCCCAATTACTCTGACTTTCTATGGAATCAGAATCATCCACTGTAATGCGAGAGACAAAGCCTTTCCACTGTTTTTTGTTGTTTTTGGTCTACAAGATATACAGTCGAAAAAACATTTCCCACAATCAGACAGAGACATCTGTCGCATGATTTGCCATTCAGAAGAGACTTCGATCTGTTAGCTAATGTGAAGGCTGAACAAGTCTCTTGTGCTTGTTTCATTCTTATGTAAACATTAATAGTGCTCCAACATTGAGGTTTCTGAAGCCTTAAGCTTGAAACACATGGCTATGTAAGCGTTCATAAAAACCAAATAAAGTGCCCTGAATACCATGCAGAACACGAATCCGCTTCTTTAGGGTCTGATTATTCCAACAAATATCAACCTAATAATCAGTCTGTAATTAAGCCAAACGCAGTATCTGTGAATTGTAATTACATTGTTGGCCTTAATGAACACAGTAGCTAGAGGTGGCTGACAGAGGCTAGTCCATGCCCAGGGCCTGGGTTCTTCTCGCAGCACAGGAATGGCATGTCATTAGTGGTGATGAGATTCCTCACTCTGGGCTCAACACCGTCTATGCCTAATCAGTCTCCTAAAATTATCTCCACAGGAAATGCTTTCCTTACTAGCGAGGAAAAAAAAAAAAAAAAAAGATCTCCAAATTCCCTCAATTGGAGTTTTTCTTGATTTCTTTTTTTTCCTGCTCTGTGTGTGTGTGTGTGTGTGTGTGTGTGTGTATGTGTGTGCTTCTTCTATGTTTTGGCCAAATCCTGGAGACTGTGGTTTAGACATTACAAAATGGACACCTTAGAGGATTATTTTTTGAATGCTGTGGAGGTGAGAGGAGCACTAGCGGGTGACCTATTTTCCGAGTCAGCCTTGTACTGTTATTCCACGAAGAGGGGCTCACACAAAAGACTGATGAGAGGGAGGGAGGGAGCGGGAGGAGGTGAGAGGGCAGGGTCAGATGAGCCGCAGCCAAAGAGAAAAACACATAGCTTTTCATCAGCTGGCTGAGAAGGAGGTAATTCACAACTCTGTCGACACAATACAACCACGAATGTGTGTGCTGGGTGTGAGGTGCCGTCATGCTGCGACTGGCAGGCAGGTGAAGAAGAGAAAGAAATGCCACTTTCCCCCCAACTATCTAACAGCTCAGGATAGAATAAGGGACTCAGGCGGCATGGTGACAGGGGAAAAAGACTACAAAAAAAAAAAAAGACGACAAGAAAGAGGCAACTTAAATCAGCCGCATTTATGCCGCTGCAGATATTCTCTGCCTCTTCACAAAAACACAAATCGACTCTGATACTATGCTAATGATGGCCATGCACCCCTGCATTTCCACTTACAGTGTCCCCATGGTTGCTGTGCGGAACAGTGTTTCGTACAGCTCGCTCTTCCCCTCTCTCCCTCCTTTCCTAAGTGCTGAATCTCTCTTCCCCTCGCTGCCATTGTCATGACACCCCCAATAGACCCACTGGCTTGGAAGTTAGTTGCGGGCAAAGTTGTGGTGAGAGATTAACTTTGCAGGATTAGGTGGGTTAATTAATAGATGGCTGCTGCTCATTGTTTTGTGCTCACGCTGTAAGAAGCCACCCAAGAGAAGCGCTGCAGCATTAAATCAATTTCATGGCCCTTTTATTACTGAGGAGATAAAGCCAATATTTAGCTTTCAATTCTTCACAATTATTGGGCCCCTGCTTTGCCACTTGAGTGGCTGCGCTTGGCTGGGGACAAGGACACATCTGTTTATGAGCTGTGGAGGCCCGGGGGCCTTGGTGTCCGGACTCCGGGGAACTGTCCTCAGCTTTCTCTCCTCAAGCCTGTAGCACAGAAATTCAGCCTTCTTCAGGAGTGCACACAGAAAGGAAGAGAGATTAGACCTTAAGAAAGATGAGCACTTCCAAACATTTCACCCTCTCTCCAAGCAAAAGAATTACATTTTCTCCACAAAAACATTAACATTTCATAAATTATTTATATCCGTAACAAGAATAGTTGCAAATTTCTACAGAAATGTTCCACTCGGAGATGACTCCAAAACACTTTAACTGTCTTTACATTCTATGTCCTGACAGCTTTGACATCAACTTGTATTTTAACTGTTTGCGAATATTGACCATGCAACATTCAAAAAAAAAAAAAAAAAGAGAGAAAGACATGGTGTAACTGTCACCCTGTAAGTATCCACATCCATCTCTAGCTAAAATAAACTTCCAGCTAAAGTAACTTGCCAAACAGGATGTCATATTCATGGTATTGTCTGTTCTGTGCTGAGGGAGGACAATGTGCATTCAGAGCACATAAGGCTCCATTTTCATGACAGTGCATAGCACACACTGCCGCTTTATGCCTGTAAAGTGGCATTTTTCTTGGGTGCACACCGGTTCTTTTCTACCTGCACCTGTATTTTGTGAGTCTCTGTGAACTTGACTGTACTGAAGTAGGAGGAGAAGCACAGTAGGGGCAGTGTCATAGTGATCAAACAGCACAGTGCAATTTTTGTGTCAAGGCTTCCCGGGATTTTTGCTTGCACCGAGTGCCTGCACAGACCAGGTCAAAAGCTTTGTTTTCTCTATTACAGAACAGTCAAGGCACTTTGCTGAGTATCGTGCTGTTTTCAAAGTAGAGAAAAGGAGGAGATGTGATTGGTCACATTAATTCTAGACTCCATCAGGACCACTGGTGATGTGTTCCTTATCATAATGTCACCATGTTTTCAAGCTGCTCAGCAGTTGCATTGTATGATTTTAACCTCAAAACGATCAATTGTTGATGACCGCGCAATGACTTGAGACCAGATTCAGACGTTGGAATCTGATAAATCTTTACCATTTCCTGATTGATCAGCAACTGGAAAGACAATAGATAGGGAACATCTGGAAGGCCATTGGACCAAAGATAAACAAAGACAAACAAAATATTTGACAACCTATTGGCTATTGTTAGTCAAGCTTAATTATATCTAGGGCTTTTTAATTCCAGCCTTAAATACATGCATCCTAGTTGTGCGTTGATATTTCAGGATTAATTTCCACCTTTTCCATCGTATGGTGTAACACTGCCAACACTAATGTTACCTAATATGTGGCTGAATGCTAATGTCAACAGTTGTCTAACGGTTGCTAATGAGTTAGCAAATATGTTGTTTTACCTTGAAATCTGGCTCAATGTGCTTCCAGATTTTCTCATTCTATTGTCTTTTCGATTGCTGATGAACCGAGAAGCAGTGAAATGACAGCGGTTTGTCAGATTCTCTATGTTTATACCACTCGCAACCTGGAACACAGCAGTGCAGCATTATCCTGTTGATAACAGCATTTGAGCTCCCCACCCTGAGCCTAACGTCAGAGGAAGATGGCCGCTGTGTGATAGTGGTCTCTGCTGGACCCCACGCTGCCTGCACTTGTACTCATCAGGGTACTTGTGCTCGTCTAGCACAGACGTTCAATGCAGTGAATGTGACCCCTACGAATTGACCTATATCCTTCGTGATATTGTTGTACAGTATGATCTTAACTTGTGCTAGTAAAGCCCTAAAGCTCTTCATATTACCTCTGATTTCTCCCCTGATGCACTATTTCTGATACATTTCTGCAGATCTTTTTTGGCATATTGCCTTTCTTGCCACACGCTCACTTTCTGATCCTATTACTCAGAAAACGTCACAATGAAAAGTTGTTGCATTATGCATCAATAAGGTCCTATTTATGTCCTACCAGTCTGACAACAGCTTGACTGATGTTAATGTAATCTGTACTGTTCTTTGGCCCAAAACTGCCAGCAGCAGCCCCCCCTCTGTCATTGACAAAGGAGCTCCATCAGTCACAGAGCACTCCAGTCATTTCTGCTATAAGAAGACTGTCAACTATCTAATGCACAGGAGGAGCCCAGGGACAGCTGATATTCTATGGAGGTCCTATTGGCGAGGTAGTCTATGCCCACTTTATTTTCAATATTTCTCTGAAACTGAAAACTAATCAGGCCTTGCACGACACAAAGACTCAGCACAAAATTATAGCAAACTAGCATAAAGACAAAATGATAGCAAATGAGAAGGACATTACTAGACTTACTTATTAAATTCAGTATTGGAGTGCAGTTAACGAGGATTAGCTTGCTGGCTAACAGGGTTTTCATGCTACATTGGTTAACACAGTAGCTTGGATTTGGGAAAGAGGCTTGTGAACAAGCCTTTCAGCCTGCAGCGAGTCGATTTTTGGAGCAGACAGGAGTGAGACAGATGAACAGTACAGAGCAGAGATGAGTGAGACTGATGAACAGAGAAGGACAGCAGCCACATCAGTAGAAGAGGAAGACAAAGAGAAGAAAGGACAAAGAGAATGAGAAATTGAGGGAGAAATGAGGCCAGGACACCAGTGTCTAATCCATTCTCATGGAATTCTGGATTTTGGACCAGAAAAATGTGTCAAGAAATGAGATTATATTATACTCAGGTAAAGCATAATGGCCACACCTACAATAAAGTGCTATTCACACAGCACATACAGCACTAAATCAATGTTAGTGTTGCATGGTAATGTTATGAAGTCATTTTTGGTGGTCGTAGAAAAATAATCTAAATTTCTTGCATTAGATAAACACTATATTGTTTAAATACTCCAGCAGTAACTATTGCATTTCCCTATTGAGTCAAATTGAACACGGAACAGTAAAAGAAACCTTAGTTTCTTTTACTCAAGCATGTATTTTGAAGAATGGTCCCGCTCAGTGTTTAATTATTGATGAGTTGCATTTTGTACAATAGCAGACCTGGTGGAATTCAATTTGAGAAAGTTATTGAATATTTTGCTTACATGCAATTTGCGATGCAGCTGCCAAAGTGAAAATCAGTACAAATGCTCCTCCATTCAATTTACATTAAGTGGAGTGGATGGCCAGATATGATGTATAATTTAAAATTAAAGTGGCAAAATGTATTTAATGACGGACTATTGATGCGTCCTGATAATATAACGCTCAATTTTATTTACCCAGTTTCCCATTAAAACTGGGCTAATCTCACTGTAAACAGCTGAATGGAAACCAAACAGAGGACTGATTTAAAAAGCAGGTCTGTCTGTTTATGGAAATCTAATTAACCAAACACTTTTTTTATTGTGCATGTGCATCATAAGAGTGTCGACTAATCATTAATATAGGTTTAACAACAGTATCAACCCCCTGATGCTCAATACCTTACAGACACTGTCTATCCACAGTGGGTTTGTGAGGATCAAGTGTTGAATTAGGTGGCCCCATTTATCCTATTAGGTCAAGTTACGTGTTGTGCTTTACTGTACACACTCCCATTTAACTGCACAGCTCATATAATATTTCAGAAAGTCACAAGGATGAACCAAGGAAAAGATCTGAGCAAATTCAATGTGAAAAATGTGGGAAAAAAATAAGAAATCATACAAGAGGAGCATGTTTTTTCCTGTCACTGTATGACAGTAAGCAGGACAAGCCAGCGGAAATAAGTCTGTTGATAAGTCATAGCAGAGGCAGTGAAGCACACTGCCGCCTTCTCACAGGAGGAGGGAGGCATTCTGTCAAAGATGGAAAACTGACTCCACTTCACATTCTGCTTCATCAATAACCTTTGATAAGATATAGAGAAACACGCAGACAAATAAACAAAACAAAAGAAAAAAAAAAATATATCAAAGTTACAAAAGAGGCAACCACCTAGCAAGACATCTTTTCATCTCCAGACTGACAAGTGTCCCATTGTTGTCATCCTTCAGCGCGACTTTGTTGTTGCTGAAAGCATCTCTGGGTTGTTGTTATCAAAGGCATAAATCACAGAGCTGGAGAGAGCCAGGTGGCTTTCATATGAACTGCTGCACACATGCTCATGTCTCACCTCTCCTCTGATCAGCGCAGACCTACAGTACACACAGAGGTTTCCCCTCATATGAAATACAGAGACTGATGTCTGGGAATGAGCCAGAGAGAGAGAGAGAGAAAGAGAATTTATATGCACACCAATAATTCAATTATAACCAGACTAATGCAATACGCATATTATTGCAACTCTCATGTAAACACCTTAACTGGGTTATCTTACTCACATTAAGGTCCTAATCACAGTAAGCATAACTTGATTAACAGGGCTGGGTTGCTTGTCAATCATTCAGATTAATCTTGCCATGTGTATGTCTGGTTTCCCTCAGTGTTTGCATTCCGTGCACGCGCCACAAAGGTCACACAGTGAGCAGGATGCCGGGCGGTTTGTTTGAAACTGAGCAGCTGGAGTAGAGATGGTGGAAAAGTTAAACAAAACTAAAATTAAACAGCACAGTGCCAACTCAGGCGCTCACATGAAGATAGTCTAAATTCATCCAAAGTGATATTTTATTCCTTTGTTCTGTTTGAGAGAGAAAAGACAGCGTGCAACGTGTACAAACTGACTGTATGTCTTACATTAATAACATGAATAAAATATATGAATACAAATACAGCAGTATTCTACTTATGCCACAAAAACAAAATGTTGAAGTAAAAATAAAAAAATAAATCAAAGCTGTCTTTGGACACTGCAAATGACTTTATGCCACAAGCTAAACATTTTTAGACTTCAAGTATCACTGAAACATGTCATGTGCCATTAGAGTACAAATGCAAAAGCTTTGAGAAGAACTGCTGAACAACACCAGTTCACCACTGATACAGCTACGCTTCAATATGATATCCCAGTATACTGAAACACAGGCTGACGTGTTGGTTAGCGAAACAGCTGCTCGCGTCAACCACTCCACTGCGTTTAGTGTTTTTCCACAACAGCGAACCACAGGATGTGATGCACTTCTTCATACCATCAGCCAGGCTATGGCTTGCCATTGGAGAGCTTTTACCTTGGAATTCCCTCGGGTGTGTATGTTTTAGTACTGCTGGGAGTGCTCTAAATACAGTATAGGGCCAACATAATAACTCTTTAACATCGAGACCCCCTAACCTCTATACAGTATGATAAGGATAGCCAATTTTCTGTTGCTCGCTGATATGATCGTACATGACTTCACTACTGCCTGTGTGTTTGTTTCTGTGTGTCTCCCTGTGCCTACGGTGTGGCTCTTTTTTTTTTTTTTTGCCAAAGGTAACGGCTTCTGTATGTAATGAAACCGTTTGGCACACTGATCCTTTGCCATTAAGACTTTGTGGCTTCTTATTGGGGAGAGAAAAAGTCAATTACAGAAGTGGAGTGAGCCCAGAGCTCAGCAAAGCCTGGCTTTATGGCAGTAATTGCGCACGTATCTCATATCTTTGAACAAAATGATGAGGCCAGGAAGGAGATATATTTGGTAAAAATTAAACTAGGCAACCTTTCACAAGCACAGAGAACAAAAATCCAGCATGAGGCATTAGAACTGTTCTGTCCCTTTACAAGACATACTAACCCGTAATCATGTACTAAAATTTGTTTGACATCATCTTACCCACTGTAGCCATTCCGACTTGAGGAGGCTGCACAGAAATGGAGAAACTGCAGTTTATTCTGAATTCATGTGCCACACAAACGTGCATCTGCCTGCAGAGGAGAGCAGCGTGTCTTGTAAAGCCACCGTACTACAGATGGTAAACAATATAATGTGATTCCTGTGGATTTCTCCACAGGAAGGTCAGAGGTGCCGTGAGGGTGAGAGCAGAGCAGCTTCACTGGAGCTAGTACGGACTGAGTGATTTGCTAAAGGATACTTCAGCAGGGCGGAATCTTGCTGATGAGGGGGCTCGACCCAGAGCCCTTCAGCTGAAGAGCCGTCTCCATACTCACTATGTTGTCTGTCAAAACAGGCATAATGAATTGTAGACTGCCTTACCAGTTTCTGGATCACATGAGGTACTGTGTACAGATGATGCTAGACAGATGACTTTAGCCCAGAACAAATCAATCATAAATTAGAATTAATAGAAATACTTAATACGTTCTATAACAATGTGACTCCCAATACCCTCAACTTGGAAATAACTCCAGTCTCCCAAACTGCAAACTCTGCACTCACATCACACAGCTGTACACTGTGTGTGAGTGACTGTGATGTTGTGATGTGGTGAAGTGAGCTCAGGAAAAGCTCAGTGTCTTTTACTTCAGTTCCCAGTGACAAGAGCGCCGTTTCTTTGTAGCTGAAGTGCAGAGCAGCATAGTATCAAAGAGGACATACTAGGCTCTTTATTGAAGTGTAGCCGCACTTCCGACCTCTTCTTTGTACTCCTTCCCATGCACTTCAGTAAAAAGGAAACGGCACCTATGCTGCAGAATTGATCTAAACACATTCTGCTTGCAAACAAGACTCAACATAAGTCTCTCTCTCTCTCTCTCTCTCTCGCACGCACGCACGCACGCACACACACACACACACACACAGAGTAGAAGAAGGAGGTTTGGAGAGTGAAACAATAAGGCATGGAAATGGAAATGCATTTCAAAAAAAAAAAAAAAGAGGGGAGAAATCTGCCAGAATAGATCGGGCAAAAAGCTTTAAACTGTGACGCTGGTTTGTGAATGGGACAGGGTCTTGGTTCACAACGCTAATATCCAAGGCAGTTCATGATGGTGACTTAAATAGAGGGAGACAGACAGGGAGGACACAGATGTCTGACCTTGCAGTGGTGCTTATGTAATGGTCTGCTTCAGTGCATTTAACTGCAGTGCTCCTTTCCAACCTGGGATCAGCAAAGGCAACATGTCTCTGCAGTCCAATCTCCTCTGACATCACTTCTGACACTCAGAGAGTATGAAAAGGTCCTGTGAGCTCTGAGTGAATCAGTTGTTATGGCCCTGCCTGTGTGGTCCCCATAGAGCCAATCATACTAATTAAACTAGACTACTTAAGCCTCCTCTCATTAGTGTCCAAGTAAACAGCCTTAATTTTTTATGCATTTTAATGTCCATCTCCCAGTTCTGAGGGTGGCAGTGGAGGGGACAGCTGAACGATGAAGGGGAGTAATTTCAGGTTTTCTCAAATGAAAGTGAGTGCATTAAGTGTCATTTCACCATTCAAGTTAAATATGTGTTTGTGGATTTGCACTGATTAGTGCAAATCCACAAACACACTGCACAAACACATTGCAGGAATTACTACTTTAGAGTGAAAATAAAATATAATGTGTTAATGCTCGTAATCAGAAGAAGAAAAAGCAGCTTTGCTATTTCATGAACATGATTTTATAGCCATGTTAAAACACTTGCAGACTCCATTATATTTTAGACAGCTCCATGCACTGCAGTTACACAATCTGCCACTGCTCCAGATACCAGGGGCAAGTAGGGTAAAATGTGGCATGGCCCAAAAATAGCACTGCAACACTGGCTTCCACTTGATTACTGGGGGTGTAAGTAGTGTTTCCACATAAGAGTGGCATGCAGAGATATATGCAGACATGTTTACACACACTCTTCACTGAGGTTTTCTTTGTCTCTTTTCCTTGTATTTGTATAACTTATATAAGATTTTTATTTTCAGTGTAAAAAAAATTAAATGTATATCTGCATGTTCATTGTGATGTCATGCAATACTGTTTTGACTAAAAATATTTTTAATAAAAATAATTACCTTTACATACATATGCATTGTGTCCATGCACTAGGGACAGAGTGGATGAGAGCAACTGGAGGGCTATTAGCACAGTCAGCAGGAGGGAGGGATGGAAGGACAGAGGGAAAGGAGGGGGCAGCTGCATAGAGACCTAGCAAGTACCCAGCTTGCTGGGCCTGAAGCTCTCGAACAGTGGGTGGCATCAAAACAACAGGCAGCAGACACTGAGCACGGTCTCACAGACACACACATATTGCACTCCTCTGCCTGCTTCCATGTCTGTGCTCCTTTTCTGTTCTCCTGCTGGTCTCCAGCAGTGTCTAAAGGTGGCAGGCATGTACGAGGCAGGGCAGCTAAAGTTCCATTTCTAGACCAGCGGCTCAACAGTCGAGACATAATGAGCTTTAGCATTGCCACTCTGCCTTTTACAGCAGCTCATCTTCCCCACCACAGGATCCTAGACTGTGGGTCTCCATGGCAGACTGTTTGCCTGCTTCAGCGTGTGAGGCTGTGTCTGCCGTCCTAGGGTGAGTTAAGACCTGGGCAAATGAGGTGAGGCTTCGCTTCACTTTCAGGAACTAGCCAGCCTTTCAGCGTTGCCTGTGTCAGACAGTACAAAGACAGGTGCTCACACACCCGAGGAGACACACGTGTATGTGCACGTGACCTGCCTTGTGTGCATGTGAGCGTGTAGAAAGACCTGTGCACATTGCATCTACACAGAAAAATATGTACTGTAAAATGTAGGTGGAGTGCTGCTACACCTGTTGAATCCATCTGGTGCCTCCACTCAATGTCCAGGAAAACACGTACAGCACATTGGTAACATGCAGTGTCTCCCTCTGACAGCAAAGTACATAAAGCAGATTTGAGGGCTGTTAATAGAGAGCAAGGCTGATCTGAGAGCAGTCTAGCCCTATGACTGCACAGACAAGAAGTAGATAGGGCGTGACATACAGTGCTGTCCACTGACGTCAGAGCAGCACACTCACTACTGTCACTGGGAACAGAGTCATGGCCTGGGGAGCTCGGGGAGTCTGCATGTGTGATGGTGTGCTTGTGCACGTCCCTGTGTGTGTGTGAGTGTGCAGTCAGCATTGCTGTGGAGACAGTGAGTCAGAGAGGCAGACAGGAAAGGAGCGAGAGGCCCCTGGTAAAGTCCCTCCACCTCCTTTGCCTTCATACATAGCCTTGAAGAGTCTTTGGTTGTGTCAGTTTTATGTCTGTGTGTGTGTGTGTGTGTGTGTGTGTGTGCGTGCGCATGTGTTTCCAAGGGTGTGAGAGAAAGATGTGTTGTGCATGGCCGTTCAAGTGTGTGAGGTCACGACGCTCCTCGTCAGGCTCTATTTTAAGGCCTGCGACTCATGGAGTGCCCCGGCCTCCACAGACCCATTGGGCTAATGATCAGCCTTGGCAATTAAAGCCAATCTGTGAGTCAGTGTGGCATCAGGAGGGCCATCTGCTTGCAGCCCTGTAGCACTCACTCTGGCCTGTGGGACCACTTGCTGGGGTCACAGCTCACCCAGCTTGTAGAGAGATGGTCACAGGATCTAAGGAACAATCTGCCGTGTAACTATAGTTCAATAGAAACCTGTTCGACCAGTAGCACCGCTGTGTGCGCCGCCGCCATGTCTCATGGGGGCAGTAAAAACACAAACAGTGGGATCTGTCTTATGGAGGACAATGTTGCATGCACCCATGACACAGGCAAGCTCCTCATCAGCCTCAGGCCAGTGATTTTTTCCACCTGCTGCAGCACTGTAGCCAAGAACTGCGGTACATATTGTACTGAAATGGGAAATGCAAGATGTCTGAATACTTAAGAGAGCTTCAGATCTGCTGATAATGACTGCGCATGGTGTCCCAAACTGCACCATCATCCACACAGGAAGTAATGAACTATAGCCAGCAAGAAGAGAGTTTCATTGGACAGAAGTTTAAAAAGGCATCTTCCAAACTTTTAATTAGTGAACGCTGGTACAATGGTGTCTTCTCTACAGCGGTTCTGGAGCAACGCCAGCTTGCATATCTGCACCTGGAGTTAGCTGTGCTCAAATGAATGGAGCAGAGTTCTTGAAGTCAGACTCTCGCTGGATGTAACACATCTTTAGTTTGTCTTTGATTCCAATGTTGTGATGAGTTGTTACAGCCTGAGGGCCTTTACTATGAAAAGGAGCTACAGGAAGTGTTGAGTTTGCTTTAGCAGCCTTTTAACATAGGAAAAGGTTTGCTCGTTCTTTTTCATGTTCACCTGCGCTCATCTGCACAGCCTTTGAAAGGAGACACGTCAGCGCACAGCCACCGCATCTTCTCGTCCTTTACCACCAACCTCGCAGAAGCTACCTTTGCTTCAGAAGTTCACAGCTCAATAAAGTCCATGTCAACACCGTTCCATCTCCCAGCAGCAGACAGTTGCTAAACCCTGGGAGGCTAACTGGAGTTTCAGGCCAGTGCCCTGGTGTGACCTCTGGTGCATTTATCATATGCTTGATCGCCTCTGCCCCAGTTTATAGGGGCATGCAGCCCTCAGGAGCAGTCACGATCATACCAATTGCATCCATTACAATTGCAGGTCAGCAGCTCTCTTCTCCTATATGCCACTTGCTGAGAGGACAGCTGCTCCCCGTACCTCCATATTCTTCTACAGGGAAAGTGGGGTCAAGAGGTCAGGAGCCTTCTTTTCACTGTTACTTACAGTTGCGTAGAGCAACATGCTCCTTCTGTGGGTGTAACCCCAATACACACAACATCTGTCACTGTGGTCTACATTTGAGGAGTACAATCTAAACTGTAGCACAGTTGCAGTTAAAAAGGTTCTTGGGATTAATAACTTGGATTGATCAATTATTGCATCAGCGTAATGTTTTATTAAGGACCTAAACATGCGACCTACATATGCCTTTGAATCGTACATAAATTTGTATTCGATATATATTTCAGCCTATCACACCCTATGTACTATGCCATAGGCAAATTGGGGTTAAGTTGCTTGAATGAGGGCAACTCAACATGGGACTGTCTCAAACAGGCCACCTTACAGGTTTTCATACTCAGTAGCAAAAGAAGCAGTTGAATCCAGAACCACCTGCTGGGCTGAGTCCTGTTTACACCCACACGGAAAGAGAAATCTACTTCACACTGATTTAAGGGTTCTGAAATGTCATTTTCTGTCACTCAGATATGATGGAGTGTGCTGTTGTGTCTCAGACGTGGTCGGTCGGTGGAGTCGGAGGTGCAGAGGGACGGAGGCTACAGCAGTGCTATCCCACGCGTCGCATCCGCCGCGGAAACAGATCTGACACAGATGAAGCGTGTGACAAGAAAAGGATATGGCAACAGGACAAGAAAAACAGATGGAAAAAAACAATCCACCGACAACAACAAACCTACCCAAACACAGCACTGCTAAAATGTGTTCTGGGAAAGATGCAACATTTACTTTTTTTAGAAACAGCCTGGATAGTTTATCTCTTTAGTGTTAAGGTAACTGGTAACCCAACATCACCCACCCCTCTGTCCTCATTGCACCCCTGCTACACTTACCGCTGCCCTCTCCCCTCCTTAATCATCCTTTCCCTCCATTCTTTTACCACTTAAGAGGCTGACTCACTGGACCTGAGTTGCTGTTTGTCTGTCATGACATCTGGAGTAGCTGGATGACTGAGTGTTATGTCTTTCTCTCACTCAGTCTGCGTCTCTCCCCTGATGGGACCCCACTAACATCTTCATCCCTGGTTTTTCAGTGTAGCATAATGACCTCCTAGTAGCAGCCCTAATGGAGCCATAATGGTCATTTATGCCAGGGGAGGCTCTAAGGGCACGGCTGTGGAGGCAGCGAGTCGCACAGGAAGACGGGAGAACGCAGAGAAGCTCCTGGTTAAGTCCCTCCACCCCTGCCTCCTTCCCTTCATATGCAGCTCCTGAATCTCAGTCTTCAGCTGAATACAGCCTGTGTGTGTGTGTGTGTGTGTGTGTGTGTGTGTGTGTGTGTCGTGTGTGTGTGTGTGTGTGTGTGTGTGTGTGTGTGTGCATTAATGTGCGGTTAATGAAAGGAACGGATACAAGACTGGTTAACAATAGAAAGTACAATATGAGCGTACTGAGCAGCATATGAGCTGCTTTTCATGTTCACTTCTACAGCTTTTTCACATGCATAATGCACGTATGCATACCACATTTTCTTTTTTAATTACATTTTTCTATATTCATGCATACATCACACACACAATGGAGTATACCACCATTCTTAAACCTCTACATATTTGCTGCCGCCACTGGCAGAAACCACACGGTACCTAAACTACAGTGCATAATTTAAGCTGCACTTATTGCTAAAAACTATTTTCTTTGTCGCCATTTGCATTTTAATATGCACAGCAAACACAAGGACCTGTCACCGTATACAGTTTCAGCGCAGAGTAATCTTAAAAATGACACCAGTTTGATGCACTAGAAGGCTGTGATCAAATGCGATACTTCTTCAACTGTGGCTTTGGACGCCTTAATCACATAAGGTCCTCCAAACTAGACACCTCATGCTTTAAATGCGGCACATCTCGGGATGTTCCCCTGGGCGCTGCAAGTTGAATAATACAATAGCACATTTATCAGCTAGCTAATGCTAATTAGACTGTTGCATAGAAACGAGAATAATGTACAGTAATGTTCCTTATGCCTTGTCAGCTCCTGCTTTCTTCCCGTTTCTAGAGGACCCACAGCTACTGTTTGGGTTTAAGTTTGGAAAAAAAAAACAGCATCCTATCTAATCCACTAGGTGTCAACAGATAAAATGTTAAGAAAATATCGGATTATTCTACTGTGGGTTTCATCTCCTCAGCTAATCATAACGTATTTTAAACTCCACTCAATAGACATGGCATGAATTCATGGAGAGTATGAAATGAATGTAGCTTCTCTCTAGGTGGCATTGTGGCAAAGCACTGCTTCCTCCACTTGAAATATTAGAGAGAAATTTAGCAGATACAGCAAAAGCAAATGTCAGTCAGCTCAAAAAGGGACAGCCGCACTCCTACTTCTACTACCGCAGCATGAGGTAAGGATCCTAATTTCAACAAAACTTTTCCCTCTTCTCCTCTTTTGAAGCTATCTGAAAATCAGCGCTATCCAGCCGCTTTTAACTGCAGTATCTAGGGAATTGTGCGCTCTTTAATGTCTGACAGACTCAAAGTGAGGTCCTTTCCTTCCTCATTTTAATTCAAAGATACTTTCAATTTTAGTTTGCTCTTTGTAGCCTGATAAATGTTCGCTCTGAAGTCTGATAATTTAAGTCAAGTTCAGTAATGCTGATGTGTGCTGTATTTTCATACTTTGATTCTTGCCCCAGCTGCCATCCAGGATGAGCAGAGCAGCGTACAACATTGTTTATAGTAAATGTTAATCTCAAGGTTTTTCGGGCTAATGCAGACATTTCTCCAAAGCGGCTGCAATTCTGAACAACTCGCTGACAGTGTACAGGTTGTTCTCTACCTTTCTGAAATGAATTATTCACCATTTCATGTATGGTTAGAAGGAGCTGGTGGTGGGGGGGTGAGTGGATATATGTTTGATTGAGGAATGCAACTGTCAGTTTAAATTGGTTAAACGTCATGTTAACAGCAACCCTTTGTTTTGTTTTGTTTTTGCACACTGATCCTGAAGCTGCACGTTCACAGGCAGCTCTGTGTGCGTTCAAAAGCTGAAAATAAACCGAAGCTACATGAGTGACATGTCGACTACCCACCTTAGCTCAGTGTAAGTGATACTGATACCTACATTCACGGATATGTACCACCCCGACATCGCTCTAAAGCTATCTGACAGTGTTATACAGGATACCTGCCAATTTTGTCAGCTCACTAGAACAGCATATTTATTCCTGCATCTGGTTGATGATAGTAGCAGCGCAGCAGCTGTTAAAGAGCTGTTCTACCCAGAATGTACACAAAGATGTTGTCTCACTTAACTCTAGTATCTAATCTCTAGCTCAGTACACTGGAGGTGAATGGAGGTCCTCAAAATTTCTGGGAATATCCATCCAAACCACTTCCTGTTTCCCAAGAAATATAGAAAAAGACAGTGTACTCTCTTAAAACGCACGCAGCTGCTGTGTACGTATGCTGGCTGGCACACAAATGCAGCACAGGAAAGACAGCCAGAATCTTCCAAAGAATCCATCCGAAACCTCACAGAGAGAGCTTTTTGAGAGCTTTGCCTTTTAACTCTGACCGATCGTTGACTTTATTACTATATCTAATATTACAGAACGCTAACAGAATGTCCAATCCATCTCATCTTTATAGAACAACCGTGACATTGTCGATTTTACTTCCTTAAACAAATTTTGTTTATACCATGAGGAATCGCCAGGCATCACTTCCATGAGAGGCTGTTCTCCACAGACAGGCAATGCACTATAGCGAAGATCAAGCTGAATGCAAAGTTCACATTACGTTTATTCTAAACCTTTGCATTAATAACAGTTAATATCACCAAATAATACACTAAAGGAGTCATGTTAGGAACCTATAGGTTCAGATAGATTTTTTCTTGTTGCATTTAGTGCTGCTCAAAATATGAGCAATGTGTTTTGGCTGTAGCTGACAGTTCCCGGGATAGTGTGCTTCTGTTCCCAGGATGGAAAATGACTCATTTTCAGGAAAAATACTAATTCCTGATTGGGATGGCAGCACCAATCTCAGGGGCTGATATCTCCAAAGCTAAGCAAGTAAAACCAAAATGATCGGCATAGTGAGACACCAGAAGACGTGCAGGAAGTGAGAAAATTTATTAAGTTATTTAGTATAAAATGTGTTTGGTTTTAATTTGGGTGAATCTACCTTTTCAGTAGCCTGCTAGTGCTGAATGGGTTTGACATGTTGTTCCCTTTTTTTTCAGCAAGTTAACCTCAATTATGCAAATGATGTGAATCAGATTGATTAACACTACTCTCAGAAACAGGGGTTATCAGAGTCCCGAACATCATATTTTTTAGCGTGTCTCGGGTGTGTGCAAAGGGTTTTTGGTGAAAGCAAAGCTGATGCTCAGTTCAAAGTGAGGCTACTTCAGGGACGGAAAATGAATTGAGATTCAGCGGCAACTCGTTATTTTCTTTGGAAATCACGTGATGACGGCAGTGCAGCAACACGAGTCTGAGGGACGGCCGCGAGAAGACAGGAAGAGCCTGATGAAGTCCAGGGTTCTTCATCTTGAAGAGCGGGGATGTGGGGAAACATGACAACACTTGCATATCACATCACATTTGCCTGCGTGCATCACAGTCCCCTCTGCTTTCATTTGATGCTGAAAATACCACTGCTCGCCATTAAAGAGCACAATCAGAGAAAATGTTCTGACAATTTTTGTCACAACAGGATCAGACAGAGACAATTGTCACCGTGTGTCATTGTGTTACTGTCTCCTGAAAGAGACTGACCCGACGCACAAACAAACAAAGCTGAGGAAAACTTGTGTTACTTTAACACAGTAAACAATCAAGTAATTGCATCCACTATTACTAAGAAAAGCTCTGATGAATAGAAAGAAGATTTGTTGTTCTGGGGATGCTGCTAATCATTCGTAACACCTCCTTACCATTTGTAATTCTGAGGTGATGGTAAACATTGCTGTCTTCTTGATTGTCACTACACATGCAGCATGCAGCATCATCTTTGAAATTCAATTCCAACTTCTATGCTTTCAAGCATAATGCTGAAACGACGCTGCCTGGAGGTAAACAGTGTGTGATTACAGCAGTGCATATAAAATACAGCTCGGAATTTTTTAAACTGGGAGAAATCAGAGAAGGTGTCTTTATCAAACACTTCAGTCCTCTTCCTGTTGTCACTGCAAATGCATTCTGTAATAGCTCAACAAGGGACAAACATATGCTAAAAATATGTGCAGAGATTAGTTCTACCCACTTGTGAAAAGCCGAATGTGCGTGCAACAGGAGATTTGCAGGTGATTTCATGTTTCAGGAGGAATGTAAATGGATCTTAAAGGGCCTTGCGATATTGAACTTGCAGCTAATTTTCCAATCCTCAAATTTTGCACGAAATGCTGTTTACAGTGCAACATGAAATGCTGCTCTGCAATGAAAGGTCCCCTGAGGCTTTTTCTACATCAATTTTTTGTTTCTTATCAAGCTGAACTGCGTGCAGGCTAGTAGTATTTTCTACCTTGACATTGCAAAGTCTGCAACTCCTATTTTATTACACCAGCCAATTACTGCTCCATGCAGCTAGCAGATGTGAATCTATCATGTGTCCTCCGTGTGTTTCATGTGTATTCTTGTACACAAAAATGTTAACTGCAGCTAGCTTTGTCAGAGTAACGTGTTAATGCTCGTTGTTCTCCTCCCGGGCCAAAAATTATTTTGCGGCAACTGCTAGTTTAAACGCAAATAAATACCGCTGTCTGAGTTTGCCCTTTTGGTGAGATGCTCTGATATCTGACTGATAGAGGATGCTGTGATTTACATCAGTAATATGTGCAGATCTCTAAGTGCATCAAATAGTAATGATGTCTGTGCCATGATGGACTAATTTTGTAAGCAAGGCATGGCATACAAATACAGACACGTATAAACATACTGCGTGGGATCAATATCAAACGCACTTTGTGATCAATGTTGGAATTAACTGGGAGTGTCACAAGGACCAGAGCGCGAAGCTGTCAGATGCTGTTAAACAGCCGCTGAGCTGGTGACTGACAGTCTAACTGGCCGCACTGCATACTGTCTTTTTTTCTTTTTTTAAACACAGGTTGTGTATATATCACTTCTCTTTTAGGTTGTGTTTTCTATGCTTGAACTCTGTTTCAGCTGCAGGGATGTCAGCTCTGGTTTCTCTTTTTCTGTGTATGTCTTATTGAGTTTTCTTACTTAATTCAGTGTTTCATCACTGATCAATGTTTTATCACTGTTTTATCTTGACAATTGGACAATTGCCTAACCACTTTTTTCCTGTTAACAGTGGACCCCTGAGGTTTACTGGGTGTAAAAAAGCCTTGAAATGCTGCCCACAATTTACGCCTCTTGGATACAGCCTGCCTGGCCCCAGCTCCATTTATTTATAGGAGTGTTCCAGCGAGGTTGTGTACAGTGGGAACAAGCTTTTGATCTTAAATTGAGGATGCTTTCCACATCTTAGTACGGAAGGACACTAGTCAATATTTGGCCTGAGGTTATTTAATTTGGACAAGGAGTTTGATTCATACATTAAAAATTCCAATTACGCTGTCAAGAGTTGAGCGAGCCCAGAGGAGGCTGTTTTAATCATACAGCTTTATCAAACTCTTTAAATTGAGTTTAACATGGACAGGATCATACATTCTGCCTCGGGGAAGGTGATATCCCTTAATTTGTCCTAAACAGTAAACATTTTAAAAATCCATGTTTAACTAGAATTACTCACACTGAATAAATGCTGCTTGCTTCGTTCCCTTTCAGTCTCTTCTCTCTCTTTTTGTTGTATCCAAGTTCAGAAACTTTTGAGGATGCTTTCACAAAATTGAAGGATGGATAAAACTCATTTTGTCCAGCTCTAAATGTCATCTTACATGTGTCCTGTGCACAAAAACAATCATGTACATTGCCGGTCTTCTGAATGCCAATCATATCAATCAGCTGCGAAAGAAAGAGTCATTAAACTGAATTGTGCCTTTTACGAAAAAATGGCTTAATTCCTACATTTGTATGCTGCTCGTGCTCACCCACATTGATGAGTAGATGCTATTCCTTTTCTTCTGTCAAATAATGTTGTGGTCAAGTATAAATCTAGCATATGTCTGATCTGCAGGTGGTCACAGCTGGACCTCCTGTCTTACCACTCCTGAATCCATTTTACAAAGATATTACAGAGATCTGAGCTGCTGTCAGATATGTCCCATTCCGCCTTATCAGTGGAAGGAATAATGTCTGGCACGGCAAACAAAGTATGTGTAAAGTCCCTAAATAAAGCATGAAATTGACGGGATGCCTGTCTAAGTGAGGCGCCACAGAGCCACAGGCTCTCTTGCAGCAGACAGGTACAGCTGCTCACCTCCAGACTGCACGCCTCCCATTTGGACTCCCATTAAAGTGCCCGGCGCTCTGAGTCAACACTTTTAATGCAGAAAATGACTTCATTCATTTTCCATTATAAGAACCACATTTTAAAATCTGCCTACACAAAGCGCCGCTTATTTTTCTGCTTCTCCACAGAGGAATTTGCATACATTGGGCCCACGGAAGACGAAGAACTTCTCCCATTTGAGACATTTGGTCATGGTAGTGTTCAAGTATGGGATAAAAAGTAGTAAGCAATTTACTTCACTATACATCAGCTTTCAAAAGCTGCTTCAGAAATCCAGACACGTAAGAGACTTATAACCCTGCAGATTATTTGGTGACTGACTTGTGTATTGATGAGCCATTGTGTATGTGCATGCAAGTGTGTGCGTGTGTGTGTGTTTGTATATCTGAATGTGCTGGAGACTGCATGACAGAAATCAGCTGCAACACTGATATTTGAACAAAGCCTTTAACTCACCAGGGAACTGGTAGCTGTAGCTGGGTGCGAATCCAGTGTATCCGCGGCCATACGTTGCCACAATATTAGGGTAACCTAGGAAAGAGATCAAAAGGAGATGAGAAATACACACACAAACACACACACACACACACACACACACACACACACACACACACACACACACACACACAGGGACATGGCTCCTTATATATCCACTTTGAGAGGGGAAACAAATCTTAAAAGGCTGGCTTTAAAAACTCCCCGGGACCCAAGTGTTCTCATTTTGTCAAGCAAATTCTGAAGCAAATTAACAGGCTAAAAAAAATAAAACTACAACATTAAATATGAGCCTGAAATAGTTAGGATTAAGTGTTACATTTTGGAACAATGCTTTTCATGCACAAAGTCTTGTGTGTCTCGCGTTTTGCGCAACCCGAGCTTGAAAGAAACTGCAGCAAACAAGAAGTGATTGATCTTCATGCCTCAAGCCTAATAAAGAGGTGGTATGCACTTAATGCTCATGATGTTGATGGGAGATTGTCAAGTGGAAAACATTGGCTGTGTGTGCAGTTTGACAACAAGCACCACCCTCAATCAATGGTCAACTGTCACAGTTACATTAACCTCTAATCTTGAACAGGCTGCTCCTGTTGGCTGAAATGTTTTTTATAACCTACAAGAATAATGGCCACAATTACAAAAATAGATGCTGCTGATTTAAAATGTGAGTGTCACACAGCTGCTAATATTTTACACAATCTCTCATTTAGTCAATCCAAGTTAGTATGCGTGGATCAATAAAATGCTTCATCATATTTTAACTCATTTCAGGGGGTTGATCTCCATTAGGGTTGGGTATCAAGAAGTGCTAACATTTGGTGCTTAAACGGTTTAAACCCAAAGCTACGATAAGCTCCCGAACGAATAGCACTTTTTATTCAACCATAAGTTCTCTGGCATTTTTACAGCTCAACCTAATGACACAGGCGGGCACCTTAAAATGACGCTGGCATCTGTTTATGTTCCGCACATCTTTAGGATAGTAGAAAGGTTCATGTGTTAATGCGGCTGAATGTGGTTTGTTAAAAAGACGCTCTGGGCAAGAAGTGATGATAGCTCCTCATTTGCACCTCCAGCATGGCATTCATTTGTGCGTGGCTGTGTTATTATATAGGCTGAAACATGGTTTAACCAGTAATTAAAGCTAAATTTGAAACTAACTTTGTGTCTATGGTAGTTATCCCAAGAAGGCAGAGCAACCAGTGATCATAGATTCAGAAAAACTTTGTTGATCCCTGCAGGGAAATTGCTTTGTTGCAGTACTATTTGCTCAAAATAAAATACTTAAAAAGGTAATAAAAACTACAAAGTTACAAGCTACTATAAATTTAACATAATAATAGCCATAATAATAAAATAATACTAAAATATGCAAATGCAAATGTGCAAATGGTAAATAAAATAATTATTTAGAGTAATGAGAAAAAATACCCAACAGAATAAAAATAATGCTGCTAATAGTAATAAACATGTATATGTTAAGTCGTGCATAATTTCTATGTAATAAACATAAATGCCTTTAACCAATCAGACTATTTAAATAGAAACTACCTCAGACTGCCTGAGGACAGCAACATGACGTGAGCGTTGGAGCACCTTGTTCTATTGAATATAGAGAATCTGACTCAAATCTAATTTCCCGTAATCTGTACTTTCAAACGAATGTGTGCAACTCTGGCCTGGTCAGAGCCACTGACTTTATCTTCTGTCATTGTGGGGAACATGATTGATGCGGACATGTGCAGAGTGTTTCTTACGTGTAACGGCTCAGGGGCTGCTTTCATGCGTTTTGTCCGCCTGTGTGTATTCATGAATCAATCTGGGAAGTTAAAAGTTTGGTGGTGGTATGACCTTTATGTTTCCATCACAGACTGGGCCTTTTCTGTGGTGTATTTTGTTTGAACTGTGCTATATACCTACAGTTTATGACAAGTTAAATCAACATTTGACCATGGGAGATCCTACATACAGTACATATATATGTAAACCAAGGCTAGAAACCAAGGCTCAGTTAGCCAGTGCTACTTTTTCTATAATTAGGATAACATTTAACCACAGCCACTGCATTATACAGCTTTGTGAGGATGGCAAATGTCACGATGAACTGTCATGTGTAAACCAAAGTCAAAGTCTGTGTGAGACTGCTTCAGAAGTTGTACGATCCCTGGATAGATGAAGAGTCGCAATGAGGCCCAAAGAGGACCCAGTGTCATTAGAAAAATTTAAGAGCAGCAGATGTATTGTTCATCTGCTGTCATGATTCTTATTACAACCACAGACCCACCAGTTAATTAGCAGGACAGTTTTCAGACAGAAGCAGCTGTGGGCAACATATTGAGGAACGGGGTGTGAGGGAGCATGCAGCTAGGAAGTAGGATACAGACAAAACAAAAAAAAAATCTGAGAGGAGTGGGAGGGAGGGTGGGTGAGCGAGAGAGCCTGTGTGAGAGTCGGGAGGAAATTTGAGCACCATCAAAGGTAATATAAACATAATTAACCCTCTAATTATGGTATATGTCTCAGTCTTTATCTGTTTTCCTCCAGCTATTATCACCTTCAACCATAAGTCTGGACTAAATTACCTAATAAGAGGAAGTCCTTTAGGCCAGAAATGAATCACTGGAGCTAACCTTGATAACTCACTTCACTGCGTGTAAGCTACACCTCAGAAACTGACCTCGGAAACCTCTTTCAGGCTTTTGTGTGCTCAGTTCTTGTTAGATATGTACCAGCCTGATAAATTGGCTGCAGTCACGTTAACATCTGAATGTCTAGCTTGTAATTTCTGGGCTACAAATTCCTGCAGATGCTGTAGACTAATAGAGCTTACAGTAAATACTACATGAGATATCTCTTAATACCACTAAATAATATCTGTACAATATGGAATTGTAGTTTAAGAGCAGGCACAGAGCTATAAACATGCAGACTTTGGCCACATGTATGCACCTGTATGCATGCGTCTAAAGCTTGAAGGCGGCAAATTTTGCATACATGCAGACACTGTGTGTGTGTGTGTGAGTATGCGCGTGAGGGTATGTAGGCTATGTGCGTGTGTGTGTGTGTGTAGGCTTGTGAGAGTGTGTGTGGATGCTCTGTTCTGTATGCCTCAGAGCCTGTGCCAGCTGGAATCAGAAAGGTTGACCTTGGTCATAAATATCTAATCAGTGTTTGCTGTCCATGAAAAAGTTCAATTTATTCCTGACCCAATGGGAAAATGCCTCTCCCAGACCCTTTCCCCTCACTCACAGACAAAAAGAAATGCAACTCAGAGAGGCGGTGAGGGGAACCATAACCTGGTGTGGATGAAGTAGGACGGAGACTACGCCACAGAAAAAAAAAAAAAAAAAAAAAAAAAAATCCTCATCAGCCGCTGATGAGAAGTCATCACCAGGAAGCCACAGATGGATAGCTTTCACAAATCCCCTCAGTGTTTGTTTGGTCTGAAAAGAACTGTGATATGATACAATGAAAAGCTATCACGGACCGCAAAATATTGGATATTATGTGTTTGATACTGTCTTACTGTCAAACAGAATAAATGCCAAACTGAAATTGCTGGCTTAGATACCGCAGCTCCTCATACTCCCTTATTTCAACATTTTCTGAAAATGGCAAAACCATTTTCCTAGTCTGATGTACTGCATTACAATGGGTTTCACATTACTAAATGAGGAATTTGCCACCAGATGTGTGCACGGAGTGTCTAAGGAGAGAGCTACAGGGATGTGTACGAAAGTGTCGGGAAAGTGGATTAAGATACATCGAAGTTAAGCTCCTATCGTGAAATTCTTAGCGTGTGCATATCGACAAATATCGCAAGAGAGTGGGAGGAAAGAAGAAAGAAGGAGAAAGAAGGAGAGAGCCAACTATCTTTCCTGCCATTTGACTAAATGAAGCCTGCCATTGTGTCTGGCCTGGTGGCAGCCTCTTAGTGCTCTTATTTGCCTTATTAATATGCATGCTAATGTACCTATTTTATGGCTCAACAGTTCTGATTCACTTTAAAATCAATTATCCATCTGGTACACCCATACCTCGCCCAGGCTCAAATGTGTATTAATTTCAGCAAACATACATCGGGCACAACACAATAAAGATAAATGCCTCGATTAGAGGCAGTAAACAAAGGAGCTAGGGATGGCTTTAATGAGATTTGGCACAAAAGGAGCTTACACTTTCTTAAATAATGAGCCTTGGGTCCCTTTTTCCAAATGCAAATTATATAAAGGAATGTTTCGCTGTCCTTGTTCCAATTTCATTTAGATAAGAATGTCTCCAAACAAGTTGGCTGTTAATATTCTCACATGAGCACATCACTGCCTTTCTGCCTGCTGCCTCCCAATGGAGGGGAAGAGTGCTGTCCTCTTCGCAGACACATTAGGCTGTAATAAGTTCGGAAAAGTTCACTGTGCTTGTTAAATACTTCGAACAGATGAGATGCAACCGAACGACTCAGATAGAGCTGGCACAAGCACTCGGCCAACATCACAAACAACTGTATAATCAGTCTCGTGGCAAGGTCAACACCCGACACTTTATGCACCTGTATGTAGATAGATGGATAGATAAATAGATGGACAGATATTGTAGATAATTAGTTTCCTGCCCCTTAACGTTTATTAGTGCCACAGCTCAATAAATGGTCAAATCCTCTGGTTTCTGTCCATTTTTAAAAGAAAACGGCAAACAGGCCACAGCTAAATATGACTTGCTATCGAGTATCAAAGCTGCTTCAAACATCACGTTACCTGGTGCAGATAAAAATGCATGACTGTGGCTCAGCCTGCACCTGCTACAAGAGCGGGGGGGGAGGGGCTACTTGCACGGCAAAACGAGTCTCTTACAATCAGCTGCATGTCTCTTTTGCTTTTGAAGGCAAAAATAAATCTTTCATGTGAGGGCAAATCCATTTGGTTGGGTCGCACATACAAATGATATGCATAGGAAATGTGCACGACAGACAGACAGAAAGACAGGCAGCTAGATAGATAGAGAGGGAGCGGGTGAGACAGTGGGCGGGTAGGGAGGCAGGGAGGGAGAGGGTGCAATAGTGTTAACTAAAAAGGGCCACAGGCATGGGCTGGATGGTAATGAAGAGGGGTGGGCCAGCAGCTGAGGTCCCTGTAGATGAGATCTCTCACTGACATGTGTGTCCCCTTCATTACCCATTAAGGGGGGCACAGTGATGAATCCTTAATATGACATTACACCAATTTTCCTCTTCATTTAGCCTGATAATGTGCTGGTCTGCTCCTATATGCCCAGGGGCTGCCTGTACCAGACTCGACCAGAAATAGACCACAGTGGCCACTGGTGGCACACCTTGAAGCAGCCTAATTAGGGGCAGCGCCCACCTAATGGGGCTATCTGGACGAGAGTTTGCATAAGTTGATTTTTTTTTTAGAAGGCAGAAATTGATGACTGAACGGCGTTCACGTCCGACTCTTCCTCCGTCCCCCCTCCCCCAAAATACATATATTTTATGCTTTTATTTGCTACCTGGTAAAATGCTTGGGTCCTCTTTAAAAATTAGGAATTCTAAGCCTAAATTGATGCTTGATGGGCATTTTCAGCATGATTTCAAATGTATATTATATAAAGGATGCATACAGAACACTTGTTTGGCACGTGTTTATGCATTATCGTGTAAGGATGTGTGTACGACTCACTCAGCATGCCCATCCCCAGCATGAAGGCATCCATGGTGTAGGGCAGACCCCTGGCTCGCCCTCGTGTACCTGGTGGGAACATCACCTCCTTGGGCTGGGCCTTCTTACATTCTACCTATGTAGACAGACAAACACACACATATGCATATGTGCACACAAACACACACACAGAGACAAACCATTAGACTGTGTAAGGTACACAACCAGACAGATCTGACAGGGCTGTCTCAGCTCTTTAAGGTGGTTTTCTATTTGACTTGCACAGCGCTAGATGTTTTCCATAGAGAAAAACAAGACTGAGTCAATCTGAGCACCTCACATTTTAGAGGAGAGTCTCTCAGGAAAACTTACAATCATGCTCCTCCTGCATTAAAGCAAAGGTTGTTGCTCCAGTGAGCATGTGCCCAATGCCTCAGGGAAATACAAGCTTAATTCTTTCCAAGAGTTTCTGAGACATCAAGGTAAGAGAGGCTCTGTTCTGCAATGCCATTACCACAGTCCCGCTGTGTGGCAGTATGTCCAGCTTCCTCGTGAAAGGCGGCTCTTTGTTTAATCCAAACACAATATCTCAAAAGCAATAATCTCTCGTGACAAAATCTCTATTTGCTCACTGTTTGTTTCATTCAACTTAAGTCTTGCCAGGCCAGTGTGTTTAAAATGTGAAGCTGGTCAAAAAATGGGCGTTTCAAAGCTCAACATGGTTATTTCATGTGTCTGTGCTTCTATTTGTGCATTGTGTGTTTGTGTATGTCTGCTGGGCTGAAGTCCCCGGTGCCCCACAGTCCAATTCCACCTGCAGCACTCATCTCTCTCCTGCATTTCTTTCTCCCACTCCACTTCTCACACATACAGGTTTGTTCATTTCCCATCTTGCAAGACTGACATCTCCTCCCCCTGCATAACACATATCAAATGAGGGATGTGACAGGGGCAGATGAGGAGAAGGAGGAAGATGAGAGCCCTATTTACCACATATCTATCCTATCTCGATGAATTATAGAGAAGCGCAATCGGCTGACAAGGGTGGCATGGTCTTGTGTCTGTTGGTTGTTCTTTGGTAGGCCGAGTCTGTTCACCATGCTGCACAATCTATTTGCTCCACTGCCTGCTTGGCATCAGCCTGTCCATCTGTTTGTCTGTTTGCCTCCTGGCTCTCGCCTGCTTCTCCCTACTGCCTCCACTTAAGCAGGGCTTCCTCGGCTGCTGCGATTCACATGTCATCCTGGCCTGCTGCACAAGACAGGCTACTGCGCCAGTGCTGTGTACACCTCAACCACGGTACGGCTCGGCATCCATACAAATGGGCTTGCAACTCTGACAGGCCAGCGGTGCACATTACTATTCACACACAAAATCATACACAGGTTCACACATGCAAGTTGCCAAACTGAAGAAAAACTTCACGTGCGTATGAAGGTGCTAAATGAATAGTATAACAAGCTCTGTATATCCAGCAGAGAGCTAGATATGTAAAGAGGGAACACTAATGAAAAAGGTTTCTATCACAGAGGAAAAGTTGCTGCGTTGCAGAGCTGTGATTTGTTGCTGTTAGCAGCCCTTTCATTTGAAGCAGACCAACTAAAGTACACAGTTCCCTCAGCCACTTTGTAGCTGTCACAGCTACTCTGCCATCCTCGCTCGCCTGGAATGCTTTGACATTGTGCTGAAGAGAGCACAGGCGCTCTTATCGTCAGGGAATGACCCCCAGCGTGGAAGCAGCAACTTGGGTGGGACAAATGGGTCTGTAAAGAAATCTCAGTACACTGCTGGGATTTTCACATGTTCTCGTAGCTGGGTGACGAACACAGCTGAGTTCCGCCCGCACCGGAGACGTGACAGTGTCTGATCAGCGTCCTCCGGTAGCCCCTGCCACATCCAGCGAGTTGGACGCTCGGTTTCCTGCTGGGAGTAAGACAGACCCGGGTGTGAGTCATGCCTACATGCTCTCTCAGATGTGGGTCTTTGATATTCAGAGAGAGGGCTCCTTGTCATGGATTTAAAACCAGCCAGGAGCCAGGATTGTGGTGGTGTGAGCGTGTGGGTGTTCACCTGCTTCAAACACACAGGAGTGTGTGAGGGAGGGAGGCGGGAGCTTTCAAGAGCGAACTGAGTCAAAGAGAGGAGAACAGAGAGGACGGCAAGACAATTCAGCGCCTCACGATGAAGAACTGCAGAGGTTAAGCAGTCATGAAATCAGAGATTCGAATTTTGCAGTGTGGAAAGTATCACAGACTGAGCCTTTTGGCCGCATGAAGTGGGAGATAACGACACTAAATTTTGCAAGCTTTCATCTGAACTCTAAGCATTGTCCTGAATTGTGGCTGATGTAACATGTCCGTGACTCCACAATATGTGTATCACGATCCTCACGTAGATGTCGTGAATGCTGGTGTTTGCTGAGAAAAAGCACCCCCCCCTTCAACCTGCCTTGACTTCACTGCCAGGATGCTTACATCGCTTTGTGTGGAAACAGCACCGAAAGATCTGAGAGCTTCAAACACACGCATGCGCGCACGCACGCACACACACAGATATACAGTTTGCAAGACAGCTGACTGTTGAAGTGGATTCCTGCCACACAGTGCTGACAAGGTGTGGTTACCTCAACCTGCATGCTTTCAACATATATCGAGATGTTTCCTCCTACTCCGCTGAAATACTGATATCCTGCAGTTGACAGCTTATCTTTGAGATTTGTGTCACTCTGCAGCCCAAGATAAAGTCAGGGAAGAGAGGAAATCAGAGAGCCAGACAGCAGAGCTTATACACTCTTAAAAAAAAAGTTTTAATTGTTTTATTTAAAACTTGAGAGGACTGAGTGAACACGGATGCCTGTTTGTACGTACCATGATAGCCCTGGTCTCATTTCCAGAGCATCAAATATGTCACGGCCCTCTGTGTCTCACACGGATGCACAAGGTGTTCTTTAGCATCTGTATGAGACGCACCAGGCTTCCAGCTAACTCCACTGTAAACCCATCTGTGGCAATATTAGATGCTGAGAGCAAGGCGACGTTGTATAAAGAGCAAGAAAGTCCACGAACGGAGGAAGGTGGGTGGCTGGATGGGTCAAACAAACACGTGACTTTTCACCCAGAAGAGCAGGGTTTTCCTAAACCTAACCAAGTCGTTTTGATTCCTAAACCTAACCAAACTGTGACCGCTGTCCAACATTAACCACATGCTAGAAAGGCTTTCTGGCAGGAAGGCTTTGTGCGTCACTGGGATGAGAATGTGTTGGACGGCTGAAGCTTGCATCATATAATGAAAAGATTTTTAAAAAAATGTTTAAATTACTCTTTATACTATGTTATTTGAAATACTGTTTGTGACTGCTTGGACTGTTAAATCTGAACTGAAAACTCTTTCCTGTGTTAGTTCGAGCCATCAGAGCAATCACTCAGACTCCAGCCTGCATACCCCTGTTTAAAAAACTGGGCCTTGGATGGCGTCCAAGCAACCTGCAGCCTGGTTTGTCAGGAGTAAAAAGTAATCCAAAGCAACAGGAAATGACCCCAAAACGCTGTGTGCTATAAGGAGACAGATGTTGACATACAGTAGCCAGTGGTTACTCATGCCGGGATAGTCTTGCATGACAAAATAGGAAGGGGATCTGAAGTAATTACTGCTGCTCATTTACCACATTATAGTTTTGTTTAAGTCTTGTGGCTTTAAATTCAGGGTAAGAAAACAAACTATAAAATAAATACAGCAGATGATGAATTCCACATCACCTCCATCATCAAAACTCAAATATTTTGGTCGATTTTTTTCTGTTCTGATGCTGTCTTGTTCAGGATTTTTGTCTTTTTTTTGAGGTTTCTGTTCTTTCAGATTTATCTCCATCTACCAATAACCAAGCCTGACATTGAAATCATGGAGTGCACATACGCACACAAACACACAGCAGCATGCACTTGCAGGACCTCACAAGCACTGTGTAGGAATACAGCCCACTGATGAAGAAAATAAACAAACCGCCTTTGTTATCATGTACAAACCCTGTGATACAGAGCAGAGAAACGCTCCAGTTATGACCTTTTCAATTCGTCTCCCATACATATTAACCTTGTAGGTATAACAGGAGGGTGTGGGTGGGATGGACCGGCAATGGCTGTCCTTCAGGGATGAGTGTTGTGGGTGTGGTGTGTGTGTGTGTATGTGTGTGTGTGTGTGTGTGTGTGTGTGTGTGTGTGTAGAGGGGGAGGTGTACGGCTACTATTAGCTTCACTAGTGAATGGATTCCATCAGTAGACTGGCAGACTGAATAAAGGAAACAGTGTGATTCATTTACTCCAGCTCCCACTCCCAGCTGAACAGTCAAAACACATAGACTGGATAGTTAGGAAATGTCACGGCTCTGAATGCACAATATCAGGCATGGTGGTGTGGGGTTATTCACTTAAGAAAAAAGGCTTCTCACAAGCATTTTAACAAGTGGTTTATTAAACCAAGTTAAAACAATGCATTTTTTTATTTAGGCTAAATCCTTTGGCAGTGCTGTATGTGAGAAAAAAGTCTATTAAAATTGGATCAAGATGTTACTCTACAAAGCTGAGAGAGGGATGTGCTGGCATGCATACCTGACTGGGTCATGTTTAAGGATTCATTTGAGCCTTATTTTGAAAAGGTGTGTGGACTTCACTCAATCTATTGATGAACAAGAGAACATTTAATTTTTTCAACTTTCTATGGACAACTCGATTCTTCCTATCCTTTCAAACCTATGACTACGGAAATCCATCGTAAAGCTCGATGACCTAAAAACTTTAGCGCTCTGTTTTCTTCTCTTTGGCACCACCTATGGTGATAAGCTGCAGGTGTGTTTTTGGATCCAAACGGTGGCGCATGTGTAACGTGCACCGAGTTTCATCGTCTGTAGCCATCGACCTTTTCTTTGCTTATTTTTGGCCAGAGTAACCTGTTACTCACAATGCTAGCAGACACTACAGAAAACAGCGTGCTGTTTCACACATTAGTGAATTGAAGAGCGAGTCTGTTATGTTAGTTCTGCCTGTCCCCTCTGGCAGACCAGTATTGCTGGATGAAGGAAAACACTCACTATCTGTGCACCGCGTGTGATTTTTCCTGGGAATGTCGCCACATCTCCCAGTTCACAGCACTGCAAACATAAGGACTTTCATCAGTGAGCCACAGACTCAATCACCATTGTCTTACCTCATTCAGTGACAGATAGTGACTTTACATACATTTATTTTAATGAAAATCTTGAACTCCTGTTGCTATGGATGACATCGTGTTTCATGCATGAACTTACGAGGTCTACAGTGATTGGTTGGTTTGTGTCCAGTGTCGGTGTTCATTATTACACAGGAGCACAACAAACAAAGCAGACCAGTAGGTCTCACTGAAAACATTTGAGATGTTTTACAAAAGTTTCAAACAAAATAAAATATTCACCTGTTTAGTATTGTACCAGGATGTAATATTTTTCATTTTACCACACAGAGAGTAATAGAGTAGTTCTACATAAAGCACTGATTTTACCTGAAAATCCAGTGATGGCCAGGAAACCAGCTTTAGTAAGATTTTTTGTTGTAGGACACTTAATATACTTTCAAACAAATTGGGGTCTTAAGAGTGCAATTTAGTTTAGCTAGTAATTCTGGTAGAGAGCTGAGATTTTCTGAGTTCATCAGCAATGTTGTGCAAACCTCCCAAACCTTGTTAAGATATGCTTTTAAAAGTTTAGTCTTGTATCATTCCAAAACACTGGCATTACAAGGAGCACTTCTCACAGCAGCTGACTGACTGTGAGTAGGTCTTAGTGAATTAGGCGTCTTCTGGACTTCCTCTATTAAAGGACCTGCTTTTAAAGCTAAAATGCTTTGTCCTAAAGTTAAGAAGTACTTGTACTTCACTTGAGTATTTCTATTCTATGTAACATTAGCCTTTTACTTCAACATCTCAGAGGCAAATATTTTACTTTTTATTCCCTCAGTCCAGTTTTTGATACTCAAAAGATCTATTTCGGTGGGAGTGTCACTTTAAGACCTCTGTGAACTGTATGTCATGTATTTTATAAGGAGGGTATTTACAGCAGACCCTCCATTCTGAACCACTTGTATCCACAGTCAATAAAGAAATCGGGAACTGAGTAATGCCACACATATCATAATGGTAAGAAGTTTTGGATGAAACAAAACGATGCCTTCAATGACTGCCAATCTCGCAGGAGTCATTATGTCTGATGATATCTCTGCATGGTTATGTAAAAGCTAAGTAATTTGAGGTCATTTTAAGGACCAGGTGCTTCCTGTGGTGCCAGAACTATTCCCTCAACATGTTTATGTATTCCAAGATGATATTGTCCCCAGACACACTGAGAGACACATTCAAAAGTAATACCATGATCATCAGGTTGAAGTCAAATGGGCTTCCATCACTTCCTCAATCAGCAGATCTGAACATCAGTGAGCTTTTATGGAACGTCCTGGAGTGCGGAGTGCGAAGTGGATTTCCACCTCCTTCATCCCTCAAAGCTTTCCTCCTTCAATGAAGGGTAAACATCCAATTACTTACAGTCCAGAACTTGTAAGGCAGCACTCCATGAGGGACTGAAAGACCTCAGAAGGGTGGGCCGACTTCCTTATTAGTCACTTGATGTTCAAACACTGTTAAAAAATTTCCACTCTTTAAAAAAAATATTTTCAAAGACATTTTCAACAACCCAGAGACTTTCTCTCTTTAGAAACCTCCTTTAAAATAATGATAGCTTTTTTAGTCTATGGCTATAACTAAGCCTGTCCAGGCAAGATTTATACAATATAAGACTTAGGCAAATGTCACACACACACACATACACACACACACACACTTGACTTAATGGCCCCTGGTTTGAGGGCTGTAAATTTTAATGTTCATCGGCAGCGCAACTGATTGGTTTGCAGGTTTGACACACAACAGCAGAACTGGTACAGCTGGCACTCACCAACTCAGAAGGTGGGTTTAATTAAAAGTAATTATGTCTGGTGAGCTGATCACAGACGACCCACTGCTTATAGACATAACGTACAGGCCACAAGCTACTCATATCATGAACCTTTATCACGGCTAAATGTAGATCGTCTGCAGAATGATCAAATTACGCGCAAGTAAGTGCACAGAAAAGTTTCTTAAGAACTGTCCGCTATCATCTGAACACACACACACACACACACACACACACACATTTACACAACCAGTAAATTTCTTTCTTTAACATAAAATTGGGTCTTTCACAGCATTAGTTGTGACCTATTCAAGGATTTCAATTCCCTTCGTTCATATACTGACACTGTATAAAATCTTTGCCATGTGGGAGAAAACAAATAAGATTATCACATTATTAAAATAAGATTTTTAATTATAGAACACAATATTCCTATAATATCTCTATTTCTATGTATCTTGTAGCATACTCTGACTTTAAAGTGCCTCACATGTTTAAAATCACTTTATTCACATAAACTTTGCAATAACATTTTCAAATATTATCAAAGTATCTAATTAAGTTCCTCTATCAATGATGTTGCAGTGACTAGATTTAACTTTCGAATTTATTTACATTGTCATATTTCTATTGCACTTTTTCTTAATTTCTGTGCAACTCAAAAGCAGGTTTATGGTATTTTCCTCATAAGGTACCAGTATAACAGAAGTTCTAATATAATTTGTATAATAGCCTATCCTTTAAGCTTTGATTGCATTTTTTTCAGCAACAATATGAAAATATGTCATGTGCACATGGTCATGTGTTGCTGGTGGAAATTAAACAGCAAAAGCAGGAGCTGAACACCACGGGTGTCAAAGTAAGATCAAAAATGCTCACTTGTGTCAATGTCCATCCAAAAGAAACCCAAACCTGTAGACTTCCCCTACGAGAATTTGTTGTTATGATGATGCATGAAGATCATGAACATTTTTAGGAAGCATGTCCAATGATGATCTGATGATGATGATGATATGACTTTTAAAGAGCATCCACTGTTTGTTGACTTGAATCCACATGTAGCAAAGATTCACTGAGATCCAACCCTAGCAGGAATAAATCACATGATGTGTCCGTGACTCATTGGTGATAATCATGGTGCCAGTGTTTCCTTTTTTCTTAGTTTCACAATCTACTTTTCTCTATTTCTCTATTCAGGTTGTGGCAAACATACAGTAGATTGCAACTGGTTTTTACCTGATTTTATTAGTTATTGAAGCTTGAACTTAGAAAACACTGTGCGAGGTACTTATCTGCCAACCGCAACATTTTACCACCCTCAAAGTAAATCTCCAAGAGTCTAAGCAGGTTACAGTACAATAGTGCTCTGTGCCCTTTTTTTAATCTATAAGTGACACTCTATTGAGGAGTAAAGTGAAGATAAATTTCACAGAAAACAATGCTTTCATCCTGCTCCAATGAAAAAAAGCACTATATGATGCTGTTGTAAAAAAACCAGCTGTATCTAGAATAATATATGGGTTACATGATGCTGTTTTTCTTTCTCCACTCTGCTACAGCAATACACTGTGCAGAGTACATCCGTATCTATATATTGAAGGCTGACATATAAGTGCCTTCCTGCATTAGTCTTTTCCTCAGTCACTGGGAGAGTCAAGGCTTATTCTCCTCCTCAGCACAGTAATTGGCTGGTCATGTCAGGAAGACACGGTGAGAAATTGACGACTAACAGAAAATTCCTCCCTCCTGTTGTGATCATTTGCTACTGTTGAATATTAAAAATGACACATTAAAGAACATTACCTTGAAGCACTTGACTAAAACCAATGTGAGTCCATTTTAATGGCACACTGCTCGCTCATCACAGCCAATACTTGATAGATATTATTATGAATCAGCTGCGCATGCATAACGGCAGGGTGGGGAGCAATAGAGGGACTCCTGTCTTAGAAAATGGAATTCTCAACCTTTCCTCCACTGTATCAAGGGGCTGTCTTACTACAGTATGATATCATATATGTGGAACCCAGAGGGTGAGACAAACTGTCAAGCCACATTCGGCTTATTGATTTTTACTCCAAAATATTTACTGCTTTTAATACAAGAGCTGGTACTTCTGTGGGTAAACTACGAGTCTACAATGTTTGGAGCCATGCACAGGATAATCCATACTTTTATCACGTCCTGCATTTGCTAATGCAGGGCATTCTCCAGAGGTGAGAGCAATGTTCAAGTCAGTGCAACCGGTGGGGCAGGTTGAGAGCTTCTTGCTAAGCAGCGCCCTGTTTTTAATTATATATGAGGCAGAACTCACAGTGACAGAGAGGAAGTGCTCCTGAGAGTGAGGCCTCGGTGGCACATGAACACAGGGTGATTGACCAAGTCACTAAAAGGTCCAGTCACTCACATCTGAGTGGGCACTGACCCACTACACTGCCAGAGCCCTTGAGAGATCGGGCAAGGAGAAGGTGGGGTGCCCTGTACATCCACAACCCTCCCAAGTGGGGTGGAATTTCTGTCTGCATCAATTATTCAAGAACCATCTTAGATAACACTCGCGGGGAGGATGGATGAGGTCTATTTCTGTATAGTACTTCATAAAGATGAAGACAGGAGGCATTTTTTATTTTGTCTGCTGGTGCTTCAGAGACCGGATAACCAGTACTCTCCTCTGTGCAGCGAAGGTAAAGCCTCAAGTGTCTTTGAAAAATGCTCTTAACACACTCCATGTTCTTTTCTCTTTGCCGACATACCAAGATGTCAGTACTTTGTAGAAGATCTGAGGGACACACGTTTTTCCTGCATGCTAGGAAATTTAATGTACAGTAGGTGTTGCCAAGAGGGACCCATATAAAGGTGGCAAAAGCCTCTGAAAACTGGCCCTAGCTCTGACCTTTCACAATGTGTCCCCTCAATAATCCTCATCTTTTCTGTCAAGGTTTCTGGGACTCCAACATGGGTCACGTGGTTTCCATATGTGTGATTTTCTTTCATGAGTAAACAGAAACAGGCTGTATTCTTGTGCTTGATGCATTTTCTGGCCACACCCTGTGAAGTCCAACACGAATCACATCACAGCGGCATGTGGTCACAATTGGAGGTGACTCGAAGCTTCCAGCCAAAAAGGGCTCATACTTTAGCCCTTCATCAAGGGTATCAAGGGTTTACTAAATATTGATACCATAATAGCAACTGTCACGACTGTGACACATAGGCAAACTGTTAAGATGATGCATCAGAGAGAGCTTTGATGTTTCTGGCAAGATACAACAAGAGCCGAGGATGAAAAACAAAAAGAGAATGAATGGGAGGCAAGTGGTGTTATTTATCTTGAATAATGGCTTAAGGCAGAAACCCCCAGCAAAGTGCTTAATTTAAAAAAAGGGAATTAATTTGACTATAGCGATGCAAACGGTAAGGTAGACATTAGTAACTTGGCTGCTGGGGATTTTGCAGGTTTAGAAGCACGCGTCCCCCAGGAGAAACATGTGTGCCATCTCCTCCTCTGGATGGAGTGTATTTGCTGATTGGAAATAAAATGCCAACAGTTCGTGCAACAGTAACATTATTAGGGACATACAAAGGTTCAACCGGAGCAGATATTTTAGCATCCAGACCAGCTACAGTGGACCTACTGAGTACACAACTCCCTGCTGACCATTCATTTTGAATTCAAAACGAGCCCGTGGGCGTGTTGATGACACTCTACGGACTGCAGCTGCTTCATAGTCTTTTCTGCTTGCCTCTATATTGCTTTCCACTTTCTCGTTGATATTGCAGATACGTCCAAATACATGTAGTATTGATATAGACGCAAAATCAGTTACTGATGAGTCCTCCTCCTCCTCCTCCTCCTCCTCGTCCTCCTGCATGCTCTACCCAGGCATTACCCCCGTTTTGTTTGTTTCTTGGTTTTACTCAGCCGACTATATCTTCAAAAGAAATACAACCTAACATTTCATTTGCCTACCTCAAATCTTTGAGATGAGCCTTGATGTGTCTTTTCAGGTTTGTGGTATTCTTACCGGCTGTTTTACTGTTTTATGGCCACATTGCTTCCTGTCTGTTAAAGCAATGCATTAGTTTATTTTCTTAGCCTCACTGTGACGAAAAAGAGCCCAAAATATCACCTTGTTTATTTCTCCCAAGCCCTGTTGTTGGCATTGTTAGTGTTAAGTTGCTTTCTGTAAAGTAGATGATGTGACTGACTGACTGTGCTCATTGTGTGCTGCAGGTGTAGCCCTGAGATGCTACGTGCAGAACAGGAAACAGGAAAAAAAGTTTAGAATATTTTGTCTCCTCTTTTTTTGTTAACAAAAATACAGAGAGAATTTGGTGAGGTTTTTATTTTTAAACTATATTTAAGTCTCTTCTATTTTCATCCACAATACTACGTGTTCATATTGTGGCAGTGAGTGTTAAATGACGTGTGCTGCCTCCAAATAGTCTCGTCCCCATCATGGAAAAAAAGGCTGTTGGTGAACATATTTCGTCAGCTTTCGTTCACGAAATGAACACGACTGTGAGCCACACTCACTGACAGAACAATCGTGTTTACTTTAAAATTAAAATAATTAACTTTTTAATTCTTTAATTCCCGATTCAAACACGTTATCTAATTAATAGTATGCTGTGGAAACAGCAAATGTACATTGTTTTAAAATGATAATTATATTTTATTCTATAATTAGCACTACTGCTTACAATCAACTTATTATTTAATTAAAACTTCTTAGAAACAGGCTGGAAGCACACCTTCTATGGACTTTAGAGGTAAGGTGAAAGATGGAGAGGGACACAGAGAATAACCTCAATGTAGAACTGAGAATTGATATCAGATTTGTAGGTAAAAGAATGTCTCATCAGCTATTCTTGTAACATCACAAATTGTGCAGAAATAGGTTGTAAATAGCTTCTGAAATCAACAATTGAGCGCATTGGCAGCCATTGTTATGCTTTGTGTGCATAAATAGATGCTCTGGCGTGTGCATTCATGCTTCATGTTGATGTGTGATCCTTGTGTTTTCATACAGTGCCATACCTCCATGTCAAAGGATCTCAGACATTTGATTGTGACAGAATATCTTCCATACGCGCACAGCTACTTCTGTCACACACTGACTTTTTTGGTTGCAGTCCTGAGCATCGACTGTGATGCCGTGCAGAGACACGGGGGGATGTATACTGGGGTCATACGTGACCTGGGCTGGTCCCTGGTGAACACGGTTCTACTACACTGATCCTGTCAGTCAGACAGCCAGTCAGTCAGCCAGTTTCAGGGAAAGGCTTGGAGAGAGTGAAGACACACGCTGAGAGAAGGAGCTCGACTGAACGGCAGTAAGACAAGTATTCCCTCCAGTCAATCACAGTCCACAGAACTGCTCAAATGATGCGGGATCTCTCAGGAGGCCTGCGGGGTGGAACTGGGTGAAGGAGGACCTAATGTCACACTTGCTACACCGAAGTCGGCTGCTGTCAATTATCATAAGTGACATGATGACTTAGAAAACTGCTATTGAACTCTGCAGAGTCCTCCGAGATGACCATATTACTGGTGTAAATAAAACGAGCATCACTGGGACTCTGTGGAAGGTGTTAATCCCTGACTAATGAACTCTGCCACTGCCAGTAGCTTCCCTGTTGCATCCCTGGACATCTCCACCTGTGTGCGTGTGTGTGTGTGTGTGTGTGTGTGTGTGTGTGTGTGTGTGCGGTAGGGGATTCAGAAAGAGAGGGACAGGCTCCACTCTCCCGTCCCTCAGCCTGACAGGCAGAACTCAGCCACACAATTTCACGGTTTGTGGGCAGTACACACCACTGCTTTCCCATCCCTGAGACCCAGAGACCCACAGAGTGTGTGTATGTGTGTGTTAGTCTGTGCATATGAACATGAACACACACACACACACACACACACACCCTCTGCTATTAATACTAGGGGAAAGAAGAAATCAAATATTAATCCTTCAACGCCCACCTGGAATTGAAAAAAAAAAATGAGTGGACTTACCATTTTGTTATTGATTTCATGAAAATGAATTTCACAGACTTTCTCTACGATGTCTTCACTCTCAAAAGTTATGAAACCAAATCCTATGCAGAGAGAAACAGAGAGGGGGGGGGGGGAGACAGAGGGAGAGAATGAGTTAGTGGAGAGCCTTAACAAAACTCCAGCGACTAAAAGAAAATGCACCACAAGATGGAATATTATCAGGAGCCAGATCCAGAAACTATGCAAGTACATCTGTGGAGATTGGCTTGGGCATGGAAAAGAACAAGTGAACAAGACAGACATTGTCCTCTTTAAATCAGGAATATGATGAAATCTGCCACATTATTAAGGGCACTCGAGGACCTCCTCTACAAAGAGAAGATGGAAAAACAGCACAAAGCTCATTTAATGAGATTCAGGGAGCTAGGGCCCAGCATCTGAATTTCATTAAATGCATTTTGTGTTCTTTTTATTGAAATCTCACTGTATAACAAGCCCTCGTTTTTATGTTAATGCAGGCCTTAGAATGAATGCGTCGTTGACAGTGGGATTTTCATGCCATATTTATAGGATAAAAGCTTAACCCCTCTTTTAACACAAAGACAGAGAGACAAGATGGTTTCAGACTTTTTGAACACAAGTGGATTGCAATGCTCTCCTCTGTGTTTTGATGGCGATGCACAAAGCAATCTAGCTGCTGTATAGTTGGGGTTGAAAGGAAAACTGATATTCTATGACTTTAGCAAGAGAGGAAACCGCACAAAAGAGAAACAGTTAGTGAATAAAGCAGCAAGTGGGACTGAAAGGAGATGAGTTTCTTTTCAAAAAGGCAAACACCCGACGATGAAGTAAAATCACCTCAGATTGAGCTTAAACAGCTGTCACTACAGACAACACGGCATCTGACTAACACACGCCGCACAGACAGCAGCATCAATTTGTTATCACGGTACATCAGACGATACAATGAAAACAGTCACCTGCTGAATGTGAAAAGGGACTGATACACTTAAAGGGAGAGCACAGTTCAAATATGACTTGTTGACTGAGGTGGATATCAACCTGTCCGTTAACAGGAATCCATGCGTTCAGGCATCAGCTCACAGTCTTCATCCGCTTCACAGGACAAATCTCAAGGTCAAAGACTCGAGAGGAAGCTGTTAGAGCCCAGTGTCCTGCACATGTGCGCATATCACATACTGCATACGGTGCAAGGGTCTAAAAACAAACCATCTGTCAACCTGAGAATTTGCTGTATTGTTCATATTACGGCTAAAACTAACAATTATTTTTATTACAGATTCATCTGCCAGTTATTTTCTCAATTCATCTATCAATTGTGTGGAATATAAAATGCCAGAAAATAGTGAAGAAAGCATGTTTTACTACGTGTCCAAAACCCAAAGACATTCAGTTTACAATGATATAAAACAGAAGAAAATAAAACACATAAAAAAACAGGAAATATGAGACAGCTGAAAACAAAGAACGTTTGGTGTTTTTGCTTTAAAAAAACAACTTAAACAATAATCCATCTTTTCGACAGATGGCTATCAATTTTCTGTTTTCTGTTGATCACGGAATCAATTTATGGACTTACAGTTGCAGCTCTGGTTTACACTGCGATAGTTATTCCTTTAATATCTCTTAGGCTATGATACGAATCAATGAGCAGGACTGCTTTATGGCAGTATTGGATTTCCAGGATTTTTGAATCAATGTGATTAAATACCTTCATTTGTCAGGTATTTAATTTGCTCGATAAGCCAATTCCCATATCCCATCAGTTTATATACAAACAGTTAACCACACTGATCACATCACACCAATACCACAATATTAAATCACATACATTACATACACCTCAGCATATATTTCAGCCACCCCTCAAGCATCTTTATATTTACACCCATGCAGAAGTGGCAAAATGAGGTGTATTATAATACATTAGTCTCCTACGATGCTTATTCTTTTATTCACCAGATCATGCAGAGAGAGACAGATTTCTTTGTTAGCAGCTGCTGCTTACTAGCCGGCCTATCAAACGCTGGCATTTATAGTTCTGTCATAAAGTCTTTATCTCTCTTTCGCATTTTTCTTCTCCGCTCCTCCTCCAGCTCCTCCTCCATAAATAACAAACTCCTCTTGTGCTGCTGACACAAGAACACCAGAACATCCAAACAGCCTTGTCAAAAGAAGGTTTGGAAACCTAATGTGTGGACTGATTAAACATGGACAACATCTAATCTGATGAGATCTTCTGAGACAGAATATCAATTTCCACTGCGACATCTCAACACCGAGTTGTGGCGACACACGTGTGAGCTGGGGTGGGGGGCGACGAGGGGCCGGCGATGACGCTCACCCCACCTTCGTGGCAGCGCGAGGAGCACTTTTGCACTTTTGACAACCAACAAATCAACCGCCAGGAGTAATTTGTCACGGAGGAGTGTAGGTAGAGGGAGTGGAGTCTGGGGGGTGGGGGAGGCAGGGATGGAAAGGGGGGGACCGAAAAAGTGACAAGGAAGGAGGTTAACACACATGGCCCCTGTCGCCACACTCCTTCCTGCTGCTACAGGCAGCTCCTCCATCAACTGACAGGACATTTTCCACTGCACCATTATATCCACTAGGGTCAGGGCCAAGCCACACCACCACAGATACCACCAGCAGGGCCCTTCCACCCATGACTGGATCTGTTTAAATGAACAAAAAAAGACATTTTTTCTGTAGTGTAAACTACTACTGGAATGTGTTTTGTACACATACACACAGAGAAAAAAAAACAACACACACACGCGACAAACATCCCAATTTTTCTCTCTCCTTGGCTCAGCACACGCCTTCTTGGTCAGTCCCCTCTGGACTGTCTGAACCTCTGGCCCCACCATTACTGTGCAGTCCTTTGCTCTACTATCCTATTTTACAGACCTTACAGACAATTACAGGCCACAAAATAGCACCAACAGAAGCATTTCTCTCTCCGATTCTCCTTCTGCAGGGTGTCAGCGGAGCGAGGCTGCCTTCATGTATGCCAGCCCTTCTCTTCCAACTATCCACACACGGCATGAGGCTGACCTCCGCAAGACTATTAAAGACTGTCAGCGCTGACAGACACAAGGAGAGAGGTGTCAACACGCTCACGCTGAAGAACCTTCCCACAGCTTAAACAATACCCTGTAAATGGAAACACATGGATATGTGGTAGGACGGCTGATAATAGGTGTTGTGTGGTTACTGACTGAGGCCTCTTGGCTGCACTTCCTCACACTTATTAGCGAGAACTGGGCTTGGCCTCATCTCATCGCTCCACAGAATCGGCAGGGAGCCTACTTTCACGGCCTTTTACCAGCTTCATCATAGTCGGTCTTTATTTCACACTCATTCCGGGTTTCTCTGCTTTTGTTGCTTCAATGCTTTTCACCCGCCCACCCCCCTGTTCCCCCACCCCTTTGCCCACCGCGGTCCCTCTCAACCTGGAAAAAGAAGAAGAAAAAAAAAAAAAAAGCTGATTCTGCCCGGAGCTGATAATGGAAGAACTTGCAAATTGATGCAGCAAACTTGACTTTGACTTGAAAAGTGGCCTTGCAGCTTTAGATTAAGAGCCGTTTGAACCTTAACAGGATTCCAATGTAAAGCGTGTTTAAATTCTTCTCTTGTGTTTTCCTTTTGATCCCTGACACGACTTCCGTACGGACTACACAGATATTTTCAAAAATAGATAATTAGAGGAAATTTCAAAAACCTCTCTGTCGTTGGCTTACATGTTCATTTCTAGTCTTTTCTTTCAGTGGTGTTTATTTGTCAAGACAAACGAGGTAGCAGAGGTGGTTGTAGGAGGAGCATTATTATCTGTTGTACTGTGAGCTCTTGTTGTAAAGATCTGGTAAGCTTGTGAGAGTGTGAACATGAGTTAAGGGTGATATAAATTTACAGCTGCTACTAGCATCAGGAATCCCCCACCTCCCTAACGACTGGAGCTAAAAATACAGCAACAAGTACACAAGAGCGAATGTAAAGCACATGTATCATCAGTGATATAGTAAGAATAAACCTGGCGCTCATTACCCACACCTTTCTAGGTCATTATTAAGCATGAACAGAATCAACAGAAGGGAAACATTGCATCTTAGTTAAGAGGTTGTGTGTAGAGTTACTATTACTGTGTATTTCAGCACAAAATGCCTCATATATCCCAACATGTACAATAATAAGTGCAATGCTAGTTTGTGACGATAAATAAATAGCCAACATTATTTAGTTGCTGCAGGCCCTTAAAGGTGCAATATATAAGAGCTAGTTAGCTCAGTTAGCCATGCAGCTAGTGGTCCTATCAGCTGGCTCCGTTTACGCTGCTAGCCCAGGAGCTCTGGACCACAGGGAGGAGGAGGTTTTCAGGCCGGGGCACAGGGAACCCAGTGCCATACCATCAGACTATCGCCACTTGAGATACAAAGTAGCTTTACGAGGTCCGAGGCGAGCTGGTTAGCATGCTAACTTCAGATATCTCTGTAACACAGTACACAGATGTCTTTGACATAATGGCAAAACTGTTATTTCTTTACATACTGTAGATAATTTTACTTCATTTTTTAATGTCTTAAACTAAAATTTGTATATATGGCACCTTTAAATATACAAACCTATAAACATGTACATCTAATTCTTTGAAAATAGTATACTGCACCTAAATGAGGAAAGCTTACTGCTGAGCAGTTCTGACTACCAGTCCTGTCAACACAGAGCGAGGAAGTGGGGCAACCAGGGGGAAGTGTCAGACGTGTCCTCTGGGGCACAGCATGGATGGAATGGACCCCCCTGACAGGCGCTGCACATACATGCATGCATAAACACAGAATACACATGCATGCGTACATACACACACACACACACATACTAACTGTATGTGCATGCTTAGCTACTAGGACATAGGTGCAACCCACCTGCAGCTACAACTGCTCCTCCTATACTTCCCCTTGCTGAATTGTTTATCCTGCCCTAATTATGCATGATCAAACCTTCACCTGTCCAATAAGGAGTAAGCCTACAGAGGGCTCCTGCTCTGCCTGTCTGTGTGCCCCAGCCCCCAAGCCCCATCTTCTTGTAATGCAGCGAAGCAGACAGAGGCAGTCCGAACACCCACGGCACAGTTAGAGGCCTTTGATCAGTATTTCCGTCTGCTATTACTAGAGATCCAGAGCCTCGGGCGTTAATCCCCTGTTTAATACAGTTAATGCCATGAACTCTCTAACAGCACAAGGCACATATAGCTGAGAGAAAAGAATAAAGGAAGATCAAATTTGAGAATATACTGTCATTCAAAATGGCCAAATTTTGACAAGCTTTTTTTAAAATTAAAAACCGTGCTTGAAAACACTGCAAACTGTCTGCCGTATTAAAAATGAATTTGTAAAACAAACTTCCTGTAAACACCTCAAGAATTGAGGGTGACAGTTAAATAAAGTTCAGTCCATGAAAAATTGTGTAGGCCTGATAATCAATCCACTGAAGGAGGAAGCTTTGCTGGACTGATGGTATGAAATAAAAGAAGAAAGGACGAAGGTGAGGAAGGAGGAGTCTCCTGCCTTAACAGAAATAACAGAGCTGTCAGACGAGGTCTGTAGCCATGAGAGAGGTAGGTGTTGTGGGCAGATCTCTTAACGCCTTGACACTTATTAAAACGGCCATATACAAAACCCAACTTGTCAATTCACATCATTTACTTCATGAGCTGTGTTTCTGTATTCCACATGCACCCAATAAATATACATCATATTGTTATAATGATATCATTTCACTGCAGAAGCACAGTGTCCACCAGTACCTCTGAGCTTTTACAGCAGCTGATATGCACACAAGTCCATCAGGGGAAAGTAAAGATGGATGATGCAAGATGAATCCCGGAAGCGTACAGTACAGTGAGCCATGACCACCGTATCAGACAAGACAACATTCAGGAGATAAGACTACCTGGGATGTTGTTGGTTTAGCTGTAAGGTCACGACATAAATGCTTCCTGCTTCTTTCTTGATGCATTTCTCCTCCTTGTAATGTATTGTGTTCGAGGAAATGTTTGCTTCGAGGTTCAGAACTGGAACAGTGTCTAAATTTGTAAGCCGAGCTGTGCTGCGAAACACGTTTTTCCGTACATATGGTCGCACATGTGTATGTGGCAGACCACGACCTCAGTGTGCAAAGCACTGGTAATGAGAGAGAGAGTGGAGGTGAGCAGGTTTAGCCATATGCGATATGTGAAACACTAAGAATCATGAACTATCTACATACATCTAGATTTTGCTTTCGGCAAATTTTTCTTTGTTAGCTCAGATATTATGCCGTATGTGAGACATCAGACCCAGAATCAAAAGAGTCAATGAACTGAAGTGTTCTCTGAAAGCGATGACCACCATTGTCAATATGTATATACATATAAACACACTTCATGGCTCACTGAAAACGTATATTTTAAGAAGAGGCCCAAAACTACAAGCATTTGCAACAACACAAACCATCGGCCAACCGTATTGAACAATGTTAATGAACGCTGCTTTGTGCATTTTAAATTCTAGGTAATAAGTGTCTGACTCATCTACTGACGCCCTCTTATCCTTAACATTAATCAAAATGGGCCATCAGCTTTAGCTGTAATGTAGTGTTTCCAGCCGGAGTTCTCGACATATGGTATCAGACATTTTCTCGTCCGAAGCGCTTTAGTATGTTGAGCAGAATGTATTTAATTTGGGATCTGAGGCCACGTTTGTGAAATGATGATGGAAAGAAGAAAAACTAAAAAAGAAAATGTCAAATACAATAAAACACTTTAAGCAGGTGTGGAAACACAACCCCTTCCAAAGGTAATCTTTCTTTGGACACAGTGTTCATGTCAATCTGACCAAAACATAAAGGTGATAAGTTCTGTGTAGGTGGCTGCATGAGCGAGCACCAGGGGGTACAGTGGAAGAGCAGGCTTAAAATCTGGCCACAATTACCACACATGGCGTTTTAGTATGTGCCGCAGCAGCTCTGAGGCTTTTAAAAGCTGGAACTTATTAGTTGAGACAACATTTCAAAGGACATCTCATTACTGATTACTGAAGGAGCTTTTAATAACAGAATGAAATAAAGCATCAGGCCACAGAACAATTAGACAGAAACAATATGACTGTAAATTGATGTAATTAGATTTCAATGTGATGATTGTTTTCTTCATGCTTGGCCTTTATTATTTAACCATGCCCCAGTGAGTTTGCACTTATCAGTTCAGAACCACTTGTTTGGACATCTCGTCTGAAACTCTGGTCAATCAATTACATTTCTGAATTGATCTCGATTTTTGCAAATTGAAGAGGGAAAATAGGACCTCTGACACTGAAAACAGGTTACGGAATCAGAAAAGGGATAAAAATGACAATGGAATAAAAACATACTGTGTCAGGGCACAATATAACACACTTCTTGAACTTGTGGGGATAATATTTGCCTCTCTATCACCTACTATAAGACCAGGACGAGAGACTGGCAAAACTGGACCTACTGTATGTTTTTACTAAATGATTACAGCAACATACAATATGCCTGCTTCCTCTGCATTTTCTGCAGAGCAACTGGGCTCAGCGTGCACGCTGAGGGAACTAGTTTGTCTGTGCCTCTATGTAGGTCAGCTTTCAGAGTTGGCCATCAATTTCCACTGTCCTACTTAAAGAGACACCCCATCGCCATACAAACACACACAAACACGAACACACACATTTATAACATTTGGATTACATATGATGAGTGCGACCTGGACTCGTGCCGTGTCATTCATTTTATTTTTCGCTCTAATCACACACGCTTACTTGTCTAACAGCATCCCTTAACCATAACTTCAACGCATGTAGGTCGACATGAATTTGGGTTGTCAATACACGGTCAGTTGTAGCGCAGTCGGGCACCTAAATTGCAACACAGTGTGTGTATTTGCGAAATGAACGCAGCTCTCTCCACCTCTTGAGTAAACTTTCAAACCCTTTCTAACTCAAGAAAGACCCTCATTAGTGCCAAACAATATACCCACGTGTGAGGTTCTCTCGTCCTATATGATCACAAGGCTGCTCTCGCTCAATGGAAGCAATTATCCATGGAGAAGGTGACTAACTACCCCTTTACTCACTAGCACCCAGACAGCAGGCTAAAAGCAGAAAGCCACAATGAGCTAAAAAGAGCAGCTGATGAGGTCAAAGAAGTCAAGAAAAAAACAAGAATATAATTCTGATTATTCTGAAACTGCACACTAGTAGAATCGCAGAGGTAAAAGCAACAAAGACTTTACTGGAATAAAAAGAAGAAAGCATGTTTCCGCAGGACAAAGTGCAAAATGAAGCCACTGACACTAGCAGAGGAAATGTGGTGACGTTTACCTCTTTTAACCAAAGGTGGGCGGCCAGAGAGCCGGGCATGTTCACAAGTGCTTATCTGTGTCATCAGATGGAAGAAAATCATCCTGCAGGTCAAACCTGACAAAGACCCTCTGTCCATTTGTAAAGCAGCCGCAGCTCAGGAGTCGACCTGAGGACTGAGCAGCCTCCTTTAAAGGTGTCTCCTTGGAGCAAAAAGGTGACAAACTGAACTCTACAGGCCAAACTGTAGACTTTCCATCAGCTCCAGCAGCATGGCACGATCTCCAATGTGCAGTTTATTGTTCAGATTATTATTCTCGAGAATGCAGTGGTAGAAGTACTTGGATCTTTTACCTAAGAAAAAGATCGATATACCCTCTATAAATAAAGCTTATTATCATTCTAAAAAACAAGATGCAGATGAAGCTAAACTTGGCCAACAAAAAAGAGACAAGTCAGACAAGTCACAGTAGACAACATAAGGAAGACCTACTGCCAACAGCAGCAACACCAACACATTATTATAAGATATCAGCTGCGTAGCCACTAAATTAAAAAACAATGTATTTAATACAACCGAACAATTTGTAAATAAAAGGCTGGCCACAGGGAATGAGCCTGAAAATGGGACAAATAAGATAAGTCAGTAAACACTAACTATAACCAGTATCTTTAGCCATTACAATACAGTAAATATCCCCCCTGAAATGTAGAGTATAAGTGCACGTATGAGGTTCAAATATAATAGAAGAAAGTGGATGTTGTCACCAACAAGCGCCTCTTGGAGCAGAAAATTATTTCCTGATCTGGTCTGGACATTCCTGGCCATTTGTTGAGTCACTTTCATCGTGCACAGCTGTTATTGGCACAGTTGTTTAAAATCTATTAGACGAGCAGCATCGCTGGCTGAGAGGTTAATGTTTAATCAAAACATATTCAGTTTCATATTCCACTTCAGCCGAACCAGAGAGTGAAGTGCACATTTCTGAACAAACTGCACTTAGATCCATCCTCATTGTCCTTGCACACATGACCTAGCACTCTGCCACGGCGATTGTGCCGTGAAACTAGAGCTCTGTATGGTTTTTTACGCTTGTGAAAACATGCATTCCGTGTCGCCCAGAAATGTCAAGTCCCTGAATCTGACAGGGGCGTTAGACTCTAGAAACACATGTTTCAGCACAGAGCTTACCAGTAACAGTTAACCAGGACAAATACAGTAACTATTTTTACAGTCTGCGGCAAATAGGTCATGAGAATACTTGGGCTGGGTCCTGATAAGCTCAGCCCATTTGGGGAAGGAAAAACGACTCTCTCATTCTTTCTCCACTTATAAGATCTCACAACAAACCTTTACTTAGCACTTGTTGTGTGGTTGATGATTGGTTCAGCTCCACCCGGTGGATCCATCCTACAACATTAACATCATCGTCCAGTAACATCCAAGAAAGGGCACGGAGGTTGCTGTTTCCATGGAACTTCAGTCTGCACTTTAATTACATTAAAACCTATACTTCAGCTGCGTTGCAATTTTCACTTATATGCGGTTTCTTAATGACCAATTAATAAAGTTTTCAAGGGTCAAAAATACAAAACAGACCCATGGAGCCGAACCCTGTCCAAAATAGAGCTGAGGATGATTAGACCTTTTCCAGAATATGGTTGACCCAAACAGACCAAATACAGCTGGAAGCACCATGATGCACCACCAATTAATGAGCAGCAGCAGTCCAAAAAAGTAGCACTACATGTACATGTAATTACAGAAACAGAACAGGACCCGATTAGACTAAATATAATTTGGAACCGGGTGGACCCATGATGACATCTAGCCTACAGTGCATGCTGCTAGGAGCATATGGTCAGATATCAGTTTTGTTTTCTGAGCAAATGAGAAATATCCTCGTCTGATCTTTGTTTAATTTCTCACTGTGGCATCACTAAAATTCAGTTTGACAGTGTTGTGGGGAAAAAAAAAAGCCACTGTGAACCCAACCTAATCGATGAAGGGACCTCTATCCATGATAAAGTGATGGAAAAATTAATGTTCTCTCTTCTGGAGTAATCCAATTCTGGTGGCTAATATCCATAGCACAAACACACATTGCCACACACATACAGAGCACCAGAGACAGTGGCCATATGGGGAAAACAGACACGACCCCTCTGCGATAGCCACTGTTATCCCTCCATCTCTTCACGATGCCACCGCGCTTGCCTGAAGACATATGTATCTGCATATACTAAGACGGCACCTCTATGCTGAATACAGTGTAAGTAGCTACAGATGAAGAGACCAGAGACAAATACGAGCAAGGTTAGGTAAACATCGCTGAGGGCGAGACAGCAAGCGGGCAAGACAAGTGGTTAGAATATGAGTTAGGAAACCGTGCAAAACCAACCTGAACATAATTGCTCACACTGATAGAATTTCTTTAGTACAAATGGAGTATCGGTGTAATGAGATCCAAAGGTTTGAACCACAAGAGGATTCTTCATTCAACAATGTCAGACTCTTTTGTGCCAAGCAATAGGCCGAGCTAAATAGATGTCTCAATTTCTATCACATACAGTAACAACCAATGCAGGGAGGAGGAGGGGGGAGGGGGTGTGGGGGCAGGAGCCTTTCCAAAAGGCTTTGAGAAAGTGTGATGAATTTCTTTTGAGGTGCGAAGCAACGTGGGACTTGAAATGAATGAAACAGATATGCACCTTTTGTGTTTTCTGACCTATTGATACAGATATCAATTTCATTAAACTTAATTAGCATTTCTCATTCCTGACGAAAGTGGAGAATCAGAAAAGGGGAATAATAGGTAGCAAGTGAATGTGGAGAGATGGAAAAAGCAGATCGCTCAGAAGTTTGATTCGAAAGCAGCTGGGATGCTGTGTGAAACGTAAATAAAAACAGAATGTAGTGACTGTCAGATGTGTTCACTGACAATGGTTTCACAAAGTGTTCCTGAGTCCATGTAGTGATATCTTATATACAATCATGTGTTCACAAAGTGGTGAACCTCTCTCCATCCTCGCTTGTGAGCGACTGAGCCTTTCCAGGATGCCCCTTTCATACCCAAACATGATACTATCCCCTGTTACCAATCAACCTGTTTACCTGTGGAATGTTCCAAACAGGTGTTTTTGGACCTGTCCCAACTTGCTTGAAACGTGTTGCTGCATCAAATTCATAACAAACGTATATTTACAAAAATCAATGAAGCTGATGAGGGAAACAAAACAATGAGTTTTACGTCTGTTCTATTTATGTTTTACAGCGTCCCAACTTTTTTGGAATCAGGGTTGCACATGAAGAACAGTTTTAGGTCTGAATAGGAAATCTGGCAGGATGTTGCGGATGCCAACACCTCCCACGAGAGCCTCTACAGGGGAATTCACTCAGGGACTAAAAGCATTTAATCAAAATAATCCTCTGCAAACAACAAGGCTTTAAAGCACTGAATTACGTGCAAGGGGGTTGCAAAGTAAAATTGATTTAAGTGAATTAGGCCTCTCATTGCCTGCATGGCCAGATTGTTATTAATATTTAAGCACGAGGTATATTTAAAGGCGTGACACAGTAGCAGTTCATCTGAAATGAAGAACACTGATGATGCCACTTTGCAGAGGCCCATTACCATTTAGTAGAGATTGCTTTCATTGAGTGAGCCAAATGCTTAGAGGCGGAACTGCCACTTGTGTTTACTTTACAGATGCTGTTATGGTGTTCCGGTAAAAAGAGTACTGTTCTCAAAGAAAGCCGTCCCCATTCTCCATGTGCACGCACTCACAAAACACACACGCAGGGGCTCAAAGCATGACATCATGGACTCATCAAGCGATGCGCAGTGATGTCATTCTGATACTACTGACCCTTGTAATCAAGGCAGGTTTCACTGCTTCATGAACTACCCTCTTTCATCAAACATCTCTCTTTCTCACACACACACACACACACACACACACACACACACACACACACACACACACTCTGGCACAAAATTAGAGCTGTGGGGTACTCAAAGTATAGCAGCACAGTTCAATTGCAGACAGGGTCTGTTCACAACATCCAGGCTTCGTTTACTTGCACTATAATTGGGTATATAATCAAACGATAAACTGAACACAGCGAAGCGACTTCATATCTTCAGAATATCCTTTCATCAATGCCTATGGGCAATGATTAGCATAGATGAGAAAGCTCCATGGATGGCCTTAACCACTGCTTATTTATGTCTTTGTTGAAGTTATTCATCTCATTGATTTGTGTTTATCTTTTATGTTCGCTCTTCAAACAGAACACCTGAGGAAGGGTAAAGAAAGGTCATGGTCTCGTATTAGCATAGATACAAAAGGCCAACTTTAAGAAGTCATAACAAATGAAGCAACTCGCAAAGATCTGGGAGGGGTGCGGAGATGATCTACATGCAGATGAGGTGAGGTTTATGAGACCTGGACCACCCAGACCGCCACCTCTTTGCTTCAGTTCTGCTGCTGCACACAGGACAACACAGCCTCGGCTTCTGTCCAATAAGCAGCCCTGATAATGTCAGACGACAAGCTGGATATCAGCAGAGTAATATAAGTACGTCAGGCTGATCATTTAAACATGACCTGCCGTATACAGTAAGTGGACTGAGGTTATTTATTTATTGGAAATAATGCACATGTACTGTATGTGGACATGGATAAACCTTGATCACTCCAATTTAACGCTGTTAACAGAAAACACACGTAGAACTGTCTTAAAACTGTGTGAGCAGGTCCAAGCAGCTTCAATTCAAGTTCCTTCAAACACCTCGATGCCTTTTACTAACCCATTCATGACTAACAACTATATTTAGTATAGAACGTGTTCTGTTTAAGGTGGAAACACAAGGTTTGCTGAGGAAACCATCAAGACATGTGGCTATTTATGACCAAATCTAATTTTTGGATTTCAAATATTGATCATGCCTTAATTGGCAAACAAAGTTGATTTTCTTTAAATGCAAAAAGATGCTAAAATCTTAAATATACACTTGTTTGTTTGTTAGACTCTAATGATGTTGCGGTCCACATGGGTTTTAGGGGCGATGCCAAGAAAAACCAAAAAAAACAAACAACAATTGCAGACCACATGACTGGTTCGAGGAAAAAAGCACAACATAAATGCCTATAGAATATTTGTCACCACAGGTGTGGTCCGTGATTATTTAAAGCATTTCCACGCTCACTCACTTAAGCCTTGGTCACCCACACACATGTTAAGCCACACTCTGGCTACACTTATGGAACTGAAAAGACTTTGCATTTCTGTTTAGTTTCTCTCTTCCCCTCTCTGAGATTTCCTTTTAACTCAGCCTCTTTGCAGAAGGGGAGCTCATTTCAATCTCAAAGCTGACATCTGTGGAAGCAATGCAAGCTCTAAATGAGTGGATTTTATCCTGTGCAACAAGGCTACAGCACAGGAAGTATTCACGCGAGAAGCAGGGAGAGAGGGTGCAAGCTAAACAAGAAAGAAGAGGGGGAAGGGGGAAGAGCAAAAAAAGGCGACAAAAAAAAAGAGAGAAAGGATTTTGTGACCTCCGCTGCTATCTTTCCATCTGCAGCAAAGCAACTCTTTGCTCATCCAGGAGTAAAGAGGACAGAAGAGGGAAGGGAGAGAAGAACAGTTTTACCAGATAGAAGTTAGACATGTTTATGCATGCAGTGAAACAGCTGAGGTATTGGAGAGAGCTTCAAAGCAGCGGATGGCTTCACGTCCTGTATGGCCTTCTCCTCTGGCTAGGCTTTCTGTATTTGGCCTTTGAGTAAGGGGCTGATCAATCCCCCAGCATGCTGCCAGGGTCTGGACCCCCCACATTACCAAGAGGTTGCTCTTTGAACAAATCCTGCCAGAGGTCACTCTCCCTGCGCTTCATCATCTTAAAGGTCAGACACAACAAATGGCACGGAAGACAGTTCTGTCCCTGGCCGTAAACCCATAGCTGACCACTAAGAGTGTCTGCGGTCAGAACGGCGTGCGGACCGGGCTGCCATTGTCAGACTTGACTGGACAACTGATCACTTCCATCCAAAAGTTGTATACAATTTAGACAAATACACAGTTGGTAAAAGAAAATGCAAATCGGTGTGTGATTCCGTCAACCAGTGTTATGCAAATATGCTCAGGAGGGCGTAAAAGATTACCATAAAACTCAAATAAAAGCTGGTTTTTGAATAATATGCGGGTCTCATACGACAGCCCGGGGTGCAGTCTGTACAAACAGGCCAGCAGAAAAAGTAAAGAAGAAGAAAAAAAAAAAAGAAAAAAAAAGACATGCAAAACAAAACCACTTGCATTATAATGACTGTCACGTTTGCATTGTAGCATTTCAACAGCATTATTTCTATTAGCACAGTACCACAGTCATGGCATTTGTGGCTAGGACTTACTCGATTTAACAGAACCATTGACCGGGCTCACTAATTAATTTTGAGTGACTTGGCTCGATGTTAAGCCACTGTTGAAGAAATTCAACACTCCCTCCAGCTGCTTCACAGCGAAAGACTCGATGGACGGTTAGTAAGGTAACTTTGCATTAACAGCAAACATCAGCAAGTGCAATTTTCACAGCGAAGAGAGCAGATCAGACAACAGGGAGGCTTCTTTGTAAAATATGGTGAAACACACACTTATAAAGCAGGGGAAATTAGAAATAAATGGCTGTCTCCTCTAATAATGGCCTGTCCGCTCTGCAGTTGAGCTAAATCAGCCACCATTTGAACATTTATGATACGTAATTAAAGGAGGGCCACTGACTGTTTTGTAACTCTGGTGCATCATGGCCTTTTATTGCAGCTTCACACCTAAAATGAAATGTTGAATAAATGAATTCATTTCTCTCCTCTGTCCACAAACACACACTCATAGTGCAGTGGGTTTTCAGAGCCCAGACGAGAAGTGGCAGATGCAAATTTCTTAATATCATTATTCTAAAATAAACAAATTAATTTTTTTTTTATGAGACATTAGCACAAATTGTCTTCATTGATACGACCAGCAAAAATCTTTTGTGCAATTTCAAAACTAGAATTAAAACTTGAAATACCGCCTCGTGGTTGTGCGTCTCTGCCAACCAGTCAAGTTGCAATTTACATCCATGTCTGTCCAGACTCATAATATATACAGTGGTATTCAGAGAATTTTTGGTAAAATGGAAATTATTACTATATTGACACGCATGATTCCAGTGAATAATTTCCAGTGAGAAACATGCTGTCTTCACTTAGAGACTATTTTTCCAGAGGAGTACAGAGGACTGATAGAGAGCTTCATCACATGGTGCAACAACAATCTCAAATATCAGCAGAACCAATGCTGCAAAGTAAACCATGGATGCTTCACACACATTTTCAACCTGGCAGCACAGATGATCTAAGATTAGTGTCACCGTTATTCAGCACCAAATGTTGAATAATGGCCACAAAAATGTTTTTGCAGAACATTATGATGTCACAGTGAGACAGACCTTTAACCCTCTGGATATAAAATGTCATCGCCTCATTATTTTATAGATTTATTGAGATATTGGTGTGAAATTTTGTCATAATTAGCGTATGATTTTTTCACCTTTTGACCACAAAATTCTAATCAGTTCATCCTTGAATCTAAGTGGGCGTTTGTGGTCCATTTAAAGAAATCCCATCAAGGTGTTGCTGAGATATCATAAGAATGGGACGGCTGGACGGACAACCCAAAAACAGTCACTGCAAGGGCATAAATAACAGGAGGAAAATGTAATTATTGAAACTGACCACCGTAAGCTCAAGTCACTCGATCACACTGACAATACAAGACAATTAGTTTTTTGAATTTACCTCCATGCACCCACATACACCATGCACTAATAAAAAGCTTAAAGAAGAAAACTTCTGAGACAAAATATTCCTGCATAAAGGGAGCAAGCTGCAGGGGAAAAAAAAAGTAAAATTACTCTTCATCTTCATCTGGACTTGCACCTGCACCTTTTCAGCGAAGTCTCTTTACTTAAAATGACAGCTTTTCAATTTGATGAAACGATTGTGCACACCTGATCTCTGCTTTGAGTGGCAGAGATCAGGTGTGCACTGAACCATTTACATATTTAAGCCATGAAGATGATCCCTTGAAAAACAAGATGCGCCAAATGTTCAATGTGGTTTAAAAAAAATAAAAAAAAGGCCTGAAATCTGCACAAGTGAATTCTTGTGATATTCCTAATTTAGGGGTAAGCGGCCGATATACGATACAATCAGTAGAAACAGAGAGACGGATAGAGTATATTAGTATCTGAGTACATATGGTCTCAAACGGGGGAAAAAAAATGTTAATTTAAAAAAAGGACCTCAAATGTTCGCCACACAATGTGGCACGCAGCTGAAAAGGCCTATTGTGGCGGTAGTTTTTTGAGGAATCCTTTAAAGTCTGCCGGTTCAAAAGGGATTTCTGGTTCATATTTATTTATAAGAACTAGTTTTACTCTCAAAAATTGACACTGTTGGGCCCATGTGCCTAAAAATCAAGCATCAGTTTGGCTTCTGGAGTTGGAGGTAAATGACTCATTCAACTTGAATTACACTGCAGCATATGTTGTGCTAAGCTAAGTTTACTGAGGTTGCCACACTGTATACAGTTAACTCATAGCATTAGTTGTCTCGCCTTACCAGCCAGAGAGAGGTCACTCAATGACATGTATGCATGCCACACTGAGCAGAGGTCTAATCAGCCAAAATAATTGCAAACACCTGTGTGGGTGTACCAGGAATGTGTAGGGACTTTAAAGCTCCTGCACGCTCTCACAGGTGTTTCCAGTTATTTGGGCTGATTAGGCCTCTGATAAGGCTGAAGATATGTGGTGCTGTGCGCGGAATTATTTGAGGTCACAAACTACTTGTACTAATAAGAAACCTAATGTGCATGTTGGAGTAACAGGTGCGATAAAACGAGCAGGATGGTGAGTGAGATGTTAGTCTATCATGGCCCAAAAGTGCAGGCGGACCACGAGTTGTCCACAGTAGACATTTTAACTATAACAAGAAGAGCTCAGGGGTAGCAAATAACATTAATAATGGCTCACTTTATATTAATTACACTTGTGCATTTCCTGCTCTGATATGTCAAAATGTTTGCTGTGATAAAGATCTATGGAGGGTATGCATCTCTGACACTTCTCCACATGCTGCCAACCCCCTCACTGTAAGTGAGGAGCTACGTTAACCAGCAGGTGGTTGCTGAGAACGGGTAAAGCTGATATCAGAAGAAAAAACTAATATTTTCAAAAGGTAAAGGCCATTGGATTGTTAGAAATACTGACAAAAAAGTGAGGTTTCTAACATCTCTGAGAGCTGTATACTATGTCGCTAAATACCAGGCAAGTTACACTAAACAAAGTGTAAAAGCATACAGATGTCTCATCATTTTAAAGCAGGATTTGTCTGCTCAATAAAAATCACGTGGACATCAAAGGATCTGCTAGTATTTAGATTTTATCATGCTTAATTCAACAGTGTGCATGTCACACCCTTTTTTAGGTATAGCTTCCTTTTGCTGTCTTGTGTTTTGGGTCTCTGGTAGTTTCTCTAATTTCAGCAGGGTTTTCCATGTTTCCCTAACCTGGAACTAGTCCTAGGATATGGAACCCAAACCTGGGTGCAGTCAAGCATACAGCAGACAGACACCAGGATACCTCTTACTGATGCAAGAGAAGAGACGGTGCACAACTGATGAAAATGTTGCCACTTCATTGCCACACAAGATCCACACTGTGACATGGTGAAAATACACGCTTTGTGTAGAGTAAAATACCATAAAATCCTCTGTTTTATCAGCTGCCAAGGATGAAAATCTATTGGCAGTGTGCTGTGTGAGCTTTGACAAGTTTGGCCATCTAGAAGAGATGTGTGGTGATTATCTGGATAGGGCTACTCTGTCTGTCTGGCTGCCCCAATAAAACCATGATGCCAGAATATTCGCCTCTGGCTCTTAGGTCTGAAATGGCCTCTAAAACTGACTTTTGTAACTGCTGCTGCACAGTAGTGACATTAGACAACTTCTAGCGCACAGTCCATAAATTATTTAAACCATCCCTGTAAAGAACCAGCCTGGGTTTTCACATTTTCAAGTGAGACGGAAACTACAATAATCTTGGTGGGGGTGGCGGCGGCATGTGTTTGTGTTTCCGAGTGTCTGTGGGAGCGTGTGCCTGTGAAATGGGCATGCATACAAGTGAACGAGACATATCAAGATATGTAATATGACATAATGTCTCCCCTGCTCGAACCCCCAGCTGCTCGCCCACATGCCACAGATCCTGCACCATGTCTAAACAGATGCTCTATCAATAATGCTTGCTTCAGTGCCACACACCTCCCTGGTGGCCAAATTGGGAAGACGAGAGTGGATGAGAGGGAGTGAATGAGTCTGCTTGGGGGGGGGGGGGGGGGGGCGAGAGGGAAGGAGAATGGGCAGGAACCCAGACGCTGGAGTGACTACTGGGAGATGGATTGGCCACGCCAGAAGAAGCCAAAGGACCAGTGAACCTGGGGATGAAGTGTCCTCCTTGTCCCATCTGCTGCAAAGAAGGGCAGCAGAAAGCAAATTCTGCGTCGCTTGGGCCAACTTGTAATGCTAAAACTTCTAATATTGTGATCCTGCCAACTGTGAAGAGGGATGCTCAGGTACATACATGAAAATGATAAACACAGGTAAACAGGAAGGAGAAGAAGAGATCTGATCCTGCCATCCATTCACTTATACAGATATTATACCACATACAGAATATCACAAGCGAAACCTTGAGAGGTATCAAGTGGAGAGGACTCAGCTTCGGCTCTTTACAGCTCTAGTGCCGGTGTCCATTACTCACAGTCTCCCTAAAATGGAAGGTGTAGCCATCTGATAAAAGGCTCATTCTCTCTCTATACATACACCCACATTACGCACACATCTTCATCTTCACAGCATTTTCTGTACCGTGTGCTTTTCAGAGTGCGTTTGATACTTCAGCGCTGTGAACACTCCTTCACACTGCAGCGCAAGCCGCTTGTTCAATGACTTAACTTTATTCTGACCTCTGAAAAGTTAAGACAGCATGTGGTGGTCAGCAGTACTGTGCAGCTGTTCAGTTTCCACCGAGAAAAACAAGCAACATTTATTTATTTCTTTGCTTTGATATTGCCTTTGATAACGTTACATTGCCTTCTTTATATTGGAAAAAGCCAGACCAAAGGCTTGAAAGACTGCAATCAATTCTTCATCAATAAACTGATTAATTTTTCCACTCGCCAGCGGAACTATTCATGTTCATGAATTAAAACTGTATTGATAGAAAAACAAGAAAGCAGTGAAATCTAAGGGTTTGGGTTTGGACAACTCTCCCCAGCCAACAAGCTCGAGTAACACAAGAAGAGTATCACACGAGCAGACGGAACGGTAAACAACTATAATGATTTTTTTTTTTTTTTTTTTCCCATTTGTGAACAACACACACGGTCCTGAATGAATTCTGTAGGTATGAAAAATTGCGACATCATTCCGAACAACATTTTAACATACCCATCAGGCATCTCCGCGCCCGTGCCTGCACACCACCGACCAAACCGTCCCACATTAGGTGTACGCGTTAGTTCTTGCATGAGCAACAAAACACATCAATGCTGCTTCTGCACCACCCCTGTTGTCATCATCCATCATAATCTAGCCCTGCCTTCCACTAGCTGTCAAACCTGCTCTGGACAATTCACTTAGACAGTGTCAGCTGAACTGTAATATTTTACCAGCCATTATAATGAGGACTGGCCTCCAGATCCACGGAAACAAACACATGCCTCCCTGCTCTTGTCTTGGTTGTAGTATCCATGACTTTGCCACAGTCATTCCAATTTTCCCGTTGCTGGAGGCAATACGACTATCCTAGTATGGTCAGCCTTTGCCAGCTGGGAACCCAACCTGTCAGCCCACGCAATATTGTCCTTTGTCTGAGCTCTTACATTATCTCTACTGCTACTGTGATCTTTCCCGAGGAAAGAATAATCCATCTGTGGTTATCTCCAGCTTTCATTAGATAGGTTGTACATGGAGTCTAAGACACACACGAGACAACCAGACCCACAATAATGCGAGTATGCTGGTTTCTGGGCAGTAACTTAGTGTTTATGTTTAATTTTTGATTCACTGATTCATGTAAAAAAAATGCCCATTACCAGTTCCCAAAGCCACATGTCAAATGTGAAATGATTTGTTTTGTCTGAACAGCAGTCCCAAAGCCCAGCATATGAATGAAATAAAAGAGGGGAAAGCAGCAAAAAGCCTCACATCTGTGAAGTGAACGTGTGAGAACACTGAGAAATTAATTAAACAAATAAACCTGAATAACATGTCACCATATAATGTGTGTCATACCGCTGTATCTCCTCTGGCAGATAAGTTCTTCCATAACCGTGGGAGTGTCTGTGTGTGTGTGTGTGTGTTTGTCAGCAAGTCTGTGTGTCCTCAGTAAGTGCCACATCAACAACATTAACTTGGAGGACAAAGGAGGGCACAGAAACACACGGAGCCACACACGTCAAGACAGTAACAGAAAATAGATGGAGTAGCAACACACACTATTTTAATTATCCTCTTGTCTAACCTGCCCTCCAATTACAAATAGGGATGTATAATAATCCATCTATTGATGCATGAAAGACAGGACAATAACACAGTGAGCTGAGCACGAGCAGGAGAAGAAGTGGTTTGAAAAATGAGCTGAGAGCGGCTCAAACTGAGGTTAAGCTAACTAAAATAAATGGAATATCTCTGTTCAGATTCACTCAGATAGAGCATCATTTCTTAATACTTAGGTGTGTACTCGTATATTGGTGCAGACTATGAAATAGTTTAGAGGCAGTGTTTATCACCATCAGAGACTTCAAGATAAAATACATGATTACATTTATGATAGCGCAGTTAAACGATAAAGACACTGCAGTGCATGCTGTATTCCACTGAGAGATGGGCATAATGAATATGCTCTGGCTAATTTATGCTGGCTAATTTGTCTACATTTGGTAAATCTTTTTAAGATTGATTTTCTCAGCAAATACAAACAACATTAAGTAAACAGCAGCGAGGAGCTCTGCTTTTACATCTCGCTACTTTAAATTCAATGCTCTGCGACACTTCTCTTTCCATATACTGTGTCATTTCAGTCAGACGTTGTGAGAATTAACAGGCTGCGCTGCAGACACCTGCCATTTGTCTTCCTCCTGCTCATGAGAATGATACTTTAACCGGAGTACCAGATGATTTTGTGTTTTATTAGAAGTGGCACTATGAAAGATGCCCGTATAAAATACAATGAAAAAAAATGCCATATACTAAAACTAACAGGGATTGGTGAAAAAAAGGCAAAACAAATAGCCAATTTCACATTAAGGGCTATGGGCTGCAAAACACACACACAGCTATCGTGTTTGTCCACCCAGATCAGAGTTTTGGAGGTTTCCAACGTGCTTTTTTTCAGGTGTCTTGGATAGTTCTCTTTTCACATGTCATGTTGCTTTTCTGTGTCAATCCTATTCCCCGTACATACAACACGACGGCCGTGACAACAGCTTACAGAAAGCAAAAGTGCAGCGTGAAAGCATCCTCTTAGTGCAGAAAGTGAGTGATGGAGAGCTAGCAACACGTAATATTCGCTGGTCAGACAAACTCCAGAGGCACCAAGGACAATGCTGGGCTGACTTCAGCAATGGATACATCTGCCTGCTGTCTGCTCCTGTTAGAATTATTGCTGTGCATTGTTTGTTCAGAAACAAGCATCCTCGCCTGCAGTCTTCTCTTCCTGGTTTACACAGTATTAGTTTGGCTGCATGCCCATGCGTCCACTTAAATCATCAATAAAATATTAATGACAGCCATTCTGTGTGAAGACAGCTTGACCCCACGACTCTGGATATATTGTTATGTTGGTCTGATGCTCGTCGTACTGCGCTCACAACTAGGGCTCGGCATCTGCGCCGATGCTGACCTTATTAAACAGATAGAGCGCTCGCCACGATGTGACTGAGTCGCATTTAATACAGTTTTTTGTCAATATCACCATAAAATTTGGGGTTTCCACTATTAGTTACATTCATTCAGTCAGGGCAGGCTGCCAACTCAGGCTGGCCCTGGCCTCACGTTACCTTGCATAAAAATGATTCCATGCAGTGAGGTACACAGATTTGACATGTGGGAGAACTAATGCACTGGTATCGGATCTGTCCTCCCTGAGTTGAGGAATGGGATTCACTTGCGGGCGAGAAACAGTCAGATCATTGAATCCTTACTCACAACCTGCCTTTCCGTAACAGGATCTATCCTCTTTAATGCCACATTAACAACTTTGTGTAGTCAAATGCAGCCTCTGACTGCAGATACAGTCCACCACAAAGACTAAGTGATTATATTTAATCACCGTCTCTTGACTGCTTAACTATTCCCTTTTTGTGTCAGTTGATATGCGAGTTCACACACAGCCACCCACACGTGAATACAAAGAAATACAGTGAACGGTGAATGTTTGGGGCACAAGAAGACAGCGCAGAACTTAGCGGTCCTTTCTCCATCCCTGCGGGCAGTAAAGCAGGCTGCATGGCAGCCCTGTCTCCCAAGACAAGTTAATAAGATGGAGCAGTCCCTGGGGGCAACAGCCGGCGAGCATTATCACTTTGAAGGCAGCCAGAAAAACTGACACATAGTCGGAAAGAAATCCCAAAAAGAAGCTATTAATTACCCCCTCTCACTAGCCACTGCTGCAGAAAAAGTTAATTTGACAATTTGGAAGGCAGGGATTGTTTCGAAAAAAAGGGATTTTCCTTCCCACTTGGTTCAACAACTCTTCTGCAATTATTACTTTTTTGTGCTACTTTATTCATACATAACATACATACACCATCTCCCTTTCCCTCCTCTCATACACGTATGACACAGCAACCTTCTCGAGACTTGTGAAACCACGGGGAGGTGTGGGGCGACACTGCACATATCAGCACATGTGAACCGCCCAAAGACCACTTCTACAGACATGTGGTGTGATGAATAAATCATGCCGCATAAAACCAAGGGGAGAGAAGTTCCTCTCCTGAGGGTCCACATTCACTTTGTGCCACTCGTCTCAAACACAAGTATCTCCCCGCCATCTAAATGAGCCAGGCACAGCCGCGCTAGAGCAAATAAGTGCAAAACTGTCACCTCACTGAAGAAACATTGATCATTACACAATGTGTTCCCTTTTATTTCAGCCATTGTAATTAAAAATAATTGAGTAGTGGGGTGGGCAGGTGCTCCCATCAGCAATTTTTTTCACCAATTAGCACTACAATAATATTGCCCTGGTTATTGCAGATGATATTATTAGCATTTTGATGGAACACAAGCGCCTGCATGCCTGCACGCCAGAGAACTGTTCTCAAGTGGAATCTTTTCACTGGGATCCACTGGGGGAAGAGTCACTTCTGGTTCGACAAAAACAGGCCCAGGAACAGAGAGAGAGAAAGGGCACGGTGCTGCACTAAGTCTTCTGTGGAGCCATGTTAAAGTTTTTCTGGATCCACATCAGATACCAGATACATTAAATTGGATTTTTAACCAGGGCACTGAACCCATGATCAAGTTTCTTCTCTCTGTTGCTCACGAGATTTACCAGGAATCAGCTACTACGAATCAATATCAGAAACACTCGTGATGAAACTGTGGCTTTTTGGTGGCGGTTTCTTTTACCGGAACCCATTATTTCAACCCCCCTCCCCGCAAACGAACGCTGGCAAACTGAACATAAAAACACTCGGTCCACATAAAATCTGACAAATGTGTTTTAACATCAGGGGTAAGACCTGTGTGTTCTCGTACAGCCAGCTCGTCCGTTGTCAGAGGCCTAACAAATTGGTTCTCTGACCACTTGGGAGCATGTGTGCAGCGTGTGATGGTTTGCCCTGCACAGAAGAATCAGAATCAAATTTGAAGCACTGAATTTCTGTGATGCATCTTAGCAATTTTCTCTTAAGCATCCACGCCAGATCTGAGCGTTTCTCTGTGACAAGGATTATCTCGCAAATACCAGAGGGGAAAGATAACTGACAATTGCTCTGGGTTAAAATGATGGTTTTTTTCCATGCTTGCTGGATATATACAAAGTGAGAGTAGATGCTAATTTGTAATCTTGACCAGTGGTATCTGCACAAAATGAACGCTACATACTGATGTTAGCAGTTCCATGAAATCTTTTGCTTATGTTAAACTATTTATGTAACACAACTACAGCTGACAGGTTAACTCAAGAAATGTACATTTCTGTTACTCACTGATTATGCCGTGTTTTGGTCTTTTTAACTTTCTTCACCTCATATTTTACAACCAAAACTCACGCTGCAGCTCTCGCCTTCTGTACCAGCAGACTATGTTGCATTCTTCCATTAACACATGCAATTCAAAAGCATGTCTCTCTGTGTTGTGTGACGCTCCCTTTGTTGGTCAACCACTATACCAATTGGAGATGTTGGACCGTTCTTGCTTTCAATGTAAACAAAGCGTGATAAAACATACAAACGCAGACAATTCCAGAGTTTGTGCATGGAAGCATGGAATTTGACAGAAACATGGTCTGATCAGAGCTCGATTCCTTTAAAGGACACACGAAGACAAACGTATACAAACACAATCATCAAACAGGCGGGCATGCACACACATAATTAATGTTTGCACATATTTGGGCAGACTGTGCTCAACTGGTTTGTCTTCTTTTCGGTCATTATTAATAATAAAACATGGCAAGAATTCATCACCGAACATTCATGCCAATACGGCATTTCACAATTGCACTAAATTAACTGTGTGTAAGAGGGAGAAAAAGAGGTAGAAGGAGAGCGAGAGAAAAGGAGAGAAATGGAGCAGAGGAGTGTCAGAGACAAAGACAGAGAGACAGACATAGAGAGGCAGACTGAGACAGAGAGATCAGAGAGCTGGGGACAGAAGAACAGCCAACGATAAATGAATTCCCAAGAGAAAAGGAGGGACACGGAGAAATTACAGAACAAAAGGAGAAGACAGAAATGACATTTCTTAAGGGACTGCTGTGTGGCATTTGTAGGAAGAAAAATGAAATGTGAGGACCAGAGAGAGATGGAAGGCGGGAGAGGGCATGTGGAGAATGGAATGAGTAAGAGCAAGAAACAAAAGAGAAAGTGTGTGAGAGGTAAGACTAATTTATGAGAAATGAGGCAGGAGTCTGTGAGGCTGGCTGGCTGCTGTCTGATGGATTGGGTGGGGGTGGAGGTGGGAGGGTGGGACTGGGTTTTGCAGGTTGGTGGACAGAGAAGAACCTGTGATATGGATCCTTTGAGGCAGCATTTCAAAAAAAAAAAAAAAAAAAAAGGGAACTCTCCAGAAATGGGAGATGAAAATAAAACAAAAAACATCACTTCTCTTTGGAGGAGAATCTCCCTGGCAGGTAGGCAGAGCAGAGAGAGGCAAAGGTGAGAAAGAGATTGGGTAGGAAACAAAGAAGGAGAGGCACAAGGGAACGAGCAAAAGAAAAAAAAGAAAAAAAAAATGTGTGAAGTGACAGAGGCGAGAAAGAGAAAGCGAGGAAAAGATGATGGAGATAAAGTGAGATGAGAGACAGCTGCCTTTCATGCAACCGCTCTTCAACTGTGGCAGTTTGGAAAGAGGGCTGCGCACGTGCGCTCGCTCGTGTGTGCGCATGTGCACAAGCGCGCGTGTGCAACCCTCTGAGCTTATGCAAGTATCTGTTATAATAAAGTTCACATGAGCGTGAAAGGCGGGATTGATGATAAGGCAGCTGCTCATTTGTAGTGCGTAAGGAGTCGGTTCCCACGTGCTCCAAGTACACAAACACAGTGAGGCACAATCGCTCACACGCAGGCAGACAGAAAAACTGCCTCTGGAGGTATCGCGAAACACTCGGGGCCTACAAAATATTCAAGGCTCTCCTCTAGACAGAATCCCCTCCCAAAGCTTGCTGACAGAGGAGCGCAGTGAACCTCTTCTTTCAAACAGCGGCCCGTCTTTATTCGCCCTAGTCTTACAGCATGCTCGTGCTGTATCAAAGCCAGGACACACGCTGCTGTGTGAAGTGCCATCAACGTACACGCCGACGCACACCTTCTCCTCCTCACGCGCGCTCGCGTCCTCTTCATGTCTCTCTTTCTATCTTTCCTGGCGCACGCAACTTTGAGAGAACAGAGCGGGGGGGGGGGGGGGGAGCAGAGAGGGGCTGGCAGCGGTGATGAAAGGCAGTGATGAAGGTGTGGCGGTAAAATACACTGTAGATGTCATCTAGCTACTGATGGAGAGAACACATCACACAGACACACCGTCTTTCAAGTTCAGTCTCTCTAAGCATGAGCCAAGTGTATATCGGGACCAAAAGCTCACATTTATATGACCATGTGGTTGCTACATGAATGAACACACAGAAACACATCCAAACAAACACACAGTAACCCCTTTCTCTCCATGTCTCTCCAATTACACTGCCAATTCCATGGAGGCGAAACCCAAACAAAGGCGACTGAGCACGAGGCTTATTAATCACAGCATCATCCCACATGCATTCCTTTGTAACCTCATGAACTATTGATGGGCTGCCATGTCAAGGGTCTCTTACAGCTGTGAGATTTCTGCTGGGGAGAGGCTGCATTACCCAAAAAAATAAGCCTAATGATGTCAGATGTCATCCCTGACCCCTATAATTTTACAAATTCAGATTTATTGCAGACCATTATGCATGGCGCCCGTGCACAGCCGCTGAGATGTGGTGTTTGCCTGTTTGTTTGTGTATTACTACCTGTGTCGTGGACAATGTCATATAAAGAGGGAGGCTGGCTGAGGGCTTGTTCTCTGTGGGACTCTACAGTGGGGCAAGGCACATAATACAGAGAATGGGCCCCTAGGCAGCCACCCATTTTATATGGTATTGTACTACACACACACACACACACACACACACACACACACACACACGGCCTTGCATTAATAAAAACACACAGCACACCTACACAGAAGCGCACAGTTAAACACACAAAGACCGACTTGGAACCCGTCAAGTGCGAACAAACTGATGACAAGACGGCGACAGATGGATTCACTGAGGAGAGACGAGCTACGCATTCAACTCAATTAGCAACGTGCTGCTGCATGACGCCGATGGGATATGGAATCTTACCATGACTGGCAACCTGTCAATCGAGCAACAGAGCCGCAAAACAAGCATCATGCAAGACGCAATGAATTAAATTTAATAAACCAATAAATAAATTCATTTATGAATAAATGGTATAAACCCGTGGAGTGGCAGCTCTGCATCAAAAAACAGGGCATAATGTGGCCAGGGAGCCTAAATATCCCCAGGCGCGCACACACAAAGAAGAAACTGGCAGCGGGGAAAGAAGAGGAGGAGGAGGCAGTGGGGAGAGACAGAAAAGAGAGAAGAGAAAGAACAATGGCTGCTTCCCTCTTTCTCTCTTGCTCACTCTCTCTTTGCGAGCTCTGTTCATACATTATCCTGCCATGGTACCTAATGAGCCAGGCATCTCCACCCTGACACTTACGCTTGGCTGGGCAACCCTTATTACAGTGTGGAGGAAAGCTCACTCTCTCTCTCTCTCTCTCTCTCTCTCACACACACACACACACACACACTGACCATCACAGGTCATCACAACAGCTGTGCGCTCGTGATGTAAAGGAGCTTGCCATATTCAAATGCATCTTTATTATCCGTCGTCAAGAAATGGTCATGTAATGCTTTAAGTGTGTTTGTGTGTCACTTTCAGACATGTCAAGTTCCTGGTTCTTACAAATACATGAAGCAGCCTGAAGGCTGCTGGTGAATATGGGAACAGACACCATGTGCCCCCTCTGAGTCGCTGGTTATTACCGATGCTTCATTGTTCATGACGGCAGACAAAATTGCTCTTTTTGCTGCTTTCTTACAGCAATGCACTTAAAAAAAAGCAAAAAAAAAAGCACAAAAGCAAGTCTATCTTGTCTGGCAACATACAAGTAAGTGCCAGGATGTACCCTGCAGTGCTATGATTGTTTTGGCTGCTTCTGTATAAAAAAAACTCTTCCACTTCAAACGAGCCTCCGACAACCGTTTAAGAGGTAACCCAGCGCGGCTGTGGGAGGCCAATCAGCTGCAAGTACAGTAGGGCCAACGTGGTAAAAGTTGGTCAAACAAACATCAAACGTCACGACGGCGTGCCAGAATAGAGAGAAGGTGGGAGGATTGCTCTGACGTGTGGGGATGACTGCCGTGTTGGTTAAACACTTTCGAAATGACATAACACAGTCAGTTTGACCCACAAAGCACGACAAATATGAACCAAAAAACAGAGGAAAGAAACCAGAGATTGTTCCTTTTCCCTTTAATCTAAGATTAGACGCCTGGACTGGAGGTGATGTAATCTAATTCGGCTTGTAATCTTTCTGTGAGGAGCGACCGCTGTGGCTCAAGCGGCTGATTGTGATTTTCAGCCGTCTGGGTTGATGCATTCTGACCACCATCACACTTAAGAAGGACAGTAAAAGCACTAACTTCAAAGCAGCTGTGCTGAGACTTGATCGCAAGTTTTATGTTGTCTTCTTTTATTGGAACTAGCTCATATTGAAGTTATAATGGAGCTCCTTCCCGGAAAAAAATATGTCCCAGGAGACATACCATTCAACACTGCAGCAAATAATTATGTTTTTTCCAGTGAAACTCCAGTGACTGGTTTTAAATGCCATCTGTGTAATCTAAATTAACATCTCTATGCCTCTAACGTATATAAATCAGAGACTATCATTACACGGTACTGAGGAATATTACAACATATCAGATTTCTGTATATCAGCAGCAGCAACAGTCGACAGTTGTTATAAAGCTGTTAAAAAGATGTAGAGGTAAATGTACCCATAAACCATAAGCAAACTCTTTTACTGCAGTTATTGAATTTCCAGTGGAAACACTTTTCACCCAAACAAAAGGAACCACACTTCTCTTATTATTTAACGTGAAAATGTAAATGCCAATAGAAATTGCATCAGAAACCGTTCTGCATGTCTATGAAATCAGCAGAAATCATTCCTGACAAATCTCTCTTACTGTTCAAAAGAGGACAACGGTGCCGAGGACAGATGTTTGTGCAGTGCATCTGTGGGCGAGTAGACAATCAAAAAAACACGTCCATGTGATCAGCATGTTTTAGAAAATGTTACAAAGACAAGAAGCGACATATTTTACTAACACAGCACAACAGACACTTAGCTAATTCCCTCATGTGCTGCGCTCAGCTGTAAGACGCCTGGGTAGGCACCAATCAGGCTGTAAATACAGGGGACAATGCAGAGCTTCCACTTACCCTGTCTGTCTCGGTAACAGTCTCACATTAGAGGTAAAAACAATATTTCTGCAGTTCTCTGAACATCTTGCTGTACCTTTGTTTAAATGTCTTGAGTGTGGCACTTTGTAAAAGCTACATATTACCCAGATTAAGGTGAGCTTGTCTGTGCAGAATGTAATTTCAAACAAACTTGTGCGAGGACAGCATGCGTGTGTCTCGCGCAAGCAAAGCGTGTGCGTGTCTCTTCTATGTCCGCGCGTGCGTATTTGTGTGCGAGTGGATGTAAACTCAGTTTTCCAGGTCACGGTGGCTGCAATCTCGCAGGAGGTTTAACCTTGGTAAATCCACTATTAGGTGTTCTGAGAATGATGATGTGAGCAGTAGATCCTCCCCGATGGTTTCACTTTCTAAGAGCATCCAGCAGGTCACAAATAGAGAAGCTGTGGGGGTATTACAAGGTCAGAGGTTGGCTAACTCTCAATATGATGACAATTCCATGCTGGCATTTTCATTTCCTGAAGAGACTGATTCCCCATGGCAGCTGAGGCCAAAGATGTTTGCTTATTTTTGTCCAAATAAATTCTTCTCTGCTTTTAAGAGGGAATATATACTGCAAATACGCAGTGTGGCTTCTCTGTGTGTCTCTTCCATTCACATATACTGCATATCCAAGTAAAGTTCCCATCAATATGGCTTTCCATTGCCTACACACGCATGAAATCAGACCGTGCCTATCATACACAAATGTGCCTTTCTGCACAATTTTTTTTGTCCCTTTCATTTTGTCCTTCAAACGTCTTCAGAGGTGCAGCCGACCAGTGGGAGTAGCTGATGTTTTTAATGGCACATGGTTTGTCTCCTGGTGGTGAGATAAACATGGAGAAGAGATTAAAACCCCAGGCTTTCTTCCACTATCTCCTGCCTTCATCCTTCTTCCCCTTGCAATGGTCATGCAGGGCCAGAACAGCAGACTCTAATTCAAAACCAAACCCATCCGGTCTGTGAGGCATAACAGTACCTTAAAAAAAAAAAAACCACACACACGCATACACACTCACCTACAGCAACAGTGATAGGGGGGCAGATGTCAGCAATGGGCAGGAGAAAACAGACAGGTGACAAGTAGAGGAGGATTCTCTACTGTTTAATCACCTACCTGCCAAGCACGTCTCATTGGACTCATTGCAGAGCTCCAGCAGGAACGTACACAGCTACCAACGTAAGGCTGGTGTTGATTTTAAGGTGAGTCTGTTGGGTCACAGGTGTCAGGACGTGGATCACAACAAACACCCTGAGGAGGAAGAAGCAGGGCCAGAGGCCAGGCCCCCTGCTTCATGCTATGACTCTCCACTGAGGCACGGGTTGCCAGCCCGCCCAGGAGCTGATGAGCTGGAGCAGTTATTAAGAGTGGCTAAACACATCATTTCCTTTGTCACTGTGATTAGGCCAAGGCGAGGGGCCCTCAGGTGGAGGTAGATCGGGGTGTATGATTAGCCCTGCCATTTAAATGACATTCACACTAAATCGCTAATATCGGGTCTGTCAAGGTGAGAGAATGCGACGGGGAATACGTCAGCTCATGTTGGAAGGCTGAAGCGATGCAAGGAGAAGTGCGGGGATATCGGATTTCACTTGATGCGAATGCTGTGTCAATCAGTTAAGTCAAGCACAGCGGCTGATTGTTTTGACTCTGCATCAGTGCTGCTATACAGTAGGCACAGAGCACAGAGGAGCTGCGATCTGTAAACACTACAACTCCCGTGGAACCTACAGGGATTCGGTTGTTTAAAAAGGGATTGGCAGTGGAGGATATTAACCATCAAAGAAGACCTGGCCCTTGAAAAAGTGCTGGTGGAAAGACACTGTTATCTGAGCGCTGTCCAAATAGGTCTTATTCTCTTGTAAAGCCAGCAGCAGCCATTTGCTTTGCAGAGCTATTTGGATGAGAAATTAAGGAATTGGTTAACTTTTCTTCTTCCTCTTGGTGGAAATTCATGTCTCAAGTCGCGCCATCTTTAAAACTCAAATGACCCTGCTCCCTCTCTTGCCTGAACAAAAGAAGGCATTATCAAACCTCACTCTCAGCAGTGCTAGATCCATTTGGTAAACAGCCTGTGTCCTACAGTAGTAATCAGAGGGTATTTTTGAGGGATTTGCAGGCTGGCCAGGAGGCATCCGCTGGAGTGATCTCTAATTGCTAGAAGCGGAGGCCTAGACTGCCTGGCGCTCTTTTGAAGCCATCGGCAGCAGCTTCCAGCCAGAGGAGCCAGCAGGGGGAGGCTTCCCACTGAGGCACTCTCCTTTTTCTTTATTCCCTTCCCTTTTTCTCCCTCGCCATGCCTTCATTCTACTTTACCTGCCTTTCTTGTCCTCAGTCCCCCCTTCTTTCCGTCCTCCTCCTTTCCTTCCCATTTCTTCTCCAACTGTACTTGTTTCCTTTCCCCACTCCCCTCTTTCACCTCCTCTCCTACTCAGTCAATGAGCCAGCAATCACTTTGCAGACAGACATCCTCTGCTCAGTCGGCCATGTTCAATCCCTAGCACCGGTGGCTGATGAGGCATTGTGGTGACGTCAAATACCGGGGCTTTTCAGGGAGCAACAGTTAACCTGTGGAGGCGCAGCTCTGCTTCCCAGGTTACAGCACTCATACTGGCAGTCTTTCTATAAAATAATGAATGTAATATGCCAAAGAGATGAAAGATAATGAGGCCAATTATTTTTTTCTTCTCACCCAGTGAGGCGGGAGAGGCGAATTTATGTCAAATAGTTGGTGTATAATGACACCTAATACCACTCAAGCCTTTGTTACTGTAGGAGCTTGTGTATCCTGGAGCAAAGACTTTTGCTCTATAAAGCATAGTTTTGAAATTGTGACAAACACACACACACACAAGCACGCACACACACACACACACACACTAAACACCACAACCAATAAATAATAATAGTATGATACTGTTAGAAAGTTGGACTTTGTTGCATACGTATAGGCTTGGGCATATTGTCCACACTGCTTACGCTGGGGCTGTAAAATCCACCTCTAAAATGAACAAAGACACACAAACTGAAACAAACAAACAAACTGCACACTGTCATCAACACACACACACACACACACACACACACACACACACACACACACACACGGTCTCACAGACACACAACCAGTTTTTGGTTGTTGGGAAGGCAGCTCGCTCAGTGTGACATTGACTCCTCGGTGCCAATTCCACACTGGGAGCTGCACTTGCTAGCTTTGCTGCCAATCCAGGTAAAGAGATTACAGACACACACAATGCAGTCTTCTGTTTGTCTGCCAAGAAGAAAACCAGCCCTTTAAGCCCATAGAAAAAAAAAAAAAAAAAAAAAAAAAAAAAAGGGCTCTACACAAATTCACACAGCCTCGGCCCCGTCCTCGTTCAAAACCAAGAATCCCCTTCTTCTCCAGGAACATGGCTTCTAATATGTGCCCCGCTCAGTGGCTCGCTCATACAAAGCAGCCTTGTGACTGAAACAATTTAGCCTCCATTTCTTTATCCTGGTCCCCAACACTGTTGTACATTACTATTACTTGCATCATTCAAATAAAGAAGGAATTTGGCTTGCAATCAGTCACACAGTCATTATAAAGCTACACTAATGGGCGCTGTCTGGTTACAAACTATTGTAAAACAATGCAAAAGAAATTACACTGGGATTTCATCATCTTTCTTAATGGTGTAATTAAAAAGGTGAGAGAGAACGTGTGTGTCACCCAGAATAGGTATAGGTGCCACCTTCAATATTTGAACTTGCCGCAATTAACTAAAAACTTAAAAACTAACAACTTGGTGGAAACTGCAGGGCTGACGCTGATGTTTGGCAGTACAGATTTTTTTTTTTTTTTGCAGAGGATGAATCAAACAATCACTGTGGCATGCAGTTTTGACCCAATTAATCAGCTACTTATAATCGTAAGGGTGTAATTTAGCATTGGGATTGCAATGTAGTAATTTGCATTGTATATACTTATCTTTTTTGGATTCGTGCGGATTAGGCGTGATGCTGAGAAGCTGCTTGTGAACAATCAAATCACAGGGAGTGTATCTATACGATGTATTTCCCCCTGAAAAGGTCCTGCGTGGATTATGTGCGTGGAATTATGCCGCAGAGTGATGTGGTGATGAAGAGTTGCAACGTCTTGGAGAGGCAGGGCTAATTACGGCGTGGCAGAGTAGCACTTAATAAAGGATGCCTATGAGTGGCAAGACAAAGAATTCATCCGTCATCTGCTGTACCTTTTACTTACAAATTAAACCCCAACGCTTTGGCGGATACTGATAGTTGCCACTCTTTCATCACAGTCTCCATCCCCTCCTCTAAGAGATGCCATTTTTCTCACCTCAGCAACACTCTCCTTGGCACTACCAATTGTGTTTGACAGTAAAATCACATCTTAGATCATAGATAAAATGTCAGCCTGCGGGACGGGAGTAGGCAACGGATGACAGAATGATTTTGACTCAGGGCTATTCCAAAAGCTTTTATTTCCCAGCCGTATAGCTCGTCCTGTCATCCAGGGGTGGCATGTGAAATCATGTTGAGGGTGCTGGGGATGACGACTGATATGTGTAGTCCGTGACTGCTGCGCTCACGGCCTTGTCTCAGAACGTAGCTCGTGTTGTGGAGGGCACACACACACACACACACACACACACACACACACACACACACACACACACACACAATTGCTGTAATCTGGACCCCCTGCACTGCTGAGTAAACCATCCAGAAATAAAAAAATAAATAAAACACGTGAAATACACATTCCTGATTTTCTCTTTTCTGTCACAAAATGAGTGTCAGGAGAAGAAGGGAAGGTTGAAGGGAGGCGGGGTGGTGGGGACACTGCAGTAGAACATGGAACAATAGGCGCCCTCTGGCATCAACCTCTGGACAGCCCAAGCTGCTCACCAAAGACACTGAACTCACCCACAATGAACTGCTGCAGTGGGAAGGGAGGCTTTAGAGAGTTCAATTTCCAACACAATTGGCTGTATTCTACTCCTTTAAATGCCAAGGAGATGGTGTGCAGCGTGTGCCTTTGTGAGGAGCTTTGCTTACAGCGAGTGTCCTCTAGCAGGAGAGACAGAGAGAGAAAGACGAGGGAAATGGAGAGATGGCGAAGACAGGCAGGGTGGGGAGACGGCGTGGGGACAGAAATAGTGAGAAAAGAAAAGGAAGAAAGAATAAGACTGAATGACTGGGAGAGATAGAGAGGAGGGGGGAAAAAAAGTACAGAGAAAACGAGAAGGGTAGAGAATGTCTCCTCTGGCTGTCGTTTCGCCAGCCTCGCAGGGACCGTCTGAAGGACAATGCTGCTACTAGTGGAGTGTGACGTTTGTCCTCTATCCAATTCAACACAGCCCCAAAGAAAACACACCTACAATCAAGTGTCGATCATGCATCTCATCCACAATAAACTCTCCCAAACAAAATACAATGCATTATCGTAATACACAATACAGCTTCTGTGCAAAAAAAAAAAAAAAAAAAAAAAAAAGCAACCTTAATGGGAAAAATAAAAAGGCACTGAGATAACATTCAAATGAGGAGGTGTGAAGTCATGGTGTGCCACAGCAGGCCTAACAAGAGATCACCTTTAACAGCTGGGAATTACAGCACAGATACCTGCTGCTTTCTCTTTTATAGGTATAATTTTACCTTGTACTCACCTCTGTAATATACTGGAAGTGTGTGGTGCAATCCAACATATCGCAATGGTAGGCTTTCATAAAAATGGCAACAGTACTCTCAGAATCTCGTACATAATGTACATACACATAGCCGATTTTCATTTTTTATTCTCCATCCTGTTTATCTTGATCTTTCTATGCCGCTGCTTTTGCCTATCTGTTCAGACTTTGCTGGCTGTAACAACTTCATTTCCCCATCGTAGGATTAATAAAGTTTTATCTCATCTTATCTTATCTTATCTTATCTTATCTTACGCAATTTGGTTGTAGAAACAAAGGTATTATTTTTAAGTAAATATAAATGTACTTACTGACTTCAGGGATATTTGCTTCCTCCCTTCTTATTTTGCCTCAGCAGAAAATAGCTACTAAGGCCCCGTTTTTACCAAAAGACTTGGACTTGTAGGCTGCTGTTGTGCTTTAGGGTTTGGGTCAGAGCAGGTTTACAGAGTGTCTGTGCTGCAGGTAGGATAGCATTCAAGATTAACAAGAAAAACGGGGGAAAATGGCATTAGTTGCTAGAAATGTGCTCTTTCCTGCAGTGCCAAGCATTAGAGGTGAACTGTTATTTTCGGCACTTGCAATTGTGGAAGAGAAATTGTGTGCGTTGTGAAACATTTGGATTGTTAAATAAAGAATGTGTTATTTTTATCTATTGCAGTGCTGCAGAAAAATCCGGAATTATTTTTTCATGAATCAATCTGTAAGATAAAAATGAACACAGGTGGGAAATTGATTTGGACTGCAGGCTGCCAGATGCTCATCACCGGATCTGTAGGCAGTGTTAAAGTGAGGCCAGGCACCGGTTTCACTGATAATATATTCAATGTCCTTTCCTTTGTGGTCACGAGGCAGCTGAGCCATTAATATTACACAATCACACCAATGGCTCGGATGAATTATTCACATTTTCTTATGGGTCTGTGATATTCTATGCAATCCGTTTGGAAGACCTGTTGTGTTTTTGCGATGAAAGCAGCAAATATGTACTGTTTCAAATTCAGACTGGAACAAACTATCAAAATACTATTTAGAAGGAAGAGCAGCTGCAGAAAGCAATGCACCTGCCTCAGTGTCACACTCAATATAAATACGTCCGCTGTCATCAGAAAAATTGCCAAGGAGGCTGTTTCTCCATCATTGTCTTCATTTGAAGGGCATTTTGCTGCCCAAAGGCAAACGCCTAACACACTCCCCGAGCGTGGCGCCCATCCCCTCACAGAGGGCTGGTAGTGCAGCAGACAGGAGAGAGAGAGAGAGAGAGAGAGAGAGAGAGAGAGAGAGAGAGAGAGAGAGAGAGAGAGAGAAAAGCCTTCGTCTCAAAGCAGACCTCACACTGGGTTCTGTCACTACAGATCAAAATCCCCTCAAAGCCATAGATCACTTCCACTATAGTTCACATGTTCCACACTTAGAAACTGTTTACCAGACTCAAAGAGTTCGTCTGCACAGAGTACACACACTTACACACACAGAGATACAGAGAGCGAGAGTTTGCACACACACAATAAAAAAAAACTACCAAAAAAAACAATACAGCTTTCGATCCAAGCCAACTGCACTTAAACATTTATACAGGTTGAGACGATGAGTCGCTCGCTGCAAACAAATGTTTACATCAATATGGCAAAAACAACGCTCAGCCCGGTTCACCGAGACAGCGCGATGCCAGCTCTGCCTACAAGTGAGCTGACTGGCGTGACAAACGGAGAAGTGTCTGCTCCTTTTTCTCGTGGAACTACTTGTCAGTGCCTGTCGGCGCCGCGCGCACACGATGATGCACGCACACGCGCGCAGCCAGGGCCAGACCGTCTCCTGAAAGTTCCTTTAACGCACCTGCACGAGGATTCATAGCCAGTAACAGGCAGCGCGCAGGGCTCCGGATGAAGTGACAGCCCTATATGTGCTCACTGGCGGCTAAGTCGGGCCCGCGAGCGTGCGGCTTGGCTTAAATGCGCAACGCTGCATTGTGGTGCAGGGAGGAAACCTGTCTTTGGAAAGTCCTCTGCTTGAGAGAGAAACGTCCCCTCATCTCAGATAAGGAGCCGATGAGAGATAGCGATAAAGTCAGTGCTTCTCCTGGGCCTTATCTGATGCTGTTATCTGACTGCACAGCACCCACCATCTCACAATCTTTACACCCTTTAAGCACCTCTCTGAAACACTCACACCAGCATCATCATCACACACACACACACACACACACACACACACACACACACACACACACACGCGCGCCATCCAATGCTCAAACATTCCAAACACCGTACCAGCTTATTGATTACTTTGACACGCTCCCATTGTTGAACAGACGGTGCACCTAATATCATGTAAGATTGGAACTGTTCTGTGTTATCTCATGGGGAAAGGACATAAAATGACTATTTTCTCACCTTTCAGAAAGACAGAGAAAAAATGGGAAGAAAGAGAGCAGACGCTGTGCACTTACCTCTATGTCTGTTAGTAGTCTTATCAAACATAAGCATGGCATCATCAACCTGGAAGACATAAGAAAAGTACTGAAATTAGCTTAATCTTTCCAGCAAGTACCTCGCGTCACCTTCTCCCTGTTGAAGCACATCTCATTCTACTCACTGTAATTACTCTTAGAATATATATTCCCGCTGCTTTACGCTTATTTCTTTCCAAGCACCTCTCTCCTACATAATCATTCTGCAGTCAAAAGATTATTGTCAGGTTACCAGCCCCCTTTCTGTCTGTAGCTCGTGATTTTTAATGACACAGGAATTTGGATGAGATGTGGCAAAGATGCGAGTGAAAAGTGGCAATTGAAGAGAAAATTAACAATAATGACAAGCAGTGAAAAAAATGGACCACTGTGTGGACAATATGTTTATTTTGATGAACACCAAAGTCAGGTCTTGTGGAGGGTGACAGATAGACACATTACACTAAGCGAGCGTGAGACAAATGGGATCCGTCCTCATCTTGCAGCCGCGGCGGCAGCAGCATCCACCATAATATCATTCCTCATCATGTCCAATAAAGCCACACACAGACAGACAGCATTTTTTCTTCACACATCCCTGAGAAACAGATCTCTAGACGCACTCTGCTTTCTATAACGCTGAAGAAATGCTTAAAAAACAGAGTGAGGCATGCTCATTTAGCCTGTGATTTTGTCTTGGGAGATAAATAAAACAAAAAAAACAGAGGGTTAGAGAGCAGCAGCAGACAGAAACAAAAGAGGGAACACTCTGCATCATTCGCTCCCCGGTTATGGTCTCTAGGTAAGTGTAACGGTGTACCGAGGAGGCTCGATGCTGTGCAGGGGGAAATATGTGTGCGCAAGTGTGCGTCTGTGTTTTTCATGGTAGGGTGACAAAGCTTCGGGAGGAGATGGGAAGAGACAAGAATAGGGGTCTCACTCAAGCCGAACTGTCTGATTGGATAAAGAGAAGTGCCTGGCAGCCAGGCAGACTAGCGCTGGCACACTGCTCGTGCCACCCTCTTGCCACACATTTGGCACACAAGACGCTGGCACAGCTTGTAGGACCCGGTTACTCACTGCACGACTCATGGGCCCCATGTGGCTCCCAGGAACTTTATTTGTACCTTCTGAAAATATTTCCAAATTTCAAAATATAATGCAGTATACCTTGATTTAATGCCTTTCACCGATTATCGTGTGGACGCTGCAAAACTCAGCACCTGAGGGCAGGGAAGCAGAGCCAACAGGTGGCTGCAGGTAGGGCTTTTTAAGTCCTACACAGAAGGTGGGAAAGAAATTAACTGTTGATTGCATAAAACCACCAGCGCTACAAATGCAGCGCTGCAGCTTGCACTTGCGTAGAACCACAAACAAAAAGCCATTAAGCGTTTCTATCGCTGACACAACACACCGATATGTGAAATTCAGCAAAAAATAATGACGTTTGCTGTGTCGCTGAAAGATGTGGTATCGCACAACATGGAAAAGGAGCGTACAAGTACACAACTGCCAAGCAATATCACCTGCAGCGACAGTTTTATAAACAGACATTTGTAATGTCACGTAACCTAACCTCTGTCTCACACCAGGCGATCTAATGAAAATCACATTAAAGTGAGAGGAAGTGCGATAACTGGAATTTGTAGTGCAGTGGGTTGTGATTTCATTGCCTGAGTTTGAAGAACACTTCTGGATTTTTTTTTTTTTTTCGCAGTACAGTAGCTTTTATTGTTCCATTAAGCACCTGGGCAGATAAACACACAGTCCAGGAATTAAATCTAAGAAACCTTTAATTTACTGCTCAGAACACCAGAAACAGTTTATAATGTCTCCACGTCTGACAGGGTCTAAGATTTAATGACATGTTTACCAACTATAATAAAGATTTAATCTGACAATCGTGGCTGACAGCCTGTGATCACATACATGGGAGACAGAAATTTGCAGCATTTGACCTCATCATCTATTATGAGTAACACCGAAAACAGCGAAAAGAATCTGTATTGCGTGCACAGGCGGAGGAGGCGTGGAGGAAATGGCCAGCGGAGGTGAAAGAAATGGAGGTGCCACTGTCAAACACATGACAGAGATTGATAAATAACAACATTGTGAATTGTGCTGCGTTTCGGTGGCGAGATGAAACTCATCAAAATGTAAAATGATACCCACAAGCACCTGCAAAAACATAACGCTATTTACGACTTCTGTAATTAGCTTGCTTTGTTTGGCAGCTCACTATAATCACTTAATTCATTGCTGCCATCCAGGTAAACAAACGAGCACATGAAATCTGCATGAAATCTGACCGGCTTGAATTCCAAAACCAGCCCCACAGTATCATCAGCCATCAGCCGCCGCCAGCCCTTCATGCAACATGACATTCAAATATGTGTGCTCTGATATTGATGGTATTGCTGCTGTAAAGCCATCTGCAGCCTGAGAGCAGAAAGACTGTTACTTTGTAAAATGAGGTGAGGTCTATTAAAGGAAGTGTATTATATAAATGTGTGAACTGTGTTGTTGTGACATTATTAGAGGAGGACCATCCTGTCAGCGAGACCCGTACAACAGAGAACACAGATTCACAGTGAAGCACTGATGGGCACTTTAACAAAGAATGTGCACATCATGTGAGAGTCACACTCCAGCAGGTCATACAATACAGTCTCCCCTCTATCTCTCTCACCCTTACTCTCTCTCTCTCTCTCTCTCTCTCTCTCTCTCTCTCTCTCTCTCTCTCTCTCTCCCGCTTGCAGAGTCTATAGAACCATCTCCCGTGCTTCAGGGCTTTTCAATGTAGTTATTCAAGCAGAACACAACTGTGTGCCTCCATCTGATAGAAGGTTAAGGACCTCTTCACTGCTCACAAAAAAGCCCGCCACACAGAGGTGAGGCCAGGCTCACCTCAGGGAAGAAATCTTTCTCTGTCCTCCTCCTCCTTCTCTTTCACTCTTCCTTTTCTCCTGGCTCGGTGAAAAGAAAGGTTCAAAGGATAATGGCTGTCTTATCACTATGTAAAAGGGGAATGGGAACTCCAGTGAAGTGCCTGGCCTTTTGTGACAATGAAGAAAAGAGCAAAAGTCTATTTCACTGTGGTATATGCACTGGAACAGTCCATGACCACTTAAAAAGAGAAGGCTGCTGGAAGACAGTCGGGGAGGAAGGCCGGGCAGCTCTTTAACTTAAACCTGTGGCAAACATATCTGAACCAAATAACCTCCTCCTAAAAAAGGGCTGACAGGAGTATATTAGGTATGTGAATTGTTAGCTTACCGGCAATTTCACTTTTATTCACGATTCAGAAGGTAGTGATTTGATTCTAGTGCCCCCCTCGCTTTTTTTTTTTTTTTTTTTTTTTTTTATCCCGTACTGTATTATCACAATGTGACTCGGCAGGCGCTAGCTTAAATTGTAGATCCATTAAATAAATGTGTAATCATGTGTAATGTACTCTTATTCTTGGATCGTACTCTTCTACAAAGTGGAAAATGTCAAACCTTAATTTCTCTAACAAGAAAAAAGCAGTTCAATAATTTTCTATGGATCTTTCATACGGAACGCATTCGTGAAATGAAACAGGACAAATAATTTCCCATGTTTAAATGTATAATAATGCTAGCCTGAGCGGCGCTCTCTCAACAATAGCAAGAGTAATGACAGGAGCAGGAGTGGTAGTTACAGTCACAGTGTGGCAGCACCAATTTAAAGTTCTCTCTAAGTTTCTAAACTTCTTTTTTAGACATACAGTTATTGTCCTGATCATTTATTGGAATCTGGATAATTCAACTTGCCTGCAAAGACATCAAATAAATCTTACACTAAAGACAGTGATGGCTTCAGCTCCTGGTCAAATAACTAACTAATGCTAATGTTAACAGAGTTAGCGGATTAGCTGCAGCATCCAATGTTGCTCTCACAGGTGGTTTGATGGATTAGTGCGATTCTTGTGGTAAGTCATTCAGCTTCTGAAGCTTTCCAGACTGTGAGTTTGTCTTATTTTCTTTAATAAGCTAACAGGTGACCGAACTATGATGGTCATGCGTCAGTTGACTTCAGATGAACCCTGTGACACTGCATCATTAGACCTCCAGATGTGCCAGCAGCACCTGATTCAGGAGTGAGAATATGATGACAACTGGAGAAGATGTGAGCTTTACAGGTTATGCAGATAGATTCAAGCAGGAAAAGAAATACATGTCTTAAGTTAACTGAAGAGGTACGTGACGTTGAAGCTCTATATCACTAAAAAAAAAAAAGACTTAACTCCACACCAGGTGCAACCTCTTTGTCTGTACCAATCCATATGTTTGAACAACCCCAGAAAAATACATGATCATTCAAAAAAAAATGGCTGGTGAATGATGAATTATGTATCAAAGGACAAAGGCATCAATAAAGGCTAATGTGCTCTGTTTTTGGACAGGAAAACAGCAGAGGTGCCAGGTGACAGGGAGAGATTTAAGAGCTCTGGAAATGAATTATGACAGCGATTTAGAGGTGTCAAATGCACATTTACATTCAGCTCACGGCTGAAGGCTACCAGAGGAGCTTTCCAGCAATTTGGGGGTGACACTGATATAGATCATATCTGATGCCAAAGGAACGGAGACCAGACCCACAGACAGTGACCTGGGACCCATCCTTTTGTTGAGGCTCTGGGCTCTGTTTTTATGCTGGCATCCGGTGGGGCTTTGTCCTGCTTGTACTGGGCGCACAGAGGTTTCTGCCTCACCTTCATCCATTACACTTGCTGTGAACTTCCCTTTTATGGAGTGTGTGTGTGTGTGTGTGGTTGAAGTTGAAATTGGTTGAAATGTTCATCCCTAGCATGGCAGCTCAGCAAAGGCTTGGTCCAACTAAAATGACAACATCATAATTAACAGTGAGTAACTAAAGGTCCTGTCTTGCATGACTGGAGCACACCTACAACATTAAGTTCCAGGAGTGGAAGAATCGCTCATTAACATTAAATTCATTACATTGTCCACTCAATGGACTCATTCCCCCTTCAAAAGTGACTTCAACTGATATATAAAAGCAATAATCGGACAGATGTAAATTGTCTGGGATTTAGCCAGAAGCCATTGCTTGGGGAACTGTGCCAAGTATGTAAATAGACAGATGTAAAGAAAATGACCACTAGGAGGACTTTATACAGTATAAAATGTCTGAATTTCAAAAAATGTTACACGTTTTTACAAATTTACTTACGTTAATTCAAATTATTTAAAAGGGCCCTTTGGCTTTTTTTTAAAAAAACAAAAACAAAAACAAACATAATAATTCAAAATTGGCAGATGTGAATATGAATTTCTACTGTCACAATCCAAACCTCAAGAGTCACAGTGAATACAGGTGAGCCACTTTGAACCGCTTCCATCCCAATATACTCTCCAGTAAAAACACACATTGAGCAGAGAGACCACTGTTTAACTGGAGGACCCGGTTTTAAGCCTCCTTGTTGGCAAGCATCCGTTTTCCTTAAGTGTCGCTGAACAAGGCACAGAATCACTGCCTCCTCTGGGGGCAAGAGTTTGTATCTGAATCTGCACCACTGCCTCGCTGTGGAGGGGGTAAAAGGGGTATTAAAAAAAAAAAAAAAAAAAAAAATCCCTACAGGGGTCGATGAAGTATCACATTATCATTATTATCATTACCGTTATGACAGATATGGGTTACGGTCAAGGAGAAAACTGCTGGCACTGCCCCTTCATCAACACTCTCGTTGCAGCGTAGAGCATCTAATATTCTATTACAATGATGGCAATTAACAGAGGAATGATAGCGACCCAGTGACAATGGACAAATTTGTGACAACCCTTTCAATTGTTCTTTTGTAGAGGAAATCTATATCATTGTCTGGGAACGTTGAGCTGCAATGTGCTGCGTCCACGCTTGAGTGCTTTTACAAGTGGTGGTTTAACGAGGAGCAGAGGGCAAAATTTTAGCTCCCTATAAGCTCTTGCAATTACACAAGGGGGCAAAAGGGACACTGTTCTTAAGCGTGAGCCTAGACGGACGAGCAGTTTTTTTCACATCCACAGCCGAGGCCAAGCCAGCTATGTTTAATCTGGAACACAAGCCGTCTCTTTCCCAAAAGGAATATTCCTTATTATAATGGATGAGTGGCAACCCTCAGCAGAAGTGATAAAAATGCACGGCAAGCGTGCAAACACGCGCACACAAACACACACACACACACACACACACACACAGATAGAAAAAGCACAGTGATGTAGGGTGAAGAGGCGCTTATCTGCTGTCTGCTCTGTCTACCCCATTTCTCTTTATTTTTCTTACAGTAAATATGTCTGTTTTGTAGTTTCCTCGAGCCAAACCGGATTCTTCGACTGGTTTGTAACTATCACTTTTCAACTCACGTCAACTGATTTCAGAAGAACGTTACATCTTTTTACTATATTTTTTGGACAGTTGCCAGTATAGAGCGAAGAAACGGGGGGACGCCACAAGGTCGCCCCTGCAAGTGCAACGTTTTAATTTCAGGGAATCACATATTTGAGGACTGACTGTAAAAGATTACACTGAGCATGAAGCCCAGTGTACGGCAACGCCACGATAATGAGCTTTGAGGGTTCACGTACGTAATTCATCCATTTTTTATACCTAATTACCGAAAAATGAGAGTGACAGAAAAACGTGATTCAAGTGTTTTTCAGCAGTCATCTGACAGAAATTCTCATGTATGTAATTATTAATGATATACACCATGGGCTGAATGTCAACACTTATTCCAGTAACTTTCCTTCATGTTGACATTAACAAAATGGCTTGAGAGGAGCACTTGAGGAAGACAATTCCTCAAATCTGTCAGGATTACATATTTATGAGGTCCCCTGCTCAGCATCCAAGGAGGTCGCTATGGTGATACAAACTGATGTATATTCTAACAATGAACTTTGTGTGTCAGAGAATGCCTCAGAGCATTGTTGAAATGGTTAGTACAGATCCTACCACGGCGCTCTGTGCAGCTTTCGGATAAGCAAATACACAATTAAAAAGGCAGTCATGCTGAGGCCACTCTAATCAATGTACTGTTACAAAGAAATGTAATGAAGGATGATGGAGTGATGCCTTCAGGAAGCTGCTGTATTGTTAGGGCAGAACGTAACGCTGTTGTGGCAAAACAATATTTTATTAGCACATCTCTAGCCCTGCCAGACCCGTCTTCAAAACAAAAAAAGCAGAAAGAAACCAAATGAATCATATTTTTACACCCTTTTCTTGTAAACAACCCATATTTTCTGGCGAATACCATCTCATGATTGCTCTGTACTCTTAAGTAATGCCAATTATGCATTATATAAATGTAATAGTGTCACCCCGGGAGTCTTGTTTACCTTACCGTTTTCTTACTCTGAGGTAAAATTACAATTAAGGTAGATTCTGTCTCGTTCCATCCTTCAAATCAGCCATCTGTGTTACAGAGCACATCGTATAATTTGAAAATAAATAAATAAAAGCCTGAACCTCTCAAACAGGATTAAGTCCATCTCAAGACAGCTTTTGACTAGGCTTGGATGTGATGTATTGCTCATTTAAAACTGCCACTTTGACCCCTTTACACAAAACAGGAAACCATTTATAAGGTTCTTCCTTCCTATATGAATGGGACTTCAGTATGTTGTGGGGTCTGGCCTTGCGTTTGGCCTCACAGAGGCATGTCCACACAGTTGAGCTCAGTATGCTTGAGGAAGTAGGCCTTGGCCTCGTCCATCAATCCGCCTGTCTTCTTTTGCCAAGCTGCAGGGAACTACCCATTATGGAGTCATTTTATTAATAGGGCCCCTTTCCTCTCCGCCACACTCTTGCAGAGTGCCTCCTCATTCTGTCAGAATGGAGTATGCCTGCAAGCCACCTCCATGAAACTGCTGCACCAGGGCCCTCCCTCATTCTCCCATGTGAAAGCTCAGGCTGGGAAATATTGTGCTTTCAAGCTAAAATAGTATTTGGAGAGGTGAGCAATCCCTAAGCCCTAGAGCAAACAGTTTAACATTGAGGACTTATTTAAAATGTTGTCCTTCCTCCTGGAAAGCCAATCAGATTTCTCTTTTAGTCGACGGGCACACACATACGCAAGCACACGCAAGCACAAAACACTTCTTCCCTCCTCCTTGTTAATGTAAATATAGCTGCAAGCGGCATTAACCGGAGGACAGAAGGAGGTCAGAGGATACTATGAAATGTTTGGGGAGACTGTGTGAAGACATGACACCGAGGGTGAGAGGGACGGCTGGGGAGAGGTTTGTTTAAATGGGCAAATGAGCTGAACGTGTGAGGAAGTTGCAGAGGACGAATAGGATTACACTGGGACAGCCAACGTGGAGTTAGGTACACAACTTTTTATTGGACTTTTAATACACCATAAGGTCGTTCATTTCTAACAGTTCCCATATGGCATTTATAATCTAGTTGGCGTTATTTCATTTTAATATTTAATCGCTTATTTGGAATATTTTCTGACAGTCAACATCTCGTTTACTGTCTGTCTTCTAGTCTTTCTTTCTTAAGCAGCACAGGCGTAAGGGTCATTTCTGCTGACTGACACGTAAAGGTGTCACCAATGTTAAAACCCTCTGAAGAAGCCCCTTAGATACATATCCCAGTCATTTTGAGGCATAACGCACAGCCATTCAATCTATCACAAACTGTTTCTAGTTGGCTCTAATTGTTGCGACCTGCTTGCTCAGGGTGCGGCTAACTCAGTATTTATTTCCGACTTTTATTTCTTGTCAAAATCCACATGCAGAAAATAAGTGCTGTGGGTGAGTCAGTCATATGCCTCAGTGATTCACAGAAAAACTGTCTTAGCCCGTTTTCAACATGTTCACTGGCACACTCATTCATCCATCTATCCATCTTTTAGTCTTCATTTAATTGGTGTTCGGTGAAAAGAAAACCGATAACAACGCAGCAACAGATTTATTAAATATAACAACATTTATATTACTCATTAGCAATACCAGTGGTTTTACAGATTACTAACATCATTATTATTAATTACTAATACTAGCACTATTAGTTTTAATAACTTTTGCTTTTGGAGATATGCACCATCACACTATTACCCTACATGTAAGATAGGGTCTTAAATACACACTATTATCTATGTTTATCAAGCAATGTAAGAAATAAATTGGCAGCATGGTTTTTGAAACTGATAGCTCCATCGTACCCAGTAATTCTATGGAGATGCCTGCTAATAATCCTTCATGTACCTTGGCAATGGGGAAACCCATTCAGCCTCAGCAAACATGGAACATTTCAGTCGCACAGCGGCAGGAATGAACAAACATGTTCAGATTCAATCAGCTTTTTAATGAAATGTGAAGTCTCTGCACTGCATAGTAAAATACACAGACATGTGGTGGAGAAATACTGGCTTAACTGGGTGTTTTTTTTTTTTTTTCTTTTTAGTTAGAGGTGAACCTCGTCTGAAAGAGAGCATGCCATTCTCTGTGACAACATTATCGTCTTGGCTCTTTTCCACCTGTGAATCTAAGAGATGGCCTTGAATTGAAGAGGTTGATTTCAGCTCTCTTTGTTAGCGCTGAGACTACTCGGGGATGCAAAGGGCTCCTACTCCACCTCTGCACCTGCCTGAGCTTTAACTACATGACACAGCTAGTAACGCTTTTGAATAACCAACTCGAAAATAAAATTGAATAACAGACCTTCTGTATTCATGAATCAGGGGAAGTGCTCAATGACAGTATGCTCACAGGTCTGATGAAAATAAATCTCTTAGGAGACAAGGTGTGCATTATGTACTTTGATATCAATATAATCAGGTGAACAAGAGGGATGAAATGAGCAGCTAGCTTGAGTTGAATAGCATTCATTTCGCTCACAATGGCCACCATCCCTAATACCTGCAGTGTTTTACTTAGATTAGGCTTAAGCTTTTTTTTTTTTTAAAGGCCATTTCAATAATTTGACATTTCTGCCCAGAATGGGAGAGAATGAGCACCGATAAAAACTTTTTTTTCCCCCTCCTTTTCATGCAAAACACTTTCATCTGTCATTTCGTGATAGCCCGTCTCTCTTTGTCAGCATAAATACGGGAGCCCCTATTTGAATATGGTTACACATCCCTCTATTTATTAAAGCTTGGATTAACATGACAGGAAGTTTTGTCTGGGGGCTCTTTAAGATGGCTCAGAGAGGCAATCTGGTGACAGTAATAGGATCCAGCTAATATACTTGACTGATGCTCCTTTCCCAGTGTTATAAAGCAGAACAATGGGAGAGGGGTTCTGGGAGTGAATACATTGTGTTTTGTAACTGTGTGTGTGTGTGTGTGTGTGTGTGTGTGTGTGTGTGTGTGTGTGTGTGTGTCTAGGGGGACGAGGGTGCGCTAATCAGCCAGAATACCATCACTTAGCAAATATAAGGGCTGAAGAAATAAAAATACTAAAGGTCACAGAGCAATTCCATCAGGACAACTATGCTACAATTAACTGAATAGACAAAGGCTCTGACATTAGTGAGAGCTATAATAATCTTTTACTCCAGCGTGTGAGTTTGTAGAGGTTTGTTAAAGGTTGGCTTTAAGAAATAAACAGAATTTCTTTTTATTATCTGCCACCAGTGACGTCCTTCTCGAGCTGTTACTTCCTGCTCTGATGTAAGGGGCTCAGAGATTACTGATCCCACCAAGTGTGTGCATTTGTTCTCTACGCACTGACGGCATCTTAGCCTTTTATTTTTTGCTTGTGTTAATAAGGATCTGATTGTAAAATCTACAACAAATCTCTAACAAGAAACACTATCAAATGATAAGAACTAAAAATGGTGAAACATGATTTTTTTTTTTTCTTTTTCATATTTAAATGTCATAGGTTGATTTAACTTAAGCTGACCAGTCAAATTCAGAGTGCATCAAACAGTAAACCGTGAATGCTGTAATGACTTGTGAGCTGAGCATCAGCATAGCTTTCTTTTTATATCTTTTTATAACATTTTCAGGTCAGTTTGTTTGTTTATCAGCAGGATTACATTACATTAAAGGATTATTGCGAGATGCGGCGTTTGGTCTTGGCGGAATACATTCCATACATCTTAAAATCCAGCAGATGGTAGTAAAGTTCAGTAGTGACAAAACATAGCCAATTGAAGAATTAGGATGACTCATTAATGCAATCCACAATAATGGGTTGCAGTAATCCTCTGGGGTAGCCAACACATGTAGCTGCTTGAACTTCATACAGGGAGCAGTCTTTATGGAGCATTCAGGGACCTTGGCTGCATGGGAAAACTGGTACAACTGTAACAACGCTTTTTTCTCAAACTGCAAAATGGCTGTGGAAACATGCCCACACACCATGAAACTAATTACACTCACATCTAAATGTGAACTGTCTGCAACAAACTCCACCACAGATATATAAAGAAAAATGAAATAAACTTCAAGAGAACAAGCAATAATATTGACCATGAAGTAATTTCCTCATTGTGAACACACATCTGATTTTGATAACAAGCTGCCCGCTTATGATGTTATTTCACTCGGAGCATTTGATAATTGTACATATGTACATGATAATCATGTGCTTTCTGCTTTCATTTCACGTACGTGAAATATTTCCAGTGTAGTCATAACAAATGCAGAGCTGAGATCATTAGACTTCAGCTCGACACAACCGTATTTTCTCATCATTCTAATAGTTTTGGAAACACATGCAGGCATACACAGTGGTTGCGGATTAGCATATCATAGGACTATTGGCCTTGGCGGAGGTCTGCGCTCTCCGAGTGCCCTTCTAGTTGTCATTTATGTCTTTATGATTTTTCTCTGGCAGGCTCACAACAGACTTCACTCTGATCCATATTTGTTTCCTGATGTTTTTCTGTGGTTAGATCTATTGCTGTCAATATCACTGTGCTAACAGGGACGCACTTATAGACATTTCCATATGTCAGAGAGTTGCTATGGATGGACGGTGCGTGCACATATGTGTGCACGTGTGTATGCGTGTGTGTGTAAGCTGGGTTAGCAGATCAAACACACATCTGTTTGCGAGATAGAGGGGAATCTGTGCTTCTCCCCCAAACCTCTCAATACTAATTAACGATCCACTGATAGTGGCCAAATGCCAACTGTCATTAGCACCCAGCACAACACAAGTACACAGATGTAGATGCGCACACACTCAAACACAGATGCTATGCGGTCACCCACACCAGACCACCACAAGCCATCTGTGGATAAGACACATAAACACAACATTCTATATTTGCACTTGCCGCTACCCAAGAACCTGCAGCGAGACAAAACTGAGGTAAAAATCCACCTGTGCGAGGTTACGTGAAAAAACGGAGCAAGTCACAACATAAAGCAACTGATTACCGAGCGGATCTGTATGGTATTAGAGTTGATAGTAGACTATGCCTGTTAAACAGACTGCCAGCACTTAACATTGTATGCTAAAAGACATGAATGACAACCTCAATTCTGAAGTAGCTGTGGACCTTTGACTTCTTCACTGATAGTGCTATTTGGTGCTCTGAAGCAGTGTGCTCGGTAAAAGCATCTGACAGCTATCTTTGATTTTATTTAGCAAGGATTTCAGCTATGCCTGTGTCTAAAAGGATATGCCACCCACTCTCTGTCTCTTGCGCGTTTTCTCTCTGCCTCTATCTGTCACTCTCTGCCTTGGTGACAGGGTCAGACAGAGAGAGCAAAGCGGTGAGAGGTGTGACACTGTGAGCAGATGAGGGTCTCCCCGTACAGAGGCCCCCAGCATGACACCCATCACAGCTACCCAGACAGCCGCCGCTTGGTTCGAATAATGCCACCCACATTGGCTCCAGCGGGGAATTCGGAAGCCACATGGAGGCCAGAAGCTGCTGGACCACCAGGAAAAGATTGATATTTCAGTCCTGCTATTGGTAATCAACCTGAGCGTCCATTAAAATGTCAAAATATTCAAGGTTCACACAGAGCACAGGCACACTGCCAATCACATTCAGTTTGGTATTTGCTATAATCTTTAATAGGCACCTGTGCCTACAAATGACAACAGCTAAGGGGAATGCATCAGCGTAAAAGTCTTCCTAACAAACCAGAGTGGAGTCTCGTCTCGTCTCCTCTCTCCTCCTCTCTCCCTGTGCAGCCTGCCTGCCGCCATCTCACGACAGCATCTCTCCATCTCTCACAGCCCTCTGATCTCTGTGTCAACAGGCGACACCAGCAGCTCACACTAACTCAGCATGCATCAGCCCATCTGCAAGGCAAACCGTCTACAAATGCATCGAGCATAGACTTTGGGTACGATTAATGGCACGGTTAGCGAATACTGTAAGTGCTGATGTCTTTACACCTGACAAGGTACCCCTTGAAAGGTGCCTTCCCTCGCAATAAAGACGACTAGTGAACCTTTCTGCAGATATATCTCCATATGGCTGGGAATTTACGAGCAGCGGGTAGGAGATCAAAGCCGCCGTTGACAGATTCTGCAAACGCAAAGATTTATTCAACTCATCAAGAATTGTCGCAATATTTTCTCAACGGCCTGCTATCTTGGTGTCTACCTATGCTGATGGGGGTTTATTAGTTGTCAGTGGGCCAGGTGGGAGGCTGCACAGTGGTCCAGCTCAGGTCCAAACTCATACAGAGGTTGTGATGACAGGATCCGAGGCACTCTGTGGTTACTCAGTGGAATTCAAATGCCAATCCCCCTGCCCAGCGCCATCTCCTCTCTCTCTCTCTCTCTCGTTTGTCATCTCTCCCTCTCTCTTCCCTCCCCTCTCCCCCAGTGTTTGTCAGGGTTGGTGATTAGCTGTCACCCTCTGTAGAAGCAGATAACACCCCACACAGCCTGTTTCCCCTCTGGGAGCATGCACACACGTAAAACAGGAAAACACACAAACAAATACACAAGTGTGCACACATGCATGCAAACTAAAGACACTTGAAAACTCAAAAGCAAAATGGTGGAGTTCATCGCATTTTTGCATGCATTTACCAACACTTGAGTCACACTAACTTTGCGTATCGTGTAGATTTTATTTGCCAATTTCACTGTTGGTTATTATTCCTTTTATTTTCAAGACAAAACATGAACATTCTCCATCTTGACCCTCGTCTTAACTCGAGTTGGACGGACTAGCATTAACTGATTCTGAGGCATGATGGCTTGGGATTATTTTACTGGGCTGCAATTCAACCAACTTCATGCAGGAATTAATTTTCTTTAAACAATTTCCCTTTACTCTATTACTTGAGTTGTTTGTGATGCAGGGCCCTGCATTCACATGGCTGCGAAGGATCATGTGACACACATTTTGTGCCAGCCACTCTTTGGAGCGTCCAGCGTCTCCAGTCCACCTTACTGTAACCACTATTCACTCACAACATATGTTGATGCATGGATAATGAGGAACTAGGGCTGAGACAATATGCTCATCTCCTGATTCAACGCTATCACGATGCTCAGGTGCCAATTCGATATGCATTACGATTCGATATTATGATTTTTTGCGATTTTTGTTTGCTTCTTCAACACTAGATCACAGGAAAACGTTGAATTATACATTTCTAGAGACTGTATATCATCATCATATCAGCATCATGTTTCCAAAAAACAATGCACATCAGCAGCATCATTGTTAGACTACATATAAAAGTGCTCTATAAAATATAAATAAAATATCCGAAGTGTATAAAAAACTCAAACTTAGCTGTTGCCACTTATCAAGCCAATGCCATTAGAAAATAATAAATAGAGTATGATTAGAGCTCCTGAAAACTGTACAGCACAAATGCTTTAAATTAACATCCTTCACATATGAAGCAACACACACACACACACACACACAGACACACAGACACACACACACACACACACACAGAGCAAGTATTGTCTCCTGCTTTCCTGGCACACCATGTCTCCACCTAGTGGTGGCACTACTGACCCTTTCAGTTTGCTGTAGCTGTGTTTCAGCTGCAGAGAGGCGCAGTGAGCTAGCGATGTGAAGTCAGCAGCTATTAGTTGGTTTCCACAGAGCACAGAGAGTATATGCCTGCAAGTATGAGCACATTGTTTTATGTTAAGCCTGTGAAGTGAGATGGACCATTTGTTAAGATAATATCTCTGCCACAATGCTAATTTCCACGTTAATGGTAATTCCCATTATGTGTTCGAAAGATTGAAGAATTGTAAAAAAAAAAAATTAAAAAAAAAAATCATAACTTAAGTAAATCATTTTTTTTCTCAGCGCTATGAGGAATCCGTCCAAAATTTGCCTTTAGGAATCGATAGCTAGAGTCCAGTTTTCCTAGCATATCTCGACGGCTCTCAACACCCAACCCTAGTGGTCACACGCTTTATAGTTTCGCATGTCAAAGTGAGTAATTGTGTGCAAAATTCCAAAGAAACACTGTCAGGGACCAAAGTCTCAAAGATAAAATATGCCTCTCAGTCTACCCCTTTCATTATTGCGTGCTCTTTTCATTACACTCTGATCTACTTGTGTCAGAGTGTACTTCGACTAAAAGCTAAAAGCCAAGTGGCTCATTAGTAGCTCTCATGCATCCTGACAATGCCAGCTAGCTGTGCGATCTCTCTATAACTCAGACTACTTTCACAACTTCAGTTCTAGGGATACAAATAAAGATGTGGGGTCTTCTAAAAGTTGCGTTGAGGCAGCGACGAGGTGTGTCAGGACCCTCTCCACCTCCATGTTACAAGAGCTATAATAGCTCCGAGGCCTAAATGTCCGCTAATGTACTCTTTCTTATGCACCTAGCAGCAGAAAACAAGCCTATTTCTCCCATCTGATGCAAATCCACCAAACATAAGCATTTCAGACACAAACACAAAGCAATCACCTGCAGCTTTTAAATTAACTAAGCGCTGAAAAAACACGAAGAAGAACGTCCTCCCGTGAATGCTTGGAGTGCACTTTTCTGAACACAGCACAAACTGCCTCCTCATTCATCTAATTCCCACACTTACACACAACTTCATCACACACATAAGTCACTTGAATTTTTGAGGAGTCATCAAAAGAGACACAACCAGGACACACAAGAGGTGCCAAAAAAATAAAGAAATAAAAATGTGCTGAGTCTGACAGACCCTTATGCATCTCGTATTTACAAACGGATAGAGCTCAGATGACTAAGGTTGCTATTTCTGAAGCGAATATGCAGAGGCAGACAGTATTCCTGCAGTATTACTCCAGGTAACTTGTGCCCTTTCCATCTTGGCGACAGGTGCTGCATTTGCTGGACAGGCGTGCAGGCATGTTGCTAGAATTCGTGTTTTGTTTAGCTGAGTGCATGCATCGAAGTATGTATCTATATTTCCTATTTCACAGGTGCTGTCACACATGTGTAGAGTGACATTCAAAGACACACAACTCAAAGTGGTTGTTAAACTTTTCCTGCCGGCATTTATATATGAACGGAAAAGTACATCCATGAGAATATTTAAAGGGTTCGGCAGACTTGAAGCAAATTAGTTAGTAAGCTGTGCCTTTCAACCACGTCTGCAGGCAAAAGTTCCAAATGGCCACGCTCGAATATCAAATGCTGTCACAGCATACTCCTGGCTGCATCACACTGCCCACATGAGCTCTCTCTCTCTCTGAGGATAAAAACACACAGGTTTGGACAGTCTCTAGTCGTGGGCACTCATGGTGCTGTACTTGTTGTACAATCCTGATTTCAAAGAAGTTGGGACGCTGTGTAAAACATAAAACAGAACGCGATAACTTGCTAATCCTTTTTGGCATACATTCAATTGACAACAGTACAAAGACAATGTATTAAAAGTTTTACCTCACCATCTTTGTGATTTTTGTAAATATATATACTTAGTCTGAATTTGATACAGCAACACGTTTCAAACGAGTTGGGTGAGGAGCAACTAAAGACTGGGAAAGTTGTGGAATGCTCCAAAAACACCTGTTTGGAACATTCCACAGGTAAACAGGTTGATTGGTAACAGGTGATAGGTCATGACTGGGTATGAAAGGGGCATCCTGGAAAGGCTCAGTCACTCACAAGCAAGGATGGAGCGAGGTTCACCACTTTGTGAACACATGAATGTATAAAGGACATTACTACATGGACTCAGGAACACTTTGTAAGACGGCTGTCAGTGAATACAGTTTGTTTGCAAATGATTGCATTGTTTTTATTTACGTCTTACACAGTGTCCCAACTTTTTTGGAGAGGGATTTGTACATAACAAAAATGATGCAAGTAGATGACTAGGAAAAAAAATAGAGTTTGAAAGGAATACTCAAACCATGTTGTGCTTTGACACCGGCCAACTGCTGCGTAGACATGTGATTGTTGCTTTGTTTCAGGAGGTTGCAAAAAATGGCTGGAGACAGGGCCCCTATTTTCACCTCAGAAAATAGGGTTTGAGGTGCTGTTAGACAATCCAGCAAGTACTTCATTTGAAGTGACTGAGGCACTAATGCCATTTGCCAATGCAGAGAGCTCCAGCAAAAAACAAAACAAACCAAAAAAAGAGGAAGGTCGTCCTCTCTCAGTATTATAAACCGCTGAGCAGTGTTTTTTTTGGATGATAAGCCTCCTGGATCATACTTCATGTCTCATAAGGTGCAGCTCCTAGCACTGTTACAACGCAGGTCTGTTTTTGGCCTGACGTTGAACGCCCACCAACGACGGCGAGAAAAACAACGTGATGACTCACAAAGATTTAATGTAATGAGTATCGCTCTCTTGTTATCAAATTGTCTTGTTTGGTGTCAGTTGACAATAAAAGAAACTCAATTTGAAAGTTATTTTTGACGAAGAAAAAAATATTTCACTCATTCTTCATTTCAATGTTTCAAAATAGCCTCATTTATCTCAATTTTATAGTACAGAGAGCATGTTTTTTTTACATCGCTGTCCTTACTAAAATGGAATAAAGGGCATTTCAGGAAATTCAAGGAAAAGAAGAAAAGAAATAGCATCATGCCAGTGGGAAGGATAAAGAAGACATGTTTTTTCAATAAACCTGTAAGCAAGCAGCAACACTAAGTGAGTACAAAGAGCAGCCAGTGTCTAAAAAGAACCTGCTCAGATACACAGTCACTTCCTGAGGACTGAAGCGGGCCCGAGGTCTCTCCAGAGTTTGATATCGTTTCAAAAGATCTCCTGTATTCTCTGGTTATGTTAATGCTACGGAGCTTCACGCTGATGCACGCACAACTTGCAGCCAGATCCATTCAAAACTCCCCGTATGACACCTCTACTGAACACAGCAGCGTGCCTTTCACTATTAATAGGAAACACCGGAGCAACAACTAACCCTGGCACATAATGTAATTCAACAATAAATGAATATTTTGTTTGATAGTGCCTATGTCCACTTCACAGTGCGGCTTTCCACTCACCCACCCAACCAACAATACCGCAGCTTTTACTTCAAATGAATACAGCAGGATAGGATCACCTCGCCCTCTTCTCCTCGTATCATCTCCGCCGTCATGATACAAAGACGGATTGAAATGTAGCAGATAAATATACGGCGTGGCTTTATCTGCTGCCCCTAAGCAGCTTTACTCAAAGGAAAGCTCAAACAATGTTGGCTAATCATAACATTTTAAGAGTCAAACGTGTCGTCTTGAAACTGTCAAGAACAAGAGGTGATTGCTTAGGAGATGACAACCCTGTTATGGGAGCACAATAGAAATGTAGGGTAACAGGGGAGCAAAGGGCTGAAGCAGTAATGAAACAGAGAGAGGAGACAGAGAGGGAGAGAGCGCACAGAGCACAGAGAGCACAATAAAGACAGCAAGACAAATACAGACAAAGAAAGACGTATGAGATCGTGCCCCTGCCTCTGTGTACATATGGCAAAACGTGCTAGAGCAGAGAAAGACCAACACATTGAGATAAGCCCCTTTGCTCAGGCTTCCTTTTAAGAGTGATTTGGCAGCTCGGCCTCATGTCTGTTGGCAGGCTGCAACGTATGCCCCCAATCATCTGCTGATCGCTGAATTACTGCATGGATTTTTTTTTTTTTTTTTCTTTTTTTTAAATTTCCATTTAACACTACTGCATGATTTGCTGAGGGACTTGGAACACACACGCCAGGAACAAACAACTTTACAATTACCACTGACATATAGCTGGCTGGTTTTTACAGCCAGGCATTGGGCTTTATTGGCACAGCTAATCACAGTCAACTAAAACACATACAATGGCACAGTTCTTCTCTCATTAAAGCCGTTTTATGTATTGTCTTCACGGTAACATTTCACGGTAATCAGCGTGGTCTCATTATCAAACATGGCCTGAAGAGACACCTGAGTTTGTTGCATTCCTGCCCTCGTGGTCGGGCACTGCTTCTTCTCAGCATATACGGGAGGTGATGCATTTTCCATATTAGGCAACTACGTCAATGAAATTACTTTACCGTCAGCAGGCTTTATTTATAGTAGACGCACTGTATGGCAGAAGTAGCTCCACAGGAGTGTCTCCACCAGTCTGCCAGAGCAAAACAACATGTATTTTCAGTGCCAGCTCTTTCCAGTTTTTTAGTAAGAACGCCATTTCATGGTTTTCTTTGCATGACTCATTTAAGGTGGCTCCCTAACCAGCGGAAATGACTTTTTATTAGAGGACAATACAAAAATGCCTATGAACGTGTCCGTTATCGCTTACACTGAGTTCTGAGCAGGAGAGCCGAGGACAGCCACCATCAACGCTCCACCTAAACAATATGTAACTAAGGAATACGGACTGTATCGATAGGAATGAAGTGTGACTGTGACCAGACAGGAAAATAATCTACGTAATCCAGATCGAAGCCCTAAAGGCTTTTATAGATCGACGACATAGATTTTCTCTCTGTCTCCATTTCTACCTGGCTTAGGTTTAATTCAACTCAATTAAATCAACCCGTGAGCCCAGGAGTTCGCAGAGAAAGCAATCATTCATCTTTGTGGCGAGCCACTTCATCTGAGCAAAAAAACGGCCTCTACTCTGCTCTTTCTCCATAGACACCATTAGGCCACTCAATATAGTTTCAGCCATGCCAGCTCTGTTATAATTACAGCAGTTGACATCTAACAAACAGCTCTTTATGGATGTCCTGGCCTCACTATTACTTACTATACAAATCTGGTCATTTTGTCGTAGGTGGCTGCTGGTGTCTATTGTGCGTGTGTAGTAAGTATTGCATTTTCCCCTTTCCACCCATAAATTAGATGCTTAGGTAGCTTTTACATTTCGAAAAAAAAAAAAAAAAAAGTTGAAATGCTTATCTTTCAACACGCAACGTGAAAGTGGGGGTGAAAAAAAAGTTATCCCTGATACAGAAATGCACCTTGAGGTAAATCTGTTATCTACACTGCACACCACAGCTTTAATGTAAGATAATCAACACAACAATCAACACAACCAAAACAGCTATAAGGGATTGTCCTTGAGTGACTGGCTGTGACTGCCACAGAAACCTCTCCCTCATCATGACTATATCAGGCAGCTGCTTACACAGACACCCATTCAACAGATACATATTTCATGAGCTATGGTAAACACACTGCTCTCGCCAATGCCAGCAACTAGCATTGAATAATACATTCACAGTGAATCGGCTAATGAATTGAGAGCTTGGCTGAGTGAAGAGAAGAAAGCAAATAACCAATACTCAAAGTAGAAATAGAATTAATGAGCGGTTGTGAATACTCAAATGCTCGGTTGTGAACGCTGCTCAAAAAGCGGGACCGTTTCTGTCCTCCGCCTAACCTTTGTCTCTGGTCAAAGTTCTACATTAATGAATGCAGGAGAGGTTTCATAGTCTTCTCTATGATTGTGGATTTCACAGATGTGTAAATGATGCTACGTGAGATGCTGTGAGTGACGCTTTGATCTGCTATTCCGCGAGCCAGGTTCTACAACAAAAGGCGAGGAAATCCTGAGCTCAGACAAGCCTCGTGTAATGTAGTAGAACCTCTCTCTCCATGTCTGATCCTCCTCCGCTCTGCTGGCCGTCTCGGCAATCAGTCCAGCTGCCCACACTCGGACGTGCCCCATTGGAAAGAACACGCACCTCAACTGGAACCTCCACTTCCTGAACGTATGGCGTCGACACACTTGCTGTAGATTTAAGAGCCTGTTCCACCGTGAATGTAGCACACAGAGCAAAGATAACTGAGTGAAGTGATGTTTTGTCGTTTTTTATGTTTTAAAAGTCCAACGGCACCAAGCGGCAACCTCTGGGGCTGAAAAATGAAGCCAATGCATTCGTGCCAAAAACTGCAGTTCCTTGAATGGCCACTTAAGGCTGGCTCCAAAAGCTAGTCAATCCCCATAGACCCCCATATCAAAATGCCCACTGCAGAAATGTTTGAGCCTCTATAATTTCCCAATTCGTGATATTTGTACAGGATTGATTCTTTATATAATGCACCCATTTAATTTATATTAAGGCTTAAAGTTATGCATAAGTATGTGCATGGCCGCTGTGAGTGACAGCAACCAGGATTCATTTGGCCCGCCTCAGCTCCACCCACACCCCACCTCTTTTTTCTCATTTTTTCAGTTAGCCAGGAGTTTGGTGGAGTCCAGACTAAAATCACATTGCTTGTAATTCTAAGAAAAACACCACAAATATAGTAAAAAGTCCAGTGATACCACAACTCTATTGAATAATCCATTATGCAGATAAAGTGTCAAAACAGCAAGAGGAAACGATCAATAGGGCAAACTTGTGCTTATGATGTAATTCAATTATTATTCTCAAGTGAACCTGATATATATCTGCAGGATGTTTAATCCAACAAACCACACGTAGATGAAATTAACTGGGTCCCAGAGTAGAACTGCTCCTTGCCAGGTACAAAATAGGAGCACCAAAAAAAAAAGAAAAAAAAAAAAAAAAAAGGCAAATCCTGAGTCAGATCAATAGTTTTTCTTAGTCGAGGAATCAGCACCCACCTGGGATTACTTGGCACTTGTTCTCAACGTGGGGCGCAGCGATGCCTGTGAACCTGCAAGGGGATCCCCGGGAAGTTGTCTACAACTTAAAACACTGACAGAATGTGTATTTTTTGTGATACCACTTTCTTCACTGGTATCACCTGTAGAAAATTATGTTCCTTGTTTTTTTTTTTTGTTTTTTTTTCATATATTCCTTTATTTGAGTGTTGAAGCAGACAGCAAATGTGGGGAGGAGAGGAGGATGACATGCAATACTAGGCCACTGCGATACCTCCATAAATTCTATTCTCTATAAATGCAACAAAGGCAGCTTCAAACTGCCTAAATCAAAACACTACTCAAGGGAAATGCCATACATTATATCTAACAGCAATTAATGGTAAGAAAATGAAACCTGACAGCATACTCAGCTCTTCGGATTATCTTAGGAAACATCGTAGTCATATATTTTTAAGTTGGAATGTTTACCCACTTAGCGCTCCACTGCTCCTCTCTATCTGCTTTCACAGGAGCATGAAAGGGAGCCAGAGTCCCTGCTGCAAATGCATCTAACCTAACCTCACCTCACCACTCTGCCACATCTTCCACCCCACGGAGAAAGAGGGCAGGGAGAAGTATTTCAGGAAGTGAACAATTTCACAGGTCTACACCCACCCTCATCAAGACTACTATAAACCTAAGGAGAAGGCCATGGAGTCGAGGTGAGATGTGGAGGCCGCATGTCTATCAGCTGTACAATACCTTCATTAAGGTGGGAGGAAATGAACGCCTACAGGTGAACAGTGTTTCTGGGAAAGGCTGGGCCATTTTAGACATGGGAACCGGAGCTCTGGTCAGCAAGCAGACCAACAGGGTGGCAAGTCTCTGTAGGTGTCTGATGAAATTAATTAGGAGAGTGAAAGGAAAATGTCGGTCAGATCGCAGATCACGCTGTGAAAAAAATACCTTCCCCTGCTGTGATCAATTGATTGCCATTAAATGTTCCAGCTGCCACTCCATAAAATATTAATAGTTAAAATCTGACAGCTTTATAGTGAGTTTCTATTTTTTTCCCCCCACCTAAATAACAGCCCAGTGAAAGGACACCATTAAGCACGGGAAGCAAATACATTTTCAGTAAGCCAGGCAACGAAATGTTTCAGGTTGCAGTCGCACTCTCACCCTTTCCTCGTCTCTCTTGAGCCTGATTCATTTTAACTCCCATTGCACCAGAATCTGTGGCAGCTAATTCTATCACTCCAGTTTGAGAGGACAGACACTCATCCCAACAGGCTAGAGGGAGGAAAGCAGCGGTGGACTTCAGCAATCATTCACTGGTCACTAAGCATATAGTAGTATTTAGACAGCTTTAGCATAATGCCACAGCTTAATGCGTGTTGGCTAATTTGCCAACAGGCTTGATGTGAACAATCTCTCTGCATGTTCTGGTTGGGCGCATGGCCTGATGGGATGGCACACCATTAGCCCAGTCAGACTGCAGGGCCCCGCTGTTAACATTACAATGTGTAGTGGAGCATAACAAAGTGAAGGAGGGCTTCATCTTGCCATATTTGTGTGCCTTCTCCACACGCTGTGGTCAATGTGATGATAACACATATACAAAGCAATCAATATTAGTAAAAAAAAAAAAAAAAATGCCTTGCAATTAGAGCTATGGGGTATTAGTATTTTCATAACACCGCTATTATATATTCACATTCTCTATCAGGGTTGGTAATCACTTGTCTCAAACAGTTTAATTACAGCTTGGCAATGACTACTTAACGTGATTAGATGTTATACCTTATTGTTGCGTGTGGCATATTACATCAATTATATTAAGAGTTATTATTGTCATGAGGGTGCAGTGCTTGCATGTGATACAGGATGCAGTGAGGGCTGAGTGACAGGGACTTCTTAAAGACTTAATTTTACAAATAAAGTAATCAATATAAGCTACTGCACATCACGTCTCACCACACAGTGAGCTGTAAGGTCTTTTGCATAATTGCAATAAAAAAGTGTATTGGCCTGACTGATTGAATTCAGTCTTGGTAATTGCAGCATAAACAATGTAGTTGACTGTCAGAGCTCCTGTGCCACTATGCTGTCAACAATCCAGATATTTTTCTGGTGTCTACTAGCATATCATGCAGATCCACAGCCTGCCGTGTAATGAGTATAATTACATGGTGCGCATGTGTTACCTGTGGGGTAGCACATACACACCTACAGGCTCACACACATGTGGAACGCGACACACATTTTTTCCATCCCTATGACCTGTCACTCAAAATCAGCCCCGATGGAAAAGACGCCCAGCCTCTCCGTGCCTCCCTGTCTCCACCATCCACTGCAAATTCTCCCCTTTTCCTCCTCCAAAAATGAAAAAAAAAAAAAAGCAAAAGACTCCAACATTAAACCTGCATCATTTCTAACAGCCACCTAAATCCCTGTTGATGCTGCTGTCCATCAATATGACCACCCATACTGTCAGCCCAGCCCCCACCCTTTGATCGACATTTACTCCACAGCCACCCGCCAGGCGCCTCCCTCCATTCTCAATCTTTCTTTCTCGCCCCAGTTACTCTTCCTCTCTACCAGGAGAACCTCCGCATGCTTCCAGGCAAAGTCAATGTCTATCTCTTGTCTCCCTTGTGCTACCCATATCCAGTACACCGCTCCCATTCCTCACTGTTGTGTTTCGCACACATCTAAGGCATATCCGAGTTGTAAATAGAGTGGAGCTTAAATGACAACAGCCTTGCTTTTCTAGGGATTTAGGGAGCAAAAAAGGAGCTGATTTGTGCGAAAGACTGCTGGCGAAGATAAAATGTTAGGCTTTGGATCTAAATTCCACATGAATGCCTTTCTCTTTAGTGTGCATTATGACGGCAATGGACCATATCATAGTATTTGTTTTGCTTTAGAGCTGTCCCCTGTGATTTATGTTCCCCGAGTGCAAATATTTCATGTCACTATACAAGCAATGTTTCTGTCACGGAGAACGCAGGGGGTATTCAGGGGCTGAATATGAGAGATTTGTGTACACGTGTGCCTGTGTGTGCATGTGTGGGTTGGTGGTGAGGCACTTGGGGCAGTGCCAGTGTGTGACCGCAGGCCCCCCTGGCTAGGGAGCAGCGCCTGGAAAGGTTACCCAGCAGAGTGGCTTTTGTATGGTAATGTGACCTCCAGCTCCCTAAGGAGGCCCAACACCTGCTCAGCACCCCCCACCAGCCTCACATCCCCAACATGTTAACTGTTTTCCCTGATAGGAACATAACTGCTGCTCTGCTACTGCTTTGTGATGTTATTATTTATTGGATATTTACACTATGGTGGTGGTATATCAGAAAATACAAAAAGAGGTTTTCACTCTTAGGAACATGTATAGTGCATAGGGGTGTTTGTTAATGTCTTTCTGTTGCTTGGAAGAGCTAAAAGATCCGTACTTCCACTGAAAGTACATGGAATTATTTCATCACTTCTTAAGCACACAATTTATGTTCAGTGTCAGTGCAGATGCAGTGCAGTTTATTACTTTAATGTATTAATTTATTGATGCTTCAGGTTTGGACACAGCAACTGAGAAAAACTGTGTAACATGCAGACAGGCTGACAACCCCCCCTTCTAAAACCTACAGACAACTGGCTGAGCTTAGAGAGAGGGGCTCTAAAGCAATTATAGCAAATTAAATGAATGCCCCCAAGTTAAATAGTGTTAATAGTGTTCAGGGAGACAAATTTGGGATGCAACTCACAGTGTGATGGCAAGATCCACTTGGATTGCTGAGTAGCAAACAGTAGCTTTAATTATATTCAAACCCTTTTAACAGAGAATCAATTCATAGCATGCTGTGACAGGTTGTTCTCTTTGGAAATGGACTGAAAAGCAGTGTGCATCAGACTCATTTTTGGTGACACCAAAGTTAGCTTGTCTGATGTTATAGTGAATAAACTGAGAGATGAATAAGTGATACCTGAGAATTGTTTCGTCCCGGATATAATGGAAAACAATGAAACAACTGGCAACTAGTGACACCTTCAGAGATCTGCTCCGTGATTCAAGGTGACAGTGACGAAAATGAAGAATAACATACGCCGTCTGGCATGAGATGATAAAAAGATATCATCCAAAAGATGAAACCCTGCACACAGGTGCTATTGTATGTACAAGGCATATCTATATTTTGCAATGTATTCATTGAAAGCGTAACATTAATGCTCCCTGCTCACCAAGGTATTTGAAACGTAAGTCAGATGTGCATTCAGAATACGGACTACACTGTATGCTCCACACTCAGACACCCACTGTGGTTCATGTCCTCTCTCTAAGACCAGTAGATTTGAACAAAAGTCCACCCTATCCTTCCATTCAAGGTCTCAGAGCTGCTGCCCACAGGATGGTGCCGACACTTGCATAAGTTGCCCCACCACCAACCAACCTGCCTGAGGCAGCCCACCTACTGAACTCATTTCTCCATCTTCTCCCAGCTGAGCAGCATCACCAAACCCCTCCACCCTCACTGCACTCACACTGGACTGATACATGCATTAGCTTTGCGCTGGCTATGGTTTCCCCTTCATTAAATGCATACTTAGGTATTGTCATTGCTTGAAGCCATATCTATGTGTCATGTAAAAACCCATTCCACTACTACACTTTGTCTATTTATTTATCCATTAAAAAAACTTAATTATGAATGAATGTCACATTGAATAATTCATGTGCACCCCAGTGCTGCGAATAAATAGCTAGTGCACCTTTGCTTCCTCCCCTTCAGTGTTCCTTCAACCCTTTTAGTAGCACCATGTACTACTGTAGGTTATTGGTCTTTCTCCCTCTCGGGAGGCTTCTTGCGCACTTAGTCCTTATTAAAATCCCTATGGCATGTAAACACACACACACACACAATGACACGTGCACACACGCACACAACAGCGACACACACACAGGCCAAGGACCGTCTGCTGGTACAAACCATTTATTAAAGCTCCTGTGAAGGTCCTGGCAGTCAGCCAGAGGGAGACATGACTTTGGATCCCATTCATGTCCACATCAGCAGAGTAAAATGTTTCTAGGTGTTGATCCATGACAGCCATTATTGCTGCAATCCAGTTTTATCACTGTCAAATTCTACAAAAGGGAAAATAAACCCTTTTTCTGCACTTTAACAGATTGTCAATACAGTTCAACCAATCCAAACAGCTGCTGAGGGAGTTTATTTGCTTTTGAAGACATGTTTTGAATAGGGAGGGGAGAAACCGCCCCACTGTCATCTTATCTCTACAGGGCCACAACCTCCCTGAAACTGTAATATAATGGAAAAATGTAACCTTCAAATAGACCTGATCCAAAACACATGAAATAATTATTTCTGGATACAAGATGTTTGAATGTTACAAAAAAGTTTGCCCACAAATAATATAAAAAAAAGAAGATATTTTATGTTGTTTGCAAAGTGGTGCTAAAACATGCGACTGGAAGGTTAGTCCAATGTTAACAAATTTATCAAGGGTATCTGATGGTATCCAGGCTAATTCATGACTGCAGTACTGAAGAAGTTGCCTTAACTCAAAGCTTAGCAGAATTACAGTGTGGATTTAACCGAGAGAAAAACAAAGAAAGGCAAAGACAGAGCAAACAGGAAGGGAGACAGACAGATTATGTAACGCAGTAGTGTTGACGGGCAAGAAATTCCTCCGCCGAATTACTGCTGGACAATAATTAGCTCTAATGTTATCATTTATCAGCTTCAAGTGGATTTGTGTTGTGTTGATTCGATCATAGGACGTGATATGATCTCAAGATGTTGTGAAACTGACGGCACAGGTAAGTGAAACAGTGGAACATGGCTGACAGCAGTGAACAATGTTTGAAACATTTTATATGTAACTGCTGTTATTTCATACATCTGTATATTAAAACCACCTTGATGTAACATTGACTGGCACGACAATTCATACTACATAACAAAATATATCTACTGTGCTGATCACCTCAGAGCAGTGGCTGAACTAACCTGTCATTAATATGGATTATTTAGAAAAAGGAAAACTATTGGAACGAAATGCCACACAAAACACCACAGCACAGTGTTTCAAGAATTACTCGGTGCATCTGAAACCAACACAAACACACACACACACCAAAAAAACAACAGCAAATCTTCATACCGAAATAACCTCAATAAGAAAAGAGATGCCCCAAAAAGCTACAGCAAACTGCACTTAGAAGCAGTCCCATCAAACTGACCACCTCCAGTTCATTCAGCTCTCTGCACTCTGGATAGATACAACCTTGCTCATTGCCCACATGGCATGCAGAAAAAGTGCAGAGTGGTTTGAAGTCTGCTGTGTCATCACCATACATTATTACCACGGGTGACATCAGGTAATACCATCAATTTATTCTTCATTCACTGACAGGCATATATCGTATTTAACTCAAAATTGCAGAGAGGGAGCGATTGTGCAGCCCAGGGGTGCAGTAATCATTAAGGGGCATGAAACTATACAATCCTAATTTACAACTTCTTCATCACCTCCATTCTGTGTAGAGGGAATGATCTACAACAAGGTGGTCTGTTTCAGCGGTCAGAGGAGGTCTAATGCATTTGGTAGAGGCTGATAACAGTGCTTCACTTTCACACCGAGCACTCAGAGGGAATTACAGTACAGGGCTGCAGAGAGGAGAATGCCTGAGTGCTTTAGTTAAAACCAGGGGTAAATGCTATCTCGTGCTTACATACTCCCTGATCCATGCACACTGAGGCTGCCTGATCGTTTCAGAGCTCGGCCCATTTACATTTTCACTTGACACGGTCGCTCATACTGTATATTCTGCTTTACAGAAATCGATTGCACAGCCAAAGGCCTCTCCTTTTCTACAGAGCACTGGTCTCCAGCCAAGCCTTACCTGGATTGAGAGATATGAGGATGAAAGGATTGGGTGCACTGAGACCATAGCCGTGGGGGAGAGATTTTTAGCGCAGAGTTGAACATGTTCACGTAATGCTTTACAGAGGATGGGTATGGAGCCTCTCTGGGGAGGAGCAAGGCGGCAAATAATGTGGGAGTATCTATTAGCTTTTTGGTAACTGCTGCTTGCCATCTGAGAGGCTGTATGAGCCCTCAATGACTAATCTATCAGTCAAACATAAGGGCTCTGCCACACAGCTCTTACTGACTTCGCTCTCTCTCCATTGCCTCAGCTGAGACATGTCTGATTTCTCCTCAATAGTGCTCTTTTAACATGCCTACCCAGCAAGTCCAACACCGGACCCGCAAAGGACACCCTGACCAGTCGCCCTGTCACTTTCTTGCCCAGTAACTACTTCCACGCTGGAGTAGAGAAACTGAGCCAGCGCTTCCTTGCGTCAGCGTGGCACAGCCTCAGCCAACACTGTTCATCACCCTCACAGTGAAGGCTAAATATGAACACACATATGAATATATGAATAACTGAACAAGTGGTTATTGTTATTCACCTGCACGCACTCTGCCGAGCCTGCAAAGTCTTTTGTTTGGAGCCTGTAGTTCTGCTGAGCATGGGCTTTCTGACAGAATGTCTGAAGTAGGGCAGAGGGGAGTGGGAGCACAGGTGTTACTGAGTGGCTCTTCTACCGAGAAAGAATGACCTGTGTCTGCAAATGCCCCCTCTGTCTGTCTTCGGAGCTTCCTGCGATGCCCCTGTGCCCTCTTTCTTCAGTGGCTACCATGCTGGCATAAAGACCTGCCATTTGCCCAGATGGCGGACAGCAGGGGTCCCCCCCACACTTTCTATGTCAGTGAAGTGCTGCCCCCCTGAGTGTGTCTGAGATGCAGCTTTGGCCCATATGCCCAATTGAGAAGAATGACGAGAGCAGAGAGATGGGCATCTGTACTGCCCAAGACAACAAAGGTAAACAGATGCATAAAAACATCTGACCTTCTTGCAGCCTTCTTATTGCAGCCTTGTCTTTCTTATTTTATCTCAAAAACAAATGTGATCTCACTTGAGGGACACACTTTAGCATGAACCTTGAGGATACACATCCATCCAAACACCTTTACTGGTCTAGAGGTGGCATGGTGATACAAAGATACTGAAACAAGTAATCATTTCCCCCTGATACCACAAGGCTTCTCAGATCTGCCCTATCAGCCACAACCCTCTTCACAAGCCACCCTCTCCTCCTTCAAGGTATGCACATGCTGCTGCCCCCGCTGCTTAACCTCAGCCTCCAGCACCTGTCTGTTTTGGAAAGGCGTATCATGGATTTGTTAGTCTGCATATGGTAATAGGTGGACTCTTGTTCAAATAAAGTTATTAGGGCAGGCGTAGGAGAGAAACTGACTGCGCTTGAGTTCCTTTACTCCTTTGCCTCCTCCTCTGGTCTGGATTTGTTGCTGATTCAGTATTCAAACACACGTGCGTGTATACGAGACTTGCACACACACACAAATACAGGTCATTTTGTTTATCCACATTTGGCACTCATCTGCAAGGTTACACTACTACAACATCTACAAGTCTATTATTTTGTTAATACTATGGTGGCCATCCTGTTTACATGCATTAGTAAATATGGAGTGAAAACAGTACATACTATTTCTAGTGTCCGTCGTTTCACTGATTTTCATTCAGAACTTAGCTTGGCTCGCAGTGCTATCTATTGAGTATGGGATGAAAGCCAGGAAAAGTGGCTTTGTGCCTACTGCTACACATCAGGCTCTTCAAGTTCATAATGTCATACTGACACCAGGAGACAGGTAGTGCCAGGGGTGATGCCCAGGAGTGAAGGGAAGGTCAGCGAAGCTTCACAACCAAACTGGTGCTGATGCCACAGCATGTATGGCTCAAGTGCTTGGCAGTGCATCTTAACAACAAAACGTGACATTTTTAGAAGCTGTCAAATTGCAGTCTAAAAAGCGGTCTTGACTGGGGACCGGGCCAGAGCACCGCTGCAGGGCTTTCAATCTGCCCGTAATGGGAAAGATGGAAGAAGATAAGATTCCAATTCAGCCATTTCTGCACGGCCCAATGTGATCACACTGCAATCCGACAGGGCATTTGGGGAGTTGAGAGAATTCTCAAAAAGACAGAATATCTTCAAGTATGGCTTGATACTCACACAAATTCCATCACTGCTCCTAATTGTTCAGCTCACTGAAAGTAAGTGATATAATCTGGTGGTGTTACGGATGCTGTCCCCTTTGACCAATCATACAGCCAAGATCACTGCATGAGGAATATTACACCACAGTGACACAAAGAAAGGAGTTGATGCCATTCAGTCTTATGTAATTCTTGCAAATACAACAAGGGACGTAAGTATTTGTAACATGTTAATATTTACAACACTTGAGATGTACATTCTTTTTGATGAAACAATTATAACTTAACGGATGTTAAACATCTTCACCCTTCTGTTATTACCTTAACTTATTCAGTCTTTCCTCTTTGTGATCCTACCCTTCCAGTGATAGCTAGCCAGAGGAGTGTTGCCAAGTCACTATGGTACCATGGTGTTTCCACTTTAATGTATTCTCATTAATGTTGTTTACAAATGTGCACACCTGTGGAGAAATAAATTCAATTGCACAAGAGCAACCGACTCTATGGACCAAGCAACAAAATGCGGCTCAATTTAAAACAATTATTTATCCAGGAAGACCGGTGGGCATTATAACCCTAATCATACGAACGCAGGCGAGGCTCCGAGGCTACAGCCTGGTAACTGCAGCTTCTGCCGTGACATGGCCATGCATGTAACATGGAAATTTACATTCTGTATCCCTAAAGAGGGGTGCATAAGTAAACATATATGTCTGAGGCGCTGTGGTGTGTGGTGTGTAAAGATTACACACCACACACTGTAACACCGTTCAGATACACGAACAGTGTTTGGCACGACTTGAAGCAACGCAGCTGAACACAAAGCATGCAAAGATATGAGAGCCATTTTAGATTTTTAATTAGCCACTCAAAGAAAAGGCAATTGCGTGTATTTGTTGTCTTTGTAGCATTAATAACAAAAAAAACTTTGCACTGGCGCTCTGCCAAACCACACCAACAGGGTATCATGCCTCTCAGCTCCCCATGCACATATACATGCTGTCTACATCCCCATCAACTACTCTAATTAATCTTCAGGATTCATTTTGTCGTCGTGGCTTGTCTTTTAAACGGGCACCAAGAATGGGCCTCAAATACAAAGAAAAAAGAGAGAGGGGAAGAAAAAGATTTCTTGTTTCTTTTAGCCAATCTAAATTCTCACATTTTTCTAACAAAAAGCTCACGAGTTGCTGAAACAATACCCTCTTATCTGCAGGAATTGGGTGAAATTTCCGCTCTGTCTCTCTTTTATTAGGCCATATTCAACCTGTCGCAATTGAGAACACAGCCTGCAAAGCTGCTTTGTGCTGCAAGGAGATAGTGCTAGTGGTTGCTGTTGGTTTTGGACTCACCCCTTTCTACCTTTACCCATCAAGTCTAGTTTACAAACACCAACAAACCATCGCTTCATGCCTCATTGTGGCAGTCCTGCAGTGGCATTAGCATCACATGTGCTGCTGCTTATTGTTGCTCGGACAGAGTAAGAAAGACAGTGAAGACAGAGGTGTCCACGCACCAAGCAGCACGGTACACATCAGTGCAAAAGTCTGATGAGCACCGCGTAGGGTTGGCCGACTGGACAAATATATCGGCTATCTGCCCAGCAGCACAAAGAAGCTGCAACGGTAGATAGAGGCAGCAGGAAAAAAACTGTGTGTAGAGCCAGAATATTTTCACATCTGACTGTGTGAATTAAGGGTTCATTTCAACCAAACCAGAGTCGGGGATTGTTGGAACAGTAGAAAGACTAACCAAGATGTTTTTGGGTGTTTTAGTTTGAATGGTGTGTGTTTTACAATATGTTAAGAAGGCGACTGAGACTGAACTGAGTCTTTGTTTGGGGGAAAGAAAGAACCTTGAATTCAGTAGGCGTGCAATGTATTTCTTGTTTAATAGCTGTAAGAATATTTCTTTTCTTGGCATTTTGAGAGTTTAGTTTCTTTGTTCAACTTAAAAAGCAAAGAATCTCGCTGTTCATGGGTGGGGTGGGCGGGCCCACCTGTGAGAATATACTGGCAACAGCCAGTCATTGGGCTGACGGTGGCCAGTAGGAACATTTACCACAACGCCCAACCCTGGCAGCGCCCAAACATTTAGCAAGGAGAGAGAGTGGGAGAGTAAAAAAGGAGGAGAGGATAAAGAGCCATTTGTATGTGGTAGAAGCCTTTTGTCGACAGTCAGCATCAAAGGACTTTCTTCCATGTCCTCTCAGCCCCTGTCAAACTGTCATCGAACCTTCCTGAAAATCAAAGAAACCTTCTACACACTCGCTGTGACATCAACTCCCTCTCTTTGTCTCTCCCTCAATAACACAAAGACACATGCACATTTCATCTTGAAAGAAAGAAAAAATCTGTCTGCTATTTGGGGTCTCTCCAAAGACACACCACTGAACAAACTACACTACATTCAGCCTCCCGCACATCTCCTCTCCTCTCTGACAGACTTTATTCTCTGTTGATGCTATGGGGAAAAGTAGAGGGGTAGCATGCTGAGAACGGCAGCCAAAGACCTGAAAAAGAAGGATGATAAGAATATGATTGTAAAAAATGATCCCAGTGATCCCATTATGGAGCTATTTAGTTGTGCCAATCTAATTTGAGGTCCCAACATAAACCAGGAACAAGATGTCCAAGCTGACTGGGACTACTTAGAGTATGTAGCTCATAGTCTCATTTTTCTCTAACGATCGCTCCACCAGTGGTTAAGTAATGGCGAAGGCAGAGTTTGAAATGCGAGCTCAAAGAAGGAAATGCATGTTCCTCTAATCTCTTTCAGATAGGACTGGAAAAAGCCTGCTCAATGTTGCATTTGGCTGCTTTGTGTTTTGAGTGAAGGATCAGACTGGAACTTCTGACAGTAGAAATACGCTGCCTTTTGAAGTGAGGAGCGTTTTGAAATAAAAAAAAAAAAAGAAAAACACACATCAACAAGCTTAAACTTTGTCTGCAAACAGATTTGTGTCTGAAAGGTTGCATGCCCTTAATTTGGTGGGTTTCTGGGGACAGTGGAAATTATTCAAAACCACCACCACTTTTCAAACTTTGTTGAATGCACGGGTGAGAGCGCCCAGCGGTGCAGTCATACACAGGATGTTGGGCCTAAAGGTGTCAAGTTATTAACAGGTGTGAAGCGAATGTGTGAGACCCCATTTTTGTGACTCACTGGCGCAAAGTGCAGTCAGGTGTGACGTGCAAACTGTGGACATACTAAATTTGGTATTTTGCTGTAATGGAAGAATATAGCTGTCAGCTGTGAAGGTGGAGGCTGATCATCATCACCGTCATAAAACCAGTCATACTTAATATTAAGGTGGACATATTCACCATTAACCTGTTGCTCATTAGCATACATATTAGTAGCATCGTGGCTCTCTGCTAGTCATTATGAAGCATTTTATAATGCCTTATTCTGAGGGTTAGGTTATTAAGCTTGTAATTAATGTGCAACCACTTGCTTCCTTACTATCAATAAACAGTAATTAGGAGGTTATTGAGGGAAAACTCTTAGTTAATGGCCTCATAGTTGGAGCATAAGTATAATGAGTGCTTTATAATGACTAATTAACAGTCAGTATGGCCTTAATATGTATGCTAATAAGAAGTTAGTTAATGGTAAGTACGTATACCTGGATATAAAGTTTAACCCCAGTTTTTCTTTTGTCCAAGTCACACAGGTGGCACCTGGGTACAACATCTTCCGTGCATAATGATGAAGAAGACAATTATCTACATATTTATTGTGTCAACAAATTACAGTCGATTATTTTGCCGGGGGCACAAGTGTTTTTCAAGTAATGGCTACGGCTGCAGATTTGACAATAACGCCTCTCTTGCTAATATTCTAATCAAGGCAGTGGTCTTTTGCAGCCATTTACGTAAAACAAAGCGGCAACTCAGCATAACAATCTTTGTTTACAAGACGGAGGTATTTATTCAAATATCCGGAGAGGATTATAGAAATGGTTTGGATTTTTTTTCCTTTGCTAAGTAACTTTTCCCTGTCCTGACGCTATCAAATTTAATCAAAACAATTACAGCCTTGACTCTGCCCTACCACATTATATAGTGTTAGCCACAGGCCTTTCTCGGTTTCAATTAAGTAAGCGGTGCCTTCAGAAAAATTGTTTGTAAAAAATGAACGGCTTCGGGTGCTTCTTTTTGGGAAAACTGCTGAAAAAGAAAAAAAGATGCAAGAAGCCACTAAACCCCCGGCATCTCTGTGTATTGGATGAAGAGCAGCGAGAGAACTCTGAAATGTCCTAAAGATCCCTCACGGAGCTGCCTGAGCAGGTGAGTTCAGTGCATCAGTGCATCCTGAATGTCAATGTCCAAGCTTGGATACCCCTGATTAGATTGTTTAAAGTGATCAAGTTGCAGCCTACTGTGGAGAGCACACAAGCATGCAGGGGGTATGTGCGCACGTTGCCAGGGACATGGTGCTAGCTAAAGATTTAACAAAGATACAAGGAGTAAAGTGGTGCACATGTTTATGCAGCAGTTTGAATGTGCACACTAAACACCTACAGAATGGTATGAGCATCGGCCTCTTACAAGCCGTTGTGGATAGATACTGCTTCAGAGTCAGTCCTAAATCCTCAGTTGAAATTCTGCTTAAATCTGGTTTATGACATGCATTCATACATTTGGAGATATCCATTAGGGTGCACTTATGCAAGGAAAAAAAAAAAGGAATGCTGTGGCTTATGGCCATGCGCCGTAACCTGCAACAACACTCATTCTGATACAGTGAATGTACTGTATATATAAGTTGGGCTGTATGAAGCATGAATAAAAACAGAACGCAGTCATTTCCAAAGAACTGTGTTTTGCAAAGTGTTCCCGAGCCCAGGTAGTAATATCCTTCATACAATGACGTTCAACAAAGTGGTGAACCTCGATCAATCATTGCTTGTGAATGACTGAGCCCTTCCATGATGTCCCTTTCATACCCAATCATGATACAATGCGTTGCTGCATCAAATTGATGAGATAAAACATTAAATGTATTGTCTTTGTACTGTTTTCAGTTGAGTATATGACAAAAGGATTAGCAAATTGTCACACTCGCTTTTATTTGTTTTACACAGTGACTCAACTTCTTTGGAATCAGGGTTGCATATCGTCTGAGAGTGGTATGTTTTCTGTATGAACACCTAAGGAATATTTTATTGTAATAAATCAAAAGGAACAAATCTGAATTTAATGAAATATTCAATCAACCTCAAAACTGCTAAAATGCCAGCTTAATATGTCACAGAGGAGAAAACAGCAATGATGCATGCTGAGCCTCAACTCAGTAAGTAGAGTGTTTCCTTGTGCTTCATGCCTCAGCAAAGACATTTAACACACAGGAACCATAAACAGGACCTTTAACTTAAAGCCGTCACAAGGTTCACAGACAGTCTTCAGCATTACAGCTTTGACACACTAAAGTGCCAACGTGCAGCATGACCTTTGATGCATCTCTGTCGCATTTTGTGTATTTGTGCACATTTGTGAGTTGCCTGAACAGCCGTGGAAGAAATCTGGTATTTTCAGCCACGGGATGGGATGACTTGGACACTAGAAAGCATAAGTCAGGTATTCTGGGAGAGCTGTTTCTGAGGTCATCAAATATGATACACTCGCTTAAGGCGACTGCACCCCCTTTTTCAAGTGAAGATGGAGAGGAGACAGCATCCTGTGCCTATCTTCCAGTCAGGCAATGTCTGACAGCCTTCCTTTAGCAGTCTCCTTTTTCTCTTACACCCTTGTACACAAGCATATAAATATACAATGGAAACTGTTAGGATCCCACACAGATGCAAACATCAATGCACGCACTCACTCTGTCAGTCTGTTTCAGAAGTGAAATTATTCCATCTCTCAGGGGTCCTGTTAAGCTCTTACAAAGCCTCAGTGCGTACAGCAGGTAGATTGATTGTGACTTATTAACTGTGAGTGAGCCTAACAGAGTGCATTAAAACAAAAGGAAATGTGATATCCCCACCCATCAAGTGCTTGTTAGAGCTTTAATCAAAGCCCTTCCAAATCTGCATACAGAGTCCTGGTAATGAATTCCAAATGGCGTCTTTAAAAACAAGTGGAGACCACACCACAGAGCCTTGTTACACAAGAGGACCCGGAAGATATTGTACAAAGATCTACCTCGTGACCAGTAAAATAAGAAATTGTTCTCTATAATTACGGCTCCGCTTTCATTGTCATCAAATTTCTCAATTTCCTGATTTCCTTCCAAAATGATTCCAACGACTATCATTATCTGCAACAAAAATACCTCACTAATTCATACTCAAGTGGCAAAACAGCACCTGACCTCATTTCATCCGGGACATGTGCTGCTTTTGACCATTAAATAGCAGCCTTCCAGCCGGCAGTGAGCAGCTGTATCGGTGGCAGCACTTCTATTTTAGCTGTGTGAATATGACTGTGTGTAAATCACAGCCATCGTATAATCTGCTCTATTCAGGCACAAAGGCGTGTGGTGGGAGATGATCTCTCCACATGTTGGCCCCAGTGAGAAGCAGAGTGTCAGAAAGATGAAAGAGACAATGAGCAGGGCAGGTCATTTCTAAAACCCTGCAGAAAAAAACCCCCCCAAAAACTTGACCTATAGGGCTGCACATTCAATATTCTAACATTTTCATCCAGATTTAAGCTTCCATGATTTATTAAACTTATTAAAATCAAAGCTCTGCATTTTAAGTGCTCGCGTTGGTATCAAATCTAGCCATCCCTGTTCACATGCATATAATCTAACCAATCAGAGGTGCTTCTCTCATGGGCACAATGACCGAATTATTTTTATGCTTCTGTTTGCAATAGCTGCATTGTTATTTAGAAATACTTGCAGCCATTTACATTTTCTAGAAGGTAAAGCAGTAGACCACCGGTCTGTGGATTATCCAGAGCAGCTGGGACACCGTTTCAGCTTAGAAATGTTGCTGTTAAATTTTTTAAATGTAATTTTTCAGCGCTGTGAGCGCCACAAATGGAAATCCATTTACCTCCATTGTACTGAATTGAAGGCAGAAAGACTCAAAATATGCGAGATAACAGATACCAGCAAGGGGTAAATGAGGATGTTTTTTGTAATATGGGTGCACTGATCCTTTAATTTAGTCAATTTTAGCTCTGTACAGCCCATAAGACAAGACTTGTATATTGTAATTACAGCAAGTTTCTAGGTAAATATGTCAAATTCAAAATGTTCAATAGTTCAATTGTGATACTCCTGATTAAGCAAATAATTGTGATCATCATTTTAGCCATAGTCTGAGCTAAAATACGACATAAAGCGTGTTTAAGAGTAGATAGGAAGGGCAGATAATTCCTTGAGCAAACACAAGAAAGAGGAAAAATAACAGGAACAAGCACAGCTATTCACAACAAAGTTAATCAGCCTTGCCTGAAAACAACTGAAGCTTCAGTGGATGTCTAATTGGATTAAACCAAAACAGAGGATGTGTTTTGTGTGCTGCTGTTGTGATGGCTTGACCTCTAATGGCAGTCCCTTTTTTTAATTTCTTCAGATCAGCAATCAGACTAAGACTAATGACTACTGGCATATCTGACACATGGTGGCCAGACAGTTTTCTAGAGAGTGACTTATAAGTTAAAAGTGGGGGAGAATTGGTCAAGGTCATTTCAGAGAGGCGAAGCAGCTCCAGCAGCGTAAAACTCGCACAAATCACAGACTGTCTGGCTTGCCGCTCTCTCCTCCAGGGGACATTTAACCCACTCCTCCGATGACCTTTGCAGGCAAGAAGTGCCGTCACTTCAGAGGTTTATGTGGCAACGTACCTGCCAGGACAGCTGATGACACATTTCAAACAGGACGTGCAAGCACCTTGGCGCTGTTGAGGAGAGTCAGGAGTAGAGGAGAGGGAGAACGGCTCACAGCTCCCTCAGGCTGATGCTAATCTCATCCATACCGTTACACAGGCCGTCTCCACTGTAACCTAGCAGGCCTGCTAAGCTTTAATCAACTCTTAGACACCGTTACAAATTATAAACACTGCAAGAGCAAAATATTGGTTATTGGTTTCCAATCCTAATCATGCTAGAAATGACTGGTGAAGGGAATTTATCGTACCTATTCGAGACTGAGTTGCAAAAATTCAGGAAAAACAAGGTGACAGGAAAAATGCTGTCTCTAAAGAATAAGGCAGACCCCCTCCTGAGCCAATCAGGGACAAATACATCTTTTGTTTTGAGTGCCAATTATAGTGCACCATCAGGCCAATCATTGAATTTTTGTAAACGCTGAGGCAAGATGCACAATGTTGCCATGTTGCGTGAAATTAACTGAGCAAATGGACAGAGACCGAGCCATGGTCCTGTTATCATGGGGTCATAACTAGTGCTGCCATGATTATTCTCTTCAAACTATTGTGTCTCTCATTCCACTATTTTTACAAACACATTACTGTCAAATTGACAGAGCTTGCACGACCTCTGCAGAAATGCCTCTATATTTACTGTGAGTGTTTCAGAATCAATTAAGTGTGTGTGTGGGATTCTGTGTGTGTGTTTGTAGGTCAGCGTTCTAAGCACTGCCTATCATCTGAGAGGCTGTGAGCCATCAATGACTAATGTGTCAGTCTGTCACAGTCAAGGACCTGCCATATGGTGCCAGTGCCCCCCCCCCCATTTAAACTAATGGGTGGGCTGGGAGAAACAGCACCGCTAACTAACCACACTTCCTAAGCCAAAGTGTCTGTAGTAGGGATGCAAATGTCAAGCAGTTTCCTTTATCAATCACTGGCCTTATTAGGAATTAATAATTGAGTAACCATAAGAGATTATGAAATAAAAAATGCATGCTTTACCTTGATGGAAAACAACTGACATGAGCTGTTTTTTGCACTACGAACTTAGTGAACGCAGCATTTGAGAGATTAACTGAACAAACATCAGTAAAACGATACGATGCATTGATAATGTAATCCCGACTGATCAAAACTCGTGATTAAGACTCATTAACAAAGCCAGTCTGTAGCCTACGTAAGTGCATCCTATGAGCTGGGCGATGTGCTGTGCCAATTAGAGCAGGCTCAGACTGCTGAGGGTGGCTCAGAGGCAGAGCAGAGCTGCGGCCACCTTTCCCAGGAAGCCCTCCAATTACCACCCAGCAGGTGCAGTGTCTGGTCGACTCAGGAGAACACATGACGCACACGAGGAACCTCATAGATCTCAAGCACTCTGTCTTTCTGGCAGTCTTGTGTCCCTGCCCCTCCCCTCTGTGCCTTTGTGACTTTTAATTAAATATTTTTCCTTCACCTCTTTTTATCTTCCTTCCTCAATTTGTTTCCTCTAAATTGAAAGTAATTCCAAAGATATCGACCAAGTGAAATCGGGGTAAAGGAGAGGCTTTTACTGTGCTGCGTTTCGGCGTCTCCTCTGAATGCGAGTCAGAGGCCGCTGATGTGACCTACCCTTGCCACCACATGGTGACTACTGTGCCAACCCTACTTGCATTCCTGCTGATGAGACGCTGGGCATGACAGTCCATCAGCGTCTCTCCGTGGTAGGAGCCACTGCAGTGCTCTTTTGTTTTCCCCACTTAAAATCTCCCCAAAGTCACTTTCAAAGCCTGTATTTAAAAATCAGCTGGTAAGGAGACGTGTCACGGGTCAAGCTGGCTACCGTAGTCATGCAGCGATCAGTGGCTGATTGGCTCACTGTTGCCTCGACACACATCGCAATCATCTACATTATGTAGCGGGAGCAAAGAGTGATGTCACTGTCTGGCTAATAGTGTTAGTTTCTGCAGCAGAGATGGAATAAATGTTTTCTGAGAAACATTTCGCAAGATGCATTTTGGCATTGAGAAAAAATTGGATTTTTTTTAATATTGAAGAACTGTGGCTCAGAATGATCATTTCTACTGTTTGAACACCTATCCTAGCAAGCTGTTAGTGTTATGGAGTTCAGGCCTCCCTTTTCTTAATTATTATGGCTTAAACAAATAGAACATCATGCTAATATGAACACAAACTTAATACTCAAAGCAAAGTGGAAGGGCTGCACATGTACTGCTGCATTTCTATTAAATAAAGCAGCTTCTCCTGAGATTCACAACCACAACATTTTTGGGGGTGAAACAGAGAATAACTTTCTTTAACTTTACGTTGAGGGTTTGTTTTATATACAGTTTTAGAGAAAGTGGACATCTCAATTAGTTGATTCTGGGGCTCGGTGACCAGGGGCCATTAAAAATGGCCGCTGGTCATATTACACATGCATCATGAATGAAATTATTTTCACAGAGTTTACATATTGTTGTCTCTCTAATGTGTTTTGTGAGATTGCATTTTTCAGCACTAGATTTGGTCTGTCACATTGTAAACATAGTACACTGATGCATGCTTAACTGGCAATGTACTGTATGTCCAAACCTCACTTTTACCGATCAATAAGAGGAAATTAAAAGAACATTTCTTAATAAACCCCCAGTTGTTGCACAGTTGGAACCAGCTTCAATTCAGAACCAATTTTTGCTATCAAACCCGACCGCTGTGTCTATCATTAGAGTTTATTTGAATATGATTTTTCGCCTCATGCCTTCTCCACACCTTCTAAAAAATTAGAAGTGGCACTGGAAGCCATGTCCAATGCACTCACCAGGACTTCCCTTGGCCAATGGAACTGCGACTCATGAAGCTGTTCCACTGACAGAGCCTTGGCCCGATTCGAACCTTGCAGAAGCAAGTGTGTCAGCCATGCAAAATGGAGAACAGATGTGGTATATGGGCAGAGTAATATAGTCTTACGCTGCCTCCACTGCACCTGATGATATGGAGCCAATAGGGGCATTTGTCAAATGCAATCAGGTGTGATGGAGGGAAGAGATAGAGCGGGGGGATAGAGAAAGAGGGAGGGAGCAGGGGGGCTGAACAGCTTGAGCCCTGCCAAACTCTCTTTGGAGCATCAGCTGTGGGGGGACAAAGACCAAAACATGTGCTCCCACCCCTCCATGAGGACAGCTCTGTTCTGAGAGGAGAATGAGAGTTACGACAAACCTAAAGCACACACGAGGCAATTTCCAAATCACACCGCTACGCAATTCCATGAGGATATTTAAACTGTGGATGATTTACAGTGCACGCTGAAATGTTAGACTCAAAAAAAAAAAAAGGTGCACCTCAAATGCACAAATTTTCTAAAATGCCATGAGGTCAGATTTTAATCAAAGGTAAGAGACACTCAGCTCTTCATTTCTGTGTGAACTATGGAGCCATCTCTATTCTGCTGCTCTTTTCTAAGCCTATAAAAAGGTCCACAAGGTCAGAATAAAGGCCAGTCCAGTCCCCTGAGAAGGGCACTTGAATGGAAAGTCTGAATGTGATTTACAGTTTGGCCACATGTGCAAGCTGCCAATGACTGGGCAGGCAGCCAGACAGAGTGGGAGAGTTGAGGAGAGCGTCTGTGAGGCTGCAGGTAGTAATGAGTGCCGGCCCCGTCTCAGGATTGTGAGCGCGAAAATTGTGTTTTTATATATACTGACACAATCATATTAACAACACAGAGCAATAATAAATGTCACAAGGTGTGCGAAGAAAGAGTGTTAGAGATCAGATCTACATCAAACGAGCTGCTGTGGGAGCTTTTGTTTGACTTTGGTAACAACATCAGCCTGAAGTTGCTGGAATTTTGATCCGTGTCAGTGACGTGTGTTCCACTTCTAAAAGCCCATTCATACTGACAAGTTCACCTCCTTTAAATGGAAGATTGCATCTCTTTTGCATGTGTTTCATCCTCAAAGCAGATGGCAATGTGGCAATTTAGTTAAATGATTCCTAATTAAAAAAGGAACACCATTGGTGGAGAATTTGCACGAAAACCAAATCTTTATTTATTATTTTTTTAAGTTTCACTTCGCAGAAGCAAAACATTAAACCAGTGTAAGGACATAATTCTGATATATGTGCCATTTTACTAATTCGAATCTGCTGCACCGCGGGATGGAGCTCATGCTGTGTAAATACCACTCACTCTCTAAAGCACATTAACCGCCATCATGTGTTTATCTGTATTCTTCTGTTGGAGCACTTATTGTCAAAAAGAAGAAAGACGATAGCCAAAGATAAAAGCAAAACGTTAGCATCACACACATGGTGATATGAATCAGACAAGAAGTCACGTAAAGTGTAACAGTATTTGTTATCGATACTGAACCTCTACATTTAACGCTCAGGAGATATAACACGGTATTGTGAATAGCCAATCACAGATATGTTGTATTAGGGTATATGGAAGTCCATAAGCAACAGGAGACTGCAGGACAGAAATGCCAAAGACATGTCTGAGGTAATTCAGAAGCAGAGTCTGCACTGCTCTCCCGAAATCATGACATTTTTTTAAACTCTCATATATCAATATCAGTACCTGTCTCAAAATCCAGTATTGTTCGGGCTCTACTCCAGTGCGTTATTCATGCCTGCATGCAGATATATTGAATCAAAGTACATTTTAAGATTATCACAAGGCTCAATACCACAGATCGTAATGCAGAAGCAGGTAAATAACACAATACGCTGTGCGGGTGCAGGTGGTCATCTCCAGGGCAGCATGTTCGGGCACGTCTGCTCAAACAGTGGCAGATGTGCAACACTCACTGGAATCACCTACACCAGCACACAGCTGTACCTGGGTTGGCTGGACGAAGACAAGCAAGGCACAGTGCCATGTTTGGACTATACATTGGAAGCAGCTATTCCCTTTAAATGACTGGTGTGCTGTACTCCTGAGGCTGAAAAAAAAAATGTCCTTGCACGCTTTACATGAACAAACTATGGCAAGAGAATGGTATATCCATATCAACACACAGTGACTACTTCTTTTTGTTTCATTTATTTCCATATTTTATCTGAAGATGGACTTCATCTATATCCCACATGCTAAAACACTGCATTCACTTTGTGATGCTGCTGCAGCGGGTGGCTAACCTCCGTGTTTTTGGAATAAATGACTTAAAACGGTGTGTGTCTTTTTGAATTTGTTTGCTCAGTGACGTTGGGTGTGCACTCCTCGTGCCTTTTAAGATGTGCTATGGTTTCAGCATGTCACTTCCATTCACATACCATTTCTGCATTACACAAGGTGTGAGCGAATGGGCACGGCACGAGCAGCTGGTCAAAATGACAATTACTTCCTGAGTCTGTTTTGTCAAGAAACGGCGAACTCAATTCAAATGCACGCACACACATCCTTGTATTTCTACGTCTCTCTGTTCAGAACGTCAAAAACAAATCAATCAAACTGATACATGTAGGGTGCACGCATGCATATTTTTTACTTCCTTGTAAGCTTACAAATATGTTCTATTCATATTTTAGCATACGGCCCCCAAACATCAATACTGAGAACAGGTTAATAAGAAAAACAGCTGTAATGACAGAGCAAATGAGCAGCTCCTCTTTCCTGTTAGTCTTACTTCTTTCATTGAAAGTTACTTTTACACATACTTATCCTCTCATTCACACACTGAGTTGGCAGCTGGAAGACTTGCTGCCAGATGATTCAATGCAATCAACCCGTCACTTGAGCATGATACCGCCTGTCCTACTTTGTGCTCACCTCCTATCAAATTCAAATCAAATCTAATTCAAAGCTGTTTCAAACGTAATTCTCTCTTTTCTCCCCACATGGTACCAGCAGCTAACACAAACCACTTGCACTGTGACATAGTTTGCTTGTTAAGGCTTAAAGATGTCCTTCCAAGTCTAACAAATCGCCTGCAAACTTTCTTGAGGGCGTGTGATTGTCCTCCATGCTACCACAAAGGAAATGAAAAAAAAAAAAAAGAAAACTACAGACAAGCTCACAAAAATGTTAAGTGACACTAATGTGGTCAAGCCGATTCAATGAATTTATGAAACACGATTTCTGCTGGGACAATACTCACACCAGTTGGTCCGGATGTCACTGAGAAGGAACATTAACATATTCCTGTCTATCATAAACACATCCGATACAGCTGGCTTCAGCTGAACCACTAGAGGGGGAAATAAGCTGTGATTTACCCCAGAAGAGTCAGGTATGCAATATATATGGAGAGGTTAATTTTTCAGATCAGAATTGAAATGTACAGTCAGTCTTGTAATGACACACACCTTTTCGGTCTACATAATTTTATATTAGTGGGTAATTCATCTTTAAAAGGGATGGCTGCGCCTTGGTGGCTTTTACAATGTGTGTTCAGCTGGAAGAGACTGATGCTGGGCTGGCGGTGGGCTTATCAAAAACAAGTTGAGGCAACCCTCCAGGAGGCAAGACAGAGAGGAGGATAAAATCCATGCTTCTGCTCAACTAACCATCAAACCTAATTACCTGTGGATAGGACTTATGGGCCACATGTTGGGTTCAAAGTTTCCCGATTCAGGAAGTGACCTGGGAGGGAGCTTTAGTTTATGTGTGTGCATATATGTGTGTGTGTGTGTGTGCGTGCGTGTGTGTGTATGAGCCTGGTCAATGTGTCCGTGACAAAAAGATTAGGCTGAGGGACGAGACTGGGTGCCAGATCTTGGCTCGGTGCCATTAGTTCAATCAAGCAGATATATTTAGCTTTTAGACAATTCGACCAGAACCCTGAGATACCACTTGAGAAAATAAGCCAAAGATTATTCATGGCATGGCAGCTAAGATAGGGATCTGTTGTCACTCTCTGGCATCGTATGCACGTCCACTCACTCGCTGCATTATTCCTTCCTGAGGGGTAAGCACAGTGTTTAGAGAGCGCGCACGCACACGCGCACACACACACACACACGTGCGCAAACAGGCTTAGAAATAGCAGTAAATCAAATGTAGAGGTCAGCGGAGCAAAGGAAAACATAATGACTGCCATGTAGACACACATGTATAAATTAGCCTAAACATAAAACACAACTACAAGATGAGTCACTCTAATCCCAATCACACCCTCACCCCGTGACCCAAAGTAAGTGCTTTGTGTTTTAACGACCAAAAAATAATGTCTCAAGTAATTACCGATCAGCTCTGTTCACTACTGAGAATCGCTGACGAGTGCCGCTGACAGTACTTTCAATTCAAGCTTTGAATCCTCTGTGTAATTTTAGATTCCACCAATTTAGATTTTCTGTATGATGCACACACACACACATATGCAGTGTTTTTTAATTGGAAGACATGGTTTAGTAAGGTTAAATAAAAATCTTATTGCTATTATCATCATTTCTCCATGGTGATTTTTTCCCCCCCATCGTATTTTACCATGTGTCTCATTTCCGCTGGTTTACCCATTTGACTCCAAGTGAGACGTTTGGGACACATTCAGGTATCTAAAAAACACAAAACTACAAAAGCTACAAAGCTACGGCTTGTGCTGATTCTGTAAAGAGATGAGCAGATTATTTTGCCTCAAATGAAGGTGACAAGTAACATGAATCTTAGCATTATGCTGTCAAACCTATTTGTTCATTTAAGAAAGCGCCTCTGTAAGTTGCTGACTGTCACACAGTGGCTTCAAGCAAAAATGAGCTTTTGTTAATATCAGGTGGTGACACATGCTCCCTTCAATCATCACAGAAAGCCTTTAGAAGTAAATAGCGAAAGACCTGTTATTTCACTGGGTCTGGAAACAGTTCAGAAAAGACCAAAATTCAGCCAGATGTTGATTCTGATACTCATATTATTTTAAAGAATGTGTCGCCTGATACACATAATGACAAACTGCAAATAAAAATGTGTATCACATTTTGCTGCATGGTTTAGCGAGGCATTCCAAATGTGTATTAAATTTAATGCAGCTTAATCAGCGGTTGCTGTAGTTAAAATTAAAATCCATGTCGCACATCATATGTCTAACTGACACCTAAATTTACAATTACATCCAGCTATCCCTGGTCTGCAAATATGCCACTGGGAGCGCAGACGTCCACCGTAATGACTGGGTGGTTTTGGGGATGTTGACCCTATTGCTATTGGCAATATTTGCATCACGGATGGAGTCTCTCAGACAGGTCTCCTGGCCTTGCAAGTCCAAAAGAAAACCTGTCCCACAAGTTTGAACTACATGTCTTGAACTGCACTGCATCATGTTTAAGCCACCTTCCGTCTCTTTGGTTGTTTCCAGTGCTTGCGAAACAAATGAGTGCTTTGATTAGCTCTATTAACTAAACACACATGCAAATAGGTGGATAAGTGGACTCATTTTAAACTCTAACCAATAATGTCAGGCACATAGTCAGTAGTCAATTTACATCTGAGTAATTGTTCTTTGCAATGCTGTGTAAACAGTGTTCAGTACGTAGTTTCTAGGCCTTCCCCTCTCTGAAGTAGATGAGGACAGAGTCGCTTCACCGTATACGTGTTGCCATTATAAATGAACAAACTGACACTCACGGTGAGTATTCTGTCATGCACTGACTTCTGTCCCAACAAAGGCATAGACGAGGAGCTCCAGACACAGCTGTACATGATGATACAACACAATTCGTAGAGGCTTTAAAAAGCTATTTTACAGAGTTCACAGTCATGTTAGCAATGTGGCTCTGTGCACGGCTACTTCATTTGGTCCACCACTCTGGTCTAGACATCTCAATAACATGGGATACCATGCAATTAATTTCGTTAATTATTTTACAATGCAATTAAGTATGGGTTAAATATCTTTGCAACCAATGAACGGACTGCGACAAAATTTGGCACAGACAGTTCCCAGATGATAAGACTAAGACTCATGAGCGGACATTTAAATCCACATTTCGTCCACAAGCAGCGTGTTAGCACTGTGGACATGTTAGCATGTTGACATTAGCATTTAATTCAAAGCGCTGTTGTTCCTAGAGTAAGCCACACAGGGCTGCTAGCATGGTTGTTGACTCTTCGTCTTGATTTAACAATACCGAATAAAAGCTGTCAAAATGTGCACATGAAATAGAGAGAGAAGAAGAAAAACATGTTTTGAACAAAGGAGCCGTATGAGACGTTAGAACAGGTTAGAGACAAATGTGGAACCACTGCATTCACATCTTTTGCTGAAACTACATTTTTCACTGCAATTACCCCATTTTGTTTGGCCTACTTACTCTGCCCCGGCAAAATATCACTGGATATAATGAGTCTGTCACTAACAATGTTGGATTTTACACTTGTATCGAAATGAAACCTAACAAGCAATTCCTAACAACTATATCATTTAAGATGGTGGATGACTTCAGGCCTTAAATCGAGATAATCTAACACTTGTAACAGACCTGAGGAAATCCAGACACACACAGACACACAGGAGTGAGCAGTAAGTGTTTCAAATAAGAGAAACCTTTGAGACTTCATTAGCCCTTCACATCAGACGCCAGCACATTGTGTACATTTCCATGTAAGAACACGCACCCTGTGATTTCAAGAAGACGATGCGTGGGAGGCACTCATGGCATGAGCAGGAGCTGCCTGTGGACCTGGTAACGCTACGCTAGGTGGCTGAAGAAGCACAGGCAATGGGCTACTTGAAGTCATTTCAACACCTGCACTGAATTCCCATTGTGCTATATAACAAAAGACAGTGTACCTGTCAGTGTGGTCAATCACAGCAAACGCTGATGGCAAAGTATGCTTCCCTCGCTCTCATTTAATGGATCTGGCTATTTTCAAAGTTCCACTTCACAAAAGGCAGGTATATTAAAAGGATACTATCAAATCTGATTGCTGCTGTACAGGCCGCCATGGAGGGAACCCACACTGAAACCAACATTCAGCAGTATATCTTTTTCTTTTTATATGTTTATCTGGGCTGAGAGTTGATAAGTCAGTTTTGGGGGGGTTTTTAACTGCTTTTCTGAAGATACATTTATGGATTCATTTTGCAAAATCCGATGGTGGAGTCTGCAAACTCTGTCAACACTTGGGGGAAAAAAAAGTATAAAGGAATATTGGATTTTCTGTTTACTACATACCTCTAAAATGTGAATAAAGCATCAGACTTGCAGTTTAAACTCAAACATTCGATTGGCGTTGCCGTGCTGAAGGACCACACAAACACCTTTAGTGAATGTCTCAGGATCCATAAAACTGTGTGTCTCAGCTCAGATGTACGGCAATGTATCGTCATCGTTTGAGCTGCACTGTGTCAACTGCCTGTTCGCCAGGTGGTGCTGAGTCATGGTTCACGCTCACCGGTTTCCTGGAGCTCTACAGTCGGGGGATGTGGAGCACTGACAACCCTCTGTTAAGATCAGATGAGGACGAACAGGGTCATTTGGATTGAAAGGCAGTTTTGCATCCTCTTTAAAAGCCTATCACATGAGAGCTGAATTTTGACACCATCATTTTGTTTCTCATTTGGCTGTGACATGCAGGGGCACAAGGTCTGTCACTCAGAGGCCGGAATCGGCTTCTGTGGACCTCAACTCAAATATGCCTGTCTCTGCTACTCTTAAAACATCCACTTGAGCCACAGCACGGAAATGCATTCTATCCACCCATCCGAAAATAGGAACTTAACGGCCTTTGTTAGTTTTAAAGTGGTAAAGAAGCTACTTAACTCTATCACTCCCAGCTCACTGTTTAAGTGAGGCTTGCACACAAAGCAGATGGTTTATCTTGCTGTAGCTGGATTACGGTTGTGTGCAGGATTCACACCAAACATTTCTTCACGTGTCATTTTTGATTTGAGAAAGAAAATGTGCAGAGAGATGTTGAGAGGCTCATGAATGGAATATATGCGAGTCAACATCACATAAACTTAAAAGGAAAGCATAAACAAACACTATGTACCATAACTGCTAGGTCAAAGTGACACTGTGGCAGTATATATTCAGGTAGCATGTGTGACCACACTGAACAATGAACAAATTAGCTTATTTAACAGCTTCCTGTGGTGTTTTAGACCTCTAGTAGCACCATGGAGCTGTTTTTCTGCGAGTGGGTTTCTGTTCTGTTTGTCTCGCACGTGTGTGTGTGTGTGTGTGTGTGTGCATGCAGGTGACACAATACACAGCAGTGTGCCCGCAAAGACAGAGAAGAAGAAGACTGCAAGCGAATAAACATGGATGTGAACAATGCTGGATTTAAAGTGCTAGTTTTAGTTGAAAATAATCGGCTTTGCAGATGTTTCATGAGGAAGGAAATACACTCGACATGTTCATTAGACCTCACGGATACACACGATGTGATCTGGTGAGTAAAACTGAACGTGAACATAACTTCTGTATGTTTACAAGAAAACTCCACAGGACCCCTTTAATTTCATGCTCTCGCATCATTTTAGAATTATCTTCATAATTTGAGCCAATTTCGAGCGCAGCAGACACAAATCCACTGCAACAAAACATGCTAAGATGCTGTTTTCTCAGAGCATTCCTCGGACCTCCCTTGAATTATTGTTGTGCCAGGCTCCCACCCCTCCAGCCCTTTATTCCGTGCCAATCTTCAGCACATACATGCAGCATATATCAATACATATTTCCCATCCATCTGGGAAATAAACCTGCCTTTGAATCTCGATTCTTACGGACGTTTTCTCCCACATGGGATTCCCTGAGGACTAAATTGCAGTTAGCAAGGCTGAGGTGGAGGCGTGGAGGTGGAGGCGTCCACCTCCACACCAGTCTGATGGTGAGACTGCTGCAAATTACTCATGACACTTCCTCTGATGACATTTTTCAACCTCTTCCCAGTTGAATGGCATCTCCACCCCCACCCTCTACCATCCATCCACCACCACCAACACCCTACCCCAACACACACATTAATTCCCCCTTCTATTCATGTCACAATAGCACAGCAGAGATTGCTGCCTCCTGCCTTCACCTGATTGACCCTTTGAGCAGGTGCTGGATCTGATCCAATCACAGTCAATCTTCTTTAAACATTTCATTCTTTAAGCAGAACAGGGGCTCAAAATTCCATCATTCAATGACCCGATCAGTCGCCGATAACACAATCAAGCCAATCCCGGCTTATCCCGAGGGAGCCATTTCAGGAGGGGCAGCTGGGAGATGAGACGACAGACCTACAGAAAGGTGTCAATCTCCCCTGATCCACAGCTCTCTTTGTGAAAGGCCTATACTGCACAGCATCTAGTTGTCGGAGGACACTGTCTGGTAGGTATTTCTAAGGATCAGCAATAGTCAAAAATCTATTTAATCTTTTGTTAAAGGTCTGATCCTTTAAGAAAAAAAAAAAAATCAGTAATCTGCAGTAAAGACACACATACGCACACGCTTGCTTTCTCAGACAAAGACAGGCACACGCACACAAAAAAATGATGTGAATAATGCAGCTCAATTCTTCAGCGGCCATTTAAAAGCTACTCTATTGGAAATGTTGCTGGGCCACTGGGCAAATAAAGGTCAAGGGGGATATGAAATAGTTTGTCTAACTGGCCCTTTCCCCCTGTGCACCGCAGTCGTATCCACATTCATAGGCAATTCATTTATATTGCTCTGCCCTTCTCACTGCTAGTCTCAGTCACTAACTACAAGTGACTGCAATGAGATTGAAGCCTCTGGCTAAATCTCCACTGCAAGGCACATGCTCCATCATTGCTGCTCTGATCACTCCTTATAATCACTGGAACCAGACTATATCCTCAACTGATTGGGTGAGTCGCAGCAGAGAGGAAACAATCACAGAATGTCAGCGATGATGGACACCCAAACGTTGGAGTAGCTGTGGTCACTGTGAGCTACCATGTAAATGGCATGCAAATGTGCACCTGCACTAGCTGAGGAAGTGGAATGAGGGACTGTGGCCTTTTGATTAGCTTCTTTTCGCTCATATAAAGTGTATTTTTTCTGCATTAATCACCCTTGTTTGCCAATTCAGCCATTGGACACGAAGCAGTAATGTATTTGGGTTTGGCTGTCTTCAGAGCTGCCATCGCTTCAACAGAAGTCCAAACTGCATTTAATGTGCACCTTTCACGGTTTCCACTTTAAGCCCTGTGTATGTGTTGTCACTGTAAGAGCTTAATTGCGCTGTCATCCCAGGTAGAATTTAATTCTGCAATCAAAAAGATAACATGAGAACGATGATATCAACGTCACATCAATGATTATTGATGGTTTGTAATCTCAGCACTGTGATTTAGATGTACTTTGTAAGGGCTGATACTAAAAGTAGCTCAAGTTCAAGAAACGATGCATCTTTCTGCATTAAAATAATGCAAAAAGGCACATTCCTGAGAGGCACACCGCATCATTTCACTGATACAGTCGAGTCTCTAAAAGTATTAAAAGAAACAGATTTTACAATAATATATCCCACAGATTTTTTTAATTGTCATTAAGGCTGTTTTTTTTTTAAATTTCTTTTTAACATGAAATTACTAAAAACCTCCAGTGTTGTTAAGGGCCTGAACAATGCGAAATGCCTTCATACAGACTTTACAGACGGTCACACAGTTATTTTTCCTGCCATTTACAAAATCTAAGGGCACAGAAAATGTCAGCTGTGGTATTAGATTACCAAAGCCCCGGAAAGAATTTCATGCATTAACCAAGGAATCTTTTTCTGACGCCGTTATAATTTCCTCTCATCTGCTTCCTCTCAGAGAAAGTATGAGAGGAAGTATGCAGACGTCTGCCTGGCCAGAGGTGAAACACAATGGGGACAGCATGCTGCTGCTGTAGGCTGCTCTCGTCTCTGTGTTGTGACACGATCTTTGCGTCATCTCACTCTTGTCCAGCTTTCCACTGTCCTCCAACAGGTGCTCTGTTTTTTCTTTCGTTTTTTTTTTTTTTTTTTAACTTTAAGACCGTTGCCTCTTCTTAGGACTCAAGGCTCTGCTTTGCTTGTCTGACCAGTGACCCTTGTGTGTCTACCTTTATCCCTCCTGAGCCCAGTGGCAGTGAACTGGTTAAGCTCCTCCTCCTCCTCCTCCTCCCATTCAGCTCCACCTCCAGGATCTGGCTCTAGACCAGTGGAGCATGAGAACCAGGACAGCCTGGACATAAAGGGACGATTGTGGCAGCCCAGTGACATGGAAGCAAGTAGCTCTGATTAAACTAAAAGTCAGCTTCAGGCTTGCACAGCGAAGCCCAGCCAATGGACAGAAGTGCAGACACTGAGTCAGTGAGCAGGAGTTGTTTCAGCTGAGCCAAATAAGGGCACTATGAGATGCACTCAAAGCCGATTACAATAAACCAATGAGGAAGCATTAGCCACCCCGGCTAATTATGCCTTTAACTGCGGGGAGAGCTCTTTTCATGCCTGGGCAGGGCTCTGCTGGTACGTCACATCCAAATTTATAAGGTGTCATCACACCATCTCCCATCTTTAATCAAGTGCTTGCCTCAGTGGAACATTTTGGGATGGTGGGTGTTTTGTAAACAGGTGTCTGATTTATTGGACAGTAAGAGGGCACTGTATGCCAGCATGCAAAAAAAAACGAAAAAACAACAAAGCATGGAACACAGTCCGTATTTCCACAAAGCACTGGTGAGGCCTGCTGAAAATAAGTCATTTTACCTTATCAAATCGTTAACTTTCATGCAAACTGTGTTATTTAAGTCTCTTTTTGCAGGCGTGTCGATCCTCTGACTCATCCAAAAGTTAAAGTTTGCAAGATACTGAATCCCTACAAGCACATCTGCTGTTCTTTAGCTGCCCCTGACCTTTGGCCTCAGAGCAGGCACAGTCTCTAAAGGAGTCAAGATTTCTAAAGATTTTATGCATAATGATATCATAAGATCTTTTCAGTGCTGTCACCTCTGTAGGCTGATATTTGGGAGTGTTTCTGCTTATTATGCAAACCACACACGAAAGTAAAGAGAGGAAGGTAAATGCTTCGGAATTACTTATGAATGACTGTGCCTGCTATAAACATGAACACATTATAAGATAAAAATGGCAACAAAATGTCAGCTGGAAAGGCCTACACGTGAGGAAAAAAAACTACAATGTGATCTCTATACATCGCCTTTTCTTACAAGGTCTAAGTCTGCACAGTAGCACAAACAGCACACTGGTTCATTTGACTTTATTGCGAGACAGAAACAGCAGCAGCCTCCAGTTAAGAGTCCTTGAATGTAAAGGGAGGGCCAGCAGTGTTTATAAGATTGTCTCATCTGGGCTTGCAGGGCTAAGGTGCAGTGTGTTGCCTGAGGGAAAAAAAATGGAGGGCAGGATGTGGCTACTATTAGGCAGGTAATGGGATCCATCTGAGATGCATTAGAATCAGGCAAACAGAACCACACTTCAGTTCTCTTCAAATGACTGTCACAATCACTTCAAATGCATACTGTAGGCGACCAAAATAAAAAAAGAGAGAGGGATCTGGCTGTGGAGGAGCTCCTCTGAAGTTGTGCCAAGTTCGGGCATGTGCTCTTTCCTAATGGTGACGGCTGGGAGAGTGGCATTGAGACTGATGTGCATGAGAGCTGTCAGCCTCTCCCCATAACAAATGCCACCTCTCCCCTTGACAGAATGGAGACAGAAGTGAGGGACCGAGGTGGGAGGGAGGGGAGGTGTGGAGGTTACAGACAGAACCTGTGACCCAATTGTGGCCACACCAGCTGTTTCCCCTCCACTGCCTCCCAACCACCACCATCTCTGTAGACCACATCCTGCTAATTGGCCTACGCTGCCTTGCACACACTCACACACACACACACACACACACAAATACAGTGCTTACTAAATAATATCAGTGAAATGGCTTGTTCCCAGTGAGGATAAACATTTGCCGGTGCCTTAAGCTATAGCTGCGTGATGATTGATAAGTCCTTCAAAATGTACTTCCCACAAATACAGAGGACTGACTGCCCTGTGACCGTGATGGCTACATGCACATAGGCAGGCAGATAGACAGAAAGACAGGGTGATGACTGACAGACAGACTGACACACATACTGCCACCAAGATTCTATGGAGGGGAAACTGAATTAATTGGCTTTCCCTTCTGTGGATAAGTCCTCAGAGTTGTGTGTATGTGGAGATAATGGTAGGTTGCAGTGACAGGCAGGTTATTTAATAAATCCTGGGATGTGTAAGGCAGAAAGGAAGAACACACACAAAACAGAGAGAGAATACCTCTTTTTGCTCTGTATCTTGTCTGCCATAGCCCACAATATCTGCTCTGATTTCCTTTTTGCCGAAGACACTCAAACCTGCTCATAAACACACGCACGCAACCACACACGCAACCACACACCCCTAATCATGCACCCACATAAATACACTTAATCGCTGACACACTCACGCATGGCAAGAGCAGTACTGCAGACACATCCAAGCATGCACAAGTAGGCTATAAAGGCACACACAGAAACATGCACAAGATCTTGCTCAATCAGTCTGATTTGTTTGTTTCCTCCTAAGCATTTGAGGATTCCTCAAGGAGGAAAAAACTTTGTATAATCAAGTCAATTATGTCATTCAATCAAGTCGAAAATCATTTCGAGCCCTTTCTCAGATCCATTGATTGCAAAGTCGTGCTGAATATTTGCTTGCCGTGTTCTATTGTGCAAATAAGTCATCTTTATTTGGAACGGCAGACCAGGCCATGGTGAGGTCTTCAATGCCACTTCCACAGAGAAAGAGCAAAACAAAGTCCTTCACCTTGCTCGTTTCCAGTCACGAAAATAAGACTGGGCTTTACGGCGAAAGGCTGGTTGCATATTGTCTCTGCAAAAAAATAACAGTTTTTATTACTCTGTAACAGCTCTTTTGTCTCCTTCAGGACATGCTACATTATGTGCCCATGGAAAATCCATCCTCAGTGAAATTGTTTAAACTCAAGGTCAAGTGCTGATGTTACAGGGACTGTATCAACTGAAGGTGACCTTGACTGATGCGGAATATGACATGAGGGAAATGGATCTCCACTCAGTGTGGGGAAATTATCTGTGAAATGCTGCCACTGTATCAAAGCCTGTTTGTGTGTGCACGCACCCGAGCGTGTGCGCACACACACTTGAGAGTGTGTCTGTCTGTGCGCGTGGGGTACGCGTGTCCTTGTATGATAGGTTGTGCATATATGCCTCACTCAGCTGGGGGTGCTGGTCATAAGGACAGCTTGCAGAAAGTGCTGCAGCAGACAGGAACAAGCAGCTGAATATGAGCCTCTGCTGGATGAACTGGATGTGTTTTTTTCGTTCAGACCACACTGGAATAGTCACAATATCAAAACCCTAACTGTGATTCCCTTCATGTTACAGCTATATTTGTTTCTGATGCCGCGCTACCGCAGATAAGAGAAACACATACTTGGCTTTTGTTTTTTGCTGAGGGGTTTTTGCTTGTTTGCTCTGTAAGCAAAATGCATGTTGTTGAACAGGCATGTTGGGCTGTGTGACTGCCATATCTTCGGTTGTTTGCTTGTCACAATAGAGATTTATTTGTCTTACTGTCAGGACAGGAGCCACACTGGAGCCCTTGGCTTCTTTTAAAGCTCAAATTTTGGATAGCTGTAAAGATTGGGGGGGGACTGTATGCTGAGTGTGGTCTTTAATGAATCAAATGGTCAAATTAACACCTTTCATGTCATCTTAATGATGATAACTGCAGCATGCAATGGAATCTAATGAAACCTTAGTTTCACTGTGCAGGGTAATAACGAAAAAGTCTTACCTTCCCAAACTGTTCAAAATACTGCTTCACATCTTCCACTACTGTATTGGCTGACAAGCCACCCACAAATATTTTCTTTGTTCTTGTGACCATCTGGAAAGAAAAGGGCGAGAGGAGAAGATTAGTGATGAGGCTTCAAATGCAATGCACGACACCTTTAATGAGGCTTCAAACACACTGAGTGAGCAGCACCTGTGATGGGGAGGATAGAAAGGAGAGAGGACACATTGTTGCTAAACAGAAATAAACAGATTCACACAATTAGGTTTCAGAAACGCTTTACTTTAACTTTAGTATTATAGCAAGGTCACCAATGCTGATGGTTTTGGCAGGAAGAAAATACTCTTGGCTAAGAGAAGGCACACTGTGAATTTCCCTCACAACGACATTTTAAATTCAATCTCTAATCAAAACAGACTGTCACAGAATTAAAGACCTCCATTTCATCCATAAAAGTTTCTGTTTATCTTTGCAAAACTTAAAAAGAAACAACAGCAATAATTTATGGACTTTCAAAAAACAATTAATGAGTGCTGGAAGATGGAATCAGAGTGCATTAAAGCCTCATTTAGTTTCAAACAGCAAGAATATTAAGGATTATTACCCACAGCGTCAAATAGGGCACGAACATCTGCTGCAGAGAGTACATGCTAAATTTAGGAGGGCAATTTCTCAGGGAACTACAGTAACAATTCAACACCAGTGCCAGTGCAAAATCTGTGAGGGACCATGTCTTTTTCGCACACGATTAAAAATGAACCCGGGAACTTGTGGACTTAAGCTAAACTCAGACCTCAGAAACATCTTGGCAGCACAGGTGTCGATTTTCCTCCCTGGAACACGACACTGAACACTCGACTTGTACATAAGACTTGATTTGAGATGAAGTAAATGTTACTGAAAAGGTACTGTATCTCTTCTTTAAGGTCACAGTGGAGATGTAAGGGAACATTACACAGATGCTCAAGCACTTTGTGTCTTTATGACACCCGTGCTGTCATTACGTTTAGAGCTTCGGCCTGATCGGACTTTGCTGCGAGAGGCTACTTGAACGCTGTGGAGAGCCTGTTTCAGCCAACCTCTGGTAATAGACACACAAAGGTGACGGCGCCGCAAGTCATTTAGCATGTTTGACGTGGACGTAAGGCGTCCAAGCCTGAGGCAATATCGATGCAGTTTGAGTGTGATCCACTACTCTTTGTCTAGGTACTGAGAAACAGTAAGAGGTTGGATGGCTAAAGCTCTTAACTAGCACAATACTAGGTTCGATTATTGTGATCCAGGAACTATGTTTCCCCCATATATAATCCTTACCGTCTCCTGTAAAGTGCAACATTTACGCTACAGATTGAGAATTTACTGATATGATGTGGCGTATAATGATTTTTGATGCATTGCTCTGTAATCTTACTGGCAAACAAAAAAGCAGAGCCGAAAAGGCAGCGGGAGAAAGTCAGAGCCCTGATCTCCCTCGGCTCGCCGGAATCAAACAAAAATAAACGATGGGGGCAGGATAAACATGCTCAAGAGATGCACGGCAAACCATCAAGAAGGTTGAAAGAGTCTACCTTGATCAAAATGCTGACCGAAACACTTTCGATTTATGAAAGAGGCTTAACACGGAGGGGAAAAAAAGCAACATTCAGCTCGAGCTGAAGTAACCATCTGTCAAGTGTTTTCCAGGTGCACAGTCTCACAGGCACACAGCCTGCACATATGCACACAGCCTCCCACACATGAGCCCTCTCTTATTACAGCTTTTTTGCTTCTGTGATTTTTCATGTTTTTCTTATTATATTGTTTTACCACAAAAATTCAATTAAGCCATCTTTTGTAAAAAAGAAAAAAAAAGAGCTTTCATGAATAAAAAAAAAAAAAAAAAAAAAACATAATACATTTCAATGGTTTACATTTATTCTCTATTATACCTCCAGCTTAAAAGTCAAAATGAGGAAAGAGCTCTGCGCACAGCATGTACTTCAGGGCTGGAGGTTCTGGCAGCTGCAACAATAATACTTGATCGGAAAAAAGTAACCACAAGGGTTTGTGGGAGAGGCCACACACTCGACGCGCAAAAATCTGATCAAGGATGTTTCATTACGCTGACGAGAGCAACACATTTCACTCAGCGCTTCTTCAGGCTCGTGAAAATGTGCAGCGGGCCAAAGGCTTCTGGTAAATATGCAACCACAGTTCATGTAGTAATTGGCAATACACTCGACCATCTCAGACAATCAATACAGGTGCAAATGTCACTACAAACAATATACAAAAATACCACAGAGCCACACACACTGGAAATAATTTAAAGGTGTTAAATATACATGTCAGGTTCAAGTCCTCCAAATGTTTTCGACACACTAACGTGGCTTTTGGGGGTGACAAGTTCAGGCCAACACTTGAGCCCGGAGTAAAACATGAAAGATGAAAAGGTACTTTTCAGCAACAAAGAGAGACAATTTCACAAGATATGGAGCTCAATTTACAAAGAGTGGAGAGGCAGAATCACGCTGCATCAATTCATTTTAAGGACCCCTGTGTTTCCTCTTCATTTGGTCATATGTCACGTGCACGTTGTTCATGTTCATGTTAGCAAATGCTCACAAGGCAATATGATGTTACATGCTCAGTGTTATACATGCTAACATGCATGTTAGCCTCAAGGAGTTAACATGCAATGTTGCCATGCTAGTTTTTTGTGCTTCCCTGCAGGCGGTGAGGATCTAAGAATCACTAAGTTGTCCCCATTTTTCCTTCATCCAACAGTTCTACTTCCTGCCGCATAATGAGCCAATCCCTCACTGAAGATTACGGCGATACTGTCGTTCTTTCTTTCTTACTTTGCCATGCCTGACCACTACTGGTGGACATCCAAAACGTCAGCTGGCCAGGTTAGGGTTACACACTGGCGACGACCCAGCAGCAGCATCATCCTCTACCCCCTCCTCCTCCTCCTTCTCCTCCTCCTCCTCCTCCTCCTCCAAACATCATGCCTCAGGCCTCAGAGGTTATCAGCCTTGGATGCTGCCGCCGGCAACCCCAAGCCAGACAGCTGCTGATAAACTGGCTGTGCGAGTATTTATCAACATCACTCACTTTTATCATTGCCAATCTAGGTAAAAAAATAAATAAATAAATGAACAAGTTCATCTCTGCTTGCCTCTCTACATCAGCTGTTTGTCGTGCTTCCCTTCTGGGCCACCCATTCCCCGCTCATTTTTCGGCCTTGTTCCATCAGGCTGCAACCAGTCAAGTTTCAGCCTTGTCTTTATACCCTGACATGTCCGCCCAATAGCTGATGGGATTGCTTGAGTCCTGGTACAACACAATTACTTTCTCTATTTTTCTCTCCATGGTGACAACAGGCATTAAGCCTCAAAGCTTTATATTGTGCCCCTGCGTGCCGATGGCTGAACCATTTGGTGCTACCATAGTTTGAGACAGTACTGAAGGAGAAAAAGGTTATTAATGATCTCTTTTTTTTTTTTTGGATGTTTGATGCATTTTTACTGACACAAAACCCTGTAGCAGTTGTTTCCTGACTACTTTAAGACTGGCTGTTATTTTCTGTTTTTTTTTTTCTATGTAGTGCAATAACAACAAGCTGACTGGATGAAATTACTTTGGAACTGCATTTAATTTGACACAGATCATTTTACATTTTACCGAATGCATTTCCTTTTTAACCAAACCACACACTACGCTACAATAACCACTAGGGAACAGAAAATTCCCTTCACTGCATTTACAGCAGCATTAGTTCTGATCATTTGGGTCCGGCTGGTGTAGTATTTTAAAAGTCTTCTTTCGACAACGTTTCCGTTCAAGCTGACAGATTTAAAAATGGACCACTCTTCAACCCAGTTTTTCCTTTAACCCAATTTTTCAAACATTCAGTTATTTTCGCACGTCCCTAAGAGACAGTAAGGAGAGCTATGAGTGTGCACGGCAGAGCGCGCGTGTGCTTACGCATGAGCGTGTTTCTAATTTCTTGAGTGCGTGAGGCTGTGCGTGCGAGGGGCTGCAACAATTACTGCCCTAGTGCATTACCATGGTAATAGAAGGCATGCCGCAGATACATACAGAGAGGCGGACAAAAATGTAAAAAGCTTCTAGTGCACTCTTATTGACACCTGTTAGCAGTTTTTAACAATGACAGACAGAACAAAATGACAGACCATATACCTCTCAAAATAGCATGACCTCATCTATGAGGTCAACAAGAAAAAGCTGAAGAAGCTATCCCGTCATGCCTGTCACTTACGCACTGAACGCTAGCTCGAACCCTTTTTTTAACATCTCCAGAAGTCAGAATAATGCCTGCACTGACTCTTTTTTTGCAGTAATAGCTGTCTTGAATTGTCTTTAATAAAAGCAGAAGTCAAACTGACAACATCCATATTTTTAAGAGCTTAAACTCTGCATTTGGATAGTAGCTTTAGTGCATCACAGCCTGTTAGTAAAGTGAACATTCAAGGCCCAAAGTAGCTGTTCCTTCAACTTGAAATCACTAGCGAATGCTGCTACATAGTCCACACTGTAGGGCTGGCGGTGGTGCTTTAACTATGTGTAAAGAGCGTCAGTTATTGTCAGTCCACATGAATTCAGGTCATGTAAACACCATCCGGAGAGTGCTTAAAACAGACTACTTTGCCCATACACCTCAACAACAATTTCCTACTGCTAGCCTGCAGCATACACTCAGAGTGAGACGCTCGCAGCACACATCACAGCGAGTAGACAGGAATGATGTGGAGGCTAGCATAGTGGGAGCACAATCCTGACACCTAGTAAATCCCTGAGCTATTCAAATTATTCATATCCATCACAAAAAAAGTCATACATGCATATTGCATGGAAACCCCTCTTTTCATGACTTGGACAAAAGTAAGATTTACTCTCTCTGTTCTTACACCCTGCAGTGCTTTGTGGTGTGGCAAAAAGGACCTGAGAATGGCTTTATGTGTGCCTGAGTGGGACACCACAGTGCAGTCATTGGACCTGACATGTCGCAGCCTCATTAAGGTGTTAAGTTTGAGCTGCCGTATGTGCAGTCTGATTCTTATGCTGAATATTCAGGATTTTTCCTTGATTGATTTCAGGGTGAAGCAATCTGCCTAATCATTTGGTATGGCCTGCGGGGGGGGGGGGGCAAGTGTTTCCAAGTGGAACACCAGAACCTGCATGAGTCAACCAGTCTGCTGCAAAGTATTGGTAATAGCCAAGCAGTGACAAAGATTTGACCTTGACTGTAATGTAAACGACCAGGACACAAGAGTCTTTTCATCCGTAAACTTCAAGTTTCCAAGTAACTTTAGGGGTGACATTTTTGGCAAAGCTACACACTGACAGTTTGGCTACTTTCATGCACCTCTCTGACTCACAAAGGACCAGAAAGAACTTGGGACATATCTTTTTAGGCCATGCCAGGCAGGTAATTATCAAAGCCACTTAAGACCAGGCTGTTTCACTTTGATGACTCTGATCTATTGTCTCATTTGTGTGTGTGAATGCTTGTGTGTGTGTGTGTGTGTGTGTGTGTGTGTGTGTGTGTACTGTCTTCCCCCTTTCCTCACTAAGTGTAAACAATGCACCTCATTGCAAATCCTTTATAATATTGTGCTCCTGGTTTAAGTATGTGCTATAAAAGCGGGGGCAGCCGTGAGTGCTGAGGAAGTTGAAAAAGATAAGCCCGTAGCTAATATTGCAGCACACAATATTATTATTATTTGAGGAAATTTTAGTACTTCTACCTGTGGCAGCAAACACAATTCAAAGAGCCTCTGTGTTGCGCCTACAAAAAGCTATTAGTGTTTTGAACATGCGTGCAGAACTGAGACTGCAAAGACAAAGCGTGAATGTTATTAACTCCCCAAGTAGGATATGAGAGGAAATGAATATAGTGTGAAACAATATAAAAAAATAGAGAAGCAGGCACAAGGTAAGAAAAAAAAAAAAGTGTAACATTTATGCAAATCCGGAAATTTTACACAGACACTCTGATGCTCCAAGTACGTTGTCTTTTAAATTCCAACCAGAAAGGCATGGCAGTGATAGACGGAGACATTTAATGGTTTTAGTGGAAGGTTGTGAGCTGAAAACTGACAAAAAACGTTCATTCTTCGATTACAGATCACCGTCTTCACCTTTCTCTGTGCCGTCGCTTTCTAACATGAAACTTGCACGTCCTTCAGCTCTTCAGTCAGGATTCTATTTTAAATGAAAGCTTTTTTTCCCCCACACATTAAAATTGTCAATATTAAATTCAAAGAAATCCCAAAACATTCATCTAATAAATGAATTACTGCTTCCAAATATTTTAACATTTAGAGGGATATTTACTAAGCCTGTTGCAAATTACCGTCAGGGGAGCAAAATTTAGCATCTCCTTAATTATTAAATTTAGCAGGGTATTTACTAAGACTGCAGATGTCAGTGAGCCCAGCCTCAGTTCATCTGATTTGCATAAAGTTCAGCAAAGCAACACTTGATGCCAGGCTGTTTTGACGCTCGTTGCGCATGTCTGGACAGCAGTGGAGCACAAACCTAAAGGTTTCTGCAGCTGAACTTGGGATACTGCTTTAAGAGGAGACAATCTTGCAACTGTGCATGTGTAGTGTGTGTGCTCATCCCACAACAAGAAGGCTAGCTGTGAGGATATATTAGTTAAACAGCCCAAAAGTCCTCACCTCAACAGAAAGATCAGTAATGGAATGATCCGATGACGAAAAATCAATGTGGGAGATTTACGGCGTAACTTTTATGCTCTTAAAAATGTACTACTTACTCAGTGCTTCAATCATAAGGCACTGGCCTGGATGCTGTGAGCCATTAAAAGCCAGTAAAACACGTTCAAGCAGGGGGCCACAGAGGGAAACAGACAGGTGAGGCTGCCTGAAAAATGACAGGTTGTTGCACTGCTGCTCTTTCTTGTGCTGCGGTGATGAATGTGGGAGCTGCAGGAAAGCAACTTCATAACACATCTTTTAATTTCAAGTTTTCTCTCTCTGTCCATCGCTCTCACGTCACTGTCTTGACCCGGCGTTCGCCTCTCTCCTCCTCGTGTGTTCATTGAAACAGTGCTGCAGATCTTCCACCTGCCTTTCCCGGACAGAAAAGTTTCCTTTCCCGCGGTGGTCAGTCCGCGGTAATAAGTCAGACACAGTGGGTATTTGTATGAATTTCCATTCTGTCCTCCTATAAATTGTAACTCTGAACAGGAACGCCTTAAAATGCCTTTTGCATGACAGCAAACAAAACATTTCCCCAAGCAAATCTGCGGTACTTTGGTAACTAAGGACACAATTTGAAATAACTACATGACTAACTTTCATGTGACTATAAAAGGCTGAAAATCCTTTGCAAATATTAGCTCATATTAGCATTCAGACAAGAACCACGTTAAATTGTTATGTTAAAAGATCAACAAACACTAAATGCAAAGTTGCAGGTAAAACCTTGGATCTTGTGACCTTTGGCCAGATGTGTTCATGTTTAAAAGCTCAGAAACACTAGCTGCTATTTTGTAATATTGTTGCATTGAACGTCACATTTTCTGAATCAAACACTGAACACTATCATGTCAGTAACCGCTGAAAAAAAGAAATTGAGCATCTTTGAAACTGGAAATTCTAAGTAAAACTGCTGCTACGTTTGCCTTCTACTGGACGCCGTATGTACTTACATTTTACATTATATAAAACATATACAAATAGCATATAAATAAGAGCATAGCATCAGTAAAGCTTACACTTCTACCACTCTGCCACGGCTCTTACCTCAGTTCTTTACGTTCTCAGAGCTTCCAAACCTTTTGGTTCGGTCTTACTCCTGATCAAATGACTGTTCCTTACTCCAAATTTGTTGTTAGTGGATCTCTCAGTCACCACCCTCCCTTCTCCAACACACACTCACACACACACACACACACACACACACACACACACACACACACACACCACATGCACACCATTCTCCAAGCCAGTTCTCAGGCAGGTCGCTGAGATCACACATCCAGCTATGATTACAAGGTGTAAGCCTTTATCATGGCCCCCACCTCTCACACATACAGGCTCACAAACAGCTGTAAACACAGAGCCGTAGACAGGGAGGAAGCAGACAGGGGATTTCGATGTCATTTCTCATACCTAAAAATAATGGGACAGATAGAAAAAAGCCATCGTACTTTGTTGTATAAGCCACAATTGTTATCGTTCTAGCAAGGGGATATAATTACTGGCATTCAGATCCCGTCTGTGGCCTCGTTCATAAGCAACCAGAAAGCACCAGAGAGCATCTGTCAATGCAATGTAGTATGATCAAAGGCCTAGACGTTGTGCAGGCACGACGCGCACACACTCAAGCACACACTCAAGCACACACACACACACACACACTCACACACACACACTTTCAGGGAAAACATGGCCAGTCCAGGTAAACACTGCCTCTGCTCATTTGCATCACTAGGGCTGACTCACAAAGAGAGAACACAGCCAATAAACAACAAACAACGGCACAATCACTTTTGCTTTGGAGGACGTTCTGCACAGGATAGAAAACAGAAGGAGAGCGCAAGGTGGTAAAGCAGGATTAGATCATCAGCGAGAGAAAGAGAGAGAGCCGAGCGATTAGCAGCAGTGGCGTCTTTGTCCGGCTGCAAGTTCAGGGCGAGGGGCACTGCCTGGTCCACGTCCACCCTCCTACACGCCCTTTTAAAAAGTGGTCCAATCTCAGCTCTCGTGTGCATAAATAGATCTGTAATTGCTTGTTACAATACAATTAGGGCAAAGGAGATGAGAGAAGGAAAGATGCTTAGTGCAAATGGGGAGTGACAGGCCCAAGCACCCAGACCCAGGATTACAGTGGCCATTTGCACACAGACAAAAAATGAGCGAGATAAGAGAGAGAGACAAAGAGGGAGACAGAGACAGAGAGGGAGACAGGAAGAAGGAGTTGGGGGGCGGGGAAGGGCTGTCAAGCACAGGGCAGAAGCTAATGACAACTCTGGCTTCAACTTGCACAGACGTCTTTGAAGCCCAGCTCTGATCAGAGCTGTGATTGCCACCGCTGCAGGGCCACCACTCCTATATTAACCTACACTAACAGCTATTCAGTGAAAGTCACAGGCCCTTTCAAAAACCCAACTTCTGCTGGAGCCGGCCATCTGTGGAATGGCCCTGTGAGACGGCCAAGATGTGAGTATGGGCCACACGTGTAACGGACACTGTTTGCATATGGTCTTGCTATAACAGTGACAGTCAGGCTGAACACGGGGCCGGTTAGAGCTGATTAGCTGCACTTCCCTCCTCAACCCACTACAGTTATGAAGATTGATAGAAGCAGCTTAGAGCTGATTATAGGGCCCTGGAGATGCATGGGCCCATACCCAAACAGCACATTCACACTGCATTTGCAATGAGCACAGCATGCGATCGCTAGGCACAGGCCAGGCATTAAGCAAACGTTACAGCAATAAGAGGCAAATAAGAGAAATGGACAATGCCAGAAGTGCTCTTAAGAGCTTTTTGGAAATATGAATATTATGCTAATTAGATGCTTTCTTGTGGCTAAATGTGGGACGTTGGAGCAAGCACGTTATGAACATTTAACAAATTTCCTAGACAATATATTGTGAACATGACTGGATATCTAAAACTCACTCCAGGGTTATGAGACACAGCATGCCTTCATGTGGCTGTGGAGGTCTATTTAGCAAGCAGAATGCTGAAATTAATCTGATTTTTGACATGAGCCAGTCGTGCTTTGAAATACAAAACAAAAATTGCAAAAATACTCAATAATACAAATGTCTGGGCCTCACTCATGTCTCACAAAAGTACATTTAGGGAGTTCTCGTGGGGAATATTGCAGTTTAATGAATATCAAAATTCTGTTTTTTCCCTTTTATAGTGAGCATCGCAGTTCAATAGTTTCATAAACAAAATGGTTGGTTTGTCTTTACTTAACGGTGTCGAGTTTTTGACTACTAGTACTGCTACGGAGAAACACCTTTAGTGGGTAAACATTTCACTGATGTTGTGCTTGAGCATGAGGACGCACGTGCACACACGCAGGTGATGCAACAAACAGTCCTGCTGCCAATTTCACTCCGTTCTGCTGATCAACAGCTGGTGGCAATAAGGTGCAAAGAAGTGTAGCAAACTGCCCACGAAGGCAGAAAACAAGAAGAAGAGGACTGCTAGCTGCTGTAATTCAGGAATGCAAATATCTAAATTTCAGTTCCAACTAATTTTTGAAATCATAAAACCTTTTTTATCAAACGTGTAATTACATGGTCTGAACATGAGGAAAGGACGCGGACCACGCTCAACTAATCCTCTTGACCTTTTAAACCCTCGGCAGAGGGCTGAGCAGTTCTCGAACAATGGTTGACTCACTGACATAGTTTGATCCTCCCCTCAATCCAGCAGGGCCCATAGAGGAGAGAGTCAGGACCCTGCAGTCACTTTAAACAGCTATATTTGGGACCAGGCTCTGATCTTTAGTGTCTCCCGGTCTACTTTGGGTCTCTGCTGCCCTCTCCCTGTCTCTGAACTTGCACCGGGTTCAGGGTCCTCCAGCTTTGTTGTGTCTTTGTCTGTCTATATCAAGTTGAGTCATCTAATTTGTATAGACCTGTGAGTCACAGTGAGTCAGTGGTCTTTACGGACCTGTCCAAGCTTTCCAAGAAGACAAGCAGAAACTAGTAGGGAAAAGAAACCTTAGCAGAGAACATGAAGATTGAAAGAATACAACAAATGGGTCCAGTGAAATGAGGAAATGAAATAAGTCCAATGATCAGAGCTGCACGTCATTTTAGGTGGACGTGGAGGTTGAGGTGGGTGCAGGGCTGAGCTCAGTGGATGGGACGGCATGGAGGACATGTGGGCTGCAAGGACAAGGACAGGACAGGTAGATTCCCAGAATGCATTACTCATCCATATACAGTTTCTCCAAACCTTTGAGAAAATCCAATTCTAGTAATTTATGTAAATTCACGTAGGCCGAGTGTTTCAGAAAACTATCGGCAACATCAAACTTTCGCAATCAGAAGAACCAAATGTGAAAACCTCCAAATTGAACTATTATCATAATATGCCTCTGAACAACAGCGAGTACCATGAACATCACAAACAAAAGAGCCAGAGCCAGGGAAACATTTCCTCTGCTGTAAACAGTCTCTCCTGCTGCAGCTTTGACTGACAGCCTTTTCAATAAGTTGATGTTCTCTTGCATGACCCTTGACACGGACACCAAATGTTAATTTTTGTAACAAGACCCCTGTCTTAGTACTGACAGTAAGCACTAGAGGGGAAAACAAATGGGATTTTATCTTCCAATTACAATAATGGCTTTTTATGACAGGCCCTCCAACTATGCACCTTACCCCCAACCTCTCTCTCTCTCTCTTTCTCTCTCTCTCTCTCTCTCTCTCACACACACACACACACACACACACACACACACACACACACACACACACACACACACACACACACACACACACACGCTGCAGGAAAACAATGCAGCTAATCATCCTGGAGCCTTAATCTCTGGAAATGTGGTCATGTGAGTGATGTGATAAGAAAAGGAGAAGGAGATAAACGGGAGAAGGTAAGGTCACACTAAAAGCAGGGAGTATTCTTGTTTTTTCCACCTCTAAAACTCTGGTTTCTCCTAGAACGCACACACACAGCTGCAGGTAACACTGACATGCACTCACTTTGTAGTCCGGCTCAATTTCCCTCTGTAATCCTCTCAATATGATGAATCTGTATATTTTGGAGCACTGAACAAATGGAACAATCGTTAAAAATCTGCCAAAAATTGGGCTCATAATTTCTTTAGTTGAAATTTCGTTTGAATTAACAAAAAACTTTTTAAATTTATGTTACTGATTTATTTGCCAGACGCCCATAAAAAAAATACTAGAAAAAAACTGTAAACATAATAATCAAATTTTCAAATTTCAGACGGTACTTAACAAAAAATAAACAAAATGTATCTTAAAAAGGTTCTATTTTATCAAAATCATTTTATTCTACATTTCTTTTAAAATTCAACCAAAAACTACACACAATAACACTCGTGGGCACATGAGAAAATGTTTGTGAGTGATTTTTTTTTTCTTTCATTTTTTGTAAAATAAATAAAGAAAGACAAATTGTTTTTTTTCTTTTTTCTTTTTTATGGTTTTATGGCATTTGCTGTGCCCTACTTCTAGCCATGACTGTGCTTTTTGCAAAGAGGTTCTGGGCTCACACACCGCAGTGAAAAACAAGGCCACAGCCACTAGAAACGTGACAGGCGTAAAACAAACCTAGAAACTGTTCAGGGTCTAAAGAGTTAACACAAACTGTACCTAAAGGTCTGTCTGTCAAATGTTACTCATTGTTTGGAGTAATTTGTTCAAATAGGTGCACACTGAATATTCATAGGCTGTGACCACTGTAATAAAAACATACGTCACTTCAGCAGGCGATGTTTATTCGTCCTGCATCCATCTGACTTTGGTACAGTCCGACAGCTTTCTTTCAAACGTGGTCTCACCCTTCTTTCAATGTACAGCTCGGAAGGCGACGCAGCGGTGCGTGGCTGGTTACTGTACACGCAGCAGATCATTAGAGAAATGAGAGCGCCAACAATGACATCCAGAGGACGTATTAATGAAGTGGAACCCACAGCTCGACAAATCTTGACATTATAAACTTTTCTCTCCGGCGTCGTCGGATTGTGTCAGGACTGCCTGCTTTCACCTGCTTCACTCTCAAGTCGAACAGCTTCGGTTTCGGGCTGCTGGTCAGACAAAACACGCGACTCCAACATGTCACCTTGGGCTCTGGGAAAGCGTGAGAGGCATTTTTCACAACTGTCTATCATTTTAGAGACAAGAAGATTAATCGATTAATGGCAAAAAAAAAAAAAAAAATCAGTGGCTGATTAATCAATTATGAAAATAATGGTTAGTTGCAGCCCTAATTAATTATGTAATCATGTAAATGATTTACACAGACTTTTACTCACAGTGGCAGGAGCAGCATTGTTGGCTAAATATAAACACAGCCACATATGACTAACTGAATGCAACCTTGTTAATCATTTATAAGTAAAACAAACTCCAGGCGACTGCCAAGATGATGGAAGCGCAATTCATTGTACTACAAAGTTAATTATGCGGATCATTGTGTTCCAAAAATAAACTTTTAGTGTGCATCATTATGCATGGCTACCAAGGTCATCAGGCATTCAGTGTCTCCAGAAACATGAATTCAACTTGCCATTAGCGCCATCTTGGGTGTTATACATGTACGCCATGTTTGATGCTCAACTCAAGGTCAAGAATGTCTGTTTTCAAGATGGAGGGCGCCAGTCCGGACTCTCCTCCCCGTCAAAAAGTCGGTGCCCCACGGTGCGGTCTGCTCTTTGTGTCACAGGCAGCACAGCGAGCTGCTGACGTCGAGGTGACTTTAATCTGCTGCGTTTAATAGGCAATCACAGTTGGTCGTTTCTGCTTATTATTTCACTTTTAGTCTATCGGCCACTGGGGCTATCTGTTTATATTCCCATGTGAACTGAATCAGACACGGTTATTTCATACTTTTTTATTATTATTATTTATAAGGGACATTTAAAAATCCAGAAAAGTCCACTTCCTGTTTTGCAAATATCTTCCAAATATTTACACAGCTCATATTTGATTTATCTTTGACACTGAGAACCATGAACTGCAGTCAATGGACATGAGCGCAGACACAGACACACAGCGCCTGGCAAAGTAAATTGACATGATTTACTAATCTTAATAAAATTTAAAGCATATCATGTTAATCTGTTCAAGCACTGGATACTTTTGTTACTAAAGAAGTAGACATTAAATGAATCCTTGTTGTCATCACAAACTAAAATCCATGATAACGCTCACACTGAACTTTGATCCATTCTCAAATCATTAATTTTCACATTAAAACAAACGCATGTCCTCTATTTCCAGTCTGGCAGTCTGGCTGCGACCTTAAACTAACTGTATCTCATTGCTGCGCTCTGTCAGTGTATTTGTGACAGTGTTTTTAGTCACCCGAGACAATGGTCGTGGTCCACTTAATTGATGTAATTAATGTTCATCATGGAGAGTGTTTGCTGAACAACTTCTAAACCCCGAGCCTCTCGGCTCCTCTCAGGAGGAGAATTGGGCGAGCATGAAGCACTTGAGTTTTTTGTCATGCTTCACAGGAACCTAGAAATGAGTGGAATAATTCTCAGCTCTTAAGCATGCTCAGAGGAGCTCAGCAGCAGGGCTCAGCTAAGTCATTCTCCATGGCGTGGATCGCTCCCAGGCAATCCTGACCAGCTAGCGTCCAGTTACCTGGACACACATCCACCCGCCCCACAATACACAATCATTTAGCGGCAGGTGATGCATGGCGGAGCGAGCACAATGATCCTGACTAGATGTCATGTAAAGGGGACTGTTTACACTGTGTCTCACTGTGGCTGTCTGTGTGTGGCGATGCTGCTGTGCCTTGTACTGTCCTTGATGGACCTGGGTAGTGCTGTCTGGAGGTGATTGGAGTAAAGCATGAGAGGAGGAGATATAGAAAAGGCAGGAGAAGGGAGTAAAATCTTACTTTGTGTGGTAGAGGATATTTTGCTCTCTCATCTCTGGAATTATATAAACTGCTTGTGGCTAGTGGAGGCCTCAGCTGCGGTGAAAATAGGCCCCAACTGCCTCACTCCCTAACAATCTACTCCACATCTCCAAATCTTCCATCTCTGCCCCTGAGCAGTGGCAGAAACAAACAAAATCCTCCTCCTCTCCACTCTTTGTCTGTATTTCATTTCCTCTGAGGAAGAGGGCTCTCTTAAAATATTCAGTCACTTTAAAGTGGCATGTCACACTGACCAGGCTATTTTCTTTGATGAGCTCTAGTCCTAATCCTTCAATGATACATCTTCTTCCAACTCCATCACTCCAGTGAGGTGCCCTACAGAATACTTACTGGTTAAGGAAGAATCTGTCGGGGATGGGGGGGTGGGGGGGATTGCTGGCTTCCAAGCAGCTCTTACACATCAGGTGTATAAATGGAGCTGTATGACACTATGGTCAAATGGATTTCTGCACACTGTCCACACACACCCTTAACGTGCTGCTGGGCCACAATCTAAGCCCCCAGCCTTGGCTCAGCCCACCTTCCCTACCTACAGTGTAATTCACTCTCCAGCTAAAGCTGGGTAGTAGGTCTGACCCCCACAGCTCTGGCCGTCACTTACCGCTGACCTCCAGCAAGGTGCCAATGAAACATGTCCATTGAGTGGTGAGCAGAACTAACTGCCTCACCTGGCTCCCGCTGACAGCTCAGCATTTTAAAAAGCAGTAACGGATCAACATAGGTTCATAGCCGCACAGAGCAGGCCTGAGAAATGCACTGCAGCAAATGCCGGCGCTGGGAGGACGAGGGGGGGGGGTTAATATTGAGGCTTGAAAGATATTAAAACCAGACAAAATGCTGATTTACCGACAAATCCGAAGTGATGAAGAAAACACAGAGAGAATATCCAATAATAGCGCAAATATGGTGAGAGGAAAAGCTTTCAGCCTGATGTGCTCAGCCCTAATTCTTCTGACATAAGATTTGGTAGAAGTGATATTTTAGAAAAACTATTAGTAAGAAATAATTAAGCTAGAACTCTCTCATGACCGTGCACACTACATATGTAGCTGCAAATGATGCATAGTCTTAATTTTAATGCATCACCACTGTTTAATGAGGGAATTTTACAGCAAGTAATAGCAATAGTGACAGAGTCTGAGCGAGTTTTGCTCAATGTGAACTCTCACCAGTCCAATGATCCTTGAGCCGATCTATTTGTTCTGGCAAGCATATTAGCTAACAATTGTCTCCTTAGACGTCCAGCAGACACAGAGCGACATTGACATGTCTTTGGCCTCATTTTTCTGGCCATCTCAATTAAATCCAATATCCACTGGCGTTTAAGTAATAGTAAGGCTCTCTCTGATTTGGTTTGATTTTCTCTACCAGTCTCTAGTTTAGTTCTACGTTCTTTGCACACTGCGCACGTGCCATTAAGTGGGAGCGGCTGACCATCGTTTTACGGGAGGTAGCGTTGCTTTTGGAACCAAGTCGACGAGATTTGTAAAAGATTGCAAATCTGAGATTTCTAGGTGTTATAAATGTACGTGTGACTTTGTGATACATCAGTCAGGCATCATCCACCACTTGGATTTACCACTGAGGCACTGGTTAGGCATCGTTTACAGGTCTATGTTATAACATTCTGGACTATATTATGTTGTTTTCCTTGTGCAGAATATACTGCTGACACTTTATACCTGTCCATCATCATCACTGTGCCTCCTATTTGTAGGACCACTGAGGTGATTGGCTATATCTTCACTTCACGTCAATGTTCAACATGTGTGTATATATTGTATACACACACACACACACACACACACACACACACACACACACATATATATGTTTAGATACGGGCAACAGCATCTCTATTCTATTTCTTACAATATTACAACTTACAGTATTTCTATTCTATTTTATTTATATTCTGTCTTTTTTTTTTTTTTATCTTTTCATTCTTGTTCTTATTTGTGTAGTAGCAACTTGGGCCTGAGGGGAACTACATTTCCTTCAGCTGTGTACTATGTGTATGGAATATGACAATAAACAAACTTGAACCTTGGATCATACAACTACTGAAAAATATATTCATCTGAAAAATACTGCTTTTCTGTGCACAAATAAAAAAAATGTTTCCACTGATATCTGCGGAAAAAAAAATGGTGAAGGAAAGATTATATTTAGATTGTATGAAAAATATCTTTCACAAACACGATACACAAAAAAACATACATGTACTTTCTTGAGTCACTTTTAGAAAATAAGCAGGCTGCATCTAAGAATGCTCGAAAAATAGGAACAAAATGCACATTGTAGTTGTTAGAAGACAGACTGTCTCCTCTGAGTGTTCCAGTCATTAAAATTATAGCAGCCACAGTGCTTTTTTTTTCTACAGACAGCTGAGATCCAGTAATATTTAAACAAGTGAGGAAAAAGCCCCAATTTCACAGGGTCATAAAAGCATATTAGAGCTTTAGCACAGCATCGCTCTGATCTTTCAGTCTTCCTACCTTTACTTCTCCAATTCAGTGAGAAAAATTGGCCTTTTTGTCCTGCAAATATTTTGACCTTTATAAAATGGAGCCAGTGCAACTGCAGTACCTCCAAATGTTCGACTATTCTTATTTCTGAACACACCGTTTCTTTGTCACCTCTCTCTCTCTCCCCGCCTGTGCTCTCTCAGCTGTGCGGCGCAACGTCATTTACATAAACGCACGTGATTGAACAAAACAAGGCAACTGGAGGGCCCAGGCAGACTAATAACAGTCCATTCTGCATCTGACAGCTCGCTCTCCGTCAGGCCAACCTCTGGCTGTAGTCTAGTGTCTGACTCGGCTTGTACCCACAAAACAGGAACACCAACGTTAACAATTCAGAGCGTGAGAAATAGGAGGCGCGGGGAGAGTGTGTCCGATTAGAGTCCATTGCATGAGTCTCGCGCTCACTGCGGGAGATTTGGCCTTGGGCCATGTTCCAGATTTGGGGGAGTTCCAGGTGTATCCAGTTTATCAATCCTGCTTCGTGAGTCGGGCCCCCGCTCTTCCCTCACAGCGAGCAAAACAAATTCAAGTACGACCACAGTTAACGGATACCCGGGACAAGCAGCACTGCTCACGAGCTAAAAATGGAAACAGGCTGGTAAATTGTAATATGTTAGCTGTCCAGCAGGTCGTGAGAATGGACAAGACTATTCACACTCAGTGCAGTTCAAAGGAACGTCTGTGTGTGTTTTTAGGCTAAGTAAAAAACACCAACCTGAGCTTCTGAGCGTTCCTGCTGAAAAATACAAAGAGTACTGCAAAAGAGAAAACACTGGTTATCATACGTCTCTTTCAAAGCTTCAACCTGGCTCATTTATAGTATTTCATTTCCAAGGGGGTCTATTTAATGAATTTAATTTCCTTGTGCATAAGAAATGTGATAATAAATGTGAACTTCATTACAGATTATTACATTTCTGTCAGGTAACAGTGGCAGCAGATGTATGCTATTTTTAACCCATTCATTTGAAACTAAAAATGTTGTACTTTACACTAATAATAGAATATCAACAAATGATAATGTCCATACATATGTGCATATTTTTCATGATCTTCCTTTATTTGTTTTATGTAATTTCATTCATATGTATTTTTCTGAGGTGTCCTCCCAAACCTCCCACACTGACAACATTATAGCACAGCCAAATATTTTGACATTTAACGTCCACTTGATTATGAAGTTAGAATTATTAACGAGCATTTAGCAGAAAAAGTTAACACGTGCTCGGATTTTGAAGATGTTTTAAAGATTTGTTAGTGGAGCTGAATCTCTATGAGCAGGTCCCTCTTTTCTGTATCTCATGCACCGCTGACAGGGTACGTGCTCCTGCCAGTTCCCTCCAGTGGTGTCACACTACTGCACTGATCAACAGGTGGCAGTAACATTACAACATGTTGTGCACTGCACCAGCAAGGCAGGGGCGAAGAAGAACACTGCAAGCCAGTTAACATGGATGGGAACAATACTGGCTTGAAAATACTACCAAAATAAAAAACTGGCAGTTGGAATTTTGACGAGTCCACAGCTGTTTGAAGGCTCTGGAGCGTATGCATTGTGACCTTTACAACTATCATATTTTTCTGATCCTCAGACACACAAACAGTGACCCCAAGCTTATGTAAAACTGGACTCAAATTAAACCTTACAATGATTCTTCAGTACACACCATTTGTTGTTCTTTAATTACATTAGATAGTAGACCTGAAGCTAACAGTAATCGTCAATCGCTTTGCCCTGAGCTCAGGTTAGCCCGAGGCTAACATTTATGTGCATGAGAAGAGGTCAAAATAACACAGCGTTTATTCTAAGGCCAGGACTAAGTTTTGCCCTGGGCTTTAATATGTGTAATGTGAAAATGGCTTAAGATGGTGAATGTAATGCAAAGCAGTGAGTTAATCATGTCAACAGCATGTCTCAGAGTCATAACATACTCTCAAACCTACCTTACAAGTGGCTCATGTTACACCTCTGCCATTTCCATTCACAGCGCAGAGTCTTGAGATTGGTACATAATAATTAGAGGAGAGTCAAAAGCTTTCTAAATTCAAGGTAGCATATGTGAAAGATCTGGTAAGCTTCCAATATACCCCCCTTGTTGCAGGGCATGTGCCAGCTCATCATGCACTAATACAACACATCATGCCTGTGTATGATACAAACACACACACACACATACACACACATACAAACAGTCTCACACAACAGTCATTTCTTGTCTGTCTGCGCAGTAGCCAACCGTAGGCAGCACAGAGCTGCAGAAAACAGGCTTAGACACACAGTTCTACATGAAAACCCTTCTTTTCCATGAGCTGATCCTTCTTTGTTCTGCATAAATGCCAATTACATAATTCTCTCTGGCATGCAAATCAGATTAGATGAGGCCATGGCAGATCACCTATACTGCTCGGTCTAGTACTGCTTCCAAATCCACAAGAAGAGAACATATCGGGACAGCACATTTATATGCATTTAACAATTTAATCAGCTTCTAATTCAAGACGCAATAGACTAAACACAATTTTTAATGCAAAAATTCATAGTTATAACATTATCAATTTTCACAAAGTAGGTACGCCTTTTGGGTTCATGGTGTTGTGTTTAATACAGGAGAACATATTTAGTGTACACACGCTGGTATTTGATTAGAGAAAAAGCAATTTGAATTTGTGATGAAATATCAAGGGTATTATGAAATGTTAGAGATGTCCAAGAGTATACATGACATACTGTATCAGGGGGATATTTGTATGCTGAGAATAGACACTGACATTCAGCTTGTGGGCATTGATACCCAGAATCACGCTGGGAAAGGGAACCAATGGAAATTAGCAAATCGAAGGAAAGTGACACTTTGCTGTTGGCTGTTGGAAGTCATCAGTAAAATGTTGCAGCGGTGCACGGCGCAGTCAAGAAAAGCACAAAAGGGCTCGCACTATGATTTTCTGCGTGCGTGTGTGTGTGTGTGCAAGGGCACATGTGTGTACTACCCTGTGTGCGCATGGGTGTTTGTCTGTGTTTGTTTCAGCCCAGGGAACTAAAGAGCAGAACAAACCAGAAGTTGCCTGACAGCACAAGACCCTACCCAATGTGAACTCTGAGGACGGGGGGGGGGACAGCTGGTGGAGGAGAGAGAAAAAAGAGAGAGAGAGACCGAAATGGAAAGCGGGAAAAAGGATGTTGTGACTGCAATGCATTACTCATGATTTTGGGAAGAGGTTGCATCAGAAATCTCTACTATAGGACACAGAACACCCTATAAATGCATTCACTCATCTATGGAGGCATATGCTGCATGTAAAGGACAACGTGTGTCGGACAGAGTGGACATAAAAGCAAAGAAAGCGTAGACGGCACCTACTCAGCACAGATGCCTATGAAAGACGATCTGTGAAAAAGAACCACTGAAGAACATCAAGCAAGGCAATGCAAAATAATGCCACGCTACAGACCGCCTATCAGAACCCAGAGCAGTGAGAACGTTTCTTCTTCTGAAAACAGAATATCTTAATACGTTTCTTTTTTTACATATTACAGCACACAATGGTTAGACTGCAGGCACATTTCAGTGACTCTGAGTATCCAAGCATACATGCTAGAAGTGCACAAGCCAGGCAGCAATATATGTATGTTATAGTTTGCATTAATAGATGCAATCCCAGTCCCACATTGCTCCAGGCTCCCTTTTGTTAATGGTATTATGAAGCCCACAAAACCAGTGACATTAACTTGATATTCAGCTTCCATCTTAGCACATAAGAAAGCTAAAAATATGTAGTGAAAAGCAATGACTGTGACTAGCTGCCAGAATTTTCTTTCTTCATGTCATAGTCCAATCAAAATCAGAATTTCTTCTGTTTAAACCACCAAACACCATTTGCTTAGAAAACCTACGTCCTTTAGACAACACAATTTTGCATTTGGAACATATGAACACGAATCCTCAATTCAGGTCTGACAAAACTCAATTTCATCTTGTGCATCCAGACACACACGGTCCGATATTGACAATTCCTGCCAGTTGTGAGCACATCTGGATTGTGCACATACGGTAAACATCTTCAACACTGTAGCCAGCAGATATACAAAACAAGAAACAAAAAAAAAAAAAAACACATTGCACAATAATAGGTTTGATGCCTCTGTCCCTTCTGTGCTAAACTATCAAACAGAGCAATGTGTCCCCGCTGTAGGTCTGGCCCCCGGGTCCTGGGGACGGATATAGACAGATACAGATCTATAACCTGCAGTATCAGGGCCTAATTGATGCAGGTCTAGCATGCAGGGAAAATCGACATGACAGGCATCAGCCACGTGTGACAAGCTTTATCGGTTCGTCTGGGTCTTCTGGCTAGGAGGAGTTAAAGTGATGTCAACACGCATGCGTCACGCACAGCTCATTTCTACTGTTTTTGTCATTTTCTTTGTTTAACAGTGTATGAAATTGTTGTGAAGCCTCTTCTGTTTGTGGAGCCCGAGGAAGGCGGAGCTTGTCGAAATGACAGTACAGATTGTGGTAGCAAATCCTCTGCTTGAATAGCAAAGCCCCAGCAGTGTGAATTGGAAATGCCTGTTTGGAATACCCCCACAGATCAGCGATGAAATGTGTTAAAAATTTGCGAGAAACATCTGAAACACAGATGTCTAGCGGATGTTTCCCATAACACTTCCTCCTCCCCTGACATGGTGAGCTGTCTCTCCTATTCATATGCTAATGCTCAATCAGGCTGTCCAATCCAGAAGCATTTCCAACCGTATTTTTTTTTTTTCTTCTCAAGCAATCAATTTACCTTGGAGAGAGATAAAAGCTTAAAGAGTCACATAAGAGGTGAGCTGGAGCAAATGGTGATATGAACTGAAAAAAAGGAGGAGAAAAAAAAAAAAAAACTACCAAGATGGGAAAGAGGCAGTTGGGGAATAGCTGGATAATGTAGGTATAAACACACAAGTCTGTGCCTAGGAAGGCTCGACTGAAGCTCATTCTCATCTAAGCTGAGTTTCCCCCACTGCAGGAGGGACTTCCAACACCTTCAGCTGCAATATAAATGTTAATAGAGTTCAGGGAAAGAAAACGAGGCGTAAACAAACAAATGTGGTATTCCATGCTTTGGGGCAGCAGGAGGGCCCTGCCATTGAGCAGTATGTCTGTGTGTGTTTGTATGTGTGTGCCTGTGTGTGTGTGTGTTTGCGTATGCATGTGCTACGGGAGTGAAGAGAGAAGAGGGAATAAAGATGGGGCTTCTCATATACTCGGTATGAGCCAGGCTGTAGTGGACCTCCAGCGGTGGAGGCCCCCCGAAACCCTTCCTAAAAACTCCAGTGAGACGGTGCCATAAGACAGCCAGATCATTTTCTACATCCCAACAAAAAAAAAAAAAAAGAAAAAAAAAAGAAAAAGACAGCTCTGAGGTCGCTCCAAATGGAAATCACTGCTGCCACCAGAAACCACACACACAGACACCGAGCATGCAAAAACAAAAGTGGGTCTCATTTTAAATTGAATGCTTTCTAAAATATCAAAGTATATCAAAGTTACAGTATTTATGCATTTCGGGTAATTCTCGTCGCTGCACTGCTAACTTCTGGAGGTTCAACCGTCATTCGCAGCACACAAAAACAGGACAGTGGAAAAGAGAGAGAGATGAAGGGTAGGTGGGTGGTAAACACTCACATCCTCATTCTAAGCACACAGGCAGCCACAACTCTCCGTCCTGACTTGTTCAAAGGGTTGGCAACCTTCAGACCAATTAGACATCACAGGGCAGCCTGCACAGCACCCAGCTTTCATATAAACGGCTCTCCATGAATTTTTAATCAGCTATAATTTAAGGATTTAAATAAAGATCAAATTCTTCCGGCTGCACTGCGATGAGGTGTCTGCCTCTGTGTGTGTGTGTGTGTGTGTGTGTGTTTGCGTGTGTGTGTCTGCATTTTTATGCAATCAAATGGAAGTGAGTTTGCATGAATGTGTTCATCTGTACCCCCCCAACCCCCACCCCCACCCTCAGGCCCCAATCCTTAATGTTTCCTCCTCTTTCTCTCTCGCTCCCTCTCCCCCAATCCCACCTGCCAGTGTTATGAGCAGAAGCCCGGCAGGTTGTCTAACCCAGAGCAGAAAATTTCCTGACTGACTGGTTGACTGGTTGGCTGGTTGGCTGGCTGAGTGGCAGCATGTGAAGAGCAGGAGACAGATCTGCAGGGAATCACTGACAGATGTAATTAATGAGGTCATACTTGGAGTTGGCAGTCCCCTTCATATCCAATCGCTGCCGATCACAACTGAACACACCTGCAGCTCTAACAGCAAGGGAAAAAAAAGACAATACCCCTTGACGGTGTAAAGGGAACACGGGCTCGTTTTTAGAACACGCTGTCCCTTCTGGATCTCGGATAAGACTTTGCATTGGCACAAATCGCCAAACAGTATGAGCGGCTGAAATTAGGTTGGTCACATGCTTTTATTTTGCAGATGTTTCTGTTTAAAAAAAAAAAAAAAAGGACAAAGACTGCATCACTTTCAACAACAACAACAACAAAAAACACAGCTGTTTTTATTCTCTATGTTTTAGCAATATTTCATTTCCTTTTTCTTTCTAATGTGGATTCTGTAACGCTCAGAGGTGCTAAAATTGGGCGGCCTGGAGTTGTGATTTCTCTTGTGGCAATGTTACACGCTGGCCATTATCTTTTTATTAGGAATGTGCTGGTTTTTGGGTCTAAATTCCTATTTTTGGTTTTGCAGTTTCATTTTTCTTTTGGATCTTAAAACTAAGCTTCTCTGCACATCAGGGTTTCTTTGTAAAAAAAAAATTAGCAAACAAACAAACAAACAAACAAAACAATTAAAATTGGCAAAGCATTTACCACAAACAGCAGCTGAAAGCGCTTTTCAAGAATGCAAGAAAAAATTACAATCTCTACAACAGCATGACACACAGGAACTGAATGTGACATTTGGTGAACTTATGAGATAAACAATATCACATGAAACAGTAATACATGCACCATGGCACGACTGCAGCACACACACACGCTGCAAACAGCAGTCATACAGTTAATTATGCTGAATGTCAATGACTATTTCTCCATTTCCACCTGGACCATATTATAGCATCTCCTGGCCTGGTTTCTAACTTCGCGGTGGAGAGTGTTTATTACCTGTAAACAAGCAGGAAAACAGGCCTTGTCACGTTTCACTGGGGCTCCCTCACTCATCACTAATATGTGAAAATATGTATTCAGGTCAAAGATTTCAGGCCCTCCCTCGAGACCCTGTCAGTCTTCAGTCTTCCTTAGTGCAAACATGCAAACAAACACATGTACTAAAGGGCACACGTTGCCTAGCAAATACTGTATACTCAGAGGAGAACATAGAAATACACGCACGTAGAGTATACAACACACAAGTGTGGCCGTGGTTTGCACGTGCATTGACGTGCACACTTGCATTTTCCCCTATTTCTGCACATGAGGCTGACCAGCCATTACAGCTTCAATGGAACACTTACTAACCCTGAAAACAAAGGAGAGCCTTGGCAATGCTCTTGTTATCCATCACCTCTTCAGTCTTGCATAAATAACTCTTAATAAATAGCATCATCATGTCAGAGAGCTTTCAGCTGCATGGCCTCCCCTGCAGCTCCTACCTATTTTTCCTCCACTCTGCACTTTTATCCTTACTTGTTTTGCATTTTTGCCTCGCTTAGCATTAAGGGATACGAAATATTTTCAATCCAGGGTTCTGGTGACTCTTCAAGGATGCCAGATGCCCGGGATGGTTTAGGTACACTCATCCCATTGGAGGGAATGGCAAGCTGTGGTGAATGTAAAACCATTCTGACTGACCATTTGTGCCCTACAGCAAGGTGTTACCAAGCTGATTAGAGTTTTAGGCTGGCGACACCCTCATCTACAAGGCACAGTCAAACGTTGAATGAAGGGGATGAAAACAACCCTATATCTAATCGAACATCTTAGTCAACAAGTCTGAATTCAAATCAATGTCGCACGTGCTATGAAAAAAATCTGACTGTGTGATGAATGATATTAACGCAGAAGCACCTGTACGACACAGCTTTGCAGTGTGTGTGTGTGTGTGTGTGTGTGTGTGTGTGTGTGTGTGTGTGTGAGAGAGAGAGAGAGAGAGACACTGTGAAAAAAAAAATAGTGTGAAAAACCTTGAAAAACCTTAACACAGGACACTTCATTAAAAATGAAGGTTTGCATGTCAAAATGCTTCATCTTTAGTTTATATTGAAGATAAACTTACCATATATTATTACTTTCTGTGTATATTCTTTTTCCTCACTGCATGTAAACTGATATAATTTTGGAAATAACTGAAGACTTAATTGAATAAAAATCCTTAAAACAAACACTACAATTAAAGCACATTTCTGAGGGGATACACAATCCTGTCTTAAGTTACATTTACAGTGAAATACTCACACTTTGTTAATTTCCATTTTAAGTCACACGTTACATACAGAAAATAAGCAGTCTATGCTGTGTATCAGCAGCGTTATCCAGAGTTGTGCATTCTAATAAACAAATGTTAGTTTTGTACAAGTGAAAATAAATGGCTTAAGGCTGCACGTTTATACAAAAGAGATGACCAAAACAACTTTAGCTCTAAACACATATAAATGCATAAAAAGACTGATGATGACTGCTAGATCTAATTTTCAGTAACTTACTGATATATATAACTTCAGTAAATATTTTCATTGTGAGGCGCTCAGGTAGCTCACCTGGTAGAGTGTGTGTCCCATATACTGAGGCCCCTTTCTCTCATGTCATCCCATCCCTTTCCTCTCTGTCACTCTCTGCTATATCAATAAAGGCAAAAGCCAAAAAATTATCTAAAAAAAGAAAACAGTTTTATCCTTTTTCTTAACACAAATTGACTTAACTTAGTATCCAGACAGTCATTCAGCTTAAAATAAGGATGAATTGTTTTGAGAAGAAAGGAATGAAACACTGCCAAGTGAAAATAAGAGCGAAATGAGAGGGAAAAGATTTAAGATGACCCTTGAGTCCTTTTATTAATGATGTCTGCTCACAGACCTTCTGCTGAAGAACAAAGAACGTTTAGATTTCAGTTTTTAGTTTGTACACTATAAATCACTAAGAGGACAAAAACACTTTACAGATTCATACTGCGTGATCGATATGAATTTAATATAAATAATAGTGTATGTATGATGACAAAAATGTACTGAAGCCTGGTAAATGGATGTTTTGTATAACGAGAGATGTTACGTCCCTGTAATTTAACATTATGGGCGAATAAAGAAAAAGTTGTCTGAAAACATTTTGTGTAGAAAGTTATCACGATATTGACTTGTGTGTTTTTGCAGAACATTATGATGTCCCAGTGAAGCTGACCTTTGACCTTTTGAATATATAATGCTATCACTTTTATCCTAGGAGACGTTTGTGTGAAATTTTGTCATAAATAGCACATGAATTCCTGAGTTATGGTCAGAAATGGTGGTATGACGGTTCACATGTGTTTTTACCAAATATTCCTCAAAGATGTTTGAAATGATTTTTGACCACATAGGGAGATAAAGTCAAAAACACACACTTTACACAAAAGAAATCCATTCCTTTGTTTTCTGACAATCCACACCTTTTCTTCCTGCGAAACAATGAAGATGTGTGCTTATCTAAGCTTGAACCATCCAATTTCAACCAATAATATCATGACATTCACCCATCAATCAATATTCAGCTGTTAACAACACAGAGCTGAGATTGATTAGCTAGCTAGCTAGCGACAGCTTGGTACCTTGGTGTGTCTTTGCATGTTAGCCCCCTCAAACCTTGTTCTGTGGGACAGACGAGGGGTATGTCTGGAGGCCATCGTCCAACTCTGAATCACTGTTATTCTTCAGGTTTGTTATGATCTGCCCTCTTGCACTTTTTTCAACATTTAAATCAAATCCACGATACAGAAGACGGATATTCTCAATGCTGCTTTATCTGAACTTTAACCTTGTCACATTTGCAGCTGTTCAGTTCTGACTGTCATCCAATCAAACGACCCACAGCCTGAGCTTTTGTTTGCATCAGTATCGCTACCAGTAGCTCATACTACCTTGTGTCAAAAAAAAAAAAAAAAAAAAAAAAAATCAGCTATCCCCTATCCTCCTGCTTCAATGAGTATGGTAATTGTGATTGTGTTTCTAATAGTGTATCAAAAGGCCTCAGGTGTTGTAGCTTGTTTTGGCCCTTTTGGTGTGCAGCACAGTGCAGCAGTTCAAGCAAACTGGCTGCGCTGCAAAACGCTCCACAATGAAGTAATTAAGTAACAGTATTTGAACATAATTACTAATAATTGCTAAAACTAACCAGAATTATCCTCTAAAAGCACTAAGGATGAGTGCGGAGCATGCAGGTCGACCCCATTCAATATTGCTTATTTTGTCTTCTCTCCTTTAAGTATATTTCCCCCGCCCTGTCTTTTTGATGATGAAACACTCACCAGGCACAGTAACACATTTCAAGTGTTATCATTGTTTTAACAAAGCTTTGGCCTGGCATTCATGTTTCCTGCTTTTTTTACTTTCCTTTTTCACACTCCACCTCAAAGAGCAGTGTCATGTTTTATCTGACCATCTCACACAGAGCCTGGAGAGCCTATCTCTTTTATCTGACCACCTCTATCTACCTCTCTTTTTCTCTGTCTTTTTTGCAACAAAACACACACACACACACAGGGTTGTGTGTGTGTGTGTGTGTGTGTGTGTGTGTGTGTGTAGGGGGATTCTGCAAAAAAAAAAAAAAAAAAAAGGAAAATGTCTTTTAGTGGAAATAAGGTTATTAAGGTTATTAATAAGGTTATGGTGCCCTTCTAGCCTTCTAGGAAAAGGTTGCCTCGAGATGTCATGGCAACAGCCTCCGGAAGAAAAAAAAAAAAAAACTAAATCAATCAGCACTTAGGGTAGATGAGATCGAATGACAACAGAGAGGACTAGACAAAGAGTTTAAATAATGACATGTGGCTGAAATGGTGGAGACAACCTCAGCTTCACCTGCACAAGCACTCAGCTCCCTCCCTCCAGGCTTTCCCTTTTCCTCTTCTACCCTTATATAGAGCTATTTCTTTCACTGAGAAAGACACTGGTTAAGCCCTCTTGACTATACCCAAGTTATTTATAGACAGAGAGGTTCCACAACAGATAGCCGTTGTCCAAAGTAGGAAGAAGAGGGATGATAACTGGTCATTTAAACCCAAAGTGGCAGTACGACTTGGAGTACAACAAAACAGACTTTGTGCTCGAGCCCCTTTGTTCGCAAGACCCCTTAATGTTGCAAAATAGACAATGAGACTGTATTAAGTGTTCAACAATGGGGTTTCTGAAGTACGATGAATCCCGCAGGGTCTACTAGACTTAGAGGCTGTTAAGGATTCTGTCCATTGGTTTGATGAATGATGTGGTAGCCAGCGTACTTTAGCAATGATAGCTTATAGCTCCATTAGCCTGTAACTACAGAGAAAGGGTCAGAGAAAACGGTGAACTCCCTGGCAACATACAGAGCATGGGCTGGCTGCAGTAGCCAGAAAGAATCATTAATCTAAGATGATGAGTCTTGGTAGGTGTAATTAGGCCTCCTGACACAGAGACACTCACAAGAGTTGTGTTGAAGCCCTTTATGGCAAAAAGAATCTCCCACAATGTGCTAGCAGTACAATGAAGCTGTGATATCATTGTTTACAAGCATGTCTCTGTATTTTCCTTAGGTGCTGCACTGGGTCTGTGGGAGTTAATCATTCATAGGTAGCGGGTGGCTTTAAGACACAAATGCAACTCTTGCTGGCACCAGAGCTACCAGCATCACCCACACTTTCTATATATAACTCTTTTTCCATGGCTAGGCCATTTGTGGAGCAGAGTTCACAAGAACACTTGCCAGAGGAGATTTCTACTCTAACATTGTTAGCTAGACCTAAGGAGAGATTGCAGTCAACACCCTCTTTCATAAAAATAATAGTTTTAGCAACACTTCATACACTTTAGAGGCCACATGACCAGATGTCTGTGAAATTTGTTATAGGGACACACAGGAAGCTTACCAATGCCTGTCTGCTACTCCACAATGTACTGCAGATCCACATGCAAAGAAAGGTTTAAGGCCGAGGAAATTCCACCATAAAGCTTAGGAAAACAAATGAATTGTCTTCTTCCTCATTTAAAAAGGTACATAAAGTGATATTTGACCACCAAGAGGCAAAAACACAGCAACACAGCCCTGAATTATTACAGACACTCTGGTTTATAAGGCCGAATACTTAAACACTTGAACATCCAGCAATTACAGAGCAACACGATCGTCCCGTTGGAATCCGGTTTCTGGTCTGACAAATGCATCGTGCAGTGTGGAAGAAGTGAGATGGTCCAATCTTTGTTTTTGTTTGGACTCTATACTCCAGCACTCCAGATGTGAAATGAAACAATGTCTTGCCTTAAGAGCAGCCTGAAGATGGGGATGGGAAGCTTATTTGCTCCGCTTCTGAAGGGAGAGCAAAAGGGCCATTATTAATTATTACATTATATGTCCTATTGCTTGGCCAACAGTGCTGTGCCCCTGAGATCAAAAATCCATGAGAAACAATAAGTTTCTGGGCGGAACTCAAATTCACATTCCAAAAGACGCTGACTGTTCAACTACATGCAAGTCGAAGCATCAATCACTGACTCCACCTTGAAGAGGCCCTCTCATACTTTGGCATGCGTTAGCTTTTTTTGTGTATGTAAAATGTATGCAAAGTTATAAATCCAGAAGTCCACGCCAAACGCAGTCACTTTGTCCCACAGAAAACGCTGCTCCTGAACTGTCTGAAACGCCTTGTCAGTAGTCCAGTCTTTTCTTCTGTTACTTGTCTGCATCACTATGTAACACAGCACCACCTCCAGCTTGATGACCGCCCTGCCCACTAAAACCTAGTGAATAGACCTCGCTGTCAGCCATTGTTATTTCCTCATCAATGTCTGCTCCAGTAACACAAGGATGTGTAAGGTGCAAGCAAAGCACAGCAATTTCTTGTTGGCTCCAAGAACCAACACAAAAGTCTTCATTGACTCCCACCATCTGAGGAAGTGACGACCCAGTGAATTGACCTTATTGCTGATGGAAATGTCCAAACAATGACTGGAAAACTGCGTGTGGATTCTAGTCCGGACTGCCTTCTCAACAGGCACCGGTAACAGTAAAAGCTCAAGGTTGATCAATACCAGCTGTACATTGGAACTTGAAAGCCACAAGATTGGCCGTTTTATGTTGTTTCACTGTTTATTTTGGAGGTTGGCCTGTTGAACTTGGCATTAGCATGTTGCACGGCTGATGTAGCCACTCCCTCGGGATCGGGCGATGCTGGACTGATGTTGTCATTTTCAAGAGAAACTGTGAATGTTATGAGAACTAAATAACGAGTAGGTGACTGTTTTTTCATGTTGCTTTTTGAGGAAAAACGGCAGCGCTAGCTCAGCTAGCATTAACTTTGTTGTTATTCAGAAGCCTCTTCTGCCCCAGGATCCTCACAGGATTTTTAGGACAAGGCCACTTTGACAAATACAAATTTATTGGGGCATTATGGCCAAAATGTAGCTCATTTGTGTAATGAACAACAGTACTTGAACAACTCATTACATTATGTTTTATATTTTAATGATTAAATAGTCTAGAAATGGGCTTGGAGTGATCAAAATTAATCTGAGCAACTTTCAACACCCATGCAACTATTAGATTTTGAGTTTGAGATCATACAATAACTTAAAAACCCTTTTATACACATGAAACATTAAACACACTGATGAGAAACTAAAAAAGGACAGTGGGAATGCTGAGCTTTCAAGTTTCATCAGAAGCCATTAATAACACCATCAAGCACATCATGTTGAGTAGAGTAGTTTAAAACACACACACACACACACACACACACACACACACACACACACACACACACATACACACACAAAAGCAACCATTTACTGCTTACTGCTGTTAGAAATTGAGTACAATTAACTGATAATTAGCCTGATCAACCACCATCAGTTATCAATACAAACAAGCATGATTAGAATGTAAACCATTCATCAAACCAAATCGCTAGCAGTTTCTGAGTGTTTCTGTGGTGGTGACAAAATCTTCAAAAATATGCACACAGTATTTGAATTAACCTGAAACTCTGTGTGATGTCCAGGGACAATATTATGGCACATTCCCTTTAAGAAAGACTCCCTACCGACCTCTATTGGTTAGCTGCACTATTTTAGTGGGAGACGAGAGAGGCGAAACATTTCAAAAAGATCTGTCACTGAGATACATGCTGGTCAGTCTATCAGATATATGCTGACTTAAACACTAACTCATACTATTAATTCACCGTGCAGCATCAGGGAAAAAACAGAATGCGACTGAGAGTCAGTGGCAAGTCAGCAACTTAGTAACTCTATGTACGTTTGTAGTTAGCTACCACTATGCAGCAATATTCCTGTAAACTGTAAAACACTCAAGTATTAATACTTGCACAGTAGCCGCGTTTTGCTGCCCGTGCTTGTATAGCGTTAACTGTTAGCTCGCAGGTTAGCTGTTAATGTTTAGTGGTAGGAATCTTGTGCTTTTGTTGATGTCAAGTATGATGACAGAGATGCCGGGAAATCTGAGTTTGATGTTTGTCTTGTATGGACACAATGACCAGTTCAAGACAGGGCATGTCAGACCGGCCGTGTTGTAGAAGCGGCATTACGACGCTGCTGATTACTGTGACTGATTAGAACTGGACCAAAACAACACTTGTACAAATTCTATCATCCTGTGCCAAAACAGTTTGGGAGAAACGAACACAGAAACAGTTACAAGCTGTGGTGCATTTAGAAATGAAAGCTCCACCTAGCCACTTACAACATCTTGGCTTAGCTAGTGCCTGAATCACTCTGTATTTGCATGTAGCTGATAGAGGCAAGGCTTTTGATCATGTTTCCATTCAATAAAATGCATTTATCAGTGTGCATCATCTTTGGTATTCTGATAGGCATGAGTGATTAATATGAAAGCGTTAATAAATAGGGAACCTTCCTGATGACACTTATGTGAGAGCTGCTCTCACAGCCCTCTTAATAACCATTGCCAGTCGTGCCCTGGGTAGCACAACAAGCCACAGCCGAGTGCACCAATTGGGGAACCATTCCTTAAAGAACAATTAACAGGGCCATTTTAAAAAATCATCCAGCCCACACACTCAATTAACACAACCCACTTTTGCACTTTCCCCTCTATTGTGTCCTAGAATAGCCCAGTTGAATTGGCACTATTAAGCTGTGCTGGTGATGACTGCGTCACGGTAGGCCCTTCTGCTATTCCCATAGCAGCTACTCTGTTTGTGTGTAGCTTTAAAGAAAAGATTTAACAGCTTTAGGGATCACCTATCAAATGTTTCAGGGGTCTAAACGAGATGTAATTACTGTGTGCTTTTTTCTTCCAGGACAAGATGGTCGAAATACACATTTGTTGTTCAAATGAAGTTGAACAGAACAGAAAGACTGAAGCTGGGACATACGAGAGCAGCTCGTGCGTAAATATGTATTTGAAGACAGAAAGAACAGCCTGGTTTTGTGGTTGCTTCCTTTGCCCTTGATGCTGGGTAACTTGAAAGCTTTGAATCAATATTTATGGTCATCAAAAAATCATCTAAAAGTCCTTTGCTGACTAATAAAATGTTGTCTGTCCTATACTGTATATTGTTAAACACTATGTCAGAATTGAACAGCAATCAGTCCTGTGTACAGTGAATCTACTACAAAAACGCTTCCCCAGTACTCTGTCAAATGCAAACACAATGTCCTAAAAATAACCCTTATCTTGCAGCAGTCATTATCATTGGGAACACTTCAGAAAACAGCAGCCCCAGTGGTGTGTAAATAAACAGTGAAAAGCAGAGGAAGAGGAAAAAGATAACATACAGCAGGAATTCTATCAAGAGGCAGGGTGGGATGACTCATGAAAATAAGTGACTTTGAGTTTATGCGGGGAAGGACAATAAGGAGCTTTGAAGCCCTGAGATTACAGAGAGGTGGCTGATGGAGCAAACTAGGGAGGCTGGGTGTTACGGCGGCAATGTAGCACATACTGTGTGCACCGGCTCTGGTACTCACTCTTCTGGAAATACATGTAGGGCACGGCTTCATCAACCCCCTGGAGGGATGCAACCATTACATTAACACAGCTCACCTAGCGGGCAGAGGGACAGGCTAGCGTCTTTGTTGCAGTGCAAGTTCATCCTTGTCCCGAGCCAATACCCTCCGTTCATTGGCCATTTGTCATCATCAAATGACTGGACCCAAATGACTCCTCCTTGGATTATGTCATCAGATAAAATGAAGTAACTGTTATTGCTGTAACTTTTTTTTTAAAGTGTGGGGTGTAATTAAGCGTACTTCAAAAGGACACACACTCGATTCTCACTGCTCATTACCAGTTCACTTATATGGACGCTCAAAAGAACGCTGGGAACAATTGAGATCACTGCATGATCAGTTGAGGGTTTGTAATAAACGGATCTCAGAACATCCTCCTAAATCCTCCTCAGCTCCTAAATCACAGGAGGAAAACATCTGGTACACACACACACACACACACACACACTTACACATACACACACAGCACCAGTTTACAGACCACTATGCATGATTGCGTGTGTGGAGAAAGGAAGGACCTTGGAGAATGTTAATAGCTCGCAACTGCCTAAAGCCCCCTGTGACTATGGGTGTAACGGTACACAAAATTCACCGCTCTGCATGTACCTCGGTTTTAGGGTCATGATTTCTGATACAGCAGAGGAAATCCAAAAAAATGCAGAAATTATTAGTTAATAAATGACACAAGTGACATGAAAGATGGAACCGCGACTCGAGACCATGGACGTGTGAACCGCGGCTCAGTTACAGAACCGTTCCACCCCTCTGACTGATGTCTCTTTGAAATTAAAAATTCCAGTTCTGCTAGAAATAATAACCCAATACAATCAGAAAACGCCTTGATCAGTCCTGGTTCTGTGCCACGCATCACTAATGCACATCATATACAGGCTATCTATAGACAAAGCCACTCACCTTTAGGTATCTATGTAGTGTAAAATTGCATGTGCATGCTTAATCAATCAGTCCATTCATTTCTTAAGAGGTTGCACCCTTAAAGGGGAAGCAGTGAATCCTCTCATCTATTTTTCCTTAGTGACAGTGACAAAGCGTGGCCAAAGATGGCTGTGTGGAAACAGTACACAAGGTCTGTCCTTCTTTCTTGGTTTAGCTATCGTGCTCAACCTGTTCCACAGTGCTGTATGTACTGTCCTTAGTGGGCTTTAACCCTATTAGCCTGCAAAGTTGGATTATTACAGCCTGTTGGAAAGAGAACTGCCGTTGCACATTGTAACCCTGGTTCTACGACAACAGGCCACTCGCCCTTTGTAGCAACCAGAAGCCCCAAATGAGCTGAATGGCACATACACATAAAACCATCATACCATCCATACCGTCCCTCTGTCCCCTTTGATGCTTTTTATAGCTCTGCTGGATTGGTTATTTTTCACTGCTAGTACAGTATGTAGCAAGTAAGCCTGTGTCTGCACTGCATATAAATGTCAGTCTCCACCCATAATCATTACTATACAAACTGCTCAAGAAACCAGAAGTACATAAACTTCTTTTCAGAGTCAAGAGATGTGCAATCAAAGAGATCACACTTTCAGAGTAATCTGTAACACATTCTACCAACCACTCATTAGAGCCCTTCAAGTCCTGTTTTTGCTACCTGATAGGAATTTCTAAGTTCAGCGGAGTCAAAAAAACCCTTTCTAAATTATCATGCAGACAGATTATATGTTTGCAGTACAAGAAATCTGCATCAATCTTATTTATATCCCACCTACCATCGAGAAAGAAAACCATGTCTGTACATGATTGAAAATGATTGCTGGCTTTTTTTAACCCCAATCAGCAGTGAAGTGTTATAGTAACTTAGCCGGCCGTTTGGACTATGTTTAACATCTGAAAATTACCCTGAGATTCAGATTGCTTTTTTTTTTATGTGAAGCAACCCGTGAATTCAGATAACAGTGACCACTCACACACAGGTGCACGTATACAATCACATGTAAACACAAACACTTTGAAAAGAAAAGAAGCCAAGTGTGAGAATTTAACTGTACTGCTGGCCTCAGTGTGAGCACTGCACCGGTCAGGGTCAGCAGTGAAGTGCGTATGAGAAGGGCAGAAAGGCAACTCTAGACCGTGGGTTCAAATAACAAACTCACACTGCAGGTGGTGTTCAGCTGCAGTACACCCCTCGGCTCTCTACAGCATGCATGAGGGCATCTGTCATGTAAATGAATCAACTAATGACATGGAAAGAGACTCTAGTAGAGAAAAGACCAGATTGAGATGCCAGGTTGAGAGCTGTTTTATATAAGAGATGAGTTTAAACTTAGGGCCTGGGTAACATAGCTCCATAAAGATGTACAATTTCCAAGTGTTAGGCCACAAAATTATTATTGCTTAGCTGATGCTGTCTGTGTCAATATAAAATAAGTCCCGAGCAGTGAAGCAAAAAACGGAGCCATAAAGTCTGTTCTGTGTGGTATCTGGGCGTCATCATCCGACATCTGAGACTTTACCTCGCTGAACGGGGAAAACAGGTGAGTCTAGGGAGCTCAAACTTGATAAATATAGTCCTTTGATAATGCTGCTGATGACACAGAAGTGAGAGGCTGTATCAGAGTAATTGTTTCACGGTACTAAAATGACTGGCTGTTCGTGGGAAACTTTAAAAATGGAACCTCGCAAACAAAGGATTATATTTATATCGAGAAATAAAGCTGGGCACAGATTTTAACATTTATCACGGCTAATAAGAAGAGAGGGTGCTACAACTTCTAAGCAAGTACATGGCAATTTTATCATCCCTTAAGGGAAATTCTGCCTACCATGTGTGATAAAAACAAGACACTGCAGATAATACAATAAAAAAAGCAATTTACATTCACCCTCAGTCATACTCAAATGTCACCCAAACACTCATTACTGCATGCCCTGCGCACACATTTTGACAGGCATGCAAACGAATACATGTATGCACACATCAACATGTATTTGATACATTAGAGTTTCAACTGTATTTCAAATTTTTTAAAAAGTCTGAATACATTTAATATATTACATAAAGCTTGTTGATATTACATGTCAACACACAGAGGGTTTTGAAGGAACATGAAAGAGTTCTAACACTATTACAGCTGTAAACTGACCCCAGTCTGCAGTATACGTACCTACATAACCTGCGTTGTTCACTGTACTCAAAGTGATGTCGGGCTCTGGAGATACTCACTACAGTGGGAATTTTTATGTCAGATTTAAATGATAGGAACCAGATTGAAAATCTATAAAATGGGTCTTTGAGTACTGCTGGACCATTCATTTACTTCCTCATTCTACTTCCAAATTAGGGTGTTAAACAGGGCTAGGACAAAAAAATCAATACAGTGTTATATTACAATATCTCAACATTTCCTCATGCCCGATGTTATTGATGCACGTGTACAAAGTATCAATATTTTTATCAAACTAAGAGCGCTGTAAATGGATTTTCTCACACTCAACTTGCTACTATTTTGGCTGTTTTGGCATCACTACGTCATGACTCCTCCTTGTGGTGCTCGTCAGATTGATGATAGAAGGGTGAATCAGGCTCCAGCAAAACAATATATTGAATTAAGACGACATTTCTAACCTGAACTTTGTGTTTCCACATCTCTCAGACAAAACTTGCCTTGGATGTTGCTCCAAACATCCTGTGGTAAATGTTCTTTTACTGTAGGTATGCACAGACAAGACCCCACTCCCCCACCCCCCCACCACAATTTCTAACTGTCTTAAACCTGTTCTTGCAAACAAAACTTTAAGCCAGGATTTCAGGCCTTGTTGTGCCATACTGATTAAATTTTGAGATCAGACTTTCAGGATTTGCTGGCTCAGCAGATGTGAGGGTTAGTGCCAAAAGTTGGCATTTCTTATCTTGTAGTTTTTTCCCCTCACAATTAAGTTGCAGACCAGTCACTGGAAATCTAATTTTTGACCATTATCTATAGCTCATCTCTAGTGTGTGTGTACAATAGAGAAAAGGGGAAATCTGCTCAGGTCTGTCACGAAAAGTTTCTCATTTTCAAAGTCTATTAAATCTAATAAAGCAAGAAATAAATAATAAATAAATAAAATAGCAATTTCCTGGAGAAACAGCTGTGGATATATATTAAAAGAAAACTGATATTATCTTGACAGGCAAATTTCCTCTCCAATAAGTCAACCATATTCAAAATGAGGCATCTCCATACAAAAATAAGTTGCAAAATCATTAAAGATTTGAAATCCTAAGTCAGCCGTTTCCCTGAAATGCACATCATCGCTGCAGTGTAGTCGATCTAGTGTGACTCTCAATTTGTGGTTGTGTATAAAGATCAATAAGCAGTGAAAACTCAGTCTCACAGCTGTCATCAAATACATTTGGGCTCAACCTTAAATACACATCTCCTTCACCACAAGTAGGTTTTTATTAGTATTGACTATCAACACAGTAAAAAAGAGGAACATTGGCTCCATTATCTCATACATCACACATCAAACCGAAGGAATCATCTGCAACGTTGGCCTGTCTGATTACAGCAATTAACAGTGGTGTATATTTTCCAGCAATCAGATACTGTTTGGTCTGTGTGCGGACGACATATATATTGTGCTCAGAGCTCCAGGTTGCCCCACACACTGTAAGCTTGTGTCACTTAGCAGAACCACTCCAAGTGAGCTAATAATTTTGCTCCTGTTTATATTCAAACAATGTGAAGAGCTGCAGCCAGACAGACTGGCTCAGCAAACAAAGACAACAGCACATTTTCTCATTACCAGGGCGCGTGAGGGAGGCCAAGGCATAGAAATTAGCGAGCAAAACTGCAAGGAAAGCAAACCTACCAGGTCATCTGCAGTGCTTGGCACCTACAGACTTTAATTTCAATACTACCGTACAAACAACGAGAGAGGAGTGGATTATACGATAAACACGGACTTTACCCCCCCCCCTCCACTAGCCACAGATAGCGGTGTATGTGTTGGTGACAAACCAGCTTACCTTTGAAAATATTTCCTTACTCTATTTCAGGGAAAACATAAGTACTGGTATGAGAATAAATCCATAGTGTATTGTTTGCCAATCGTTAGAGGCAGTGCTATAAACACGGCATGAGGGGCAGGGCCTTGGGGAAAGATGGTCACACCTGCTTATCCTCACATCCCCCCAGGGAAAGGGTAACCCATAAACCTTTAGACCCTAGATGTTGTCAATACACTATTCAAAACCACAGTTTCAATATCTGCTCTCTCTGTGAGGATGTGCGCACACCACACACACACACACAGACACGCACACACAGTTTCCTTTCTCCACCTGCCTTGAGATAACTGCAATAACCTCCTGAAGTATATATGCACTGTCATCAAACCTTCAAACAACAGAAAAGCTTACCGTGTTGTTTTAAGGTGTCGCAGGACATTAATGACTGTACGTCCACTCTTAGCTGCCTTCCGATCAACCAATCTTAGCCCATCAAACACTTCACATAACAGAGTCTGTTTTCACTTACCACTGTGGCGAACGTGCTGCCAAGCGTCCCAGCATAGCAGTGTTGTATATACAGTAAGACTATACCTGCCTGGGGTTAGCTGCTAAGCACTGCACAAGGACTATGGGAATAATGTGCGCTCTTCTAAGATCATGCTCAGAGCAAGCAACAGGATTCCACTTTTCACCCCTCACTGTTTCAATATTGCCCCATAGATACAGAAGCAAATAAGCTTCTTTGGCTCGGCTTCCACCACATGGGTAGATTTCTCCTTCTTCTTCTTCTTTTTTTTTTTTTTTAAACAGCCGAAGTGAGTGAAAAGAGAATATTGCAGCTTTCAAACAATAATTGCTTCAACTATTAATACAGAGTAGCAGCATCTGGTATTGTTTGGTTTCATTTTCAACCCAACCCAATATGTTTAATCTTATGAATATCAAAAGAATAAATATTGCTCCGAAAAATCTGCTTAATTTCACGAGTAACTTGACAGATGAGAGAAGCCATAATGGCACGTTAAACACAGCCAATGATGAATCCTTGTTGTGCAGTTATGCACTTGTTATGAACAATACGGCACAATTTTCAAAATCTCAGTTCCCATTTTGTCAATGTGCCATTAACAGTTTTCCTTTCAACACATGTCAAAGTGTTTGAGAGGAGCCAGTTTAAAGTCATATCAGATCTTCTTAGATAAGCCAAGCTGACATTTATCCCCATCACACATCACACTATAAACTACAGCTGAGTGAAAGTGCGGTGTGCAGAGCACAGTGCTATTACACAGGCAGACACCCACCGCATCATTTATCCTGCCCATAAATCAGCCCTCTGCTCTACTGCACTACCTGCTCCTCTTGTCCCAGCAGATCTCACTGACGTATCATTATATCTCATATACCTCCACTAAAATAACCTCTACTGAGCCTAAGAGCTTAGGATGTGTGAAAAGGAGAACCTGTACCCTCTCTCCGTCTGTCTGCTTGGATGATGCTTTGCATTAGAGCATCAATTAGGCCTGTGATGTGCGCTTGTTGTTTTACTGCCTACTATTTTGTCTCTGTCTTATGGTTGGGATGAGTAATGTTTGGGGTTGTATAACACACCATCTCTTCATAGAAAGTCTTATGTCTGTGATACATCACTGCAGGTGAGAGTGTCTGCAAAATGAGGACATTCTGTAATAATGAGGATAATTGAAGGGCTGAGCTGACACTGGGTCCTACATCAAGCTCCATATTGTCTTTGCTGCTTAACTTATGTGGCACTCATCCCTAAATCTGAATTCCACACCCATACAACCCACTAACATCCCCTCTCCTGCCATATATATTCCACACTGGACACCATCCTCTCTGATCCCAGCTTGGCTGCGATGAGTGGATCTCATCTGCAGCCCCGTAGCACATGTTGGGGGCAAGCCCAGAAAAAGTGGCCCATGCCTTCCCTGAATCTAGTATTAATGAATTTCTTGGCAGTTTACAGATTATCTCAGGGGATAATCAGAAAAATACTTTTAATCAAGATGAACACATTTAAATATTCACTATACATTCCCTTTATATGACACTAACGGTTACTGTTTGTATGAAACAGAAATATCTTTTTCAAAAGACAATTTACAGATTTGTGCATTATAATTAAACATGTTCCTTTGCTTTCGAACAATGCAGCGGACAGAACAATGAGGCCTGCTGGACACGTAAAGAAGAGACAGGGTAAGAGTTGAGTTTGACTTTGAGCTTTTATGACCGAGGGACCGGAAAGCAAGGACAACGGGGCATCATTAAAATGCACAAAAATGAGTGAATGCTTCGTCTGCTGAATAGAGATGACAGTAAAGAACAGAAGCTGCAAGGGTTAACATCTGTAAGGATTAGAGATGCTGCTCATCAGGCAGGCAGGGGGCCTGAGTAATGCCTGGGTCCCCTATCAGTGGGGGCTGAATCAAGGCTGTGGAGAAAGGCAGCAAAGCAGCAGCACCACTCAGGCCTGTCTAGAGCAGACTCGCTGTGTACCCCTTCACTTAGCCAGCACTCAACTTCTGATTCAAGTGACGAGAGAGAGAGAGAGAGAGAGAGAGAGAGAGAGAGAGAGAGAGAGAGAGAGAGAGAGAGAGAGAGTGATGAAGCAGTAGAGAAGGTAAGAGGCTGTCATCAGCACTAGAGTGAAAGAGAGAGAAAACAGACATTTTTGGTGGAGGTGAGAAATAAAAAAAAACAAGGGCCAATTTATTTTCCAAACTTCGAAAGCTAAAATGAAGAGAATAGCGGTCTAACACCTACAAATATGAGTTAAAGTTTAAGAAAGCGCACAGATTGGACTTAAATTCAGCATAAAAAGAACACTTTTATTTGTGCTCGACTCCCGTCTACGTATGCGCTTTTCTCTCCTTGACTGGCCATGCCTCCCCCATTATTTCTTCACTCCCGCTCGCCCGGTGTCTCTTCCTGTCTCCACTTTGAAGAGCAGCGGTGTGTTTGTTCGAGAGGCTCTTGCATCACACCTGTTTGTTTAAGCTGCAAATGACGCTAGAGACAAAGCGTGCCTGTCTCTGCAGACTGCCCAGATATAGCCTGTGGTTGCCAACAACACAGGACTCCCTCTACCTCTCACCCTTTTCCTCATTCTCGCTCGCCCTCTCTGTCGCGTTCTCTCTCGCTCTCTAACAGGGGAAATGCAGAACACTGAGCCTCAGTAATAATTCCTACAAGCACAGCAGAGCACTAAATACTCCCAGAGCACCTCAGCTTAGTCCATGGATAAAAACACTAAGTGCAGATGCACTCTGGCTTGCTTAACTTCGACTTATCACCCCAATAATACCAGCAGCCTGTCATGAGCAATGGCAGACCAGTTTAAAAAAAAAAAAAAAAAAAAAAAAAAAATCAAAGCAATCACTTCTAGGCAGTGTATTATCATCTATAAATAAAGTATAGCCTAAAAGCCAACAAAATCTGAATCACGGTGCAAGGGAATAACACACTGCAAAAAATCTTAACCAAGAGCCCTTTAGACTCACCTGCACTCCTGTCTTAGCCAGCACCTTTAGATGCTCACTGTATCTACATATGACTTAATATGATAAGCACCTGAGATGTGGAATTTATTTACCAGCGCATTATCAAAGAAAATGCCTAGCACTTCTGATTTTACACTCACAATAGGTTACGGATCAAAGCCCTGCTATCAGCAGTCGACATTATTCTCTCAAATAGACCTGAGAGGAAGCACGCCGTAACCACTGCTGTGCATGTAATTTTTTTTTTCCAGATGCATCATACATAAGCAAAAAATTCAGACTCGCTCAGATGAGCAAACCTACACGCGCGCACGCACACGCACACACACACACACACACACACACACACACACACACACACACACACAATCAAAGCTGCAGAATGTGAACACACAAAGGGCAAAGACTGTTTTTTTTATTTGCCCTGTAGAACAACTGAGTGGGCAAATGGGAAGGTCAAAGGTTAAGACTGTGCTTCTCAAATGTTTTCTGGCATGCCCCCCCTCTCCCGCCCAGAAGCTGAAAAAAGTTCCAGCCCCCCCCCCACACACACACACATACACATCATTTTTATCAATCATTGTTATCGATCAACAATGACAGGGGAAGCAGCTATTAAAAAAAGAATCCAAGCTGAATTTTAGTGAAGTAAAGGTCAGCACGATAGCATCTTGTTTAGTTTCCCTCCATAAATCATATTAATTCAAATTAGTTTCACTCCATATCTTCTTGTGCTCATCCACACCCTGCCCTGCAGTGGCTCTATGGCTCCCAGTTGGAGAACGACCGGGTTGAGGACATAAATACACTGTCAAGGTTAATATCCCTGCTTGTTTTGGCCCCTAAAATGGACTGAACAAGCCATCTCTTTATTGACAGACCTTAAAGCAAAAGCAGTGGCGGGCAGCTATTTCCGTCTGACTGTACAATGGGTATCTAACATCTGAGGGCTGGGCAGCATACTGAGCGTTGGCAGTATATTCTGAACAATTTCGTTGTACATGCTGAAGAAGGCTTTGATGCAATGATGTTAATGTGGTTTTTATTAAGTTAATCAGGCTAATCTTTTAAAATTTGGTATGAGGCTACAGGCTATTTGTTTCAAACTGGCTCAGGTTTGGAGAGATGGAAGAATCATTTGCAGAAAACTACCTGATGACATGTATTTCTTTTTTTGTTTGTTTGTTTCTCTTTCTGTCTGTCTTTCCTGCTGTTGCTGTGTGTGCCCCTCAGCTTTGTGTCTACCTGACAAGAGTGGAATTGAAGTCAGATGTGTAACCCCGGGGGCCTCTCTTTCTTCACTGCTCGGGTGAAATTTTCTCCAAATATTTTGTCATTTGCCTCCAATGATGGACAAATTCACAGTGGAAACCAAGAGGGTCTCTTGTACTCATTTAGTGCAGGGGTGACCTGCACTTTGAAGCAGTAAATAGCAGTCTCTGCTTAACAAACGAAAGCCTAAATTCAGATTTGTTGTCAGGAAGTGGTGGAAGTGTGCGTGCTCATTTTTTTAAGGGGTGTGGTATCTGATGGCAAATAACATATTTGCTCTGTTCACATTAATATTCAGCTACAACATTTGCTCTTATTCTCGACGCCAACACCAGTGTAAATAAACCGTTTGCAGCTTAAACATTTTTAACATGCAACTGTTCCCTGGCCGCTTGACATTTAGTGACTGGGCAGGTCGATACATTTAAACGGCACATTAGATCCGTCTCAGCGCTGAAAAAAGGCAGGAGTAACTAAAGTTTAATACCGCACCAAAACGGCGGAATCCATTTTTATTAAGCTGGGTATTTGGGTTTTAATAACTACTTCTAGTAAAGGAAACTCATTACATTGAAAGCAGATTATACTTCCCAACACACAAACACACGCCACTCTCTTCCGCCCCTGTCACCATTTCCACATGTGCCTCCATAAATCAGTGAAGAACCACTGGCGGGCGCCTCCTCACTGTCCCTCCAGCGCTCCTCTCCATGCTCTCGCCATGACTTCCAGATGTGAGTCCTTTCAGACATCAGGCTCCATTATGAAAGCTTAACATCAAATTGAGAAAAACAACAACCTGCATTTTTTTTTCCTGAAAGGGGTCTGCTTGAATGGCACAATCTTATCTCCATTACTCAATTCAGTTAATATAAATATGACAGATTCAATCCCCCCTGACACTACTCTATGTGCCTTCAAGCAGGAAGAGGCACTGCGGGGCGAGTGCTGTACGTGGTTTCAATGACTTCAATCTTGTTATCACTTCCACACAAGATGCAAAGACAGGTAGACGGGTCCCACTCTGACCACCACCTGCCGCACAAAGACCAGACCCCCCCCCCACCACCACCACCACCACCACCACCACGTCACCCTCAAAGCTGTGGTGAAAGAACTTTGCCCCTCTTCTTCTCCCGTCCTTCCTCTCCTCCTCGTATCACAAGAATCGCCCTCCATCTGTGAGCCTGAGGGAGAGGATACCTGCGACCAAAAGCCAGTAACATGGCAACCGAGTCAAAGGCCTTCATGCCTGTTGCACGGCAGGGCGCTGGCATTTACTTCCCCCCATCCGCTCCCTGTTTCATCCTCGAGGCCTCTAGCCCCACCCAGGAGCCTAAAAGAAATCCACTGTCCTTGCTTTCTCAGCTGCCTCCCTCTTCCCGAGTTCGGAAAACAATATTCCACAAAAGAGAGCAGGCGAACTTCCTGTCCTTTTGTCCGTTGTGCAGGCTAAAGGTGTTGTTTATTGCACTCCACTGCGTGATTCCTGCTTTTACACACACATGGGCTCATTTTGACGGAGAAACACATAAAGGCAAGGCTCTACGCAGGCAAATGTACAGTGAGAAAATAAGACGTTGCCAGTCAGGGATTTTTCTCCTATTTAAGACAATAACAGGTTAAAATATATTTGTTTAAAGGCAAGGAGTTTAGATTTAGGTCACGGGGGATGTTTCCGTCTCTGTGTATTTCCATAAGGCCTTATTTTCACAAACAGTCACTGCAGAATGCATTGTGTCAGAGCCGGGCTTTGACCAGCTGCCTGTTGCTTCACAGTATGTGGGCAAGATTTCCTCCGAGGTTTTAAATGGGTCACATTCTGACAAAAGATGTTAGAAGTTACGCTCACACAACTGGATAATTCTGACTATAATTCCAAAGAAGTTGGGACGCCGTGTAAAACATAAATATAACAGAGCGGGATAACTTGCTAATCCTTTTTGCGTTTGCACCTGAAAGTACGGTTCTGTCTATCTGCACAGTCTCAGCAGTATTTCTTAAATTAGCACCAAGTCAACAGCATTGTTTCATTGACAACAAATACTTGGAATGTGTCGCTATTTAGTCGAATACAGGGGCAAACCACATAAGATAAATAAACGACCTAAAAATAATATCCACAGCATGAAGCAGACGTGCTGAATCTCATTTGCTGTCAACAGGGGTTAAGTTGGGTTGAAATAAATAGCTCCATAAAGTCAGTGTATCTATTATCAACATTATATCTATTCACTTTTTCCACGGTGGTAAAAATATTGCTTGTTGCATGTTGCTACTTTTATTAGCTACATCTTCCCCTCGCTTAAAATGGCTGACAGTCACCACGATGTGCTGTTTTCAGCACATGACAAAACCGATGAGTGTGGCTAATCAAACAGACATTGTCAATCACGCAGAGCTAAGTAAAAGCTGGGACCGAAGGGGCCAATCTTTGCCTTTAAAGGTTGTCTGATAACAACTTAGCATTCAGTCGCTAAAGCATTACTAATTGAGATTCTGTAACACTACAAAATAACTTATCAAAATGTGTAATTTTGTGAGCTCTGGTTAGGTTTTAATACTGGATTATAATTAAAGTAAAATAATAGATTAAATTGTTTTAACTGCAGGTTAATTCATAACTACAGTGTCTTGTTTTGTGTGCATGCAGGCTTAATTTCTCTGATTTTAAAGGGTGATATACTGCAAATATGTAAAATAACATCAGTGCACTGTAATTTCTTAAACCCCAACTAAACAATGCACGTCGAAACTTAACACTTAATTGAAGGTCTGTTGACCACTTGCATGTAGACAATGATGTCCGGCTACACAGAGTTCAATTTGTCAAGCTATCTGAGATTAGATGAACTGAGACTGTCGACTATGCAAGTGTGTCACTATGGACATTTTCTGAATAATGAAATAAATGGACTCTGTGTGTGAATTCTAATGATTTTGTAAAGCTCATTAGGTCCTTATAATGCTATATGAAGCTGCATTTGACACAAAGACGACTACATAATGGTGCAAACCCTCGCAATTACTCGGCTAAATCACCCCCCTCCACCTCCCTCCCACATAACAAAGCCCAATTTAACCCAGAGATTTAAAACCAAATTACCTCAAAATGAAAGATAATCATGATGATTCACTTTAAGGAACCACAATGATATTTTTACATTAAGATTTAAAAATGTCAGTACCAACAGTTTACAAAGATCTACAGAGGATTTTTTTTTTTTATTTTCTTTCTCATCAGAGCTGCCTGCATTTTTTGCATTGTGTGAGTTTGAGGGGACTAATTTACAATATGTCAATATCAATGAACTGCATGATTATCAAGTCTGGAAATACAAGACTGTGATATATGATTATCTAAGTTTAATTACTGCAACACAGGATGGCAAGAATGCAAATCAAAGACAACAACAACAACATCTTGATGCCATTAAAAAGAAACATGGGCTGCACTAAAATCATGCATCCAGTCTGAATTTACATATTCAATGTAATCAGCGATGGTGATGACGCATCAAAGCCTTACTGTTAACACACCTGTTGCAGTGTACAGTCATCCAACGTACACGCTGATGATTTATATTTGTCCTGCTTACTGGGGATGCCTCCGCTGCACAATGTAACAGTGTCTTCGGAGACGGTGAGGTGCTGTGCTTCTAATCTTGCTTAGGGAGGTGCTAACCTCACCATCTTGTAGAGTTCTCAGTGACAGAGGGAGAAGGACTCGCCCAGAGTGACGGAGCCAGTGGCAAGCTCATCGATCAAAGACTGGGAAATGTCAGACGGCGAGTGCGAGGCAGGGTTTTTATGCAAGCCTCACGTCTGCTCAAGCTACACCTCACAGCCAATTACTATGAATAAGAATTGTATTTCTCACTTGTAAGGTTAAAGAAAAAAGTCAGTCTGAGCGTATTCACTCCAGACATGTGGCACATATTTCATATACGTTTTGTATATTATCATGATGCCTTCAGAAATTGCTTCACTTTTGAGCTGAACTTGAGGTTTCAAGCAAAATCTAAAAAATATTGTTGTTTCTGCAAGATGCAAAGAATGGAGTCTGGTGTACGTGCCATCAGGAATCTCTAACCTAGCATTGTGAAAATGTAAAAGTTTGAATGAATTGCCACATTATTTGCAAGAGTTTGGATTATTTCCCAATCGTCACTATTTTCCACAGAAGTTGTTGAAATTGGAATTTTTTTTCTTCCTGAAATAAACCAGACAAACGACGAGCAGAGGTCAAACAAACAAGACTTAATTTCTCTCCCTCTGTTATCAGCTCGAGCAGAGCTGACTGCTTGGCTGCAACAATTAGTCAATTTATCAATTAGCCGATCAACGAAAAAATGATCAGCATTTTGACGATGGCGAAAACGCAAAAATTGGACAGTTCCAACTTTTCAAATGTGAAGGTTTTCTGTGTTTCTTTGTCTTGTATGATAGTAAAATGACTATATTTAGGTTTTTGGCAGTTGGTCAGACAAAACAAGTAATTTGACTGCGGGAAATTGCAAATGGCACTTTCTACTATTCTATGACATTTTACTGACAAAGTTTGTCACTAATTGGCTGATTCATTTATAAAGGAAATAATCAGTGGTTGATGCCCTGATGAGGATAACTCCCGAGAAACTCCACCACAGGCGACTTTAAAACATGACTGCAAAAGCACAAATTTCTGACTAAAATGAAAAAATGCCTTGGATAATATCCAAAGGAAAAAAAAAGGGACTGGAGCACACTGATTTATTTGGAGCCAGTCAAAAAAAAAAAAACAAACAAAAAACAAAAAAAAAAGTCAAGAGCTTTTTTTACTCTACCATTCATCACTCTGTTTCCACAATTAGAGGCTGCAAATCAATCAGTGAGCTCCAGTCCCTTTTTTTTCCCCCTTTGAAGTTCGCTGTCCTCGAACTGAGAAGCACTTGATTCAGCTGCATAGTGCTGAAAGATGCACGGAGAACCCCGTTTCTTCAAACTTTGATTATATGTTCAGGAGAAGGTTAGTTGACTCACTGAACAGCAATCACCTACATTCGTCTTCGGCACTACGACTATCCAATCAAACAGCTGAAGAGGGGATGTAAAGGCAGGATCAGAAAGTTAGCTGGACTGCAAACTGTGAAAATTACAGTGAAAACATTTTCTCTAGATCATAATGACAGAGATTTGGACCATACAACAAAACCTGAATGTGAGGTTTAGCAACATAGCGTTGAGAATAGATGTTGCAGACTGCTGAAAATACCAAAAACTACATTGTAATCAGCAAAGACACTTTGTGAAGTCATGTGGTTCATGTGCTTTTCTGTGAAATATCACCCTGGCCTTACTTTTTCAGGGACTGACACTGTTTATCTAAAGGCACCAGAAACGTTACTGAATCTAGCAAATAATTGCATTGTGAATCCAAATGGCAAACTAATTACTCTCTCCCCTTCTGAAAAATGTACAGTACAATGTAGCTGAGGGCCACCGCAGGATGCCACTTTACTGCACAGGCAGGAAATATTCCACCCTTCATTATCAACATAAACAAGAGCAAAGACAGGCTATAGAGGACAGGATAAAGGAGAAGTATTACTGGCAACAGGCAGATAAGAAAGTTATAAAAGCAGCGACAATGAGAAGGAAAGAGACTGAGGAGCTAGTCTTCTGTTCAAGCCATTACCTTGCTTCTTGAGACACTACAGTGAGGAGTGTGTGTATTGTTCAGCAGATCGATCCATCAATATACTGTATCCAACAAAGTGGAGAAACTGCACTCTAATTCCAAATTTTGGTGCAAACACGCTTTACAAAATACACTAATACATCTACAGGAAAGCATAGTTTGCCACTTTACAAGCGCTGTGCTCTTCACAGGATTCACCACATGCAATAAAACAACGTTAATAAGTACAAATTGAGCATGAGTAAAAACTATTTAGGGAGGTTTTAAGACGTTTAAGAGATTGTCATGCGACAGGAGGACAGTGTTTTCTGTTTAATTTAGCTTGCCATAAGAAGTTCAGCTCCACTACTTTCATCCCTGCTAAATATGCATCATAATGGGGCGGCTGTGGCTCAGGAGGTGGAGCGGGATGTCGGCTCGATCCTACCTCCACCTTTCCGCATGTCCAAGGCTCCTCTGGCAAGACACTAAACGGTGATTGTTGAGTCAGGAAGGGCATCCGGGGTTAAAAAAAGCCGATGTCGCATCAAATACGATTTCTACACCCGGCTGGGCGGGGCCAGTTTGCCAGTGAGACGGCAACAGATGATCGACTGTACGACCTCAAACGGGGAGCAGCCAAAAGCAGAAATATGCAATATGTGAGCTGACTAGAGATAAGAAATCTTGAAGTCTCATATCTGGATTTCTATTCACGTGCACTTCTGGTAGCAAGTCAAACATCTACATCAACTTGCGCTGAACCCGTCTTTGTTTCAACCTCGACAAATAAAACCAAGCAGATACGTTGGGCTGCCCAGAACCTCGTCTCTTGTCCCTCCCCCTCCAGAAACAAAACATCATTTCACAGATTTCTACACATACCAGCGTATATTATTGATATCCTGACATGCTCCAGTCTCTCCTGTGGTATCTTTAATAACACCTGTGCATCCCTGCTCCTTTAGCTCATGTCCAGTTCGGTTACAGACCCATCTGGAACATGAACCATCTAGAAAACTCAAAATGTTATTTCACTTTGTGAATAAATGAAGGAATGATCGTACAGTATAATGCTTCAAAGATCGCAGAGCTGTTTTAATGCGTCCATGTCTACATTCAGGTGCTTTATTGCTTTTTCTTGCTAATGTGTTAGCCTGTGGCTAACACGTCTCTTCACAAAAGTGAGATGAGTCAAGCTTGTAAGGTGCTGCTGAAACCACTCCAGGGCAGACACATAATTTCTGTCAGTGGGTGCCATATTGTAATCAAAAAATATTAGGTCTAACAAAGAATTTTGGAAGTAAGGGGAGTGTAATGAAGGCCGCACTCACTGACAGCACATTTGCAGCTGTAATTTAAAAGGTAGAGATATTCTATTAGAATCTCAACAAGCCCCTAATTTTATGAAGCACAACCCCACTGAGCTGAATGATGTAATTTGAATATGCTGTCAGTTTAAATGTGGCCTTCTGGGACAAGACTGTGGTCACTGACATTTAATTGGAGGACAGAAAAAGTTGTGGCAGCAACAGAGAGACAAAAGGGGGGGGGAGGGGGGGGGATTTCTGTGACGGCCTCACGTTTTTCACAGAGATAAATAAAAGATGATAAACACGGATTAGAGAGGCCATTTTGTCTGCGGCCTCCTCTCTTTCTAGTCCCGGTGTCTTTGAGAAATATGTCTAAATTTAGCACCAGATTTATCAAGCCGAGGCAATCCAGGGAAAGGGGGACTTGGGAATAGAGAGAGCAAAAGAAAGAGACAAGGTTGAAAGGTATCTAAAAGACAGGTGCAGCAGACAAAAAGATTGAGGGTGGTGGGGGTGGGGAGAGGGGAGGTGTGTGTGTGTGGGGGGGGGGGGGCATTGTCTGTGAGATCCTGTCCATCACTTGCCACTTTTAGAATGAAAATACATCTCCGCTAATATCCGCCACACACACACACACACACACACACACGCAGACGCGCACATGCTGGCAAGACACATGAGGAGAAAGAGATGTGAATTTCAATTAAGCAGGTAAGGAAATTAAACTAGTGTTACAGTTATAAAGTCAACCAAGCAGATAAAGACTCCAATACTGCGAAGACGGTGGAGAGATGAGACAGATGGACAGAAAGACAAACGCATTCATTCGCTCGCACGCCCACATACGCGCACACGTTGACAAACACAAATATGCTATGCCCAACAGAAAGCCAGACAGAGGCGAGGATGAAGGTCGCCAGAGGTCGGGTGAAACTCCTCTGCTCTTAATTTTCTACATTTCCACTTCCTGTCTACTAACTGTCCACTCTGCAGAGTGAAATGAGAGCCTCATTAAGTCGCACCACATATAATTACCAATACTGTTAATGAATTCTTTGGCACTTTTAATGCATTCATAGATGCTCGTGTTCGCTGTAAACACCAGTGGAGGTCCTGTCGACTTTATGCAAATGAGTCACTTCAGACAACGTGACTCGCCATTTTGCCAATCTCTGTGTTCTCAGGAACAAACTTATAGATTAGCCCACTAATGTTGAAAAGGTTCAGAATCCAGCCGCAGTTTTGCCTCTTTATCGAGTTAATTATCTTCTGGACACCATGTTGGTCTAATTTGAGAATTGCAGCCGACGTATTTCGGTTTACTGACTATTTGCTGCCATTCAAATTCTAACTATGGGTCAACTTTTAGTAGCAGAAAACTGCAGCAAATATAAAAGGCTTTTACTGCTCTGGCCAGTCTCCCTTGCCTGCTCTTCATTGCCGTCTTCCATTTGCAATGAATGGAATCTTGTCATTCACCGCCCCGTTTTACTGGTGGGAGTAAATTCAGCCTCTCTCCCCTCCCCTCCTCTCCTCCCCTTCCCTTCTCTCCCTTCCTCTCCTCTGGTCTCAAATGGTCTCTCTGGAATTGCCCTTGTTTAGATGCAAGAATCACATGGGATGCAAATTGTCAAGAAGAGCAAAGCACCGCACAGGAGCACTGCACACACCTGACTGCCAGGTCTGAGACAAGGACTTTGTGTGGCGTGCACGCAGCATGAGGCTCTGCCACATTGCGTCAGCATAAATTACTCAATGTCACAATAACAGTTACAGCTTAATGTTTCAAAAGTTAAAGGCATGTTTGGCTGGCGATGACTGCACGTGTGCATGCTGGCACGCATGTTCGTACAGGCTCAATAATTCATTCCATGGATGAAGTCCAAATGAATACTGAACACCTTGACAATTGAGATTCATCTGTGGGTGGTGTTTGTTCATTTACCAATATACACCTTCTCAATACTACATGGGAGATTAACTTGTTCCATATGAAGGATTTATCTGAGCAGAGAGTCATCATGCACCTGTATTCCCTAACGATGTATGTAAGGGCTTCCCCTCTGAGTCAATTAGTCAACTAAGTGGTTGTTACGGCCTCATTCCACTGAGGTATTTTTTTTATTTACTTATTTTCTAAATATATGCTTCTGTGTTGTGTAAGTACTTCACTAAAAAATCTCTCTGCGGTCAAAAGACGCCGCGGATATTCATTTCACAGATGATTTAATTATGTGTAATCAATCAAACAATTAATGTAAGAGACTATTATCAATTCATTTGAGTCTCATCGTATTTCACACGGTGCATATATGGATTAATATGTTGTAAATGCCTGCATTCTTTTGATAATAGTTAATGAGGAAAGAAGGTAAAAATAATTTGGAGCAATATAAATGCAAAGTGAACAGAAGGTCAAAGTTGGACTAATTAAAAGTGCTATAAAATTGTGTCGTGCTATAAAATTGCTGCATGTAGCTATCAATTAGAAATCACAAAATGGTCTTAGGCGGTAGCAGCAAGGAAATGAATCTGTCAACACTTTTCATTATTGTATGATAACACGGGAGAAAATTAAGTCACAAAATAACTGTTACAAGCTGGACTTGACCTGCTTTTGCATTACCTCTGTTTGATTATTTCACATTCTCCGCGACTCCGCGGCAGCGTCACAGAGAAAGGAGGCTTTTTATTTCCTTTGTGGGGTTGTTTTTGCATTTTCCCGACAGAGTGTCACAAGGGGTCTTCTTTTAATGAATCGAGGTGAAAGCACAGGCAGTGGTGTAAATTCATGGCGCCGCCACATGTGCCATGTGCAAGAACACATTTTTGGTAATTTTGCGACCAAAGATGCTGGCGCAGCGGTGGCACACCTGCGGTGCAGTCGCAAAAAGAGGTTGGATTACAAGGAATAAATTACCAGTAGATGCGGTAGGGGCCAGTGTCAATCACAGTCAATTAAATTAGGTCCTCTCATTCCCTTTAAAAGCAATGAGCTCCCCGCCATGTGGCACAGACAGTTTCACCATAAATGAAAGTCCAAACTGGCTGCCCTAAAAAACCTTCTCAACAGAGAAAAACTGTTGATTGCTACGAGGTGCAGAGCTGTAAGCGGTGAGACACTGAACATGTGCTGCCACGATGGATCATATACAATTCAAAGTCAAATAAATTTGACTGAAAATGCTAAAATCTCATGATTGACACAATAAATCAAATGCACGAACAGCCAAACTTGACAGTGACGTTAACTGGATCTTTTCTGATGATGGATAATGTGCAGTAACTACTTCAGTTAAATGTTGCCTTCGATTAAACAGAGAGCACTGAAGTCCTGTCTGAAGCAGTGGCAAACATCTTATTTTGTTAAACAATAGTGGGTAGCATTTACGATCAGTGGAGTGGGTGGTGTCCTCGCACTGAAAGAAAATGAGTTGCATGACAAGGTCAGACTCAAACGGACTCAGCTTCATCAACAACTGATGTGAGTGTGGAAATTATGGATTGTTATGTTATTGTTTGGTATTCTGTAGACTTAATTAGCACTGTCGCACATTGAGCACAAACACTATCTAGTCACGGGTTTACTTCTATTGTTAGGAAAAATGTATAAAGACATGTTGTCCGTCTATAATAACCACTGTTATAACACTAATTAAACATCAATTACATGCCTGTTGTGCACTTATTCCTGTGGATTTTGCCACTGCAGCATAAAGTAGCTCTACGCTGCTTAATTTTTAACATAAAAAAAAAAAAAAACAGCCACAAAAATGACTGCTTTTGTCAAGGTCCATTTTGTTATTTGCAGCCAAAGCACTCAAATATAACAAGTCGTATTTGTGACTTCTAAGCTTGGAGCCACGGGAGCATGCTGTATAGGGTGCACTTGGAAACAACATCACTCTGGAGACAGTTTCATTAAGCATGAAAAGCATTCGTTTTGACTATTGCTTCTGGCTGTAAAAAAAAAATCAGTATTTGAAAATTGTTCATCCATATACAATAACACCTAGAATGTAGTTACAGGTCAAAATGGTTCAGATAATCATACACAAAATGATTGTTTTTCATAATGTGTCTCATTTTGCATTTGATGTGTGATCATCATGCTCTCAGTCTGTGCAGCCGGGGATTTGGTGCATCATTCTTGTGCAAACTCACCGTTTCATGACTCACATGCATACATGCGAACACCTTATTTATGCACGTCATAGATATCACTCATTTAGCAGTGATGTGTGTATTTTCCCATTGCTGCCAGATTGTGTTTACATCTGAATTCACTTCTGTGTTGAATTGAATGCAAAATCTAATCTCTAGGGCGCGCACATAAACAGACAAATACAAATTACGGAGAGCCTACATGCACACACAACACAAATTTATCCAGATGATAAAATATGATGTGGCTGACATTGCCTCCAATGAAAAATTATTGGCATGAGCCAACATGTCAGCAGTATAATCATGAATGATGTGCGGAAGAGAAAGGTCACAGCTGAGGACCGAGGCATTATGTGGAGGAACAGCTAAGCTCTTTAGCGCCCTGACTTACATGTAATTCAGTATTGAAGACTTGGCCGGTGTCTTACACATTCGTACATTTCTTCACATTTCATACATTTATTATTGTTTAATCACACAATGTGACACATTGCAACCGATGCAGCCTCCATCACATAAAATAAACAAAGGGATTTCGGCTCAGAAGAGGTGATAACAAAGAGTCACCAATTTTATTACATCTCCATTTAGGTGCTGAAATTGTGCATTATTATGGAAGTGAATGACAGACCACCCTGCATGTGACTGCAGAGAAAAGGCAGGTGAGGGTGCCCACCATATATGTGGAGCAGCATGCCTGTAAGTCTGTACTCCTGCACGTCTTTCTTGCTATGCTTTGTTAGAGCTCAACCCTCAGATTCTATCTAGTCCTTCCTATTACCAACAATACCATGCAGGTTTTCTGCCAGTGGGGCCATTTGGGAGCTATTAAGCAGTGCCTGGGCAAAGTACGTGCATAACAGTTGCCTTTCAGTGGCTCTAACATCAGGTGGAAATCACAGAAATACAGTACGAGGATAGGTTTGGACTGAATGGTGGACCTGTGATTCTTATCACAAGCAATTTGGCCGCCAGCATTAACTACTACGACATCAGACCGTCGCATCAATTACGCTGTTTTATGCTAATACTCTTGAAACCTGTCGACCTTTTTATCTTTTATCAAGACATCTGTTGAAGTGAAAAAAATACCCCATAATTTAGGCATATTTTAATTAAACAACAAAGACGCAATGCTCTAAATGCTTTCAGCTAATTACATAATATTTATACATCAGAGTGACAACAGATACACCACAGTCACCTTCTAGTTAAGATATTTTGGGGCGCAACACAAAGGAAACGCATCACGCAGCTGCCGAGAGTGACAAGTAAAATAATAGCGTAAGTTCTGAAATATGTAATTACAGCAGAGAATATGTTTCCGTTTGCTGCTTGTTATTTTTGCCTATCCAGTCATGTTTGGTTATTATTAGAGTGTTGCGCTATTCGCTATGTGTGAGCAGTGACTAAAGCAAACATTAGACTGGTTTTGGTAATGGCAAACCATGACCTTGTGCCTTTAAATGTGAAACCACCACAATGAGTACAACAAAGCAGTCATATGAGCCAAGCATTATTGCTAAATACTTTAATGAATTAAGGGATGAAATGTTGAAACTACTGTATTATGGACACAGGGACATGTTGCAAACACGCAGCTGAACCGGGAAAAGGCAACAAAAGCTCTTGGCCATCACTGTTAATCACACCGCCGACAATGGCACAACCTGACAGGCTGGTCCTGCTAAAGGAATATCATTCTTAATCTAGGAGGCTGGTGCCCCCGGAAAAAAAAAAGAAAAGAAGGAAAATAAAAAAAAAAAAAACAGCGCAGCACATAAAAACTACAGAGCATGAACTGTCACACAACGTCAAAGTGAGAAAGAGCAATCTGGCCTGCGAGATTCCAATATCTTACTCTACAATGACACCTGGATCCAATCATGGCAGAACACTTCAGTAAGCCGGGCAGGCAATCCTCCAATCAGACAGACACGCCCCAACACAAAATGATCAGGCTTTAGCTTTACTTTCACAATCACAAATACACTATAGATACTGTATGTTTAAAACCACACTCTAGGAGTAAAAGAAACCAACTGAACAAGAGGCAGCTGGACAATAAATCCAAATAAAAACACATTTAACCAAATGAGCAGCTTGACAACAAAAAGACACTGCGAACATTGATTGATTCATTTAGTGTTTGCGTCTTTTATTTTGGATAATTAAGGTCAATTTCATGCAATATTACACTTACAGCACACATGCTGATATGCTGATTTATCTGTTTTGTAGTATGTGAACACTTTGCAGTACAGAAGATATAGTGTACATATAATGCATGTAATCCGCACGAAAATGACCATAATTACGTTAGAATACATAAACATTGTATTTTCTTCACAAACACACGTACAAATTGTACTTTGAAACACATCTTGTATGATTCTTCCACGGCCTCTTTTGCATTATACAGCTGCGTGTGTCTGTTGGTAATAATTGCACGCATCTTGACACACCTGAGCCTCTCTGACTACCGATGACATATTTCACTGTCTGTTGTACAAATCCTGGACGCGTGTTTGTGAGCAGAAACACAGGGCGAAGGTGGTGAGAAGTAATGAGAATTCGAAAGTGGACAGCAAGGTGATGCCTCTGACAACACAATGGAACTCATCACCCTGATTAAGCTGGACGTCCCTTTTTTTTAATTGTTTCCAGTATTTCATTCAAAACGCAATCTCGAAAAGGTCACCGTTAAAAAATTGGAAATGCATTCCTCATCGGCCTCTCTAGCTGCCAAAGCCGCTCCCTGAAGTGATGACTTTCAAAGTTAAGTGGCCCTCCGCTACATTCACAATCTTAGTTTTTCACATTGGATGGGTGGAGACTGAAGAAGATTGAAAAAAGATGTTCAGATCATGAAAAAGGCCGAACACGACTGGCTAATCCACCTGTCACATAATCGCAGCGCACTAATACAGAGCAGTGCTACAGCTGCGGAGGGCCCAAGGTCAGTGTCACTGTTGGTTTGTGCTGACCGCAGCCACTTAGACCGTCAGTGGCATTGGTCTGATTAGGGACCAGCAGAAAACCAAACACTAATATTTTATTAGCTATCAATCTTTCTTTTTTTTAACCTTACAGCAACTGCAATAACACACACAAATATTTAAATATTGGTTGTATTTTCCCGCTAATGCATTCGAGGAAAAACATGCTATTTTAACCGACTGAAAACACCATTTCTTGGGTCCTCTGTAAATACACAAAGCTGCTTTTTTTTTGAAAGGATACGAGTTGGTTTTATCTTTGATTCTTTCAAAATAAGACTGATAATGCACGGCCCCGTGATGCATTTGCTCTGGTCTACCTAGAACATATTAAACATGTGTTTTTGTTCGTGTGTGCTCGTGTTGTGTGTGTCTGTGAGCACATGTGTGTGCACAGAGGCTTTGATAAGAGGTCTTGAGAGGTATAGTGGAGGACCATGCCCTCCTCTCCTCTCCTCTCTATCCTGGCTAGCAGGCTGTCCTCATTACTGTCAGTCAGCATCAGGTTTAGCAGTGCCAGGCTCCTGCACAGCCCTCTGTCCTCCCTGCCCTGCCAGCACTAGCCTGCCTGACTGCTGCCATTGGTAAGCATTGTAAGAACCCCTCAATCCCCTAGAAAACCTAATTACTCTCCACCCGCAACCAAGGAGACCGGAGCCGAGACAGAGGGAGGCAGAGGAAAGAAGAATCGCACGCATGTACTCTCCATTTATAAGCAATTATTCAAACAAAAGAAATGTGTGTTCATGTTATATCTGCAGTGATTACACTAGCCTTTACATTTACACATCATTTATCTTTCCGCTGAAGTGTAAACATTGGAGGGAAGCTTTAAAAAAAAAAAAAAAAAAAAAAGGGACAGAAGAAACATTTAGAAAGTGTCAAACGCACAAAAAGAACATGCACGAATCAAACTGAGCATCGCTTTGACTACCCGTTAACTGGGTCACTCAGTTGGTGATTGTGTCTGACCACCAAACAAACAGTCATTCATATGTCTGTGCTCTGGCCCCATTTTCATCTGGAGCAGTTCCACAGAGGCCACTGAAAGCAAAGGAGCTGACGGGTCAGGGATTTAAACCCATCTCCAGCTTCGGCACAGTAGCCATTACCACAGGAGGGGAAAAAACAACTCCTTGTGTCATCCTCCATCTAAAGGAGGGTTTATTTATGTTGGCTGCACATGTGTTTTTTTTCCGGGGGTGAGAGGAGAGTGACAGCGAAGAATTCCCATCAACTCGCTTGTCACTTTCCCGTCGTCTTCCGTCTGACTCTTGGTTTCAGTGAAACGTCAGTGCATTTAGTGTCAGTTGTAGAAACCCATTGCAAAAGCGCATTTAGCTCGAGAAATACAGCAAATATCTTTTCACTTGGGCATCTCGGTCGCTCGCTGGGATGAGACCTGTGCCATGTGCCTTGAAATGCGACGTCAGATTCGGATAATAGCCTGCACAACATAACATTCCTTCTCTGTCTTCCACTCTGTGCGCTATCTGCACAGTGGAGCTGCCTTGAAATAAGAAATGTCTAATAAGAAATAATCTCCTTTCACATAATAAATATTTGGGAGGGCTCATTGTCATAAACTGTAAAGCTGAACAAAGATATTGATACGGCATTCTGTTCAACATTAAAGACTTTTGTCCTTGAATATTCTTTCAGACTCATGCAGCTGTGCAGATCTGAGTTGGAACGGGGAAGCTGGTGCTTTTAATAAACTCACAGGGACATTCAAAGGGGCTGGCAGCTACAGAGGTTTCATTTTCCCAGCAGTGAGCTGTGTCATTTAAAATAAGGATCATTTTGAGAAGGGGAATATCATAATGCTAAATCTAGATCAAATAACTGAGCAAGGTGTAAGACTGGATTTACAAGGCCTTGTAATCCTAAAAGACTGAAAAAGAAGCACAGAAAAGAGCACAGAGAGGGGAAGACGGAGTGAGGGAGTGAGAGATAAAGTGAAAGAGAACAATGAAAGAAGTTTGTTTTGAATTCATGTATAAAACTACACACCTGTGCCTCTTTCATACAGTGTGTGTACACGCGGTCGTGTGCCTGAGTGTGTGTTTATGTCACGCGGCACAAAGGCACAGGGGATGAGGATGTGTATTTACTTCGTGCAGCATTATTATTAGACTTCATTAAAACTTAAGACCTGAAATCTCCAGAACCACAATACACCTGAGAGCCTTTTCTGCAGGTAAGAATATAAAGCGCACACAGCCCCTGAGAGGAGGGGGGGGGGGGGGGCACAGACAAGTGGAGGAGGTGAGGGTACCGGTCAATTTGCCATTCAGAGAGAGAGAGACAGAGGGAGAAGGAGAGAGAGGGAGGGAAGCAAAGTGAGGAAGACAAAGTGACAGCAAAGACAGAGAGTGAGACAAAGAGAGAGACAGGCCTGCAGCTGCCAGGGATAGGCCGACACTAACAGCAGGCCACGAACAGGAAAGCCACAGTCACAGCTGTCACAGGTTGGAGTCAAATTTGGTTGCTTTGATGGTATTTTTGACTGATAGCCCAGAATTACCTCAACCAGTGTACTGGCACACTTCACCTGCCTCCTCACTGACATTAACGCAAGTAGTTTAAAGCGGCACGTTTCCGGAAAGAAAACTGTCATCGCAAGCAAAATAAACAGAATATCTAGAAGTGTTGTCACAGCTGCTTCTTCGCAGCACACATCTATTTTGTGCACAGATAGAGTCTTCTTGCTGCATCCCAAAGACTGCCAGAGACATTGTGACAACCTGTTTGGGACGGCTTAGATAGCAAATCCCTTTATGGAGGTGCAAGGAAAGGGTTACGCCCATTGCTCTGTAAATGGTCGCTGCTACTTCCTTTCATTTCCATAACAAGCCATCAGAACTCATCTCCCAGTGAAGTGGCCACAGTCCCACTGGCAATTAAAATCATGCTGGGACATGCCATGCTTGTGTGCGACTCCACTGTGGGAAACAAAAGCAGCGGCAGCAGCGGTAATGACGCCAACAGTTGAGTGGTAAATCTCGAGCAATGTCGGCGGAAACCGTCGCTTTGATTTCTCCAGGAGACTGAGAGCAGGCCTCGTTCACATCTTTCAGCGTGAACCTTACTGGAAAATATCAAACACGGAGACGGCAGGAAACAGCATCATCTCATCTCTGTCTTCTTTCCACGCACAGCCACAATACTGAAAAGGCACGCAGGTTTTCTTCTAAAAAAGAATCATCGGTATCTTGATGAGCTTGATATTTAGATGGAGAAAAAAAAAATTAAGGATTGGGACTTTAAAATCACTCTTGGGTAATTTGGGGGTGAAAACGGGGATACTTCACATTTTTGACTACTTAGCTTCAGCTGAACTTCAGACTCGGATTTTGTGCCACATTTCTTACAGTGCGGTGTGTAAAGAGGGGTGCCCTTTATGGACAGTATGGAGACCAGTAAGTCTTTCCAAACACATATGAAATGTGAGCATTGTTTTAAGACAGACTTGAAAATATATTAGCCTCTGCTGGGGGGCGGTCCGTATACCACTTTTGTCACATTACAAAAGCGTCACTTTCTGCCACAACATGGCATTATCATGATAAATGATTTAGCATATTAAAAATAATGTGCTTTAATAGTCCAGCTGGTTTTGTTGTTACAGGAAAGCACACTCTGCTGTGCACGCATTGGTATGTGTGTCTATTGCTGCTGGATGTAAATGTTCTTGATAGGCATGCCCCATGGTACATTGACTACTGTATTTTTCTGCCAAATAAATGCTGTTGAGATGCCTAATCCTACCATTTGTCTCACTGTATGAATGAATTACATTACATTTACTAATTAACTTGCATTATGGGGCCGGTTACTCCTCCCAAATCACATGTAGGCCTATACTTCATTTTCATTCCTATTTCGCTAAATCATCTGCAATAGTTAGTTTTTTAATACATTTTTATTTCTTAAGATGTGTTTCCTTACATTACCAATGCAGTGAAAAGTATCCAATTTATTTTTTGTAATACTGTGACAAATACAGTCATTGTAAAAAAAAGCAAAAAATACCGTAATATAAATTTTAGGCCATATTGCCCAGCCTCTCCCAACCTGTGCTTCCAAAACAACTGTCTATATCAGATATAATATTATGCTTTTTAAGCTTCAGTGGAAATTAGCAGTCACGCGTCATCACACAGCAATGGCCACATACTTAATGAAGGAGGCAAATATTCAAAGCGGCATCGAGTATTTTTCGTTGACTGAGACGATAAGAGAGGCATGTTGCAATCTCGGAGAAGAAAACCTGAGTTCTTAACGCTTAGGTGCGTATGACATCCACTAACCACTTTCCTGGGGGCGACCCCGGTAATGTCGTGACACTATGGTAAAAAATAATAAATGGTGATGAATGTATTTTGATCATCAAATCAAGTCAAGTGGAACATCACTTGTCCCCAGAGGGGCAATCGGTTGTGCGGCAGCAAAAACACACACAATATCAAAAACCACACAAGGCAATTAAACACAACATGTAACAAGACCTAAGAACATCAGCACTGCTAAAATTAAAGGCAAGCAATATTTACCGAGCGTGGATGTGTGGTCAACCTGATATTACCTTTTACTACTGGAGCTGAGCAGTGGAATGGCTGAGTGTTTGTGTCTGTTGGTTTTGGCTCGTGGGTATTTAAGCAGGAACCCGAAGGCAAGGTCTGAAACTAGGTGCAGGGGGTGGGTGCCGTCAGACAGGATGGAGTCTGCTTTCATTTACACGTGTGTGTTATGTAAAATCAGACTTTTCTGTTCAGATCTGTACTCATGTGAATATTTTTCAGAGATATATATCTTTTATATGTTATTTTCCTGTAAAAAGCATTATAATGTACCTACTGCAAGGATTGCATTAAATAAAGTAAGTTTTGCTATTAACAGAATGGATTAAGAATGGCTTCTTGTGAAACTAAATGTTGAGATGCTGAAACATTTATGTTGAAATCCTGGTTTTCTAAAGCTACTTTTAGCTGCCTATCTTATAAAGCCACAGCTAACCTCAGCCAGGCTGAATAGGCTAGGAGCAGACAAGGCATAAATGAATGTGCATAAAGCACTTTGCATCACATCATCATTGTTTAATCCTTTCATTCTCATCTGTCAATCATCTGCAGATGAAACCTAATCCGTGAATATTTGTGGGCTAGTCTGCATTGATACCTTTGACATAAGTTGTAAGCACAGCTTCTATTTTTAATACGTAATGTCCACTTTTAAGTCTTCAGATAAGCTTTTGTGGTGTGACATTATTCATTAGTCGTGTGTGCCACTTTGCATTTCTTTAGCACGTTTGCTTTGATTGACAGGTCCTGTGGTTATCTCTCATTTGTGCCCTTTACCAATATTCTAGGGCAGATGGTCACAAAAAACACAATATGCAAATGCGAGGGGCAAAGCAGAGGCAATCCACACCCTGTGACTGATTTGTCATATAAAATTCTACAGAATTGTACATACAAATCCTCTTACCAAGTTGACTTTGTCATATACGTCAAATCGGACTGTCTACGTCAATACAGCCCTGTGATTATTTCTTGGCAAACTCCTTTCCGTAACCGCCTCTCTACACTGGAACTGTCCATGTTTTGGGGCAGTGTCAGTTATGCCTGCTGATACAAGTTGTTTTTCCTGTGATCCTGTCATCCTGGTGCAAACACCTTCAGTTGTTTACAGTGAAATGTCCTCTGTGTTCACCTTCACTTCCTGTCTGTTTTCAGCATTAGTCTACGTGCTGTACATACTGTATAGTTTTACCATACTGCAGCATTCAGCAGTGGGAGGTCATTGGCAGGGTTACTTGTGAGGTCATTGTTAGCCGTGAGAAAATTAACGCTGATTGGTCTCGTCACGATTTGCTCCCCGAAGCCCGTGCCACCGAGGCACCTGCCAAGGCGAGCTTCTTTAAACAAGAACGAGGCCTATTCAACAGCTGCATAAGCAGCCAGGCAGCCTGACAGTGGAGGGGAAAGAGGGACAAAAGAAAGCAAATGCAAAACAGAGAGGACTTTCTAAATGGGAACCTCAGAATGGGACTTCTTTTAAAGGTCTTAAATCAATTGAACAGAAAGTACAAACCCATGCAATGTTAATCTATCTGGCTTAATCCCATTGCTTTAAGATCCTTTATAATCCACATTCAATACAACCATTTTTCTTCTCTAACAAGCTTGCCCTATAGCCATTTTATAAATCATTGGTACAAGGCTTTTGCAGTGCCACAAATTCTGTTATGGTGTCATTATTTCACCGAGTTATGAATCATGCAAGGTAGAATGACAAATATGTTTAGACCAGTGGAATAGCTCAAAAATATTGTATTTTCCTTCTCTGAGTCATTGTGAAAAAAATATATATAACACTGTTTTAAAAAAGATTAACAATAAACGCAACAGCAAGAGTCGTTTCTTGTTCACTTAAAAATTGGAAGCATCATCAAACATCTGAGCTGTTTCATTGCACCTTCGACTTTTATGAGCAAGGCTCAGACCAGCAGAAGTTAAAGTGATATACTTGCTATGTTCGAAGTGTGGACAAACACTGGTAGTTTCTCGACCATATGCCGATATCCTTAAGTCACCATGTGCTCTGGCTTTGAACGCCCGCACCGCCAATTCTTCATTTGAAACCTGACCAACTCTTTAACAATGCCTCTCTCTGATCCAGTGGGAAGGAGAAAATCTATTATCGATTTCCACCTGGTTTAGGTGAAAAAAAGCCCTGATAGCGGTGCTGAATAGCGCTACACTGTACTGTGCTGTGCTGTGCTACAGCCTGCACATTGACGCTGGGGGATGGTGTGAGAGGGCATGTCAACAAAGCCCTTGACTACGCCACGGCACCATCTGCACACGCTGAAAATCTAATTGTCAATAGAACTGCTCGAGACCAGTAATCAAGAAAAGGAAAAGATAATACGCATTATGAGGAGCTCACACGACAGTTCCTGCGTGATTGGAGTTTGGCTTATTTTTTAAATCACCCATTCTTTCCATGCTAATTGTGACTATTTCTACATGCATGCACCACGATTAAAGATATTTCTAAAATCACTTGTGCCATTCAATCACATTCAACTCAGACTGCTACAAAAAAACAACTCAATAGACTGATAATTCAGCCAATAAATGGGGTTCATCACTGTCAATGACAAGTCACCAATCATTTCAGTCAGGCTAATATTGGGCTATTCACTTCAAAATAAAACTCTCGCCATTTTGCATTACTGTGCACCTTCAAAAGCTGGATCTTGATTCCACTTTGTCATTCTCAGATTTCCTCTTTTCCACAAAAGAATACAACTTTCAACCAATAGGTAACGCTCCCTGCAAATACATTAGAGCCTGTCTCCTTTCAGTCACGACCCCATCGAGCCAACAGACAAGTTACCAAAGTAAGATGGTTTCACCACTTGTGCTCTGTTGCAATAAACAGACAATAAAGCGTGATTTCATATGATTGCAGACTAAAATTCCTCTGCTGCAATGGCACGTCATTAGAAGAATAAGACAGAGTTCATTTCAAAACGCTTTGCATTAAAAACGACCATGATGAGGGATGAAATGGAAATATAAATGCGTAAAAGCACTGACGTCGATGTAAAACCGTGAGATAACGCAGAAAGCAACACAACCCCAATCATGCCGAAAATTTTCTTTAAGTCTAATATGTCCAGCTTTAATTGCTTCGGTGAAACAGCACAGGGAAGGCGAGAACAATAAAACCAGACTAGGTCTTTGCAGACAATAACAAACAGACAACCGCTGCCTCTTTGTATCTGCTGTGTGAGCACACAAAATTAGGTAAGCTAGTGACATGAGACATAATCATTTTCTTTGAGCAAGGTTAGTGACCAATTTATTCTTACCTTAGGCTGGGCGCGACGGGGAAAGGCAACCTTAGGATCAATCTGAGAATGAGAAAAGAATAGCAACACTGTTGTTAAAAGACAAGCTGTGATATTTTAAGGCAGTGAACAGGTGCTGATAAATATTTCTGAAAGTCTGAGCCCACAAAGGGAACCAGAGTACACCCATTCACATAGTCATTTTAAACCCTGTGTGGTAAGGAATAAATGCTAGTATCTTAATAGCGGTAAATGTCCAAAACTTAAGGTATTCATATTTGCTATTTTCAGTTCACAATGCTGATAATTTATCGGAGCCATTAAGATTCACAAAAGCTGCATAATCAGCCTGTGGTGATACAGTTTGCTTTTGAATTGGAGAAGCATTTTCAGAAACTAAAGCTGCATTCAAGAGCTGTCAGAATTATTGCAATTACAAAGTAAGTGCACGTGAATGGCCCAACAAAAGTGATAATAAGAACAAAGAAAGGCAGATTTTTAGAACACAATGGGTCTGCTGGAATCAGACATTACTTTTGTCAAATTTGACGTCACTGTATTCTCTCTGCCCCTCGCGGTGGTTAAGGCTAAGTTATTTTCACGAAGGAAAGGCAGAGTCATGCTTACGGTCTGCTAAATATGCTACAATCTGTCTTGCACAAATGTGCGCCAGCTGTGATAACTCAGATGCAAATAAAGAGTGATAGAAAATGTGATGTAGTATGTTATATAGCTGTGATACAGGTGAATACTATTAAACGCGCATTATGTAATTTCTGCCACTGGGGGTCTCTCAATGAACACAATGACGAAAGACGTCATTTGAGGACGTCGTGAAGTAACATGGGAAACTTCCTGTCTTCCTCATTCTCTGACGTGTCATCTGGTGTCTCTCATGTTTACCCAGAAGTTCGAGGGGTTCACGAGGATACGACGCCACTGACAGGTGACCAAACAGCGCACTGTTACCTTGAATCCAATTATGGATTTCTCTGTTTTTAGCTTTTGGGATAATGTAAGTACACAACTCAACAAAATTTAAAACAAATAACATATATCTCATCATTTTAATGGAGAAATGTTATATATTATAGATTTAAATCAATTCCTAATTCCGTGCATGTTACCCTAGATGTCACTAAATCCTACACGCTGGACCTTTAAGTGACTGTCAGGATTATTAAGGTACAGATCTTTAAGCTTAAAAACACCAAGAATTTGCATCTTGAGCACCAACAAATGGCAGCACAATTTGTTATTATGAGGATTTGAAGACAGCTGGCCAACACCACTGACCTCATTACTTACTGTAGCAAAGTGTCTACAATTGATGGGGCTCAATGACACATTCTAGGCACAACGTTCACTGCATCAGGCAACGTACGAAAGGAAACCACATATTAACTGCTGCTAATTACTGTGTGTATTAGTTTCCAAAGCAATATATTGCTGCTAACAAATTATCTGGCGGTGCCAATTGATATATATTAAAAAAGAACCACAAGCACTACAAAAAAAAAAACAAAAAAAGTTAATGTGGAGGCCAGCCACACCATCATTCTGCTGGTCATGGTCGCAGCAGAGGCCCGCTTTTATTTTAGGCAGGAATCGCTGATTGAATATGACAGGGAGAAAATGAGAGTCTGAGGCCGGTGACGCCTCCAGATATTGCCAAATAACCAGGAGGATGCGTCAGATCAGCCTGTTTCTCCATCTTGTTCTTGTTATCTCATTAGCTTCATTTTCCTCGTTAATTTCACTGGTATGAAGCAATGTGGTGGGGGGTCTCATCAACCTTGCACTTAGAATGAGGAGGAACCATCTCAAACAGCAACCTTATCCTTATTTGTTTTTGCCTGGATACCGATGAATTTGAAAGAAAATTTCCCTAAAAAAAAAAATTAACAGATATAATCAGCTTTTTTGACATAATATCTCTCACTTGTGTTTAACGGGGATTTTCCTGTCGTGCCATATTTTGCTGTGCTGAAATATTTACAATTAAATATTCTGTGCATTCAAAAAGTTCCTCCTTCAGCACAGATGGACTTATTTAAGAAAAAGACATCTCTTCCCGCTGTGAAAAACAATGGAAAGAAAATGAATCAAGGAACACGAGGACAAAACGCACCATCTGCGCAGATCAATTAAGCCGATGAGTACGACTACGTTTTAATGCGTTTGAAGGGAAACCATGATGTGCAATGTCATTGTCATCTTTTCTGTCAGTCTCAGTTATTACTGTTATCTTTCTAAATCAGGTCAAAATGAGAAATGAATTCAATAACACCTGGGTATGGCAACCCTGCTTGTAATGAATTTCATTTAAAGATTTGTTTTAGCACTTAGCCCCAGGCATAACCAATTCAAACTCAATTATTGTGTGCACCCTATTTGAGCAAAGACAACACATTATGCTTTGAATACCAAAGTCCTATACTTGGTAATGTATCTTACTTTTTAAGCCTATACAAAACATATCAAACCTCATTTCATCATATTGCATAAACTAATTGTTTTCCTGTCCTGCTGAGAATTCCTATTCACTCGGAAGCTTCCAGTTTCAACATGCACAAGAGAGCACTTTAACACAGCAGCAACGGAGGTCATATTGCTTTCTGTCAGTTTAAAATATGATCAAAAAGAGACTATTATATGCTCAGAGTTGTGTTAAAAATGAGGCTATGATATTGCAGATTGGTTGAATCACACTCCGAGCAATGCAACCAAACTAGGCAATGAGGACTTACCCACCAATCCTTCTGAGAAATGCTGTAGCAGCACCTTTTTAGGTCACAACTTATGATGAATGACTCCTTTGAGAGATTTGAAATGAGGAGATGTAGCAATTGTTTCCCTTCGGTTTACACATTCACGTGCATGTGATTTTCATGTATGTAAGTGCCTTCATACTAAAGGCCGAGAGCTATAAAATATGCTTCACCCTTTGACTGGACGACAGTACCATTGGAGCAGAGATTATGCCGTCTCGGTTTCACCTGATACTTCCTTCCTGAAACATTTTTTGTTATGTAACACACATACCATCAGGTTTGGGATCAGTCAACCAGACCTGGGTATAGTGCACTTGTTTCAGTAATTCCACACACACACACAGCGCTTGCGAACGTTGTTTCACTTGGGTCTGTTTTCATCCGTCAGTGCCTTAAAAATGTCAGCACTAATTTGAAAAAATATATACCTATTAGTGATTTACCTTGCATGTTTTGGTCCATTTTGTTTTAGAGAAAGTACTTTTCTTAATGGGTTGGAGGGGGGGGGGAAAACACTCTCCTGCCCTTACTGTGCTATTGCTTTCACTGTAATTTTCACATTTCTCCATCTATATCAGCTGAAAGCAAAAAGTTTGGGCATACTCTGGTTTGTTGAAATGGACTCTGGGAACAAATCACACGCTGATGTAGAAGCTTGGGAACACGTGTACCGAAAAGCACATTAAACACTATAAAATAATTCCTGCAACGTATTGATCATCATGGATTGAAGACACAATAACTGCAGTGTGAAAAGCTAGAGCTCTCATGCAGCTGGAGCCGTATGGTTATTATCTAGTAGAGGTAAAAGTACTTTATCAACCCCCCTCTAGGAAATTTCTTTATCATGGAAACATCACAAGCAGTGCATACAAACTAAACAGCACATAAATATTTAGAAACCTGACTTGGAGCTGAATGAACAATTTGCTCTGAATATGAATGTGCTCCACCTTTGAACATTATGTTTTATTGGTTGCTAGATTAGCTGCTCAAACGAGGGAAGCCAGCACTATTAAGCAGGTAAACACCTGGAAATTCTCTTGTGTTTATTATTTTCATACTGTGGAAGTATGAAGGTCATTGAGAGAGTACACTTCATTAAGGAGCATAGAAATAAACTTTCCTTGGATTGGCTTGACTGAAGTGCCCATTGTTGTTGTCTTGTAATAATCGGATTGTTTCACATGTTGAAAGAAGAAGCAATAGGACTTTAATGCACCTGAATGGTAATGTAATTAATGGTATAATGTAAAGCTGCAAAGGTTAGAGGATTAATCTAACAGCAGGTTAATCAGCAACTGTTTTGATCATTTCTATGTAAAAAATGTTTGATGTTATATGAGCCAAACAATTAATCAGTTGTAAGGAAAATGGCAGATTAATTGATGAAAATAATTGTGATATAATAATGATAATTGTGAAAACTGCAATCAAAATGCATCATTAAAAATAACACCACCAATGAGTTTATGTATTTCTTTGCATATAAGCCACAGCAAAATCATAATTTTAAACTTCAGTCACACCCAATTCACATATTTCATTTTCTTATCGGCCAGAGAAAGTCTTATTCTTCTGGGTCAGACTGGGATACGATTGTGATCAGCATCTTTTACCTACAACTGGCTGTAGGATGGATGGCATCATTTCTTCTATTGATTAAATCAGTGGAACCATCTAATGGCGCCTCTTCTGCACAACAGACTGGCAGCCATTAATGTGATGTCATGGTCAAAGGGCTCTGCAAATTACAGTATGTGTGCCTTATGCAATGTGGGTCAGATCTCAGATAAATCTTAAGCATCTAACCAAGTTTCCACAGTTCGGCTCACAAGGAGCACAAGGGCACAACTAGCGACATGCTAAGAGATGCCCTGCTGGTGAAGTGTCTCACACCGGTGTAGTGTGAGTTTTGTCCTCACTCTAAAGCAGAGCTGGCCTCTCCAATGGAGCACTTTTAAAGTATCTGCTCACCTTATTCCCTTTTCACAGCGCCCCAACAACACTTTTTCAAATTAATAGTTTGGATGCACATTTGTTTTGATGATGAAACATGATCTCGCACAAAACAAAAGCGGATTTCCTCAAGACATCATACAACCTGATATGTCACCGTAATAAATGGGCACAGACCAAGAGGAATCCCCCCCAACCCCACCCCGCCATCTTTTATCTTCCATAGCCTTTTACTACAGGGTCTCTGAGGGCCGCTTCTGCATGCAACTGCGGGGGATCAGGGCAGAGAAACAGCATATATCTTAAGTTCACATCTTACAAAAGGATTTCATATATTAATGCAGCTCCTGGGTAAACTCTCTTCCTCTCTCTTAAGACATATCTACACAAGCATGATGATGGGGTGTTTAAGCTAAAAGGAGAAGGCTTATCAAAGCTTGCAGCTTCTTCCAGCTGAAGTTTGTGAACAGGTCCACAGGTGTGCGCGCGTGATACCAACAGAACAGACAAGAAATTAAAACACAAATGTTTCATATCTGCGCCGTCAATCTTTACTGATTTTCGCGGTGGAGTAACGTCTCAGAAAGGCAGTTTGTTATGCTCCTCAAATCAATAATGAGAATTTCACCAATGTCACGCTCTACAAGCAAATTGGCCATCTTTTTTTTTTTTTTTTTTCCTTAAAAATATGCAACACCATTATGAGAAAATCCAGATTCACTGGTATTACACAAGATATTACATTAGTGGCTTGACAAACATCTGATGTTCTGTACGTACCGACAAGAGACAGATACAGCATGAACTAATAACGCCTTCAGCCATAATTAACTGCAGAAGACAGAGCACCTGCTATACTGAAAACAAGAACGAGTCAGAGTTCAGCTCACTGATTTGACTTCACCTCCAAATCCTATCTGATGAATACAGTTTAGATGGGCCCAGAACAGCTGCTCATCCGTGCCTTTTCTCATCCTTCCCTCTTGCATTTTTCCCGCCTCACCTATGTTGACCCGGGGTCCTTTAACAAAGGCTGGAATTACCCCAAGACCGTACAGGCTATGCTTTCCTTACAAGAAAACAATACATTAAGAATGACACTGCATTTAAACTGGTACGTCATAAACAAATTCATATTTCAAATACAACCTTTGGTAGATCCTGAAAGATGTTTTCTCAAATTTTATTATTTTTTAAATTTTATCACAACTGCTTTAGATAAGACAGCACAGAAGCCAACCTGGAATCAATCGAGTGCCTTGTTAAACTCTAAACTGTTACTTTTCAAATGCAAAACCATGTACCATGATCTCCCCTGTTCATACCAGCCTGCCTTGAAACATCCTCGGGAACAGATGCTCGGAGTTGCATATTTCTAAACTGAACAAAGCATCATGAAAAATGGTAAATATGTTCTGAATTACCAGCATGTGTGTTTTGAAGCCCCCGGCTGTGCTTCCCCATATGTCTCATTCACATTCATCCCAGTCTGAGTGTTTTCATAACCGGACGAAAAGCAGAGCACACAGTTAAAAAAAAAAAAAAAAAAAAAAAAAAAAAAAGGAGGAGGAGGAGGACTGTGATGGTGCCTATCTTCACCCATCCTGGCATTCTGGTGGCAGTTTCATTGATTCTATGGCTCTTTTAATCTCAACCACAGGCAAATGTGCTAAAATGACAATCCATACTGAAATCCTTGTATCTTCCTCGTTTCAGTTTTTAAATAATATTGCTTACTAATAATAACAGTGACCATACTATGTGTGTTTGTCAGAATATCAAAGCTATACGCATTTAATTCACACATCCAACTATATCTGTAAAATAAAACGAGATGAACAAACAAGGGGGGGAAAAAAATGTAAATTAGGTATGATTTCCACTTTGCCTGTGCGAATAATATGACTCAACCTGTTCACAGTCACAGTACCTCCAGCCACTCACTCCTTTCAAGCTTAGCAGGGACAAAAACACTGGTAAGGATTCATTCAAGCGCCACAAAAGTAGAGGGCTTGTATCAAACCAACATCTGCAAACACATCAAGAACCATCCACATTTGCTGGACCGGTTCATTCTTTCCATTACTGCTGAGCAACTTTACAAGAGATATGATAGATCCAAACGCAATGCAATCTTGATAGTGTGAATGTTAAGATATACAACGGCACAGCAGATACAGCCCAGTGACTAATAGTGAGGAAAACATCCCAGACAGCTGCCTTAGGTTTGTAATCTTCTATTGCGCGCTGACGGATAAACAGCAGCACATTAGCAGCGAGGAAATATCAATTTCTGCATGCATTTGAGTCAACGGGGTCTTTGGTATGTCAATTGTACTGTCAAACACTCATCTGATTACGATGTCCAGCAAAAATCTGTTGTTTACTATGACAAAGCCATCAGAGATCCCTATTATTACAGGACTATCAGTATCATCAATATATTTCAGCTTTGGGGATATGGAGACAAAATACATGGAAACAGAGCAAATAAATTACACGCAGAAAAAAACAATGTTTCATTAACATCAGATAAGGATGTAAATCTGATTTGGCTGCAGAACTTTTTAAATATAGATTGTGTAAAAGTCAACATCTGATACGATTATGCTAAGTAAGAGTTATTTATTTGGGCAGCCTGGTGGCCTGAGGGTTTAGGACACTGACCACGTAATCACAACGCCCCTGATCGAGTCCGGCCAGGCCTCCCCCTCTCTCGCTCATTTCCTGTCAGCTCTCCACTGCATGCTATCTAATAAAAGGCACCCAAAACAATACTTCAAACACTTGTGAAAGAAAACCCACTCCCAAAACATATGGATTTTTTTTTTTTTTTTTTCAGGAGAGATAATACCTGACAGGTAATTCTAAATAGAAAAGGAAAGATTTCACAACAAGCCTCAAGTGACTTACCAATTAGGTAAGGACAGATGTGGAGCAAGTTTAGAAAACTTCTCTGGGCCTGTGCACTGAGGCTACAATTCAGAGAAAATGATGATTTGATGTCAGACCTTAAAATGTCACTGTTCAGTTCTCGGGGTGAGCTGCTGTCAGGTCTGAAGCGTATGACCTAAGTCTGCCAAATATCAGCTACAGCCAACAATAAGTGTGATATAATACAATGACTTCTGTAGATATCTGTAGCTTCTGTATCATTTTTATATGGCTATAAAACAGAGATGACTCACCATCAAAACTGGTAATATTACACACCTTTGCATACCACTTAATACGCTTCACAGGAGCAAGAAAAACCTGTCTTTTAATTCCAGCATAATACAAAGGAGACCAGCAATATTCTACATTTTGATAATGGCATTATGTATACAGCTACGGACAAAGCTGGGTAACTCCACCAAACAAAAAAGAATCAAAGGCCTTACGTAGCACCGGTTTGACACTGTGCTACAAGCGACTATCTTAACAGACTAATTAAAAATGCACAAGGAATTTAACTCTTTCCTGCTGCCACTACCCTCAAAGTGCCTTCGGGCAAGGCACTGAACCAACAACTGCTCCACGCACCAGTTAAAGACTGAAGCTGTGCAGCCAACTCGCAGGTCTAAGTACATTTTTATGTACAACCCTCCCTCACACATATCCCCCCCGACCTTTACTGTATGTATATGTATATATGTGTGTGTGTGTGTGTGTGTATGTATGTATGTATGTATGTATGTGTGTGTGTGTGTGTGTGTGTGTGTATATATATATATATATATATATACACATACTGTCAAGCTGTCATTCAAAATGTCAAGCTTGAAGTTATCAAGCTGCTCTAGATTCTGCAAAGTATGTTTGTATCATTACCCCTTCAAGCAGCCCCTTCACCTGCTTCTATGTACCCTCTACAGACGTTTGCAAGTTTTGCAATACCATCAGTCGTACCGTAGCCATTTCACCGCCAAGAACTTAGCTGTCCCTCCACATTCACTGATTCACGACAAGAGCACCACTGTGTGTCTTATTCCCATAACACAATAATAGAGCTGACAGAGCTCATACATGGCAGAAAATACATCTGCATAGGAACAATAATGCACAGCTAAGTTTGAGAGAGACACTGACCCACCTGAGATTTCAAAAACATAACAGGTGGGTCTCTGGTGGGTTAAGAAGGAGACTAATTAGCTTACAACCGCATAGCCGCCATCTTTGGTGCCCCATAATGCATTTAGACTTTGTGTTGTGAATAATTTTGAAATAGTGTGTGTATCTTTTTAATGATGTTAAATCATTTCATTTTCAGAGCAGAAGAAACACTAAACCCATAAGTCCATTTGGAGAAGTAAAGCCTCCATCACTGAGCTGTTCTGAACACTGGCCAGATAGAACAGAGCTCCATAATAATAATAATAACAATAATAATAAAAATAAAGAGTAGCAACACAAACACACTTTGCAGTTGAAGGAACATAAATAAGGCCTACTCCCCAACAGAAGGCACATTTTGTCAGCTCTCAAAATTCCACTGAACAACAAATCTTCAATTTACATTACTTACATTACACATCCTACACAGATTTGGACATTATATACTGCCACTTGAAGTAAAATCAATTTCCCTTTCAAAGCCCTTAAAAATATTTCTCCATCTAGAGTTGCCTTCAGCCGAGGTAACAAACACGGGAGGTTTCCTCAACATGCACTGATCCATTTCCAGAACTATGCCGGCATATCTGGATATCACCACCAACGGAGGAGAAATCCCAGACAAATATAATTTCATCTGAACCCTGTCTAATCCATCACTACAGACATCTCTCAAAAAAAAAAAAAACGACTGGCATCTTTAATTATTCATTTACTGACAAATTTCAAAAAGGCAAGTCGAACCCACAATGGTTCAAAGTTTTTTATAAATGAGCGCGTGGGCGTCTGTGAATCAATCGCCTTACTTATGCAAGTCAATTCAGACGATTCTTTCAAACTAAATCTCTAACGGTCATGGATTGCTGTTACACTGCTACATTCATATAATCAAATTATAACAGCACGGTGGCAGATGAGTGTGAATGACACTTTGCTGGTGAAAAAGTTGCATCATTTATGCTTTAGTTTACTCACAAACACAGAAGACTGCTTTTGACATCCGGGCAATATTATTTGAGGGAGGTGTCGTCGCACACCTATTTTCACCCTTTCTGTATCAGCGCATTAGTCGTGACACAATGCACTATCGGCTGGGTCAAACAATAGCGAGGCAGCGGGCCTGAGACAGCACGCCCTTCAGTGGAACATGAGATATATGCATGCTGCACATGTGGCTGCAGCGGAGGGGGCGTGTCAGCCCCATTCATCCACAGAAGTGAAAGTGAACACATAATATTAACCCTGGAGTTGTGTTTTATTGCTGAGCTTAGCGCTGAAGGGCCCATCATGCATTTAGCCCATATACATGACCTTGATACACACAGCCGGTTAACCTAAGAGGTGTTCCCCCACAAGGCCTCAGGCAGTAAAAAGTCACACAGTTATGACAGGGCAGAACAGGTAGAACAGGGCACAGACAAAATGAGAAAACAAAGACATGTATTTAAGTGGAGATAAAAATGAACTCACCGTCTTTGAGTCTAATTCGTGGTGTTGTTGAGCTAAGACTTTATCTACACTGGCAGCATCTGTAAACGTAACAAACCCAAATCCTCTGCAAAAAAAAAAAAAAAAAGAGACAAAAACAACTATGTTAAAATGCATACACACACAGACACACACAAGCAAAAATTACAATACATTTTATTCACTGCAAATACAAATGCTAAAAAAAAATATACAGTGACTCCCCACAGCAAACTGCATAACAGTAGGCATAATATTCCTATGACCTTATTAATGTTGCAATATTTCTCTGTAAATGTGTTTCTAATCCACATTATGGACGTCCTGTAGCAGATTTGAAGCAGAAACTGAGGAGCTCGCTGCTCATTATCTGCTATGCTACAATATGAGACGACACTACACCAACATTGTGGTGCAGTCACAAAGTCAATGTCAAATTGCATTCGGCTGCAGCTTTACAGCAGTGAGCATTTAAGCTTATCTGGCTTGCTGTGAAACCACACGCAGGCGCGCGCACACGGGGACACACACGAACACATGCGCGCGCGGACACAGAAACACACATAACACGCTGGATTAATACTCAACACGAACAAAGTAAGCGATATCGCGACATGCACTGGCAAGGAAAAGTAGAAAAGCCCTGTATTTACCTTGAGCGTTTTGTCGTGGGGTCTCTCATCACCATACATTCTCTTATTTCTCCGAATTTACTAAAATAGTCTCTAAGGCTGTCTGTGAATAGAGAAAATATGTCGGGTCATTTGACAGAAAACATATGGGCATGCTGTTGTCACTGTATTTCAAAAACACCCCGCGATGCGCATAGGGGTCGAATAGAGGACTTCAGATGGACGGAGATCAAAAATAACATCGTGCGCACACACTGGTGAGATATCCCATACAGTACACTACTGCACACAGTGCACATTCGCACATACACCGCCAGCAGCTACACCGAGCACTCAGTCACAGCGACAAAACAACAAGAAATCCTGAGATACGGTGTAAAAGAGAATAACAGTCTCACCTGGTGAGGTTTGCCAGCTGAGGCCACCGATAAACATTTTACTGTAAGGGGAAAACACAACAGAAGTGAGTCCAGATGTCAGTTCGGCCATTTTGACGACTAACTACTTCTAAAAGCGACCTTAAAGGATAAAGGAAGACTATGGAAACACATTCGCGCTTGGTAATTATAGTCTATCTACATGAAAGGGGGAGGCCACTCTCGCTACAAAGCTCAGGTCTTTAAAACTGCATCTGGAAACGGACCCGTGCACGGTTTAAGTGCGTACTGTGGGGACGAATCCAGCACGGCAGTCGAAGTCCTCTCCAAGATGTTGTAACATGAAAAAAAAATCGTACCTTAGGATTAAATTTAGAAAGATTCTTACCCCGGGTCATGTTGTGAATCATTTAGGCTTCCGGATGTGGCTTGACTCCCGTCTCCTTCCATATCTATTTCAAACTATAGGCTTGGACTACAGTCACAGTGACAGACACACACAGATACGGCAGGAGATATGCAAAGCCCCGCTATGAGAATATTACTGAGCCGGGAATGAAAGCGTCACACGTGGGATCAGCTCAGCCCCCTGCTCCCTCCTCCCTCTCTCTCAGCATGCTCTACCTTGGCCCACAGGGGGCGGAGCCTGCCTGTGTCACCTAACCAATCCAATTGACGTCAATTCAGGCAATCTGCAAACCAATCCTCCGATTTCTCATTTAATTAAGCAATAAGCCACTAGAGGTGAAAGTGGCTTATTGCTCTTCTAAATCAGTGGACACAAGTGTAAAAATAATAAAAAAATAATAATAATAAACGTTAGTTGTAATTAGTATATAGTATCATTCATCTGAAAAGTAAACCTTTACAGAGCAGCAGCGTGCTTTTTTTTTTTTAAACTAATCTCAATCGTTTGTAATTCTTCCGCCGTGCAATATAGTCCCTCAGCAAGGAGCAAAATGTGGGGCAACACCTATTTGCGTGTTAATACGTAAATCATCCTGTTTGTTCTGGCTCACGACTGTTTTATCAAGACGTAAGCAGCGATTCATTCAGCTGAAAGGTGCATGCAACGTGAAACAAGGCGGATATTGTGCTTTTTATTTGAAAATAGTGAAGGAAATCAAGCTGAGTTGTTTATAAACACACAACAATAGTATGAAAACAACAATTACTGAATGTTTAATCCCCAGGAACACCCTGTAGCTTTTTTTAATGGTACCTGCAAACATCATTGTGATGCACATAGGTCATATATTTGCCCAATAAGAGGTCATTTTTCCAGGTTTTATCATGGTCAATACAATCATGCTATTGGACCAACCATGCAAGTCTGTATTTATTAACTACATTACATATCACATTTAAACATGTTACACTGAAAATTTTCAAACATAGCTAAAGATCAGATTTTGAAATACGGGGCTGTTAAATGGTGGCCAGTATGAGGCGTTGAGGTGGGCACATTCAGCCCAGTATCACACCAAAGCATGTAATAGACCCGCTGATCCACGAGAGCACAGTGTGTCAATGCCACGTTTTTCCCACGCCAAGGTGTGAAAAGTTCACACATGCATGAAGGTGCAGTACCAGCAGGGGGAAATAATGGCAAGAGCAGAGGACCAAGTATGAAGAGAGGCAAAGTCCGCCTGGGGATTCTGACACAGGGGACGTGGGTTTGTGACCCTTGTGAAACCAAACGTCAACGACTTACGTTAACTGGCTTAACGAACTTAACTTATTTCACATACTTAACCTATGTCACATACCTAACGTACGTACACTTACGTAGGTAACTGAACTTAATTAACTCCCTTACAGACACATAGCCAAGTAGTTTTGGAGGCTAAAACTAACCAAACTGCAACAGTCACCTGAACTGTTTCTCAGCTCAAGTTTTATTTTGAAATTCTACCAGACATTGCATATTTATTTTTGCCAACTTGACCATGGAATGAAAACATGTTTTCATGCAGAGGAGGCAAAACATGACACTGACACAGTGAACGAGCGGCTCTGTTATTACAGGGTTGGCTGATTATTAGAGGAAGGCCGTGAGTCATAAAATCTGTGTTCAAGCAGGTTCAAAACCTGCTGAAAAGCTTCCTGAGCAAGATACTGGCTCTCTGTAGCTGACCCCGAGATCTGACCTTTAACTGCTATATTCATTGTGAAGCCAGGAATGAATTTTCCTGTGGGGATCAATAAAATATACTATTCATACATACAGTGGAGTAATTATAGATCTTCTCGTGTAGATGACCTATAATGAGCTGACAGCCCTGCTCTCTGCACAGCGTATGTGGAGATAAGCTGACTCTGCCCCCTCATGACCCTGAAGAAAAAGAAGCAGGATAAGGGATGAATAAATGAACATGTGTGACATTTGCTGTGGGAAAAATATTTTTTGATATACATTATCTGCACAGTATGCTATCAGTGGAACACAAGAAAAAAAAACCTCATGTACAAATGAGGCCTTAAATGATCTATCACACATTTGCTGTGCATTTGTACCCATGCCAGATTATTGCTTGCAGAACTCGGACAATGGATTCTATGTAAATGCAGTTTTCATTCACCTTAGCATGAGAGTTCATGCAACAAAACATTCCTGCATGAAACGTGACCACTGATCTTTTTTCATTACTCCCATTCAGTGGAGTTTTGTGAATAGGCCTCTCTGTGCTGACTGTTCGGGGCACTATCAGAGGGAATTTCTTATCTGGCCAGGCAGCATGTTTTTGAAACAATGACTTAGACAAAACCCAAATAACAGCATTTTCGACAGTTTAACAGCTAAAAACCTTCAGTCCTTACTTAGGGAACAGTCCACATTGCAGCTGTCTGTCTGAATCAAAGGTATAGAAGCAACGTAGCGTCAAAGAAAATGAAATATGACACTTTAGGTCTGTCCCTGATACTAGATGATACATTAACGATTATTTTGTTTAAACTGCCAAATGTGTGCCAGTGTCCTATAGCATGGGCCTTAAAACGTGAATGTAAGAAAATCATATCCTCTCATGCCAGCTGCAGAGAGAGAGAGGAGGGAGGATGTAAATTGATGCAGAATATGAGCTCTGAGGAACAACAGGCTTTAAAGCACATCACAAGGTGTGCAAAAATCACAGTGGATTTAACACATGAAGAGCATCTTCTGTTTTATGCTCAAATAAAAACACTGGGGTCCCAGGTTTCACGGCGCGGTTGTGAATTATTCTGCTTTTTGAACATTGTTATCATGGCCTTTGTATTCACAGTTGTTATACCATGAAGAGAGCGAAGGCAAACGTGACAGAAAAGGCGCATTAGGTGTGACGTTTTACAATATCTGATCAAGGGTCGGGAACCAGATCCGAACCCAAAACAACCTGGAGACAAGGCGGACACGCCTCATTCTCTTTAAAATGATTGGCGCTGCAGTCAAGTAGCACATCATATTTCAGCAAATATCTTCCATATCTTACGGACAGCGCTAGTTCGAGGTTTGGGTCTCTAGATCGCTCTTACAGCGATTGAAGGAGAAACATGTATGGATTTTTAAATTGAGCGGTGTTCTCCTTTAATCTGAGCAGCCACCAGTGCCTGATGAAAGTGCCTAAAATGTTTATCCTTCTTTGGGCAACTTTAGGTGCTCTGACAGCTCTGCTTTTGGAGCAATTGAGCGTGTAGTACTGAGGAGGAAGGAGAAGGGTTGTATTTTACTACAAATTATGTGGCCTGGAAGCATTTGTAATGGCGACAGATGTTGAAGATATTTTGATTCGTGATTAGATGAAAGATTTCAAGAAATAGACTCATTTTTACATATCCGACATGCCCCGAACTCATCTGTGCTAAATCACAAGTCGCTATTTACTTGAGATTCAAGTAAAACACAGAGACTTCTGAAATCATACAACGGCATCAGTGCAACTGTAGCTTGTATTCAGTGCTGAAAGATGAACCTCTTCTCAATAGAGGGGAAACTCAGCATGCAAAAAAGCTCGTAACTAACCGAGCCGTTGCATGAAAACTGGTGGATCTGGGGATTGAGAGAGAAGTAAAATTGATAGTGTGTGAAAGAGCTGAGGGGAAAAAGAAAGTGAGAGAAGCAACAGACTGACTGACAGTGTTATGAGATGCTGTTTTGAGAAGAGGCATCCTGTTTCCTGTTGCAGTAATCATTTTACATCCTCAGAATCTTCACTTGACCTTGGAGAAATTGTTCCAGGATCATTTCGACCCATTTCCTCCACACAGATTCCTATAATCTGGTCATGAAAATATGTCCTCAGTCTTTAAATGTCTGCGGACATATTTAATGATAACTGACTTTTAATACTGAAACATGGTGTAAAGCGAAACTTGAAGTCTGCTGGGACTTAACATTTTTACACCTGATTTGCATAATTACCACATGTTCCAAGCATGCGCTGACATGTGAAAGAATCCAATATTAAATATATTAATTTTCACACAATAAGAAAAGCTCAGAGAAAATTCCTCCTACCACTTCCATGAATTTGCTATGGATATAATTCAAACACTTGATTTTATCCTTTGGATTTTGTGAATGATTTCATATTGATCACTGTGGATTGAGTGATCTGTGCTTTCCTCAGGAGGGCCTATTACAGCGAAACTCAGAGCCTAGAGGAAAGCTGTGGAGAAGGCTGCGGATGTGAACAAATTGTCTCCCTCTAGTGTCCTCTCCTTTCTGCTTCTTCTTTGTTGAGCTAAAGCACCTCTCAGCCTGCAAGAAGAGAGCCAAACTGAAACATGCATAATTGACAGTCCTATTTCAGGAATTAGCCACCCACCTTACTGCAGTCTACCTGCTCTTTCATCTTGCCCGGAATAACTTAGCATCTTAAAAAAGTCTATTTCAGTCATACAGGATTATTTACTTGCAAACTGATGAATTTAATAATAAAAAAAAAAATGTCTCTTCCCATCATTGATTTGCGAGTGTGGTTGTGTAAAGGCCTTGTTGACTGATCACGATATGTGAGGATTATGGGGAACGCGAACAATTGTCACCACACAGAGAAACTGTTTGAAGTCAGATCAGTAGGAAGGATGTTCTGGTGATGAGTGATTTCTCTCCCCCCATTATGGCTTCTGTAACTACGCAGATGAGTTAATTAAGCTGTGCCAGAGGCTACACACTAGCATTCCAGGTAGATGGGCCACTGTGATATTCAGACATCCACATTATTAAAAAATGAAACTGTAATATTGACTTTTGAAGTATCTAAAGTGCATAAAGCTTGGTGATGCTTCCAAATTATCCTTGCAAATGTAAAAAAAAAAATGCAGTAATCCCTTGTGCCAAGTGCCCAAGAGCACCTTGAAATACCACAGAATAGCTTGTAGCACCCCAGAGGATCACAGAGTCCTCAGAGTTTTTCAAAATATGCAAAGTATGCAAAGTAAATCCACAGCGCTACATGAACAGAACAGTTTTCCAGAATTACTAAAACCGCATGTACGTTTCTACATTAACAATACAGACCGAGCCAGTTGATCTGCATTCTTGACCTCAGTATTAAAAGACCATTTGCATGTGGGGCTCTTCAGACCAATCAGGCTCCAACACAGGCGGATGATGACGACATCGTTTACCTGCTCCAGTGGGCTGGGAGATAAGCTCATGCCCCTGCTGCTCCCTGGAATGTTCTGGCTGCTGTTTGTACGACTCCGGAGAGAGCTGTGTGTTACAGATGATGACGAGTGGCACTAAAGCACCACGAGGAGCCATCCTATCACCTGTACAGTCAGCAGTGGGGAGAAAGATGTGCACGTTGGCCTTTTGAAGAGCTTTGTCAAGACAGAGGAAGTGGTGTACCCCTCCCCATGCGGAGACTGAACGTGAAACTGCCCTCAGTCATGTAAGTTATATCAATTTCTTCGACTGGTTGAAAATTTGTTTTTTTAAAATTCAGCATTGTTTCTTGATTTTCAACTTGCAGTCCTCAAATCTTTTTTCCACTCGCTGTCGAAGCCCATTTTGTCGAAATCCTCCTCAGGACAGCTGTGCACTCTGGCTTATCATGCAAATTTACAGTACACACTCAAGATTTCCTCTTTACTATGGCGTTAAGACACACTCATGCCTGCATGCAGCTGCATTTGTTGCCGGTATATGGACAACTGACACACACAAAAGCCGACAGATTACCAGCTTGTAGAAGTCTGATTCTGAGTTTTAGTAACTTTCTCTGAGTTTGTTTTATAGGCGTGCATGTGCTATACCTCAGGTATATTTTTAAATCTTCCAGAGGGTGAGAATGGCACAATAAGCAGGCCTCTCTGGACACCACAGCAAAGTGGTGCTTTCTGTCTTCTGGCTCATTCTTTGTTTTCTACCACCTTATTCTCTCTCCCCCCCTAACTGGCTGCCACCATATATTCTCTCAGTTGCCAACCACTTCCTATTCTGCAACCACTAGCCTTAACACTGACCTTGCCTTGTCTGTGCCATTGAGAGGAGAGCGAGAGATACCATATCCTCAGCTTCCCCCCACTATGCTGCAGGGTAGAATTTTGCCTGTCTCATCAGTCTTCTGACTGCTGGAGTACACCTTGTTACTTCCTTCAGATTCCTACACGTTTCGCTTTCAGCTCATCAGTGCCCAGACTGGAAAACATTGCTCTTGGCTCAAAGAGAGGGTGAGCCTTGGCATATAGACCCAAGCTGTCAATGCAGATTAGGTTTATCAGATAAAGTTTATCTGCAAAATTTGAGAGCCCTTTGGTTGGCCAGCCTTATTCTGGGTCACAATTGATACGGTGACGCAGGCTCTAAGGAGGTCACAATTGGCAGCTGGTGTTCTGAGCCATAACCAGGCTGCAGTCTTCTCATGACATGAAACTCTGTGCATCAACATATGTTTGAGCTTTGGTCGTGATGGTCCACGATAATGGGCATTAAGTGTAAATTGAGCCTGGAGATTGTTAGTTATTGTCATGTTTTTTAAAATCTCATGTCAGGGAAAGGTTTCCTGTGAGGGCCATGGGCTGCTTGCCTAGCTAATTTGTTCCCTTATTTTGTGTTTGAGGTTGATGTTATCAGAGAAGAATGTCATTCGGAAGTCCAAAGAGAAGTCCCAGAAGGGTGTACTGAATTATCAAGACTTGTCATTGCAGTCAACTGAAATATATATAAAAACATAGCTTTTGTGCATTCTTAACAATGGTGAGATTTCTCCTAAGAGGTCCTTGAAAAACACAGCATGCCAGTGAAATGCTGTGCCCTGGTAAAGAACAAAATCTCTCTGTGACTAGTCCACTGACTGTGACGTTTTAGGACAAACATTCATTTCTGTCCCACCACCACAAGAGGGCACTTTGAGCACATGTAATCACAAGAGGAGCTGATGTCATTTGTGTTTATGTGTCTTTGTCTACGTGTGCATTCATGGAGGTGGTTCAAAGTGACAAGACTCTTGTGTTCCTTTTGGGAGTGGCGAGGCTAAAATCACACCCAGGATCACCACCTACAGTGGCCGTCTGGCCTCTCTTGCTGACGGGAAAGACTGTGTGACATACAGGCTGCTGTAAGGGGGACAGCTAAAATGCAGGGCTGCTTTCTGGACTCTGTTATTTCTGTATACAGTCTCAGAAAAGGGATTCAATTTCAAACTAACTCGAACCTGTTAGCTTGGTGGTGAGCCAGATTTGTAAGCAGTGCTTCAAAAACAGAAGAAAATTGACTTTTGCAGCAATGGTACACACACACACACACACACACACACACACACACACACACACACACACACAATGATGCATAAAGTAAAAACACACACTTGCCACCAGCATTAAGATAGCAATACATTATATGTTCTTAAAGCCTTTCTATATGCCACTGTCTGATCATGGTGGTATATAAAGCTGAAGGGGAATTAAATGGTACAAGGACACAAGAGGGCAGTGGGGTTGCCGGGTATAAAGAAGTACACTGAGGATGAGTCTTATTGAGTGTGGCTGAAAGAAAGAAGGCAGCTCACTCAAAACAAGCCCGGGTGGAGAGATGAAGGCATGGCAGCGGTAAATGATGCTAGCCTTCTACACCTTGTCAGTTATTAGGAGAAGCCAGAAGAGAAATCTGACATTACATTGTGTTGTCTGCAGAGAAAATAATTGGCAAGCAGGCCAACTCACTGGTACCTACAGTGCTGTACTTGGAAGAGATCTTTTAAAGTTCTGCACCTAAAGTGAGACGGAAATGTGTGTGTGTGTGTGTGTGTGTGTGTGTGTGTGTGTGTGTGTGTGTGTGTATGAATGTAAAAATGTATGAATTGATTCTGGGCATATATAGATACAAATATAATAGAAGTTGCACGCCTTCGCCCATAAACCATAAACTAATGTATTACTTTGGATGACTTGTTCGAATAAGCTCAATAAAAAATAATTATTTAATAACTGATAAGTGATTAAATGAAGATGCAAGTTGAAGGAGAAACTGAGACTCGAGGGGGGAAAATTAAGCCCAAGTTAACTTTCTTTTTGTCTTGAACTGGGCTTAGAATACACTGCTTCAACCACAAGTTTCTTTCTGCCGTGGCTTCTGCTTCTAAGCTATTAATACACGCAAATCATTCAGCAGGTGTTTTCAGCATGTAGGCTGGCTTGCAGATAACATCATCACTTATTTTTGCTCATTCTGTCTGACTCTTATGTCTTGTTTTTTTTTTTTTGGAAGTGTTTCAATGTTCTGTGTGAGTAAGAATTTTTAGATTTGGAAATATATTTCTGTTTGTATTTCCATTCATTTCTTTTTTGGCTAGCTGTTCAGGTGTTATCCATGGCCCGGCTTGCATTACATCAGGCTGTTATTCACAGTGTGGATGGTGACAGTGACTCCATATTGCTCCTCTATGCTGTCCGTGGCTGAACCACAGGGTCACCTGTTCACCAGTCTCGCACCACCCTGTGCCACGCAGCGCAGGGACGAAGCCCTGGTTTTCTCGGTCACAGATGTTCCTGCATGTGCGATTTTCTCACTTCTCTTCAGGACATCGATAAAGATCGCAGTGAGAGCGTGCACTATTCTGGGCTCTGTTCCACAATGCATTTCTGCATACAGCAGTTTTGTCACAGGTGTTCTTTTTTGAAAAAAGTCAGAAATATTTCAGAGCGCTTGCTCAACCAGTCACAGATAAGACGGTGTTTGTTGTGGCCATTTTCCAGGTGAGGTTAAGTGTAAAGCAAGTTGTGACTGGAGGAAGTACTATCGTGCTTTGTGAACCTTCCTTCAATAAATAAATTCAAAAACAAACCTATGCCTGCTAATTAAACATCTACCTCAGCCCCTGTGAGGGTTGACACCTATGTCAAAGACTCATGGGAGATGTTGTTACTACTAATGCTAATTAAAAAAAAAAGATGCTGTTTGTCTGACCTCCCCTGAGATGGAAAGTGTGGTGTAAGAAAAAAGCAGTCAAGGCAAAATTCAAACAATCATCAAAAGGTGTAAATAACTCAGCACGTTTTATTCCACATTACAGAGAGTGCTCCCCTGCCACTGTATTCTTCAGTTTATCAAATGCAACTCGCTGAGATGAATTTCCTACTACTTTGGCGCCTTTTGATGCCATAGGCAAAGATATTTTTAAAATGTCAAAAACTGTTGGCTGGCACATCACTGTTATTTACGCTTAATGCAATCAAGATTGGAATATCTTAACATTTCATGTGAATAAGCTGAGAATGTCTGTGCTTTGATGCTCTGCAGCAATATAATGGTGGGTTAGCATTCCTGGAACGTTCAATCACCATGCAGATCATTTTCACGAGCGTCACTGAATCATGAAGGACACTTAAGTCTGAGATGTGATCAAAATACAGAAGCAGTACTCGGCACTCAGAGTTTGTTAAAGATAGTGACGCAACGTTGTCCATTTGTTTTCCCCTTTGCTCCAGAGTCTCTTTCGCCTCCTTTTTTTGTACTCATGACCAGCTCATTACATACACCCCGTCCTCAGAAAATATTCCTCCTCTGGTGATACGGTTTGTTACACGAAACAAGCAGGCATTTGCATCAAGGACATCTATTAAAAGAGTCAAAATAAGTAAATTAAAACTTTGAGTATCATGTCTTTTTGAATGGCAATGCAGAAAAATAAAAAAAAAAACAAAAACACATGGCCAAGACAACATCAGTCAAATCCAGACAGGAGTTGGGAAAATATAGAAATTAAAGATACACAACAATTTGTAGGTCACACTGTGTGCTAGACAGCCTTGAAAAGGGTAGACTGTAGTTGCAGATGAGCACCAGGCCATGTTCAGTTACATAATAAACTGGTACCTGAAGGTATAGTGCCACCATGTGCTTAGATTTATTCATTACAATGTTATTTTTTCAGTGACAGTGCATTGGAGTGGAGGTTTGTAAAAAGTGTCATTAGAAAAGGTGTTTTTTGTGACCAACTATCATAAAAGCAACATCATACCATACTCAGAGTAGCAGGAAGAGAACTTGTCACCATTGTGTTGCAAATGGCCTTTTGCTGAGAGAGCTGATAATATACAAACATAACAGTACCACACCAGTCAACAGGCTCATATGTGCGCTGTGTTTGTGCTGTAAATTCATATGCAGACTCAACACTGAGCTGTCAGTGTTTTTCATTCGTCTTTCAGAGGACATGTTGCAGAATGAGGGACAGAAGCCCCAGGCTGTGTAGGAGAGGGATCCAAGAGCAGGTAGCAAGAGCCGGGCTGCCGTTCCTGCCACTGGGAACGGACTGATTCTGCCTCCTCACGCTCCTGGTGCGAAGAGTGGTTGTCTTCGTTGTTTGGGTGGAGGGGCTCTCTGTTGTAAAGAATCGGTCTGTGGCCAGCGTCACGTCAGCCCTGATGGGTGTAATGAAGCTTGTGTCAGAAAGAGGGGATGTGTCGGTGGTGTGGAGAGAGTCAGTGGATGAGGCTTGCTTTGTGCCAGAGATGAGATAAGAATCAGTGCGGAGCATGCGCTCTGCAGCTGCCGGGCCAGCAGTCGCTGAAAGGTCATTATTACTCAGGCGTGTGCTTTTGGGCGGCACGGTGGAGATGCTGATGGGTGTGGCTATGAAGGGGTGGTGCGGTGTGTTCCAGGTCTCTTTGGGGGGGTGTGGGGTGCTTAGCAGACCAGAAACAGACAGATACCACCACCCGGTGACACTGTCCTCTGGGGGCATGGAGCTCAGGTCCTGGGCACTCGCTGCCAGGGGGGGCAGGTTGTAGGAGGCAAAGTGCCACCCTCCTGTCCTGCCAGGGCGCATCCCTCCACAGACAGGCTGGGTGTGGCAGGGGCATCCCAGGACGCGGGCAGAGGTATGCTGGGTCCAGGAGACTAAGTAGCTGATGTCGGCATAAAGGTGACAGGCCCAAGGGTTGTCGCCCAGGGTGATGACTCTCAGGGATGTCGTCCTGTCCAGCACTCCAACTGGCAGCGTGGAAAAGCGATTAGCGTGCAGATAGAAATAAGTTAGCCTGAGGAGCCGGTCCAAAGACCCTGGCAGCACCTTCACAAGCAAGTTGTGGGACAGGTCAATAGTCTCCAGGTTTGCAGGCATGTTGGTAGGCAAAGTCCAGAAGTGATTGTGGCTAAGGTTGAGAGTGCACAGATTGATGAGTGTATTGTTGATGAAGATGGCCCGCTCCAGCTTGTTGTTGGACAGGTCAAGCATTCGCAGATTCCACTGGTACACTGTATCGTTCTTGTCCAGCAGCTGGAGGCGATTGGAGGCGGCGTGGAGATGCCAGAGGGAACGAGGCAAGCCGGCGGGCAGGTGGCTCAGCCGGTTGTGAGACAAATCAAGGAAGCGGAGATGAGTGTATGCGGTGAGCTGGTCGTCCAGGTTGTGAAATCGGTTGTAGGACAGGTTGAGGGAGAGCAAGTTGTGCTGTAGGCCATCGGGCAGCTGTCTCAGACCCCTCCAGGAGCAGTCCACCTCCCTGTGGCTGCGGCTGCAGGAGCACATGGAGGGGCACACAGCTAGGACATGCAACCCCAGCAACAACACAAGCAGGAGTTCCAGAAGGGCCTCATGAGGGGGGAGCTTCAGCAGCACATGCCTGCTAAAAGAAAGACAAGGAGACAGGAATGTTAGGGTTTGTCTCATGCTGCATCCCATTGAAGTTCAGGAGGCACACTGTGAAAGCAGAAGTGATGCCTGCAGCGTGCTTGGATAGTGAACGCAGGCAGCATGCACTTGCTATCTGGAGAAGCATAGGAACTGGGGAGGGCTGTGCTGAAGAAAACTTGTTTCATTGTTTCTTAAAGCTCCACCCTCTGCCGAATTCTCTCTCTTCCGCTCTCTCTCTGCTGTATACACACACACACGCACACACACACACACACACACACACACACACACATAGGCTGCTCAATGTGTGCTGCGCATCACTGCATAGCTTGCAGATACACACATCCACAGAATATGCCAAAGTCACTCCCACAGCCATGGGAGGAATGCTTTTTAGGATGCTGTTGAAGTGTCCTTATGAGAAACGCTCATACTGTATATATGCACCATCAGTAGAGGGTTGAAATGTGTCCTTTTCTGTAACTGATAAATATTTGACCTGATCTGTTGGATATTTCTAGTCTATTCAAGGGTATCATTCATCACAAAGGATGAGAAATCCCTGCAGTCATTTTCCCTGGCATCAGTTTACGTCTTCAGTCATCAGTGGTTGTCAGAGCAGTCAGTCCCATGCTCTCAGAGGAGGAGAACTAGCTCAATAGATGGGTTTTATTAATGACTCCACAGAGAACTCATGCATCAGCTGGTCCGACGGCAGGCAAAGACACAGCCAAGAGCTCTACACTGCAGTATATGTGAGCTGGGGTGTGGCAGAATGTGTGTGTAAAAAGAGTCTTTGAATTTGTCCATAACTCACCTTCTCATCTTATCATTCCAGTCACTTTTCTCTGCTCCTTTTTGCTGTCCAGCCTCTCTTCCCTCTTCTCTCCTGCTTTCAAGCTCGGGACCAGCTGCTGCTCTGCTGAAGGTGAATTATTTTCTATGCCTGAATTCCCCTCATAGAATTTGACCCTTGCTCACTTGTCCAGTGCAGGTTTTTTTTGAAGTTGTCTTCACTGCCTTGCAGTTTGGTCCTTTTGTCCTCCTTGCCTCTAATATGGGTCTTTTGGGTTAGCGTGATCAGGCACTGCAGGCTCTGGGCTTACTCTGTGCAGTGCAAGTGAGGGAGGGGTAGGGTGCTGGTTGGGGGAAGGATGGGGGGTGGGGGGGTGGGGGGGATGGAGCGAATAATGGAGGGGTCCCTGCACCCAAGGCTGCTACAAAGGAAACTCCTCAATCCCTTATCTGGCAGCTTTCAGGATTTACTTGTGCATTTAAAGCGACAACTATTGTTGTGCTTAGATTAATTGACTGATTGCAGTCCCGTTTGTCCTCGAAATAAATTAGACTGTTATCAGTTATCACCCAAATCAATATTATCCCCCTCTAAAGCATCCCTTTACAAAGTAAGACTGCTGTAATTGGTTGTTATTTTCCCTGTGTAAATTTAGACACAGCCACAAAAAACTTCCAGATGTATCGCAGAGAACGCCCGTCCACTGCAGCTTCTTACCTGCAATCAGCAAGACAGGCAACACTCCATTCTGCACTGCAATGCTGTACTGCTACCACGCATGATTACCTTGCATTGTAGCAGTGATACAGATGGTGATAGTGGTTTAAACTCCTGAAATGTGGTAAATTCAGCTAAATAATGCTGCATCACTGTAGATTCCTGATTTATTCAGCTGCAGCAGCTGAGAGTTCTTGTTCTTTTGTATGCGTTTGGTGCTTGTCTGTGCTCAGTTGTCTTGTAAACTAAACAAAATATCTCTTTTTCAATGCATTTGTTCCTCACCGACCTCTCCCTGTACTTGCCTGTCTTGCTTGCCGATACTTCCACTAGCTCCCTGCACTGAGATTGAAACTCATGTATCCTGTCATTGCCCCTTACAGTGAGCCTCAATGTCAAACCCTCACTTCCACTGTCAGTCACTACACAACATGTCGGCAATTTGAGCCGTGTTACCATTTTAGCTGCAGTGAAAAAAAATCATCCAAAATCTGCCATATCCGAGTTTTGCCTTATTCCCTTTGAGTGCCTGATGTACGATATGAAAATAAGTTCCTGCCTGAGAAATATTTGACATTCACTCTCACGGAGGATGGCTGGATCCCATCTCCAAACTTACACATCACCCAGAGCTACGGCAGCTCACAGCGTTTCCATCTCCTTGCTATCAGAGTTGAGCTGGAGTTGAAGTGGAGGCTGCATTGAGAAGGGACAAACCGTTCAGACTTTTAATGAAAGGCTCACATCCATCATGACGTCACAAGTAAGTAGATGAACAAATATCTGCACAAGACGGCGGAAACAACCACATATTGGTTTTTTGAAAAGGTTTTTTGTGTGGCTTTGTCAGCTCTGGCTGAGGTGAAAAGGAGTATTCTTTCTGAGTTGAGCGGCACTGCCTGGACGAGGCACATTCTCTGCTTGCTAATCAAGCAGACCTCTCTTTGTCTCTCTCCCCCTCTCACACACACATGTTACACAGCCACAGCTAAATAGGAAATGGATGCATAGTAATAAACTCAAGACTACGGTAACAAGCTCTGTTTTATTCATGTGGTTGTTGCATAAATGTCATGCCCGTCATAAATGTATGTACATCTTGTGCTTTACTTTTTGAGTAAAGCATATAAGTCACAAGCTGACTTGCACAAAGGCGTGTATTAAAATCTGAATACATTCTTATATTCAAAGCATATGAATGAGAAAGAAATGCTCAGTGCCTAGTTTGACAGATTCAGCGGCACACGCAGTTGTTCGACTTACTATAAAGGAAAAGCTGCAGAATGAAATGATCCTTTATTTACAGTCAAGGTGTTCAAAGCTATATAGAAGTGAAGGCAGTTGCTCATGACACTTTGCCCTCACATGCACACACAGACACACACAGATACACACACACACACAACACTACTCCACATCCGTTTCCTCTTTGCTCTCAGAGGTGGAGGCTGCTGCAGCTTTGGTAGGCTGGGAATTGTCGGCCTCCTCTTGTGGCTTTGAGGAGGATGAATTCTCAGCAGCTGAAGCTTCCTCACTCTTGGCGGTGTCTTCCACCTCCTTCTTGTCCTCCTCTCCTATTTGTCTCTCCTCGTTTACCTTCCCTCCTTCCTCGGTGGCACCGTTGCCCATCTCCTGCTGTGTTTGACTGATGTCGCCCATTAACACGCTGGTCTCTTTGGGTTCTGTCTCTGGCTCACTTTTGTTCTTCTTGGCAGTTCCCATCCAGTATTCAGTGTTGCTGATCAGTTCTGCATTGCTGCTCAGCGCCTCGATGCGGCTGCTCAACTGGCACACCTTACATGCCAACAGCAAAGTAGAAAGCAGAAGAATAGTACAGACTATGATCAGTCCACCGGCCACCATTAATATTGGAAGACATTCCTTCCTGAAAAACCAAATGTATTGTGTGTGGAGCTGTGAATCAGCTGAAGGTGGAATACAAGGACTATTGGAGAATCGGACTGCTGTAGATGAGCTGCCGGTCTCAGGCATGTCCCTGGAAGTAGTGCGTACACCAGAGATGGGTGGTGTGGTTGAATTGTTTGAGTCATCTTCACTGGCATCATTCCCCCAATCAGCTCTTAAAGATTCGTTCATAGTTTGAGCTCCACACAATAGTGCACCCAGAATTTCCATGCAGCACAAGAGGGAGAAGAGGTTGTTCATGTTGTTTTCTGAGAAGACATGGAACAGCAGTTTAGTTTCAACTGTGGTTTGGAAAACAAACTCAATATTATAAGGAGACAGGAAGAAGCTTACTATATAATCAGGAAGCCGTCATCAAACAAAAATGGTGTTGTGTTTGTGTTTCAACCCATTTCCAGTAGTGGAAAAATTAACTAAATACATTTACTCAAGTATTTCACTTATGTACAATTTTTAAGTAAGTGTACTTTCCATTTTATGCTACTTTACATTACTTCTCCACCACATTTTGGTGACAAATATTGTACTTTTCACTGCAATGCATTTATCTGGCAGCATTTGTGACAAGTTACTTTGCAGATTCAAATTATTCTTATAAAATATAACGAGCTATTACAGTGTGATATGATATTACAGATTAAGCCAGCAGTGAATAAAGTACTTACAATCATTCAGACCTTGACCAATTTTTCGAAATTTTGTATTTTTTTTTTTTTTCTTTAAATGCAGCCATACATTATAAAAAAAAAAAAAAAACCCTGCAAAGATGTAAAAATTTTGAGCATTTAGTTGCCTATGAGTTTTTTGGTACCCTTTGAAAGTGTGGAGTAATGTGCAAAGTATGTTGGCCTGAAAGATCTTGCGTATGTGCTGAAAATCTGACATGCAATCCATGGGAGCTCGCTACTGAACTGATCGTCACAAACTATGTTTTTTCATGAAAATCAAAGCCTAAAAAGAAAAAATTTGCCAACATGAGTCAATAAACAGATAATGTAATTATGAAAGCTGTTTGCATTCGAAAGGTTTTGAAGATTCTGGCTGACATACCAGATGATGCATGACCTCCACCTTTCCATTACTGTACACCCTTACGTTGGTGGAAACTAACAGCTGCCCAAAAACTACAGCCCGGTTTAGAAAATGCTTAGCAGTAATGTCCTGTAAACTTATTGAAGTATTTTAGTTTTCTCTAAATAGATAAAAAATATCAATAAATATATGGGTTTAGCATCGTTTGAGGACATATTTGTGAAAGCAATTGTATGGTATGTTGTATGTCCCTGAAATTGATGTTAAAGTGATGTTAAACCCTACAACAGTTTACTGTATCTTTCCTTTAAAATAGTCAAAATCAGCAAAAAATATCCCATTTTTATCATCTGGATTTAGATCCATGTAACGACACTACAGACATTCATTTCAAATTAAAAGCATATATAAATACCATCCGTGACTTACATTGCAGGTGATCCTGATATAGTTCCAAGACGAATAAGACTGTGTGTAAAGCGAGATGAACGATGTGTAAAAGAGCTGAGAGGCAATGACTGTAATCAATGGCACTCTCATCTAGTTGTCTTGTTCTTACTTCTCCATTTGGACTATAATAAGACAAGGAAGTGGTTTTAGTGTTCTGTTCAATGCTGATGTTGGTCACGCAGACATCTGTGCTGTGACAGACTATAAAAAGTCGGAGACATGCTAAATGATCACTGAGTTGCTCACTTCCAGTAAGATGCTATAGTTCTAGCTCATTGATCATAAAATTTTATTTGCCTTTTCTTGCCTTCAGTTCAGGTTTGAATGCAGTTTGGGCTTTAAATACAGTATGTGAACACTGGAGCCATCTGCATCTCTGACTGTAATAAAGCTACCATTTACAAATTTCGACAATGCCCTCAACCCCACCCACAAGCTGCATGACACCAAAAATATAAATTGCATGGCTTTATATAAGCAGTAAAGAAGCAAGTTGCACTATTCTTTATTATTGGAAATGGTATCGTCTGTAAGGCCTGTCACAGGCCTGTCTCTCTTTTTGGAAATGCTGACAAGCACTTGCATAGTATATAATAACTTTGTCTTCTTACTGCCTCCCACAGATGTTTTAGGTGATGTAGCTGGAATTAACATGCACACGTCTGTCTTCTTCAGAGTCATCTATGTATTTTTATACAAGCCACAATTGCTGACATTTGACTCTAATTATAGTCATGTAGCAATAGTTAAAGGCCTTCTGACACTTTGACACCTCTTGTCAGTTTACTCTACATATAGTGGAACATGTTGCAGCACATAAAAGTATCATCAGTTTCCACTGATAACAGGCATATTAATTTTATGAAGTTCCCCTTCTAGTTTCCAAACTGTATGTTGTGTTTTCCCTGTAATTTGCGGTCATTTCTGCCGTGTGTCTGCACCTGCACATGAAACTAACAAATTTAGAGTGAAATGCTTCATTTGGCAGGTTGCCTCATCTCTGCAGATGGCACCAGCAACATGCAAGACAGGAGCTACCAAACTCAGGATTCATCAGTCAACACACTCCGTGCTCCATCAGCATCTGCTTTACAGGTATGGAGGAGCGGAGTGCATGATATGTTGGTCAACCTGATGTGCTCTAGACATCCATCAAATATCAGTTAATACAATCTCATAAACATGACCATAAAGAGGAATTAATGGTAAAAGTGATAAGTAAAATGACAGAAATGTGTGAAACGATGAAAATGTTCAGACCAGTTAGAATTTTTCTGCTCTGATCTGTGCTGATAATATCGGACAGGATCCTGTTATTCAGGCAGAAAGAGGCAGGTAAGATTAAAAGTGTACAAGACTCAAAGAAATTATTGTGGCTCTAACATACAACAAGTTGATATGCTGTTGTAATACACCACATGCAGTGGCCACAGATGCTGATTGAATACGATGAACATACTGTTTATTTTCAACTGAAAATACCCTTGATGCTGATTTAAATAGAGAAATCAGGCTACTTATGTGTGTGAGGAAGTGAAAATAAAAGGAATGCAGATGACTTCATCTCAACGCCCCACACCTTCCTTTGAGTAGTGGAAAGTCCCATTTAGGCAAGGCAAGTTCACTTTTGCAGCACCTTTCAACAAGGGGATTTAAAGGGCTTTGCATACTGTAAGACAGAGAGGCATGAAGAACAAGTCACAATGCACTATAAAAATACACATAAAAAGACATATTATTGGATTTTAAATGTTCAACACAAAATAAAATACAAGATAAAAATCTGCTCAAATAAATAATACACAGTGTAGCTACAGTGCAATGCAAGTTATGACTGAATAGTCTCAAGTTTAAAAACAAGACAAACAGGCACACAGAATAAAATTAAATCCTGAATGACACAAACAGGAGGCCATTGTAAAGATCATAGAACTCGAGTGATGTGATCCACTGTCCTGAACTGTAGCTGTAGCACTGTAAATCAGCTGCAGCTGTCTGATGTCAAAGATGGATACGTTTTTCTAAGGCCTTTAATTCTTGATATATTCTTAAAATGACAGTTGTAATTGCCTTAATATGGATATTAACATTTAGACTTCTGGTCTGGTTTGTGGTCTTAACCGTTATTGAGCACTGACCTTTAATTGCTCTACTTTGGACCAAAAAATGATTATTTCTGTTTTATCTTTGCTTAATTGGAGTAAATTTTTTCTACTACTAGTACTTGTGTGAAATCATGGCCTGGTATTGTTATAAAAATCTGTGCGTTATCTGCCTAATGATGATGACAGGATGTTTTGCTGTTATCCATAATCTGCACTAGTGGGAGCATGTAGATGAGAGATGAAGAAGGCCTAGAATGGAGCTTTGAGGAACTCCACATGTCATTTTTGTACACACTGATGTGCAAGTAGTCCCCGTCTTTCAAGTGAGTTTCAAACCAGTTTAGCAATGCGCCAAACGGTCAAACACAGTTTTCCAGTATGTCTAGTAATATGTTGTGGTTGACCAGAGTAAATGCAGCACTCAGATCTAACAACACCAGGACTGAAACTTTTCCTTTCTATGATTAAGTGGATGTCATTCAAGACGTAAATAAGAGCAGTCCTGGTGCTCTCAGCCTTTTTATGACCCTTATTGTGTCACATGCTCAGTCAGTCCATAGTTATCCAGTTCTTTAGTGCTGCTGTCCTGGAGGTTGTCAAATAGAATTTTAAAATCACCATCAGTAAGTGCATAGTCACAGTCAATGTTAAGCAAAGTCATCAAAAAAGTTTGCACTGTATTTAAGTGGCCTGTGGTTAAAGAAGGCAGCTCGACATGAGGAGGAGTTCAGCTGAGGGGCAGCATATTCAAAACAAGCAAATTTCCCACAAGACATCTGCTTGCTCAGTATAGAATCATTAAACAAAATGGCTACCCCATCTCCTTATATGCACTGCCGCTTTGCTCAGGAAACTAGAGCTGGGAGGGGTTGACTCAATAAGAGCAGCTGCACTGTTATCTCAGTCTAGCCAAGTGTCAATTAAAAACATGAGATCAAGATTGTGCATAATAATTAAACCATTAATTAAAAGTGATTTGCCTGCCAAAGACCTGATGTTTAATAAAGCTACATTTCGTGTGATGAAGGTAAAAAGTTTTTTGCCTCAGGGCTGAAGACGAGCTGCAGATGACAAGCAATTGATATCAGATTTGATAGATTTGCATTAAAACAGGAAACAGAAAGATGAAGTAAGACCTTGCTGCTGGGTGGAGGCAGTAGGTCCATGCCCAATAGGAGAAAGGCGAGGCGCGTTGGGGACAGTAGAAATGGGGCAGGGACCTTATCTTTCCTAAGCATCTTCTCTGCTGTCTGCTTTGATGCCAGGCAGATTTGCTTGGTGCTGATTTGAATGGCAGTGAGTGGCAGTAGTGGCATCCATTAACATTACATCCAGCTCCTTAATCTGTGATCTTAATTTGCTAGAGATACCCTACGAAGGGAGGTCGGGGGAGAATGATGAGGCAAACTTTTGGGTGACCTTGCTGCCGGTCTTATCAGTCTCGGCAGGAGAGAGCCGCTTTCTCTTTTTGTCGTCTTCGTTATCAGCAAGGTCGGTGTTACAGAATGTGCCTGGTTGGGGTGGAGGCAGGTGATGTGGCAGTGATGGGGAGGTGAGTCCAATGCCAGAGTTGACCAGCGCTTCTATTTTATCAGTGAATTTAAAAAGGGGTGAGGCAGGGGGAGAGGAGAGAGGGAGGGGGGAGGGAAGGAAGGAGGAATTAGGAGACTGATTCATGATCCATCAACATGCTGAACTTGAGGATGTTTTGTTTTTGTGGTGCCCATGCTGCTGTGCATCAGTGTGCATCACATTGCACCAAAAATGGTCCACATTTGCTTGGGTTTTGGTAGAGGTCACATGCCTTTCAAAGATGTCTACACCCACATAGCAGATTTAAATTATCAATGCAGTAGACACCTTTTGGACTGCAGGTTTTGCTCAGTCGTGTGTAGAGTCCCAAGAGCCTGCTGAACTGCACTGAATCCATAAAGTTCGCCCTTTGTAAGAGTACGGTCTTGCACTTATCTTGAGGTTTAGCACCCGGATAATTCCAGCACCTAGAAATCCCATTCACAGCACTGGTTTCGTTCCAGTGAGTCCAAGGGAAAGTTATGGTGTCATCTAGAGATAGCCAATTAAATCTTGTCGAGTTGAATTCCGATGAACTAACTCACTGGCCGAGTGTCGTGGAGTTCAGAACACTCCTGCAGTGCGGATTTCCCTGTCTTGAGTATGGCAATCATGTCTAACTATTTATGACAGTCTGTGCGCTTCATCGATTCTGATGAGCACAGAGGCATAGTGCAGTCCACAGTACTGTCAGTGGTCCACTGAGTTACTGTTTGGGTTGTGTTCACATGGTGTGCAGCAGAAGGCAAGTTCAAAGTAGATAACTGCAACCCACACTTAATAAATGATCCTCCCAGTGGCTTAGTTTTTATAGCAAACCTCCCCCAATGTGTTGCTGTTTGAGACGAGTAGGAAAAAGGAGTTTGTTGTGACGTTTCAGTGAATTTGAGGTTTGCTGCAATTATATATAATATGTGTGATTTGATCATAAACATATGGTTTTGCACGTATCAATCATCAGGTCATCAGGAGTTTTCTGGTAACGGCATGTAAAATAACAAACAAACAAATGCCTTATTGTCATTTGCTTTGATTGCCACGTGGGGAAGAAAGGACATTCTGTGTCTGGTCTCCCAGTGAAGGAAACAGTTTCCTCTCACCAAATGCTGGTCATGTGATCCAGTACCAGTTGGAGTCAAAGACCTTTTGGTTACAGCGCTTCGACAGCCAGGATACAAGGTCTTTTCTTTGCCTTTGATTTGATACCAGTGTACAGAAAATCCATCCATCATTCTTATTACTCAAAGCCACACTTCAGATGCATCCTGACTGCTTACAGGTTTCAAGGACTGAATGCAAGCCATATTTATCATGTTACTGACAGCTCCCAAAACAGCCCATGCTATTCTGCCACAAATTACAACTATGGATAAGGGATAGCAGCTATTTTTTTCAGGAGAGGATTCAATTGTTCAAGATGATAGAAAGATGACTCCTTCACACCTGAATATCACATGACATACAAATGCAAAACAGCATACCATGTCACAAAAGGTTCTGACCAAACTTAATGTAAAATGCGCACAACTATAATATCAATAATATTCTGAGCACCATGGTTCAGAATATAAAGACTAAAGCAGACTGCTACTACTTTCTGTTGGGTCTTCATGCCACCTAGAGGCAAACGGAGGATTTTGAACATTATGCAGTTGCTACAGGCGAATATAGTGCATAACCTTCTACTCAGATGTTTCTTTCTTTCAGTTTTTCTGCTTGCAGGCTAAACCCAAGCAAGGCCATTAGGGACATGAAACCAGGCTCTTACTTCTTCTTCCTACACATTCCAGACGGGTGTCTTTTAATTTCCCCAAGACAAAAAACATCCTATTTTCACTCATCTACCCACTATGCGTATGATCTAACTACAAACGGGTGACAAAGGAAAAATCAACATTTGTGTGTTAGTAAGGCGTTAGATCATCACTTGCCGCCAGATCAGCTTCAATGCGCCCTGGCATTGATTCTACAAGTCTCTAGAACTCTACTGAAGGGATGGAACACCATTCCTCCAAATGATATTCCCTTACTTGGCATGTTGATGATGGTGGTAGAGAGAGTCCGTCCAAAATCTCCCATAGGAGATCACTTGAGTTGATCTGGTGACTGTGAAGGCCACAGCATATGATTTACATCATTTTCATATTAAACCATTCATGTAACCCTGTCTGCCCTATGCATGGGAGTACTGTCATAGGTTAAGGTTGATTGTTCACCAACTTTGCATTGATTTGTATGTGTATAGATTTCCCTCTATGAGGACAGGTGGACACAAACCATGCCAGCAAAATGCCCCCCAGAGCACAACAAAGCCACCAGATCCGCTTGCTGTGGGGGCCAAGCACTCAGGCCTGCACATGCACTTGCTCGCTTGTGGAAAATATGGTGAAGGATGACTCATCTGACCATATCACTTTTTTCCACATCTCTGTGCCTGTGAGCTTCCAAACGTGCGTTCATCTTTGTAATGAGGGCTTTATCCAGTGGCGCCCTACTATAATACCGCTCTCTGTGTAATTGTTGGCTGACTGTTCCTGCTGACACGGTCTGATCATGTCCTGCACCTCTGACACCTGAGGAGGACCTGCTTTTTCCATGGTCATCAAATGTGTTCTGTCGACCACAGTTCCTGTTTGAAGTGTCTATTGACCTATTAGCTGGTGTCTTTCCCCACAGATCTAAATGCAGACCTCACTGCTCCTACTGAAAGATGTCGAGCAGTCTCTGTGACTGAAGCTCCTGTCATCTGTGTCCCAGCAATGAACCCTCTTTCAAAGCCACTTAAATCTTTTCCTCCCACCATCTTGATATAAAATCAGAATCAGCTGGGCCTGCTCAGCATTCTTATACCTGCCGCAGAGCACGATTGGACGTTAATTGCTTAATTGCACCATGTGGTGCACCTGTGTGGAACCATCTGCATTAGTTATGTTTCGCCACTGATGTATTTATGTTCCTCCTTCAGTTGGCCACCTGTCTGTAACTGCTTCCATTGACTGGTTTGTAAAATGTTTTTGTTGTAAATAAAAGTATGCTTTGAATCCACATGTGCCTCCCATCTCTGTCCCATTTAACAACTCTGGCTTAGAATCACTAATTAAATTTGATTTCTTGGATAAAGGCAAGTCAACTCATCAAAATTCATTCTGTTTGCACATCTTAGAACATTTCTTCCGCTAGTCTGCATTTTCTTTTCCATTTTTAGAAAACCGAAACCTCTGTACAAGCTCATGCATCTTTTTATGCGCACTATTTGTTTTTATATCCTGCACACACTCAGTGTAAAATCCAACAACCCGAATTTGAAAGTACCGTTTAGCTTGTTAGGAAGTGAGACTAGAAAACTAGAGTTAGTCTAAGATTTGTTAATTATACTGCAGCGTCATACTGGTGGGAGGTCAAACTGCATTTCAACTGTGAAAGAACAGAGTTCACATTATTGTTACATGACAAGCTTCATTTTATTGTCTTCCATGGATGAAAACAGAAACTGCGTGTACAGAATGGTAGTCACATGCAATACAAAAATATGAATTTTTACACCAACATAAAAAAACATGTATTGGCCCATTCTAAAAAATTGTACAGCTTTTATACAGTATTTTATACATGAAAAAAATATAAATATATATACACATCTGTAATAGCCATAGCAGTACCTATTCAAAAAATGTCGTGATGTATTTTACATAGAAAATGTTTATACAAATATTAGAAGAATCAGGTTCATTTGCTATACATTAAATAATGTATGTACATTACATACCATTGGATTTGCAACACAACATTTACTGCAGTCTTTCACGAGAACCAACCCGACATATTCAGCACAGTACGCTCACTCAGTCACACGTGCACCCACACACAACACATAAATACAAGCACGCCAACTGAAGCGAGCAACCACAAACAGTATACACAAGCGCGCACAAGAGGTAATGTTTTAGGAAGATATAGGACACTTTTGCGCCAGGTTCCTGATTTCTTTTCTTCTTCTTTTTTGCGCAGAGAATGAAATCACTCAACTTCTTGAAAGAAGGGTCTTTCTAAGTAACTCATATTCTGATAAGGTGCACTTTACACTTCAATGGATGGACAGTTATTAAAAGGTCTTTAATCCTAAACAGCCAGCATTATTCTATTCCCATGTGGATTGTGAATGATGATGGGAAGAGTTCACCTGCTTCTTTTCATTTCACAACTGCCGTTTCGCATACACGAGGCTTCATCAGTGTCCTGTTTTCATATGCATCCAATAAACAGTGAATTTACCAGGTTATACTCCAAAAAGACAACATACAAGTGAGCATATCACCCCGTCTCTGAGACCCTCCTGAAGAAAAATGAAAACACTGCAAATATGACTATTCAAAACCAAACTAAACAACAACAACAACAACAAAAAGAGTTCATGATTACTTTTTTTTTTTTTTTCCCTCCTGATGACAAAGTGCATATTGTGCCTGGACATGGGCTGGTGACCGTCTCAGCACATGCCATCACACAAACGTTAAAAACTGAAAGAGGAGCGGAGAGGCAGTTGGTTTGAGAACATCACTCAAGCAGCCTGTCAAACGCGTGTCAACCCCTCAGGGAAAACATAGATAGATGAAGTGGTCCATTTGGTAGCAGGGTCCATTTTTGTCCAGCAGTGGGTTTCTGTGTGTGTGTGTGTGTGTGTGTGTGTGTGTGTGTGTGTTTCAGAAAGAAAAAAGGGCTGTGTGGTCAAGGCCCCGGCGAGAACAACCAGATCACAGCAGCACGGAGAGGGTGAGCGGGCTGAGGACGGGGCAGCCATCAGCAGGCACAGACCACAGCACACCAGTCAGTCTCAGCACAGACACCACAAGCCAGTTATTCACAAGCCTCAGAGTCCCGAACGACATTACAGAACAAAACCAAGAGGAAGGCAAAGAGATGTCGGACGAACGGAGGGAAAGCGTGCAGGACGACAGCTGCGTCCTCCCCCACCCTACGATCCTCTCTTCCCAACAAGAAAACGCAACGGTTAGACATGGAAGATCAGACTGTGGATTAGTGGAAGCAGTGTCTGTTTCAGGCAGAGGCAATGCTTTGATCAATCCTGTAAGAGTTAAGGATACAGGAGCATGCAAGGCAGACCCAGGCTTTGTTTTGCATTGCTTATGATTCAGAGTGACTGCTACAACCTAGATTAGACAAGAGAAAAAGAAGAGAGAAGAGAGCAAAGGAAAACACAAACGTTAGACGGTTAGTGAAAGTGTAACAGTGAAGAAAGCATAATTTGGAAAGAAGCAAGATATTACATCCACAGATTAGTTAAAGGATATTCGCTACATGAAAAAAAAGGTCAGGCCATGTGAGTTCAATCAGGAAATTATTTCAAGTTAAATTTGGCCATTTTATGACCATGAAGACTTCCTTACTGTTTTCTTTTAAAGAAAACATGCTTGCATCTCTCCCATCATCCAGCTAAACAAAACCAGCATTTAATTAAACAGGAGTGACGGTGAGGCCCCCTGACTGCTCGCGTCACAGTGGAAATAAAATGGCTGTGTGTCGTCTCGGAGCAAGCACGATGGATGTTTGTGAAAAAGGAAATCATAAATAAGAAGCAGAAAACAAGTGGGAAACGTGGAGTGAGAGAGCGAAGCTGGAATGATGTCATGTATGTGTCGATGCTGTGTGGCGGCAGGAAGTGGAAAAGCTGGTCTGGGTGAAAAGAGGATGAAATGGACAGGATTACCACATACCAGTGGAGATGGCAACATGTGAGAGAGGAACTCAAAAAGCTCTAAATGAAGAAGGAAATGAACACCAATGGAATATATCTGTGTGGATCTGTCTTCAGTCCTCTCCATGCCTCCATGCCTCGTTTAAATAACGGCAAAAGGCAATAAACTGTCCAGTCACACTGCGACAGTCTGATGTTGCTCATGGCATCAGAAAATTCTGCAATCGTAAGACAGCGACAGTCATGAATGTGCCATTTCCGTCCTGACACAACTGTCGAGAGTGTTGTCGGACAATTAATAAATTAAACTTTACATTTCGCATCCATAAACCACAAAGTTCACATTTCAGCACGCAACAGCAGAGCTGGGACACGCTGTGCCGTGGTGCCGTGCAATGATATTATCAAACCCTTCAATTTAACGTGTCTTATTTTCAAAATCTATCCATTTAAGCATCTTATCTATCAATAAGACTTTGTAACCACAACCCTAACCCAAAGGCTGAAAACACTACAAGCCACTGTACCACATGGAACTGCAATAAGAACAGAGGAATTTTTCTTTTTGTTTCTCATGTCCAGTGTCTTCACATCGTCCTTCGCTTCTGGATACCTACTCTGCAGACTTCCAGAAGTGTCCGGGGTGGGAAAGCCTGCGGTTGAGTTTTGGCAGCTTCTCCAGCATGTCAGCCAGCTGGGTGAAGGTCGGCCTCTCTCTCAGGTCGTACGCCCAGCAGGCGGACAGGATCTCCTGAGATGACAAACCACTTTGAGTCAGTGCACCTGGAGAAGTGCTGAGTCATGCACTCGCTGGACTGTGGACTATGAATGATGATCGATCTAAAAAGTTTTGCAATATCTCCGCATCACTGGAGCATGGTTGATCATTTACCGCTGTCATACAAGCAGGATAAACATGTGCTTTTCTGAATGCCTGACACAGTTGCACTTCGGTTTCAACTCACAGTGACCTCCTTGCCAAGGCTGATCTCCGCCAAGACCTTTTTTATGCCCTCTCCGCTCCCCACCTGCCAGATGGTAGCTTCCACAGGCTGGTTGGTGATTGGCCAGTCCCTAGCTTGAAGCTCATACCAAATGGTGCTTAAAGGGGGGGAAGCAAAAGCATGATTATTCTGTCAAACGGTAAACTCCTACAGAAGGTCTCCAGGGCTTAAAATAACTAAATTAACTAAATGTGTGAGTGTGTAGAACTTACCCAAAGGCGTACACATCTGCTGAGGTGGAAAAAGGGAGGCGGTCCTCATTGTTACCTGGGCTCATCCTGCGCACAATCTCTGGTGCGAGATAACAAATCCATCCATGTGGAAGTTTTAGTTTGTTCTCACGCCTGGACAAAAGAAAAAAAAAGATACACAGTTTTCAGTAACAGATCAAATGGAGTGGAAAATCTGAGTGGAAAAATGAATTAACTAGAGTGGAAAATGCATTAACTAAGTGCAATCCATCTCCAACTCCTGTGTACAAAACAGCCATTCGTGAAGCGACACACACAGGATGAACAAAATTAGCAAGTTGTGTGTTCAGAATGCACTTCAAGAACAAGCGTTTTATTCAGATTCTACTATCAGGAGACTTCAGCAATACTGGCTGATAAGGGAAACGCCTGCAGGCCTGCAGCCACTGTGGAACTCAGCAATTATTACAAATGACTGGACCTCCCCAGCTAACAGCAGTGCAGTGTGCATAGCACTTTAGCTGAGGTTGTGCTTTTAAGGCCTCTTGAGCTGCATTTCTTACCTCCCCTCCTGGACAACTCCAGAGATCCCAAACAGCCCGAAGTCTGTGATCACGACCTTATTGGTATCATGAAAAACGTTCTTTGACTTCAGGTCTTTGTGAACGATGCCTTTGGCGTGCAGATAGCCCATTCCCTGCAGCGGAAGACAAACAGCCACAGTTCATCAAGTGTTGCCATGTTAATTCAGACGGGGATGTGTGTGTTTAAGCTCCACCTGCTGCCATTTTCGACCTTTCAAAAGTGCACACTGAAGATCTTGGTTGTGTGTAAAAGGTTTTACTCTCAATAGTGCTTTCATTGATCCCTCATTTGTTACGGACTATTCCAGCCTTTCTGTCACGGCACTGGCTTTTCATGCAGCTATCATGCACATTAAGAATTGGACTACACTGGCAAGAATGAAAATGAAATATATTCCAAAAATATATTTAATATCTGTGGCTTCGAGATTTCATGTGATGAAAATATTTCCTAGAATGCATCTACAGGGCTGGTAAAGTCAGTTTGTGGTCTGGACCAGATATAAAAGATGAAATTACCTTTACAATCTCCTGAGCGATTTGTCTTGTCTTATTAATATCCAGAGTGTTTTTAGTGTCTCTAACAACTGAATACAGTGTCCTTCCTTTACAGAAACTGTGGGGGAGACAGAAGAAAAGATTAAACTGATGATGAAATCCAGGTTGAAATCACTTGGGAGGTGTGTTGGATGTTTCTGCTCTCACCTGGTGATGATGGCCAGGTGGGGCGGAGCCATGCAGGCCCCCATGAAGAGGACCACGTTCTCGTGCCTGGTCTGCCTGTAGTTCATCACCTCCTTTTTGAAGAGCTTCAGATGGTCCTGATTGTTCCCGTCAATCTCAAGAAGTCGGATCGCCACCTCACCATGCCACCGGCCCTTGTGCACTTTGCCCCAGCGGCCCTGCGTGAACACACACCTTCAGCACCTTTTCGGAATCTGATCCATATACCAACAAACGTCTAGGTCAGACGCCTCACCTTTCCTATGAGCTCTCCGAGGTCCAGCTGCTCAAAGGGGATGTCCCACTCCTGCAGGTAGACGCTGGTCTGACTCGCCTTGCGGGAGATGGGGCCCTTCCACTGGTTTCCCCGAGAGCTGGGCAGATCATCCAGCTCGTCGCACTCGCCGTCTGAGCCCACGTTCATCCTGATGTCCTCCTCGTCATCCTCATCTTCCCCATCGTCCTCATTCTCCTCCTCGTCTTCCTCGTTGTCCTCCTCCGCCTCGGGGTCTTCATCTTCAACCTCAATTTCCTCCTCTCCGTCCTGCGAGAGTGTGGTGATGGCTTTGTTAGTCCACTGTGCATATGAATGGTAAAATGGGGCAAAACTGGATATAATGCATCTGCATCTCCTAATGGTTCTATATTTAATCTTATGGAGAAGTCAAATGGAAACTGTGCTGTTGCTCTTCGAGATATTCTGTTTTGTCTTGCTGTCTCAGCTGTAAAGTGTACTGATATTTTCATGTCAACAAGACTCTGGTTAACTAAATAACGTCACACTCCAGCATCAACACAGCCAAACAGGGCAACGTGGTTCAAATAAAGAAATGCCAGAGGAGTCATTGGTTTTTGGTTAATACCATGCTAAAATTATTTACATGAAACCTGCATTCTGGGTTTTTTAATGACATGAAAAATTGCTATCATCTTATTACAGTACTCACTAAAAAAAATGACCTGATGTCCTCCAATAAGTATGACAGAGCTGCCCTTTTATTTAACACAACTTGAGAGAAATGAGTTTGACCCACGTGTCTCTGCTTTGACGGCTGATTTTCAAAACCCCTTTTGGTGCCATAACAAACATGCATTCAGGTGTTCCTCTGTCGTGATGATCTGGGTCAATGTCACCATTTTCAGCTTCGTCTAAGGTTAACAGACTATTTTTGCATCCCTTGTCACCAGTCCTGTGCTTCCCAAGGTTGTTTACGCTCATTATCACTCAGTGAGCTCCATGATGACATCTGAGTCTTTCAGCCAGTTTATTTCTTTTGACATTCCTGTGCTTCCTTTGATGGACGACAACATCAGCTTCCACAAACTGACCAGAATGTGAAAAACCTCATTATGCTGACAGTAAAACCTTAACCGAAGTGCACTTTCTAGACTGCACACACAACATGTTGCAACATTACCTCTTCATCTTCATCTTCTACCAGCTCAGCATGTATGTCATCCGCAGATTGCTCAGTCTCACTGCTGTGACACAGAGAATCAATGTCAGAGGGGTAAAATCCCACAAAAATGACAGAATTCATATTATTGGGGTTAATAAAAATGTCTTACACAGTGTCTTGGAGGACATCGGGGTGCAAATGAGCAGGACTGGAGACATCTGCAGAGGAAAATAAGATGGTTTAAGATTGAATGAGAGGCGCCAAAATTCTACCCCTCTTGTACTCCCCCCCCCCTCGTCCTTTAGCAAACCTCATGGCCCACCAAACACATAAAATGACTGTTCATGCAATTCCCCATTACCACCAGCAGATGGTGTCAAAAAGCCATTTCGTGTCAACATGCAATCCTAATGCTGGCACACAGTGAGAGTTTTCTACTGTAAAGGCTACAACCCTGAAAGCAAACATGCAGAGGAGGGAGAGAACTGCGGGGAACTGAAGGTTTGGAGAGTGAAACAACGATGGGAGAATGACAATGCAGCATGACGCTTTGGACCCATCAACTCACCAGGGAAGATAAACTGCTGTCTATGCTGAAAGTAACAGGCAGCTTTTGCAAAAACAGAGGAAAGACCGACAAGCATGGCAGGGAGAGAGACCTTTGGTTAGAGAAGCTCTGAATTAACAGATTTAGTAAAAAGCACTGTTGTTCCTCAGTGTTAATGTCATATATATAGAGAGAAGAGTGTTTGTTGCTCATACTATTAAATAGAAATCAAGAGTTCAATGCTAGCATGCATGTTTCAGTATGTACAGTATGTGTGTGTACTTCTTTGGTCAGGTTACAGCATCTGGCTCTCTGTATGTGTGTATTTGTGTATCCAGGCCCCTGTGAGGCTTACCTGGGAAGTTGAAGCGGCTGTCCCGATGGCCTTTGGGCGAGGGGTTGGGTGGAGGAGTGGCGCTCGGCGGGTTGCTCTGCTGGAACGGCGCTGGGGAGGAAGGTGTGGATGAGGTGGTCGAGGACGGATTGCTGCTGGAGTCCAGCTGGTTCAGCACTGGAGGATGATCCTGGTGGGGCAGGGATGGATGCAAATGAGACTAATTATTTTTATTTGATAGATAACAGTCATATTATATTTAAAGATGACTGCTACAGCTACAACTTTCATTTTACATTGTAGCAGCCAAAGCGATTTTCAGGAAAATCTGCTTGATTGTCTTTTGGCAGAAATACGGATTGCTTTGGATGGTGAAAAGACTGAAAAGCTGATGGAAAAAAAAATCACTCAGAATTATTTGCGTTTTCTCTGTGGAACACATGTAGAATCTGTGCTACAGGAACCAGTGTCTTAATTTCCATATGTACAAATCCTTTGGTACCAGAGACAAACTCTATTAATGTAATGTCATTGATTTTTACATTGCTACATAAAGTGACTCTTTGCATTGTAAAGCAGGACTCCCAAGCTGTTTCTTTTCTTTCTTTCTTTTTTTTGTTTTACCTTTTTTGTAATGGCCTTTGGTAGTGTGCCAAACTGCGGTGCTTCTGGCGGCCGGTCCACAGGGTTGTTTATATCGGACGGAACAGACTCGGTCCTCCGAATTTTGGCGACTAGATCAGAAATGGAAAACGTCAATAATGTATATGCAAAACACATGGTGTCCCTCAACTGCATGACTGAGGATTAAAACAAAGCTTACTTGGTAGAAAGGAGATTCTGCAGGATGGAGCTTCCTTTGTGCATTTATTGTGGCACTTTAACCTGCACAGACAGCAGGCAGCATATGAGAGACCCGGTACTGATGAGCATTCATGTATGAGCGTTCCTACGCTACCACTTCCAAATTTTCTGTCCTGTGTGTCTTTATTCTGCGTACTAATGTGCTGTTGTTCTACAGTCTCAGTCAATGACAAAAATTCTTCTCTTTTAAAGAGAAAGCGCTCAACTCACCGACAGTGTTTGCACTTCACCCCAAACATCATGTTCTTCTGGCACACCTGGCATGTCTGGGACAGCCAGGACTTGGTTGAAAACCTACATTAACACAAAAAAGGTTGTATTATATTACTGTTGAGTTATTATTAGTAGTACAGTTATTTGTTTTGTTATTTCATTGATACCAAATATAGTTTTACTGTGACAGGATAGGATATACTGTGTGAAACCTACCTGTGTGTGACAGCTAGGCCTATGTCCCTCCTCACTGCTTGTGGGGAGCTGCGATGCACTGCTACGTTATCTAGCCACGGAGAAAGAGATGGAAGGAGGTGGAGAAAGATCAAGGGGAGGATTGGGCTATGCTGAGAAAGACTTTTATCTCATGAAGCGACCCCAATGGCTAATCACATAGAAAAGTGAGCATTTAACAATTTAGATTTGGTCATTAGAAAACAGTCAAAGTACATTTGAGATGTGATTCCCTCCCACAAATGACATCTTAAATTGGATAAACATTCCAATCTAAAACAGACTATCTTTGACATGTTAAACATGGATACTCCACCAATCAGCAAACATAAAAAAGTATACATGACCCACTCTTAATGGTGCTGTGCTCTTCCAGGAGGGTGGGCGTGCCAGGCAGGGTGTAAGATGCTGTGGTGGCGGCGGGGGGGACTCCAGGGGTGCGCGCAGACATGACGGGGTAACGAGAAGGCGAGTCCTCACATCCATTCCCGTTGACTTGCATATTCAGGAGCAACTTGTTCTTTTTAACACACCTAGAGAGAGGGAAAGCAAAATTGGAGTATCAGTAGGTCCAAGCAAAACTGAGACCCAGCAGCATTTCTTGAACACAGTAATATATGGCCGGTTACATAAGGGCTGGAGAGAGGCACGTTGGAACACCTAAATAGCATTGGCACGGGTAGCCAGGGTGACATACTTAACACCCAGACTGAAGTCACAAGGACTGAATCGCTAAGCAGTGCCAGTTCTGTGGTTTGTACACACACACATGCACAAATGCACGTGAGCAATCATGGCTGGAAAAACAATCCATCTGTTTCATTTCATCTTGAGTTCGGTTCAATCAGCGATCAGAGCTGTGACCCGTTTTCAGATTCCTGTTATAATATACCGAACATGTGTACGAAGCCAGGAGAAACGAGCAGGATCGTCTGTGTGTGCGTTAGATGCATTGGATCCATATCAGCCCTATTTACTTTTTTTTTTTTTTAGTAAAGCCTTCCATAAACAGACAGGATATTATGGATAAAAATGTGGCTTGTTTGTGTATGTGCATCCAATCACAATAGAGAGAGAGAGAGAGAGAGAGAGAGAGAGAGAGAGATTGTGTGTGTCTTGCCACCTCCGAGCATTAGTCCTAGGAAATACTTCCTGTTTTGACATGAGTCATAATCTCTGGGAATCTGTGCAGGGATTAGCTGCACTCACACAGTCAGAGCAAAGGAGCAACAGGATGTGAAAGGATGTGAAAGAGGGAGAGAGAACACATGTGAGTGTATCCACGCAAAGCTCTGCTTCTGCCCTGCAAACTGCACCAGCAACTGTTCTCATCAGTGAGTGATAAGAAACATAAGGCTGCAGAGTAACCCAATTACTGTAACACCACCATGATCATGTGTTTTTTTGGGAGGGTTTTTGGTAGACTACAGCGCCTGCAAGTGGTTCCCTACATTTCTCCACTGCGTGTGGACATTTTACAGGTTAACCGTCAAGTTCTGCAGTGCTGAAGGAGAGTTTGGCCATGTATATATGATCAATGGATACTTTGAGTAAAAACGTACATTAGTTCTGGATTCATAACAGTCATTAGATCAAGAACAAAGGAATTGAGGCGTGAACAGTAAATGAGACCTCAAAATCAGGCTTAATTCACAAATCAGCCTGCATAATATTGCTAAAGAACTGCAAAGACATTGAAAGAATCGAATGCTTCCTAGCTAAAATATATCGTAGCTCACCTCTCACAGCATTTTCCCCACATTCCCCAGTGCCCGTAAACCTGTGCTAACACAGTGGAAAGTGGAGACCTGGTCCAATTCTAATGTGATCTGAGGATTCCCATTAGTTCAAATCTGACCTACTTATGGAAAAAGCTATTGACGAGTGAGTTGTGGAAAGCGTGCTGGCCCACACAGCAACCCAAGCACCTACTTGTTGGTGGGTGGGTCCTCGATGCGGTTGCCCAGCTGGGACTCGTGGCTTTTGCTGCGCGTCAGGGTGATGTTGGGAAGCAGATGCAGCACTTTGCGGGATGGAGGCGGAGGGGTGCAGGGGGGCTTCAGCCGGTGACGCCTCTTTGAGGGCGGAGTGATGGGTGGGGTGGAAGTGTGTCCGTGGAGCCGAGCCGCGCGAGCTAAGGACATCGGGAATGGATCTGTGAGAGGGCTTTCGCCGTGGACATATGATGCCAGTGGCTCAGGCGTGGGCACTGCTGACACCGAGCCTGAGCGGGGATGAGGGAAGGTACTGCAGGGGGTGGATGGGGTGGATTGGATGGTGGATGGGCGGGCGAGAGGCGAGGGACTGTGCGGGCGGAGTGGAGTCCCCAGGTTGGTTAGCTGATCTGCGGTCAGTAGAGAGCCACTGTCCCTCCTTGTGGGCTCAGACAGCCATGGACTGCCGTCTTCCCTCAGTTCACCTCCTGGACAGCAGACAACACGCACAATCACCACCAGCAGAAAGCCCAGGGTGAATACAATGTGATGCATTTGATCATGGAGGCTCCCACCCGGCAAACACATACCTGATTCAGTGGCACTCTTCAGACAGGAGAGGGCAGCACTGAGCCTGGCACATTCTTCTGAACTGGACCCGAGTCTTCGCATTGTATCCCTCACCTGAGCACCTGTCATCTGCAGTAAGGCATCCAGGGACAACTTCGCTTCCACTGCCTGCAGAGGAGCAATCCCAAGAAAAAGAGGTGAGGGTGAGGACTCAAGAACTATACAAGAATGAGCAAAAAACAAGAAAGGGAAGCTCTGCAACAAGGAAACCAATCAGCAGGTACTGAAACTAAGGGGATATCAGTTTTAGTGTATACAAAGTAATCAGGGTGATTATTTTCTAAAAATTCAGAAACAAGACACTTAACAGCATTAATGTGGCCACAATAAAACTGACAACATCTGTGACACAGGAGAAAGCAAAGAGACTCAGAACATCAATAAAAAACTTCTGCTCTAACAACTGCAGTCTCAACATCATGGCCTGTGGGAGGCTGCAACTCTGCATTAAAAGGGCAGCATGGCAGGGTACTAAATGGGTCATGCAACCTCTGACTTGCACTGTTCCTGGAAACCAGTGTAATCCTGTTTGTTTGGGGCATTGCACATACCACTTCTTCCGCTTATCTGGAAGATAAGTGCAGATTATAAAGCACTACAGACATGATTTTATGCATGTATCAGTAGATAGGAGTGAAGTCTATAGATGGGACTTGGGCCCAAAAATCTGCAGCGGTCAACCAGTCACTGCTTTTATATTCGACTGCTTGAGAGGCGGCCATGTTCATTCAGATTCACATCTAACACATCTATGCAATGAAGAGCAGTCTTAGACAGCAGCTCACAGAAAGAAGAAAGACATGTAAAATGCAGAGAGGATACACATATCACAACACTGTACAGGCAGAGGATTTCATTGGTAGGGCAAAATCAGAGTGGGAGGCAGACTGGCTAGCATGGGTAGGCTACAAATTAAAGACACAGATGCATGGCTGCTAGGACTGAATCCCCTGCAGCCTGTGTGTGTATGTGAATGTGTGTGCGCATATGTGCAAATGCGTATATACGTATTTCAAACTGAGAAGTTACAGGTCCTCATTATGCAACCAACTACTGTCAAACTGGACATTATAACGTCAATCATCTATTTCATCACACAATGAACAGACGGACAAACAACGCCGCTGAGACAGAGCAGAGTGGTACTGGATGAGGTTTTTAAACTAGCAGGCAGTAAAACAGTGTTTAAATCAACAGCGAGGTTAGATTAATAAAACAAGCCTCGGCCCTTGTTAGCTACATTAGCGACAAACCTGCCCGTGATCCTCTGTGCAGCAAGTTCACCATCTGTGCTCATATACTGCAGTTAACCGTCGGCAGCAGATTTTGATGACATTATACAGTCAAGTTAAATCTCAGATCTAAACTGAAACTAAAGCTCCATGGCTACAGACCTACAGGCCTGTTTATTTAATGTTCAGTTAGTGGGACAGGAGGCAAAGCGACAGCACAAACACACAGACCGCGGGAGGAAATAGGAGATAGTCCAGCGAGTTAAGGATGTTTTTTTGACATGGGAAGTACGCAATCGCTTATCAGTCAGGTTAAACCCTTGCTCTGAGAGGGCAAACACTGATCAGAAAACTAGGGCAGTCTCCCACACTCATGTGTACACTGTAAGCAAAATGAAGCGTTTACACACACACACACACACACACACGCACCCAGACAGAGACAGATACACACACACGCACAGACACACAGCAGCGAGGGTGAGTGACGTGATATTCTAAAGTGGCTCTGGGCCCTCAGCTCTCCTCCCACCTACTCACTCTAATAACATGACAATTTTAGCATCATGAACAGCATAGCTTGCACACATGCTTACTGTGCTGCAGCCATCTTGGTACAGTGTTATTGGTCAGTATCTATGCAAAGCAATAAAAAGCATTTTGCTGTTGAATCTACATATTAGGTCAAGTAGGTTTCAGTAAATATGTATAATATATTAGCAACTGGCATTTTAGAACACGCACACAAACTTCTTGGCTCAAGATGCTCTGGTAACCTTTTCCTTGTAGTGAGCCTGGGTTAATCAAGATAAGGCTATTTAGTTTAGCCACAGACAAAATTAATTAGTTCACGGAGAGACACACACGTGATCATTTAAGAAGCTTGCCAACATGGCTTCCACATGCTTGTATAACATTATGCAATACCTCAGTGTCAGTGGCAGCAATGGAGCAGAGAGGTTAGACAGCAGGTTAGAAAATTAAATACTAAGTACAGTTGCCGTAATTTCTTCAGCCCTCAAAGTGTGGAGACAGGAGATGCACTGAAGAAATCTCAATCTAATAATATTTGATCTAAATGGGTCATCGTGACGCTATGACGGCTCTACATGTTTTAGGAAATCCCCCGTTGGTGTACAAGATATACAAATGAGCAGTGAAACTTTCTTGAAGGGAAAGTGGCGAGGCTGAAACGGCAAAGCAAAAAGAGCACTGAGCATGACAGATATGACTAAACCGTCCACGCAAGACAAATAAGCAGATCTGGAACAAGGCGGTGAAACGGAAAACAAAGCGCGCACAAAACTTGGGGCATATTAAAGAATAACAAGGGCAGAAACGTGTAAAATAAGCAGGTTACACTTCGGTTTTGGAAGCAAAGACAAACAGACAAGAAGAAGAAAAACACACAGGAGCTGAGAGGGATTAGGACAGTTTACAGCAGCACAGGAAGGAGGGGAAATAACACTAAAATGTGACAAACAAAGCATGTGGTGGAATGAGGATTGCACTAAAGCTGCAAAATAAGGAAATTAATGCATTTGATTCATTTTGTCAGGAGTCAGTGAGCAACCAGTTTGTGGGTGCTGGTGTTAGTCAATGAACAACACCTTAACCTTTTCCACCAACATGGGACAGGTTCTGGTCTGGTTTGCGCAGCAACCATTTGGAGTAAAAATAAACTGGGTTGGAACCTAGAAAGTTGATTTCCAGCCAGATCCGAACTAAAATAGCAGGTTGCATGTTATCATTAATAATGCCTGTTTTTGTTTTTGTTTTTGTTTTTTTTTTTTTACATAAAAACACATATCTGTAACAATGGGACAAAAGCTTGCAGGTAATCAATGCGATCCGCCATCTTGTGACTACTGTTGACTTCCTTTGTGCGCTGTGCAACGCCCTCCGCTCATGACGCATCCTTGATTACAATAGTTCCGCTCAACACTGGAGGAAACGCGGGCTGGCTGGCTAGATAGCGCCGAGCTTCCAAGAATCCTGAATGGAACTGGTTCAAGAAGCAGAGCTAATTTGGTGGAAAAAGGGTAAACTGCTGCTTTCGTATTTAGTACAACGTGATAATACGCGTGGATCTAAAAGCGGCTGCTCATAAATTAGAAAAAGATAAATAAAAAGCACAATGATAAGATAAGCGCACACAGCCATGGGAGTTCCCTCATGATCAAAAGTGACCTCTTTTTTAGCAGCAGATAGTGTTTATAATTAGAAAACAGCTGTATTGATGAAGGATTGTTCCAGCTGGGAAGCTCTCTGATAGGACCTCCGCTCCTCCACAAGACACCAGAGGTCAGATTAACTGGTGGGGACTCTGTGTTCTGCTCAGGGAGCAACACATGTTGAACATATTATTGACCTCCTCAGGCTGTTAATCTGAAGGTCACCTCTTCCACTTCCACCACGGTGCACATTAATGCTGCTGCATTCATCACACCATTTTCAGATTGACTGTCACTACTTCCTCCACAACCTATTGACAAGAGGTGATGCTGTGCTTATTAGCTGCTGGTCTGCTTAATATAACTGTCCTGCTGTACTTCTAGTTTCTTTTTATACTGCAAATTGCTGTGCTAGGTATGCAGCTTGGTCACAGTTATTATAAAAAAAAAACTAATTTAAGGAACAAGTGTCAAGACTTGCTTGTAAGTTGAAAAAACTTTGCAGATGCTGCTGCATTCATCACACCAAATGAAGCCAAGCAAAGACCTTTCTTAACGATATGTGAGGCGACATTTATTGTTGAAATTCCTCACAAGCTTGTATAAAAGGAACTTTCCAGTCTCACCAACATGGCACAAAGATATAAATGGCAGCAGGTTGGGAGCTAGATTTGTGGCGGCCATGAGGAGTTTGCCTAAAGAAGGACATGCTAATCTTGCTTGAGTGATAGCGAGCAGTCACTCTCTTCCAGATTAGTCCCATGAAACATGCTTTTATATATTGCCTTGAAAAACTATAGATAAAAAGCTTTGCCCCCCCACCCCCACCCCGAAAAAAAAAAATCTAATCAGGTCAAGTTCAGATTTGTTGCGACTCTTTGCAGCTTAAACATCACGATCATAAAAAATGACGGAGCTTCACTTTTGGAAAGACATTTTGATGGTCACCGGTCAAGTATTCCTCATGCGCATGTGAGCGAGCGCTGAGCACACATGCTGAATCCACATAAATATGACACAAACACAGTAATCCGGGCCAGAGGGAGAGGGAGACGCAACGTGACCTACCTCGATGAGCTCCGGTCGCAGGTTGACGGTGCGTAGCCAGTCTCGTAGGTGTGGGTAGCTGTCCAGGGCCTCGGGCCTCTCTGTCTCTGGCACTTTCTGCTTGCACTGCAGCTGTTTACAGATGTATTTCGTCAGCTTCACCTGCAGGGAGCAACAGAGAACACAGCGCAGATGGGAGGGGCGGGTTAGAGGGTAGGCTCACAGCGTGCTCGGAGCTAAGGAGCGGGACCTCACTGAGGAGTCACACCTCTGCGTTGGCTGTATGTGTGTTTTATTGTTATTGCAATACCGCACACAATAAGTCATCCTTTGGAGCAATAGAGCAGTTACTACAACTGTGACCTTGGATGGAGCAAAGTCCGTCATGCAGTCATCACCTCAGATGACACGAACTACTATGTATTTTCCATCAATGCAATAATGGTTAACCTGACAGAGGAAATAACTCCACACTCCCATCGCTTTTCCAGCCTGAGCTCAATGTACCTGCGCTAACAATTCCAGTGTTTGTTTAACCCAATTTCACAGTGCCCCCAGTGCACAAGGCAGTTAATTAGATATAAACAGCTATTATCATACAGAGGAACAATGAGCTGATCATCTAATGAGAGCATCTGCGGAGCTGGAAAAGCAACCAAGTGTGTTTGGAACAAGGGAAGCAGCTTAGTGACATCAAGCTGGAAGAAAGTGAACATATGACCGGTCAATTTTCCTGTTAGTTTCAGAGCTGCTGCACTTTTCATCACCAGCTCATGGAAAACGTGGTACAGACTTGCTAGCTTGTAGTTGTGGACTTGTGGCGGCTACACAATGTCTCAACATTGAAGCAGGGGAGTGAATGAAGAGGAGAAGAAGAAAAGCTTGCCTGCTGAGATAGTCCTTTCAACATGGCTTACTGATGCACAGCACCCCCCCCAAGTCTTCCTCTTGATGCTTGCATCTACTAATCAGCCCATTAATGACTAAAGCCCTGGTGAAGACCTTTGTTGTAGTGTCTCATAACCTGGGATGCATCAGTTGACACTACCAAAACATCCCAAACCCTTGAAAAGCCAAACCCATCTCAAAACACTCAAATAACCGACAACATATAAGCTTTCCGAGCCAATGTCAAGTGCAGTGGTCCTGTGAGCAAGTATTACAATGAACACCATGGTATTGGTTTGCAGCGGCCCGCGTTGTGCAGCTCGGCGCGGCCGTATAGTGTGTCTCCTTATCTCGCCGTCTATCTGTAAGAGTCCATTACAGCAGGCAGCACCTTCAGATGAGCCGTGCAACACCAGCCGGCTCTCGACCCGCCGCACACCTCTCGAGTGCCTGAGCAACAATGAGGAGCGCGTGTCTTTCTCTGCTCATTCAGTTTTCTCCCTGACACATCCACTCGCCAAGCAGACAGAAAAACTCATACCGCCACACTACTCTCAGAAAGTGTGGCCTTGGGATGTAAAAAGGCTGCTTCGTGGCAGCTAACAAAAGCATCTCCACTCTGGGCCAGGGAGATGAAAGAGGAGAGAGAAAGAGGTTGGAACGGAGGTAAATGCTCTCAGTGTCGACTCTGACTGCAGCTTTTTACTCATCAATTATCAGTTGCACTGAGAGCATTATAAAATAATAATACAGCATGCATTATTGAACGCAAACTAATAAAATGTGATGTTTTCAGAACTTAAAAGCAAGGGCCCCATCATAAAAGCTGATTGGTCCATAAAAAAACCACTAACTTTCAGGCTTCACATGTCAATACCTACAAAATCTTAAAAAGTAAGCACAGAATAAAAAGTCAAACAGTTAAGTGGTGTCCAAAATGTTTGCACCCCCTCTTAGTTGCATGCATTTGACCTTAGAGCCCAGCCAGTAAGAGCAGCTCCATCTGTGGGTGGAGGTGAGAGACAGGCAGCCCAGCCAGGCATTGGAGGTGGGCTGCATGTATACCAAAGTAGATGGGAGGCTTAACGAGACAAATTTCATACCCAACCCTTCACAAATTCTGAATTGCAGAGCCTGTGCCCTCATCGGGTGTCTCAGTTCAGTGTTTCTGGAGGTCTGGCCCAGCATGGCCAGCAGTAAGAGGCCTTCACTTGATGTGGCTAATGAGCTAGCCTCCAGCTTTACCTCCCTATACAACAGTGCAGTGCTGTGACGTCAGGTTACCTAGCAACCCCTCTTCTGAGTCGTCAGCAACATTTCAGTGGGATTTTCCCACACATGTGAAACACAGAGCGCAGACACAACACATCTCAACATACAAATGTCACTGTGTTCCTCCACGGGACCACAAGTGTAACAGTCACGACACGTCACCAGCGTTTTTATCTCCGCTAACGCGCAGAGCATTCACTTCAGCCATTATCGTCCTAAATAAATAAGGTGGATGGGATTACACAAGTCCCCAAATCCCTCGCTGATATCAGTGATGTGTGTGTTTGTGGTGTGAGCACAGTCAGCCACATCAACAAACCAAAAGATAATGACAGGCCCCGTGCAAATTATTTTTGGTGCAGAGTGGGGAAAGCAGCATTTGACGTGTGGCCTGGAGGTGGGAGGAGGTGCGGGGGGGGGATGGCGTCAGAGCCCACCTGTCAGCAGAGCTAAACTACACCATGGCAACGGCCGAATGCTGTGAGGAGATGAGTGACAGCCCGTGTGTCAGCCGCCAGGGAGGGCCGAGGACTCCCAGCAGCGGCCTGCCTGACACAGCAGACTTGGGGAGCGGATCCCACCGCTCCAATTGTTTTCTCGAGGCTCTTGCTGACACAGCCACTTTGGCGCACCTGCCAAGGATAGCACGGCCCATCTGAGAGCCGAGCAACAGCGCTCTGTCCCAGAAAATGATATTTGCGCAGGAAGGTCAGTTTATTTCTCCTGGACTAAAAAAGCACACATTTCTTGTGGTGAGAACAGCGCAGTGAGACCACTGAAGCGCTTCTACTATGTCCAAGCAAACTCTGGGATCGGAGGAAACCAAACCTGTACACAATATTACCATCACTGGGAACATAGTGACAGGAGATCGGGGGTCCTTTAGTATTCTTTTTTGGTTTTACCCTGTAGTCTCCTCTGTGTTTGCATGTGGCAGCTCCAGTCAGTGTCACAGTCAAAATGGAATGTGACAGTAGCAACAGTAGCACTGGAGCTGGAAGATAATGCAAATTTACAGCTAATTTTAATATCGCTTTCAAGGACACATTTTATACAGGGTGGCGCAAGTAAACTGTGATGAGCGCGCCGATGTTTTATGGCTTCTGCACAATTTTATCCAGGCAGGAAAAAAACAGAAAGAAAGATGAAAATGTCAAAAGACAAAAACACAATGGAGCCGGGCAGAGCTAGTTATGCAGATGTCAGGTCACATGGATGTTTGCGGTAGGCTGAACGTGCATGGTTGACGGTCCCAGACAATGGCCTGCCGCCCCTCCTCCATCATTGTTACCACCAGTGCAAGTTGACCCCTACACTGGACGGGGGGGGAGGGGTGAGGAGGTGACAGAGCGGCCTCCAACTGTCTGTGGTAAAGCTTTGCAAGGTTAGCCTATGCCTTGGCCTACAGCCTACACGCACAGACAGACAGACAGACAGACAGACAGACAGACACACACACACACACACACACACACACACACACACACACACACACACACACACACACACACACACACACACAGCCTTGGCCTAGTTTAGGCTTACACTGCGATGTGTCTGACACAAGGACGTGTGGCCAGTGCCATCTTATACATGTCAAAACATATACAAAAGTAGCACTGTTTAGTGCCGCTGCAGATAATATTGGCCATTTTGTGAAAACTGAAAATGAGTAAACAAAAAGTTCAAAAACAAGGACGCGCTTCACCCTAATTCAAGCACATTGCTGATATATATAGCTACAACACACAGCAATTTTAACCATTTACAACCGGGCATGCCATGCTAACTTCCTTATAATTTGGAGCTGGGGCAAGCAAATCCCCCCTTTCCCACAAAAGAAGCACAGCAGACCTCAAAATTACAGGACGTAATGCATCTCATTCTGAGTCAGTTTAAGAATAGATTAAGGCCAGCCTACACTGCTCATCCTGATTTCCACACCATGCAGTCCATTCTTATTGACTACACCACTTATACTGAAGGGGGGGGGGGGCAGAGACAGGGTCAGCATTGCTACAGTCACTGGAGTTGTGTTTCCTCTACACCCTCGCGTAAGCAACATTCTCCATTGTCTTCTCCTCGGCCTCCCACACACACACACACACACACACACACACACACAGCGGTTGTCATGTCATAAGAAGCGGCCCAGCGGATTGGCTTTGATTCTCCCCTCCCCTTTCCTCTCTGCTCTCCCCTCTTGCACAGGCTCTTTGCGCGTCATTTGATTTTCTTATTTAACAACCAACCCTGAAAATGCGTAGGAAGAAAGATGTCTAAATATAGATGCAGCCACAACAGCTCGCACCACGAGCGCACAGCAAACTCTCTCCAACACCATGAGGAGACAAAACAGAGTGACGCTTTGCCGTTTGCTGATCATGACTGAGAGCAGTCATTAAAAAGAGAAGAACTGCTTTCATGTGAGGATTCATACCGACCAGTTCATATCTGGCAGCATTTGATGCTTGCTTGAGGTTACGTAAAACACAGCACATGAGCAAAACACTTAAGTTCTACTGTTTACAGGATGTTTGGAGTTCATGTTTCCATGTGTCTCGATCGTGGTTTCAAAGCAAACATGCTGCAAAGGCAGCGCAGATAACATAAAGTTAAAGTCAGGCATACATAAAGAGCTACAGCAGAAGTAACACACACACACACACACAGCACGAGAGGCAGAGACCAGGCTGAGTGGGATTAACATGTGAAAAGTGAAGTACCAGTTAGCACTCCATTTGAGAGGCCAGTATCATTATCCTCTCACTGGCAAGGCAGAAAAAACACACAGTTCAAGTGGAATAATAAAGCTCTCTCAATGAGAGTATAAAGTGAGTTCAAGCCTCTCTTCATGGCACTCCAGTGCAATGTGGCCACGATGCCCGTTTGCACCACAAGTGTGACAACTACTCTGACCTCACGCAGTTCGCTCAAAATCATCACAGGAATTAAAGTGGCTTAAAGCTTCCATCATGTGTGGCTACTTCCTGCTACAGGCCGGCGATCACCTGGACACACATGGGGGTTGCATGCTTGGTAGAATCTCAAGATATTGCGCCCCCCTCTCACATGAATGGGTCAAGGTTTAGACACAACCGAGAGGCGTTTTAGAGATGTCTGCTGCATGTCTGAAATACAGCATCTTGACATATGGGCTGAAATTTGACACCGTGAGCTATAGACTCAGCCTAAATCTACGATTAAGTCCACAATCTGCTGACTTTAAACATTTGAGGCATGGGGCAAGTGCAATCTCAAAGAGGGCTAAAGCAAGAACTGAAAGTGCACACTTATGGCAAGATGCGGTTTCAAAATGGTGTGCCAGTAAAGACAGGAAGTAAGACTGCTGATCAAGACAGCACCCCATGCCGTGCCGGCTCCACTTCATAGACTGATGTAAGACGCTGAGACCAGGTTTCTTGGCAATGATGATGAGTGTTTGACTGTCTGAATGTTATGTACAGCCTGATCAAACACCGTGTTTGTACAATTCAGTTTAAAACTTAATATGGGTTTTAAAAGGGAGGAAATGTGGGTCAATAGACAGCAACTGTCGTATCAGGTTAAATCTTAGAAGCTGGATAAGTTTCAGCTGACATTTGCACGACTGCCTTTGCTTTCTTTACCTCCGATTATTTGTTTGAATAGTCATGACTTCTTCACTTGTTTCAGTGACAGGAAGGCAGTTTGAAAGAATCTAGTATCTATGGCACACAAGAGGCAGAGGAAGACGAGAAAATGAGAAAGAATAACATGAGTTAAACAGTGAATAATAGCAAAGCTTGCTACAGCAGACCGGAGTTTGACTCGTTCAACAGTTCCGCTGGTGCATAATGAGACCAACAGCAAGAAATCTGTCCAAGGGAAGTTCCTAAAAGTTTGGATTTGACCAAAGACACTGTTACTCACGATTTGATTAAAGTGTTGTCGTCACATTTTAGCCTTTGTAACATTCGAAACAGCTTTCAGTACGGGTTACATATATACTCTTTAATATGAGGTACGGCTAGGCTGAGTAGCTGCACTCTGAACTCGCTGCTAACTAGAAACTCTTTTGACTATTGTGACAAATGTACAGCTAAAATCAGATGAGATAAAATGTAAATAAATATATCATTCAGACCTACGTTTAACTGTGCTGTAAACCAGAAAGTATCTACAGTACCTGTTTCCAATGCAGCAAAACAAAGCTGTTCAGATCCTCGAGGCCCGACAGAGAAGGATACTGAACCTTGCCAAACCACAAATCAGCAAAGCTAACTCGAGGTAACCGGACCCACTCTTTGCACTTCTGACTTTTAGAGATTCCCCCCTTATAATGGCCTCTAACCACAGGAAAGAGACCTCAGAGCCGTTTTAATAGGCCTCAAGAAACACGTGTGACCGGCATGGCCTGCCCATTGTCATGTAGAACAATACCAGTGCAAAACGCACCTATGAGACAGCGTACCTCAGGAAGTACTCTGCCAGATCACGTCCTGTTCCACACAGCGACGAGGTACGCATGACAGCGGACGAAGAGGGCTTGAAGGCATATGGGGCCGGACGGGCCGTAAACATGCCTTCACATTGGTTTGGGTGAACTATTCAAGCAGGCTGTGTTTTTAACCGTTTTAAGACGTGACAACATGCTACGCTCAGCAAGCCCACTCACACTCGTTGTACAGAAGGAGTGGGGGGGCTAAAACGGACAACTACAGGCGCACAAGCTGATCTGGTCTGGTTTCCATTTTAGCTAATACTTTGAATTTTTCATTTAATACCGGGCTTCTTTGCTTGAGCCTGTGAAAATTTGCTCCCACACAGTAGCCTGCCAACTTGCACCTGATGCCTGCCAGCCGGCTGAGGAGCTACCAAATGATTCTGTGGACATTAATATTATGAAAATGGATAAAAACCTAAAAACACAGAACTGCTTGGTCATCTCTCCCTTGTTCTACGCTCTCTCTCTCTTTTCTCCTGCATACCTCGATACAAAGACTACATCACACCTACAAACAGATAGCGGTTTGCTACCTGGCCTGCTGTGGCAGACAGTCTGACAGTAACAAGATTACTGCTGCACTGTAACTTGCTTTAAAGGGCTGCTTTCTCTCTCAGCCGCGGTTCTTGACCACTCTGAAGGTCACTTGAAAACCAGTTCGGCCGGGCTGTTGCGTCTCTGCGCGGGTGAAACTAAATGCTCGGAGCTTTCTGGAACATTGGTTTATAGGGCCACCGGCACAATTGTTCATGGGGTGTTCAGTTATACAGAAATAAAACAGACATGGATAATTGATAGCCTCAAGCCAATCAGGAGTGAATATTCCTTTTATCCGAGGTATAACGCTTAAATAAACCATGAGCCAGAAAAGCCATTTACCATCTATCATATCTCCAGAGTGACAGCATGTCTGGAGCCTATACCGACGATACATTCATCTACGAGTGCACATTAACCCGGCACTATTCCGCTGTTTTTCACAACTCATGGAAAGGCACCACATGGGCCTGTCATACCCCACACGAACCCTCTCTTCCCACCGGCCTCCTCGGCAGATGCAGTGCCTGCTGTCCCCTCATGGCATTGTTACTAACAACACGAAGCTGGACTTTCCATGACATGATTCCTTCAGTCGTCTGGCAGCTGAGAATATTACAACAACAATATGTGACTGTAAACACACCACGGGTGGACACATGCAGGCCTGAGATAAAAGTGACCCTGACAAAGAGGACTGTATCAACACTACTATCAATTTCAGACAGTGGAAACTCTAATTGATAAAACAGATATTGGGCAGATTTGGCATAAAAGGATAACGTGAACTGCTTGCAAACTGCATTTTCCATTTGTTTTAAATATGCAAGCTGAGAATATTGGGAGCATCCTTTGCTGATGCCTGCATGCTACCAGGCATGACTGCCTACTACAGCAGGACACGCTGAGGCCCTCACAAAGCCACGGCTCTTGCGCAAAGCAATGTCAAGTCATCCCTGCACGACTGAACTGAATCTGCATCCAGATGCGGGAAAGCGGCGCGTCCCCTAACCCTGCCTACTCACGGCTGGGAGACGGATCAGCACATGGAACACGTCGTACATTTCGTTTTGTGTCAGCGCGCGGCTGCTGCGCGGACTCCAAATCCCGGTGCGGAGAACAGAACACGGGAAACATGAGGAACAGCAGCATCTAGATGGCTGAATGTGTGCCATTAGGCCAGGCTGTGTTCGGCTGCACAGCACGGCGCTGGGAACTATGCGAGGGGCTCCTGACAAATACTCCCACCTACAGAAAGAGGTCACACAAATAACTGGATCAGGCATGCCTCATATCTCGACTATTTAGGAATCTTGGCGATATAATGAAGCCCAAAGCTTAGAATTTCGTTTTTGAGCCATCTTCACCTCAAATGCATCGATCCAGTTGTGTATGATAAGCGACAAAATGTTCTCACTGACACTCAGGGACAGGGCGCCTCGCTTGCAGCCAATATTGAGCCTATACGAGGCGGACATAGCGTTTGGGCTTCATGACTCCGCAATTTGACTAGACCGCTTTCCATCGCAGGACGCGGCTCGGACATATCTGAAAAGCTCATTACCTCTAAAGTGCGGATCTCTTGCTGTGTGAGGTCGTTGGACGCGGCGCATTTGGTCCGAAGCCCCTGTAAACTGGAGATGGAGATTTCAATCATATTCTGGATGAGTTCGCATTGATGTAGTGCGGCCATCGCTGCGCCACCGCCACTGTCCCTCTTCGGCTGCTCATCACTCTCGACCATCTTCCCACCTTTAGCAGACACGCTATCCATTCCTCAGCATTGGGCACGGCTGGAAGGGCTGGAGTCAAACTGTTAAGCTCAAAGAAAACATATGCAGCGGTCCTGCGACGCAGCGAGCGATTGTGGAAGTTAGCTGACAGCAAATGTCCCCAGCTCCCGATCAGGAAAAAGTCAGGATGCAAACCAAAATATGAATGTATATATATTTTTTTTAATCAAAACACGATGCTCGACGGCGAGCCGGGCTGAGAAGCGGTCCAGAGTCCAGCAGTGCGCGGCTTGTCTTGTCAGTCCGTGTTGGCTACCGACGAGAGGCTACTCTCTTCCACCGACAGCTCTGGCAGAGGCTTTCACCGTCTGTCAGCTGTTGGGAACATCATGGGGCGCGGTGCAATCTGGGAAATGAAGTCACACAGGTTACGCTCCATCGCCTCCCTCTCGTGCGCGTGCTCACACACAAACGGAGAAGGAGCAACAGTAGTAGTTTTGGAGCCACAGATACTACAGTGACTTTTAAATGAAGGTGGGCTGTTATAGGAAGGAAATGACGGGAAACGCTCGCGTAACATTGATAATGGCTGCATTCCATTTAGGCCCCTGATAAAGGCCCTTTTTCATAAACACATTTTGACATGTTACAGCAGGAAAAGCACAGGGGTTAATGACAAAATAATAAAATTGCTCATGGCTGATTTTCATTTCCTGCTTCAGGTTCAGAGTCCTGGTGTTGTGCGTGGCAGCTCACTGCTGCACTGTCAAGGCTTTCCTGGGACACTTGAATAGAAAAGTGCCATCATTCATACATTAGTTTCACCTGGGCGTTTCCTGCTGTAACAGGTCAAACTGCCCGGCCTGGAAAGGACCTATTTCCTGACAACAAAGCAGATAAAAAAAAAGTATGATGAAGTAATATGATAGAATGTGCTTCACGGGAGTGCTGTGAGGAATTCTGGGATGGAGATCGCTTTTGTTTCTCCCACACTGGTACAGCACAACTGCACAGTCGTGTGGAGAGGCAGGGCTGGCAATGCAGGCGTAGCTTTGGGCCCCAGGAATAATCACCACCTTTCACCTCACTTGCGGCCACTGTGCTGAGCAAATGAGATGTACCGTGAGGCCTACAGCAGTGCTATAGACATTTTAGCAGCATGATTAACAGGCCGCGGGCTCTTTATGTATTCTATCAGAGGCACAATATGTGATCAGTGCACAGCCCCCTCCCCACTCCGCCAATCCAAGTCCACATAGTTGGCATTCCACTTGCATGTAGTTGAGTGTACACGGTCTGCATTCAAATACAGACTGTGCACTTTTCGCGGTGATGGGATGTTTGGCGTGGAAAGCATGCTGTACACCTTGAGAGCGGGGGGGCGTTTGATCGTACATATAGTAGTTTGTTGTCTGGTGCATATAATCAGACTCCTCATAAGTCTCAAGAGTTTTACTACAAATGAGGTGGTCAAATTAAAAATGATCACTTAATCCTCCCACTCAGTCTGATTTCCGCACTAACAGCAAGAAAAGCATGCAGCCAAAACTGAAGAATAAAAGTATGACATGAATCTCGACAGCGATGGAACTTACTGCAACTCCAAGACCATACCTTAATAGATATGCACCGTCCTCAAATCAGGACAGTACATATCATATGTAAGGGGGTGGGAGGAGGGTGCAGGCTTCCACAACTATGAAGCAACAGTACACATGGCTCATTGCTGCAATGAGGGTGTGATGTTCCTTCCTTTAATATACCCTGATTATACAATGGAACGTGAGTCACTTCTCATGGAGCCCTGTGTTCCTCCTCTCCATCTGTCTATCCGTCTCTTCTCACAGTCTGATCGCTGGGGAAATTGTACTGTATCTTACACTGGCCAGACATGCACCAGTCCAAATAGCAGGCTTGCATGGTAACATATAGGGATCAGAGTGGAACACCAAATTAAGGAATTAGAAACCTCATTCAGGGCGTTTTGGTGTACCACTAAGTCAACCTCCAATTAAAAACTGAAACTAAATCTGAAACTAGCAATATAAATTCCTCTGAAATAACACTGCACTCTGACATTGATTTAACGTGAAACTGTAAATCAATGTAACACCGCTGCAACAATAGACTGGAAGAGTTTCAATCGTAAACTATTTGTTGTTGTTGGTCCAGTACTTTGAAAATTCAGCCCTGCTGTATTAACAGCACAGATTTGATGGTGACACGCCAGCAGAACACCCTGCCAATTTCAGCTCTTCTTAGCCGTCAAAATCAAGTTACTAAGTGGGAACAGTGGGTTCAGACGAAAAGAAGCCTTCAAGGAGATGTTTAATGTTACTTGTATATGTTCTCCTTTGAGAGAGAATACTCAAACTGCTAAGCGGCACTGAAGGAAACTGCCCAGTCACATTAAAATCACACTTCAAACATGTACAGCATCATTTGCACAAACACTAAAAAGGTGAGGCAGATCAGCGTTATTTCATTTTGATCTATATGACGGCAGCTTCTGTTAGAGACAGACTGTTGCTAAACACTGCCTACAGTCACAGAGCTGTCTGTTAACAAGAAAATCTTGCATTTTTAGGAAAATATAATGTAAACCTCTTTCACAGCACAGATCTGCTTTACCCTCTATTGCATAACTGCACCATAAGGACTCTGGTAGTGAGAAAGTGATTATTGTTGTGACTATCACAAAATGGTGAAATGTGAGCACAGCAGAAGCCACTGGTTTTTTTTTCTGAGGATCCAAACCAAAATCTTTTCATCCCATGTGTAATGTCTTTCACCAAAGACCTCCAGCGTCTCTGATGGAAAACATTTCAGCGCCTCACCGGTTCTCTCTCCTCCCCTCTGTCCTCTCTCTTTTTGCTGCAGGTCTTTCCAAGAGTTCATTTTCCTCTTAAAGGATACTTGAGGATTACTGACCTTTCATCATGCAAGCAATCCCAAAAAACAAAACAAAAAAAACCCTGCAAAGCATTAAAAAAAAATTAGCATGAGGAATGCTCATAGGCACTTGACAGCTTGCTGACACGACTCACTCAGCTGAGGATAGCATGATCCTTTCCCAGCCTGACGTTCTGTTAAGCTGTTTAAACTGTTGTACTATTGGACAGCCAAGACACCACATGTAGCACGGGGCTCACGGCTTCAGATTAAATTAGACTGTGGACAGTCTGATTCCATCGTCTTTGCTGGCCGGGATTTCCAGGAGCTAACCCTCCAGGTCTGGGAACGCTGAGCCTCGAAAGGATCAGTTAAGACTCACAGTCCCGCAGTCTGCAAAAACAGATGACACATGATTTTGATGCAGGTTTAGGCATTCGATAAGTCAAAGAAATACCACCAATTAATCAAAAATCTAAGAGTGTGTCTGCTACTCTTACAATTCACACATAGTGCCGTCCATAGATGCTCTAGAGGCCTTCCAGGACAGTTAGGACAGACGGGCAGAAGGCAGCAGCTTTAATGTCCCTAATGGCATGTATTGATACTGTTGTCATAATCATAAAGAAATTATCCTCTTGAATGATTCAACATGACAATTAATGTTTTTTTCCAATGTAACGAGGTGTGTATGAAGCCCACACATATCACCCCACAGTGACACTATTGGCTGATTCAGTGCTTGAGGGAGGGCACTTTGGGTAGACATGATTGTAGTCCTTACTTTACAACACTTAGGTGTCACTGCAGTCGAATAATACCACTTAGGTTTCCGACTTGGGATTGCAAAGGGTTTCTAAATTTCAGGAATTTTTTTGAATTCTAGAGAAGTTTCAATATAAATTTGTACTTTTTAAAAGTGGTTTAATAATTCTTGGTGGGAAAATACAGATAAAAAAAACAATAATAGGTCTTACGGCGTGTTTCACTAAACAGTACGGCCATATAGTTGGATTGTAACCATGCACTGCATTCAGCAGCACACTCTTCCATCACATGTGCAGATATTTTCTCAGCATCCCATTAAATAGGAATTGAGTAAAATCACAACCCCCTGCATGCGCAGTGCCTTCTCACATCACATGTGCAGCCCACACGACTGCACAGTCCGAAAACTTGATTAAACTGGAGTGAATATGCTTCAGATTTGTAATGATATTTAAGCTGATAGAGGCCTTACGTAATGTTCACAGTTCACACCTTATGCTTGTTTTTGCAAGCTCGCTGTTATCATGTCTGTCATTTCTGTTACAGTGGTCTTCAATTATGTTTGCTAGTGGTATGATAAAAGGTTTGTTTCTATCTGCATATGATATGGTTCATACAGTCTGAGCAGATAATCCCTAAATTTCCATTTTATTCCCTGTATTTTCTGTTACTTCCCATAAACCTCTTAATTCCAATTGAAAGCTTCAACCTTAAATATTCCTGGAATTTTGCAAACCAGGACTGACCATACAGGACTTCATCTATCTGCAGTGAATAAAGCTGAATTAAGCTTTAAATGTCACCTGGTGTTTTGGTGTGGGAGCACCATCATACTGGTATCACAGCATACTGGTATCATGTAGTATAATCAATGTTATTTGTTTTGTCATGTGTCTGCACAGCTTAAATCATAAAGCTTTGTCCGTTGGATCAATATGACTCTCTTAATTAGCTCCACAGCTCTCATTTTGAACTGTCTTTATTTTACTGCATGTTTAAACCCTTTTTAAAATGTAGAATTAAACTGTGTCCGTTGTCTATTAGACATTATTGCATTAATATGAAAACAGGAAGTACGACAGAGCTCGCCTCCTGTGAACTCCAGTTGAACTCTCCACCCTGCAGAGTAGCCAAGTCAGTGATTTTTTTTTGTCGTTTATGGGACAGGGCAGTCTTCTAACCTTTTCTGTTTTTACTGCATACATACAGCTGGGAAACAGAAATGGAGGCAGCACAGAAGGAGAGCAGAGAAGAGAAACGCTGGTGGGCTTCAGTTCTTTGGAAGCACGAGACGTGTGCTGAAGCCTTAGCCTTTTGACTCCGCTAGATTTTAAAGCAAAAAACAAATGAGGACATTGGTGGAGGTCTGCATCCGGCTCGTTTGGCCTTCCTGAACTTTAGGAAATGTCGCTACCGTCAGATGGATATAACATGAAGCAGGATGTAACATTGCAACATATTGTGTTATAATCTAAGAGAAACAATTGCCTTTGCATGATTGACTTTATACTAAATTGTTCCACTGCAGACATAAAGGTGGTCAACATTATAAAATGTCCACCACCAGATACTGATACAGATTCTCTCTGGAGTGTCTTTGCATGCCATTAGGTACGTAAACTGGTTGCTGTCATACAGCAGAATGCAAATCAATATGTCCACATTGGAAACCAGTTGGATTATTCCTTTCGGGGGAACACAGCTTAGCTAAGACTAGAGAGGACTCAAATGTGAAATATGCACAGACAACACCATCTGCTGGACGACTCTGTACTGCAAAAACACTAAGTCTCATTCAGCTTTGAAGGCATTCCATAAAAAGATGACATGTCTCCATTTGTGTTTTCCAGAAATGCCTTGAAATTTTTATGAGATTGCGGCCGAGTATAAGATAGACAATCATGGCTTTTGATCTGAATTGGAGACAGAGACTTGAATATATTATTAAAATAGATTCAACAAAACAGAACATCTTGCATCACACTAACCTCCAGCAGACATTAAATTCTTCAGCAGAACATGTGTCGGGCTGATGGCTTTTATGGTTGGTTACACATTGCCTACACTAATCATCCCCTTCAGGAACACCTGCTCCAACCAGCGTCTCTGTTTGGTTGCAATTCAGTGAGCACGCAGGCAGCAGAGAGCTTTGGTGGTTTGACCAAGTAGCGGGCAGCCTGCATGATCTAAGTGATTCTGAATGTGGTGTGATTGCTTTTGCCAGATGTGGTGGTCCCACCGTCTCAGAAACAGCTGCCCTCGAGGGATTTTCATGCATTCGGGTGTTTAGAATTGACAGCTGACAGAGGCAGTTCTGCAGGTGAAAACAAATTGTCAATGAGTGAGATCAGAGACCAATGGGCAGACTTATGCGAGCTAACAACAAGCATGAGTGCAACACTAGGTCTGGTTTAAATGTGTGGCCCTGGATTCAATTAGATTTTTGGCCTGAATTATCATTCCAGTCTGGCCCCACAGACAGTATAATATGCACATTTTTAACATTTTGCTCTGAGCTTAACGGCATTGGCTCTCTGTCGCTTTAACTAAACTTTATGTCTTTAAAAATGTATTTAAAACCGATAATAGATTAAAAATTGCCCAGAGATTCTCTGGCACCCAACACCCTCTCTTGGTTGCAACACCTCACAGACATAAAACATGACACGTATGGATGAATATCATGTCATATTCAGTGTTTGAAACTTGAAAACTAATAAAACAGGTTCATGAGACTGCAACTAAGTCAGCCATTGGCAGAGCAGTCTGTCAATCCCACCTAACCTGGTAAATGTGACACCTGATTTGCCAGCACTTCAGCAAACAATAGGCTAAGAACAAATGACCCTGCCTCCAGGATCCCGGCTCTTTTCCTTTTTTTTTTTTTTTTTCAGACCATCTGTTTTGGCAGTCCAGAGGTTCAGAGCAGGAGCCCTGTTTAAAAAACTCCGTGGAGAATCCACAATAAAAAATTGCATATGTCCAAATGAGGAAATGTACATGTGGCAAAAAAATCTGATTGATAAAATCTTGCATGCGCCTGACAGTGCGCAATTTCCTTTTAGAATTCTCAAATTAACTTGGAATTGTCTGCATGTGCACAAGCCCAACACACCACCAAGTTCACTCCCACAATTACCCAAAAAGGCAGAAGAAACACCCTGAACTAATACTGATGTGCATCCTTCCTTGTGTGGTGCCCTTATTGCAATTTAAGTGCAATTGATGGCACCAGTTATACTGGAAAGCAGATGTTGCTGCAAATAGCGCTTTGGTGTTGTGTAGGGAAACCATATGTATTGCTGTGTTATTCCAATCATGCCATCCCATATGGGTGGCTCACAACACTCAATTAGGGATGTGAAATCCTCCTGTCTGCCAATTCCCTCTGGAATGTGTTGGTTGCCAGAAACCCCTGAGTGGTCAAAACTTGTAAAAGGACTGGTATTGGCCGGTTTCTAGAGGTTGGTCGTTCTAAAGTTGGGTCCAATTCAGCACACAATTCCAAGAGAATTACTCTTAGGAATCAAAATTGGCTCATAAGCCAGTTGTTATCATGGGCCAAAAAATCCTTGTGGTCCCTGAGCACGCTCTCCACCCAAAGAGCCATCGGCACCATCCTCCAGCAGTGCTAAAGCAGCCATTATGAACGATTCTTTCACCCGATAGTCACCAAAGTAAATATTGGATCCATTTTCCAAAAGCCCCATATCTTCCCAACACTCTAACACTAAAACACCATTTTTTAGACACACTAATCAGGAGCAAATCAAGTTTGTTTGAGATCTGACTCAGCAACACACTCTTGTAACATCTGCGGCAAGTGTAAACTTCAACACTGGGAAAGTGACAACCTTTTGAGTTGTTGATCCCTTTTTATTTTATTTTATTTATTTTTTCCAAACTGGTGAATGTATATCAAATATTTACATGATTTTTTGCTCCGTTTAGGTCTCTACCAACAGTATCTGGACCTTTAGCTTAAGAAGTTTGTCTTTACCAGCTAGCTAGCTTGAGTTGCTAACTTTGCCTATCACTGCTAGATGTAGCCAAGTTCAATCTCATAAGTGCTTTGCTGTTGTTTACCCCATAAATACTTACTTTATGGGGTATTTACTTCCATAAATATGTTCAGACTTAGCACATGACTGGACTGTGGATGGTCAATGTGCTCTCGGAATACCTCATGAGGATGAAATTGAGGACTGCTGCTGTTTATTTATTTTTGAAAAAGCAGTGGCCAATGGGGAAACGCCAGCACTCGAGCAAGTAAGGCCAGCTTTGCTGCAGTCCAATCAAAAACTAGCAATGGGGTTTGGAAAAGGGTTGACAATATGTAAAGCACAATGTGCAAATAACAGGCAAAACTACATTTTCTAGTTAAAACACTCCTCTAAAACAGAGATAAATAGTAAGAAACTCATGAATTTGAAACTGTGCTTTCTTACTACTACACATTACTTAATACATATGAACACATTTGATAGTTTTCTTTTATTTAGACAACCCAAATAAAAGGCACATAACATTGCGCATGTTTATGTAATAATTTGACAAACATACATTTAAAAAAAATGTAGGAATGTTTGACCTTTCTGCTAATCAGAAAGCCTAGCCTCTCATATATACAAAATTACCATTGTTAATGTTCTAATACAAAAGATTTATAAAAAAGGTTATCTTATCTTTCACATCTATTGTAACTACCATATCCTTGGAACTAAAATAGTTTTGTACAAAGATATACATTCAACTGCTTTCACAAGGGTCCTGGAATTTCCAATTATTTGTTTTCCTTAAAAATAAAGAGATGTTCAATTCCACAAGAAATGTTCAGTTTAACACATTATTATTGTATCAAATTTGGCAAACAGGCTATTATAGTGTATTTATGTAAATGCATAAGAACAAAACAAAAAAAAGCAACACTAATTTTTTTTTTTTTAAACAAAACTTGGGAAAAATGACAAACATGCATATTGCATTTTTCAGTATAAACTGAATCAACTCAAAGAGCTGCAACACTGTTGAGACCACATGGCATTCATTAAAAAATAGTTAATGTTCAACAGCTACAGTGTTGGGGTCATGCAACATCAATCTTGTCCCATTATTTTAATGGACACAAACTTGCATTTTATCAAACTCGTCCAGATCTCGGCCACAGAACTGCAGCCTGAGCTGAACTTGACCTCAAAGGAAATGTGAAAAAGGTACAGCGTGTATGCCATTGCACAGTAAATGATTATTCAAATGGACGGCTATGTTTAAAATTAATAATGGTTGGACTTCTTGTCCCTGATTTCAGCAAGTGTCGGGTATTTTAACACCTCAATGCCAAATGATTTCGGAAATCTAAGAAAGAACGTGGAGGAGTCCAGAATCAAGACACATGGTCGATATATACTGTACTCGATTTTAAAAGGAACCAAGTTCATGAGTAATGGGCTTTTATGTGTGTTTCCTGAGTGAGGGGTCCTTAGTATCATCTTGGGGCTATGACAGATAGATGGTACAAAAAATAAACAAAAAAAAAACTAATTAGTCACCATTATGATGACAGTAACAGCCTGAAAAAGCTTCACTACAAGACCAGGCCTTTCCACGGTCAGCCACTAGATGGCCCTCAAGTGCAGGCTGGCTCACCAAAACACTTAAGACTCCAATTTGATCTTTGATAATACTGCTGTTCACCTGTATGTAGGATATGCTTTCAGTGCAAGACTCATTCCATTCGGACTTCATGGAAAAATGAACACTACAAATAGGCAAAGAAAAACAAACCGTCGTGTTTCCATACAAATAGAAAACAAAGTACAAATATGTTCATTGTCAAGAGGACAGTGTCGAGATATCCACTTGAATAACAAAAGCAAAAAAAAAAAAAATTTAAAATGCTGAAATGCTGAAAATACATTACTATGTCAACTGTACAAGTTAGTCACTGTACCTCAAGAGCATACCTACTATCTGAGAAGAAGAAACAAAAGCTATAGCACTGTGAAAAAATATTCTTCCATGCAAGTGGAAGCTGCTGTCCCTTTTACTAGACTCATTTCCTATAACATTAAATAGATAGTGATTAGCAGGCTATAGTTAAAAAACAACATACAAAATAACACCCAGAGGCTTTGGGAGAGAACCTGTAAAACATCAAAAACAGCAATTTATAGTTATTGCTTCAGTCCATTTCTCATCTCCCTTTTACAAAAAGCACAGGTGTGTTTTCCTACAGGGCGCTCGACGAATCCTCTCCTCTCATGTGTCAGGATACAAATCACAGTTTCATCACTCTAACTGACTACACTAAGTCTTACGCTTGTCCTGATTTCAAGGTAAATCCTACTCAATTTCTAATCAAGTGTTCTGCATCTCAGGTCAGTCACTTAACATTAGTTGGGACGCCGCTGTGACTTGGGGGAGCCCCTGCCGGCCGCACAGCTCGTGTAAATATTCACTTCGGGGGGGGGTTTGATGAAGTGAACGTGGTACAGGAGGAGAAAGAGCTGGGCTTGAGGTGCAAATGATGAGGACAGGAGTCTCTTGGTTTACTTCATTTTCCCTTTCTTTCTGGCCAGTTCAATGCTCTCTCTCCTTTTTACCACGGTGGGGAGGAAGGCAAGACTTGGGACAGAAAAGACATGCTATCCACGGGCCTCATGGCGATGTTGAGCGGACCGGCCATATTCATTGGCATGGGGGTCGTTATTGCGACTGGGTGGGCGATATTCATGGGTGCCGAGGCAGGGATGTTGACAGAGGCAATGTTGACAGGCCCGGTGATGGTGACTGGGTGCTGGAGGCTGACTGGAGATGTGATGTTGACGGTGTTGGTGCTAATGTTCATTTGCGCGGCGATGGTGACGGGGTTGTTGTTGTTGCCCCGGTTCATCGCTGTGGTGATGGGGGCAGAAACGGTCACAGGTGTAGCTGAGGCAGAGTTGCAGACTTCATTACCCTCTGGAAAAAGACAAGAAAGAGTGTTTAATTGTCAAAGTAGTTTTTTATTAGTAGGAGATAAAAGGATAGCAGAACCCACATTTTAATGGTATCAAAACACCAGGATGCATCATCAATGTTGTCATGTTCGGGGGTGAGACATACCTTTGTTACAGGAGTTAAAGTTGGTCTGTCCATGAGTCTTCAAATGGCTGGTGATGTAGGCTGCACTGAGCATCTTCCCACAGATGCTACAGGTGACCTTGCCCTCATGCCTGATCATGTGGGAACGGAGTCTGTCTTTGGTGGCAAACGCAGAGGTACAGGCCTGCAGCCGCACGGCAGATGGGGTCAAAGGTCAGCGGAGTACATCAACAATATAACTAATATGAATAATAATAGTAATAATATGGAAGCTGGCAGAGATGACTTACCGTTACTTGACATTTAAACGGTCTTTCTGAGGAATGCACATGCTTCACATGGCAGCTCAAGTGGTCTGGCCTAAATTTCAATAAAAAAAAAAGAAAATAACAGACATTTAATCTTTGGACTAAGTGACATGATAAAAGGATAACCTTTCTGCACGGAATTGTGGAAGCACGTGGATGTGCCGGTTGCTTTGATAATGAGGGGGGGAAAGAAAAGCACCCAAAAATTTTAGTCAGTGGTAGTTAATTCTCCATGATCAATCGTGCATGAATTAGTTTGACCTAGTTTCAAAAACGCACCACAATGAGATGGTAAATTTGTTCTTTTTCCACTTGTTTTCGGCGTGAATCGACAGTTTAGCATCACACCACACTCCTGTTCATTTTCCTGCAGCCTTGGCTTTTCTTTCAGGAATATAGAGAAGAATGTTATTGAGAATTTCCAGGAATTTTGTTGGTACTTTCCTAAAATCCTTGGCTGAATTTGCTCTCTGAGGATCGAATTATTATATTTCTGACAACCGCCAACATCTGTGAGAAAGAATTAAATGCATGTTTGTAGTTATGAAACGATAAATACATTTTTATCCGTATATCTTTTACACTCTGAAATAGGTGCATATACAAAAATATTTATGAAGCTGAAGGATAAAATAAAACATTGATTCACACATTCTTGTGTTGTATTGTATAATTCACTGTTCACCGCATATCAGCAGTTGCAAGAAAACACTTCTTGCCTCTTGACCTTTACGCTGAAACTCCAGCATTCACAAATGCTTCTTGGCACTGATCCTCCTCTGTCAGCTTGTTAGTTCTAGAGAAGCTGGGAGCTGAATCATGTTAGAAGTGCCATAATGGAGTGAGTAAGGGCAGCTGCTCCCAAACCCGAATGTTTCATGCCTTTGGATTTGAAAAAACAAAACAAAAACAAAAACAAATACTAAAAACAAACAAACAAGGAGAGTTTTCTTTGTGGTGTCATGATCTACAATCTTTATTTTTTTTTAATCCCACTGTCAAGGAGAGCAGACTCCAGACAGTGCCTGCCTACATATCTGGCTGAGTGGCAGTGACTCAGTGCCCTGTTATTCAGTCCCCATTCTCACTTTCCAGTATGCTGATGAATCCCTACCTGACGTCACTGTGTTGGAGGCATGCCTGAAACTGCCCTACACAGCACAGTCCTAATGTTACAGCTTGGCTTGGGTGCACCGCTGATGTTTTTGTTGAAGTTGTGTCGCAGCACTGAGCTCTTCTGCTGTTATCAATAGCCTCTGCTCACTCAACGCCGATTTACATACACCAAGTACTTTGGCTCTTAAAAGCACAGCCAATGTTTTTTGTGTTTCTGAATATGAACCCATCGTGAGACCTTCTTAAACGACATGTTTATTCCCTACATAGCAAATGTGTTGACCTGAACATTACCGCATGGTTCACTGAATTCCCAGGGGAAAGAGAGTCTGTGACATGCTGGCGGGAACCGCAAAGTGACAAGTGACGCCTCCCCCTCCCTTGATACTCTACCACTGGTGCTCTCCCATGTGTGACTGTTTAAACATGTGGTTGAAATGGCGTGGGGGGTCAATACAAGTATAAATCTAAACTGCTTCACAACTAGAAGTGTGGAAACACAGCCACTGGGAAGCTAGACGGACAGAACACAATCTCCCCTGTAAACGAAAGCACTGCTGGCTGTTCGGGTTGCTGTTCAGTGAACTTCTGGTAAAGCGGAAAAAAAAAACATGCAGCATCTGATGACTGCAGTCTTTGTTAAAATAAATCCTCTCTTTATATTAACAACTGTAAACATCATCATATAACAAGGCGGTAATTTTAGCATATAAGGTTCCACTTGAGTAACACATGAGCATGTTTTTCTTAGTAGAAACCCATCAGAAGCTAACTCTGGGACCGCACAGTACATAGTCAAAAAAAGGCATGTTTGTTAGAATTTGTTTATCATTATGTTATTTTTAAATTCCATGCAGACAAGTCAAGACTCCTCTCTTTGACCCTGGAATGCAACCATCAGAGGGTGAAATTACTTTCTGTCTACACTACCATAAGAATAAATGAGATCTCAGAAGCATGCTTCCTGTTTATAATAGCCCTGTTACTTGTTGTTACTTGTTGATTGGCAGCCTATGAATAATCTAGAGCAGTTGTACAAACAATCTTTTTTGCATTTGCCCCATTTTCTCACCACTTTACTATTTGCTGTTGTCACTGCACATTGTCCTTGTTGCTGCTGATCCCATTACCTACCAAACACCTCAGATACACATACAGAAGAGTTGCAAGCCTTTTCCTTTTGCTATAGTACAACACGCAGACAGTCACAGGTCAACGTGAAACAGTGGCTAGCACAGCAATGGGGGCGATATACCCAGCTGCCCCCCTCCCTTTGCGGCTTCGTTTTGTTCGTGGGAGTCCCAAGGCTGCACCGGCCTGTCTCAAGAAATAGGTTTATTAAATTAGTTGCAGTGAATAATACCTGAAACAGATGCTTCAGTACATGCTCTACATGGAGGGATTTAAGGGGGACTCTGCGTTTTACTCAGTAAATTTGTCTTTTAGGTGACTAATCCTGCTTTGTGACACAAGCCCTGGGAACAAATAAACACAAAATATTTCCAAAGCTATTCACTGACTTAGTGGATCACTTCAAGTGCCTGTTAATGTACTGAGTACGGTATGCTTTTTTCACCATTATGCTGCTGGTCTAGGAGGGAACATAACAACTTATTCCACCACCTCAAGAGCTATATGAGGACTGTGCAAAGACATTTGAAACGGGTAATATTATCTCCCCATGAAGTCTGTTGCTAGCACTTAGCAGCCATCCATTGCTGAGGGTTTGCCGGTCTGACTGATTGTGACAGGTCTGTCTGGCAGCATAGCGAAAATATGAGAGTTGAAAATTCATCGAACCTTTTTCTTCACATTTTTACTCTTCAAATATGGTGAAAGATTTTTTTGGAAGGAGCAGCATTAGAGAGGTATTTAATAAAAATATTATGGTGGAAAATTATTTTTCTATCATTATCATAAAACACTTCACAATTTGAAGGAAAAAAAATGAACAGGTTTGTTCTCAATACAAGTGTGTGCTTGTTAGTTGTATTATCTACAGAAATACTGCCAGTTTCCATTAAAAAACGCTACCCATTTCAACTGGGGACTCCCTAAAAACTTGGTATTCCATCTACATGGACAGTTTTGCAGGACATAGCAGTGAACGCCTCCTTCAAGGCTTCTGCCAAAATGTCTTTAGTGAGTCTGGTGATGGGACATAGGCCGTATAGGGAGCATGGGTACGATTAGGTGTGAGGTCTCCTGTAGGTTTAATACTGCAGTTAAGACAAAGATTAGGTTAATAAACAACTTTTTAGGTTACGGTTTCACAAGCTCATCCAAAAACTGACAAGATGACCCGATACGGGTCAATGAGATTGAGTGTCAGGCACACTGAGTGATGCAGGACGTGAGGCACCACCTCTGGGTGAAATGCAGCAGTTCTTGGGAGTACCATTTCACTTTAGTGACAGTCACAATATTAAAGGACAACTCAAAAAGGAAACATTATGAACAACCTTTCAAAAGGCCCAAACTGTGATCCTTACCTGGAAAAGCCTTTCCCACACACAGAACATACGTAGGGCTTGTGGACTCCCCCGTCATGAGAGCGAACATGGTAGGTCATTCGGTCCTTCCTTTTAAAGCGTTGCTGGCAGATGGGGCACTCAAAGGGCTTCTCATCCGAATGGGACAGCTTGTGGCGATTCAGATGGTAGACATCACGAAAGGCTTTACCACACATCTCACAACCGTGGTTCTTCTTGACAGGTTTAGCGGGTTTCTTGGGGATGTTTTGCTGCGGCACATTGCCCATTGCAGATGATGTCATAATACTTGAGGAAACAGAGGTGGTCGCTGTGGAGAGGATGCCTGCTACTGTGGAGATGTAGGAAGGGTTGCCGTTGTTCTCTCGTGGCATGGTGGAGATCATGGGTACCATGGTGGGGGCTGTCTGCGCAGTCTTCTTTGGCCGCGACACCATCTTGATACCGGTGTGGCTGGACTCATGGCGTCGCAGGTGGTAGCTGTCACGGAAGGCCTTGTTGCAATAGCCGCAGACGAAAGGTGTTTTGCCTTTGTGTTCCTTCTTTATGACAGGCACTGGTGGCCGTGCACCTCCTCCA